>NC_060035.1:2416232-3624348 GCF_905333055.1 Maniola jurtina | reverse complement strand
AAATACACACGGCAGTTCCTGTAAAGTTGTAGCAACCCATCCATACCTACTTCTGTGCTGATACCCGAATAGTACCTACTCCGAATGTATGTAGGTTATGTATTTATCTGTTTGTTTGTTAGTTTTTACGTCTCAACTCTGAACCTCAATTGATTTTAAAATACAACAAAACAATAAACTTGGCGCACAGATAATAATGTCATCCGAGCCGTACGACATAGAGCAATATTTAAAGGCTTTTTAACATGTGAAAACGAATGAATTATATTATTATGTACCTGCTCACTGAAAACAAAGGTTTTCTACGGCATTTTTAAAAACACCCTAACCAAGTCGCGCCAAATGACAAGTAGGTCAGTAAGTAGGTAAATAAAAAATAAATTAAGTATAAGTAGTGCGTTTCAACAAATAGTAGGTACCTATGGCGTTATGTTGGCTCCTCTGTCTGACCAAGTCATTGGCACCATATTTGCATAAGAAGACGCAGATTTTGTTTATTTTCATTTGATTTTCCTGAGTGAATGAAATGAAAATCAAATGAAAATAAACAAAATCTGCGTCTTCTCATGCCAATATGGTGCCAATGACCACCCAACAGACAGGGGAGCCAACATAAAGCCATAGGTACTATTCGATGAAACGCACTATAGCTAGGTACTTATGTTTTAAAATCGTATTTCGTTTAGTTGGTAGACATCAAGACGTTCTAAAACGGTAAAACTGTAAGCATTTTCTATTATGCGAAGCATTGATTGCGTAAAAGTAAATAGCAATACGTGGGCAAAATGTATGGAAATGAACTTTCGTTTTCATACTTATCTCTTATTACTACTATTGGCGTCACTCAGACAAGCAGGTATCATTCAAATATTTTAACCGAATTATTGGAATGTCCTCCCAAAACCTACGCAAAAAACACAGGTTCAATGGGACACACGGGACGCAAGCTATCTCTGTAATCGGTTGGATGGGTCGTGAAAAGCTAGCACTCAAACCGACAGACACAGTTTCGCATTTATAATATTAAGTATGGATAAACATATTTTATTTACCAACATGGCCGTGGTCTGTTAATATCACGAATAACTGGTTTCCGGGTGAAATCTATGGAGGTTGAATTACATTTATAACCTTTTATTTAACATTGTACAATGAACTCGCGGAATTAATAGGAAAATCCTTCCATAAATCAAGATAACGGATGTTACCTTCAGTTTTTAAACCGTTTCTTGGTATTTCTACTATGTACCTACCTAAGTACCTACCTACCACCTTGATAAACACCAAAGAAATGGCAGCGCTGCGGAACTGGCCTGAAACAGGGAACCCTCCTAAGATGCTGTGAAGGATGTAGGTATACTTAACGGTCATTTTACATATAAAGTAAATAGCTAAACCTAGTAGGCAGATGTAGATAAACCTAGTTGGTACCAAGGTAGGTATTAAACGCACAGAAATCTTTTGCTATACAAGCTAGCTGTGAGAAAATTGCTTCGGTAAACCGCAATTTGTAAACATGGTAAGGTAGGACCACCACCACATAAAAGGGGAAGTCCCCATGGGTTTATTCTATTAAGTAACTATGTATTTAAATTATGGTTTATTCCTAAAACTTACACAAAAGCCTCTGATGGTTTCATCGTAAATATACCGAGGCGAGCTTCTCATATTGCGGGCTGCATATGAATAGGCTTCATTCATTGATACCTACTTATTTCAACAATCGTAAATCAAATGGTACCTACTCATATTTCGGGGCACTACTAAGTACCTTACGACTTTGTAAGAATGATTGTGGAGTGTGGAGTGATGATAAATTTAAAACGGTTCAATAAGTAAAGACAGGATCAAGAGCGCCATAAAAAACAAGGCTGCCCTGTCATATTAAATTTCTTTTTAGGGTTCCGTACCGGGAGGGTTTACTATGTCTCCGCTGTCTGTCTGTCCGTCCGTCTGTCTGTCAGCAGGCTGTATCTCGTGATCAGTAATATGCAGAATTGAAATTTAAGAAATTGAAAGGTATACAGTTGTCACAGAATGTGTATTTCTATTGCCGCTATAGCAATTAGCAACAAATAATAAAAAATTCGAAACGACCGCCCTAAAAATCCATACTATAATATTATAAAGGCGAAAGTATGTCTGTCTGTCTGTCTGCTACCTTGTCATGACGCAACAGTTTAACCGATTCTGACGAAATTTGCTACAGGGTTAGCTTATATCCCGGGGACGCACATAGGCTACTTTATATCCCGGAAAATCAAAGAGTTCCCACCGGATTCCTAAAAACCCATCTGCTTAACCGATTTGTATGTTTGGTACCGAGGTAGCTTGCGTCCCAGTAATTGACATAGGCATGTTATCCCGGAAAATCAAACAGTTCCCACGGGATCTTTAAAAATCTAAATCTTTAAAAACACGCGGACGAAGTCGCGGGTATCCTCTAGTAAAATATAAATTAAAGTGGATTTTCTGGTATGATGGTGGTTAAGTAACGAAATTATAGTCAGTATCACCCACGATGATATAAGGATTTGAGCGATACCCCATACATCCAAATTTGATAAGGCATCTAGAAGTTATGGCGAGCTAAAGAAATTCACAAACATGAACCCTGAAAACAACACTCCTTTTTTTGGACAGTAGTGTAATAAATCATCTTATTGCAATAACTACCTGTTGCTGATAAAACAAAAATAACTCAATTACAAAGATGCAAAAAAATACATATTATCTAAGTAGGTGAGTACCTAGGACAAATGATTATGTACTATATAAATGTTTATATAGAGTTCCTAGACGAAAGCGAACTTGCACCACGTCTGTATGCCTTACAAGTTAAGTTCAAGCAGAGTGCAGACGGAATATGTCCGCGCCACGTCTCGGCCACTCGACACTTCTATATAAACAAGTAATTGCCATTACTAGACTAAAATATAACCCACATCAAAAAATATCACGCACTAGTCAAACTTCGCCGGCTACTAGCATCGCTTTGGTACCTACTTTAATAAAATAAATAATTATTACTTATGTAAGCAAAAAAGTAAAGGTGTGGGTGTCATGTAATGTCTATACCTACTATAAGTAGTGGAAAATACATACATATATACGATATTAACTATATATCTAATGACCTACCCAAAGAAGGGATATCTACTCATGTGCCCAAAGAGAAATGTGAATGTAGAAATTATTGTTTATTAAATGATGCCAGCGATTTCGTCCGCATGGATTTAGGTTTTTCAAAAATCCCGCGGGAACTCATTGATTTTCAGGAATACAACGTAGCCTATGTCACTCTCCAAGTCTTTAACTATAAGCCATATAAAAAATCACGTCAATCCGTTGTTTAGTTGCGACGTGGTCGAAGGACAAACCAAAAAAACAGACACTTTCACATTTTTAAGGTTCTGTACCTCAAAAGGAAAAATGAGACCTATATAGGATCATTTTGTTGTCTTTATGTACTCAAGTGACGACGTGTTTAATAAACATGCAGGGTGACCTTGAATTTAAACTTATATACTTAAGTACTTATATAATTATACATTTTTCCTTCAATAGTAGAACCATAGTTGAACATAGGTTTCTAGTCTCAAATATGTTCTGTGTAATATATGCCCCATTAGCACTCAATTGCTACAATCTTATTTGTTTGTTGACTAAATTAGCTGATACCTGTGACTTCATCACAAACTTCATGACAATTATCTTCATACTTACTATAAAAATCGACATATATTTACAAAAACAGATTGGAGGCAATGAAAACAACGCAAAAAAAAAAAACAATTTTTGCAACACAAAAATATCACCAAAAATATTTTCATGTTTTTGATAATAAAGCCTTATAATATCATCTAGTTAATTGTGGCAGGCCAGAATAAAATTGATAGCCCACAGGAAGTACAGCCAAAGGGCAGCAGAGAGCATTAAAATATTTTTATGCCAAACACAAACTCTAATCGGTACCATTTTGTCCCCTATCTTCCATCAATACCAAGATAACAGACTTAAGCATCAGTAACTATAATGTGATTGCAGTGAAGTACAAGTCTATTTTAGTATTTTTTTAATAACTCTGAGAATACTAAATTACAAAAGGACTCACCTCAGCTTTTTGATAAGCATCAGGCCCTGCATTTTCTTCGCATTTCTTCTTGAAAGCTGCTACAGTTTTATTCCTTATTTCCGTGACCTGCTTCTCATCAACTTTTCCTTGCAGTTCAGGAGGCAGGTTGTTTAAAGCATCAGTCAACGATGGTTCAGTCTGGGCCCACACAACACCTACAAAAATACCCACATAAATTAGATATTTTATCAATATTCTCTACTTCAATCAACTCGTTTGCATCCACTGCTGGACATAGGCCTTCCCGAGAGCGCGCCACCCGCCAGCCGCCAAACACAGTTCTCGGCCTTCCTAATTCAACCATTTCCCACCTCTTTCTTAAGACCGTCAGTTCAATGAGAGTAGTAATAAATTTGTAACACACGTAACACATTAATAAAGGTATTATACAGGTAGGTAGGTAAGTCAAACAAAACAATCGCTTAAATATTGGGTCAATGATTATTAAACTGCAATAATTATCCTTAGTTAAATTTTTAGAACTAAGTTTTAATTGGAAGTGTTCGAATATTTACCGAATTCGTACAAAACATAATCATTGTTAAAAGTTCAAAACCTTACCAATGCAAATTGCGAATATTATGCTCTTGAAATCCATTTTAAATCTTATTTCACCAACAATTATTGTAATCAAAAAGTGTTTAAAATTCTATCTTCAATAACAGGGCAAATTCCACCATAAAGTGACGAACTGAAGAAAAAGCAAAATTAATTTATTATGAAACCGGTTTCGTACCCTAACCTCGCGCTGTTTCTGAAACGAAACGTTTGATTACGAATAACGCCACATTCAGACTAAAACACAAAAAAAATCTACCTATCAGTATTGCCAACTCTAAATGTTCCAGTACATATACTATATGTATTATCTATGGACCACAGAGTACATTATATTATATGACTTCGTCTGTATTGGTGTTGGCTGGCGGGCGTGCTCTGCCTTTTTGGAGTGTCTTTTTTTTGTGTAAAACTGACTGGAAAGCGCTCTAAGGTGGTGCCGTGCATGTGCCGGCGAGCGCCGGTACAGACGGGGTCCATACTTGTATAGTTTCCCTAACTTGTTACAAATAACTACAAACTTGACATTGGCTGATCTTTGTAAAGCCAGACGAGAGAGAAAAAAAAAAAAGAGACAGCCTTGACAGCCATCAATACCACAGACGAATCTTACATATTCTTTATCTGTGATCTGTGATCTGTGTTATATAGTCTGTTCTAGCCTAGCCTATAGTGTAGTGAACTTGGATGAATGGTAGTGAATAGTGCAAAGAATATACTCAGCGTTGCCAGAATGTTACTTTTGTAACATTTTACGTTACTTTTGACCCCCTCATGTTTCCTCCATGTTACACGACTCAAAATGTTACTTTACGTTACTTTTAGGACTTCATAAAAATATCCAAATTTTTCCCAGCAAACCAAAAATAATCGTGAAACGGAACGCATCCAAAAAAGTTTTCGTTTGTCGTAATTGGCCCATTTGATAGTTTATTTCACTTTCTCTAAGTTATTGGTCTATTTGTATTAGAAAAGTGTTTTGTTTGTATTTTCTCTGTGACTCAACTTTGGTTGGATAAAGTTATTCGTTGCGGGGTAGTGATATTGTATCTAAGTACAAAAATGTATCTTATTTCGTCAAAACTCGAAAGTGATTGGTTTGTTCGTTATCCTTATCGACTGTGTATGTGTTGCTAACACTACTTGGTAAGTAAATGTTGTATATAATGTAGTTTAACTAAATAGGTAAGTAATTAGAGAATCAGTAATGCAAAAACAAAGTCATAGTATTTGCAACTGAAAGCATTTCGGTTTTGTAACTATTGATTGTCATCTAATTTATTAAGTCACATTAGTTTCCAGAAGTTCATGTAGCTATTTACTACTTAATTATTGTTGTAGGTAACTTCGGTTTTTCTTTACAGGAACGAGAGCGAGCTGAGTAGATACCGGCCGGAGTAGCCTAGAATTTGATTTTTACTATCGAATCTATCTATCTCTTTGCTGAGTACCTACCTATAGTGCGTTTCATCGAATAGTACCTATGGCGTTATGTTGGCTGATGGCTCCCCTGTCTGTTGGGTGGTCATTGGTCATTCGCATGAGAAGACGCAGATTTTGTTTATTTTCATTTGATTTTCATTTCATTCATTCAGGAAAATCAAATGAGAATAAACAAAATCTGCGTCTTCTTTTTTTTTTTTTTTCTTTGGTCTGGCTTTACACTGATTAGCCAATGTCAAGTGTGCAGTTATTTACAAGTTAGGAAAATTATACCTATGTATAAGTATGGACTTCGTCTGTACTGGCGCCCGCCGACATATACGCAGCGCCCCTTTAGAGCGCTTCTCAGTCAGTTCCTCGGTCAGTTCCACCACCAATAAACACCAGCGGGACACAAAAACCGGCCACTTCTAACAAAAAAACACTCCAAAAAGTCACAACACGCGCGCAAACAAACGCCACCACAGACAAAGTCCTGCGTCTTCTTATGCAAATATGGTGCCAATGACTTGGACAGACAGGCGAGCCAACATAACGCCATAGGTACTATTCAAGTACTATTCGATGAAACGCACTATAGTGCGTAGCCTCTCAAAGTGAAACAGTCCTGTGTTGCCAGATCGCCCGAAATAAGACAATTTTAATCTTTTTAACCCCCGACCCAAAAAGAGGAGTGTTATAAGTTTGATGTGATGTATCTGTGTGATGTCTGTGGCATCATAGCTCCTAAACTAATGAACCGATTTGGATTTAGTTTTTTTTGTTTGAAAGGTGGCTTGATCGAAAGTGTTCTTAGGTATAATACAAGAAAATTGATTCAGCCGTTTGAAATTTATCAGCACTTTTCTAGTTACTGTAACCTTTACTTGTCGGGGTGTTATAAATTTTTAATTTACACTTTTATTATAAAGTGATTAACAAAGTAAATTAGTTATAGCTATTGAAAGACATTTTTAAGTCCATTGGTATATTATTATTTTACATATTGATTTGTTTTTCTTTTTCAGGATCAGCAGTATTCAATCAACAATTATTACTTTTCTTTTTGAGCTTAACAGCTAATGGAACAGAAACTGTTTGAATATTTGTATAATAAAGTGCCATATTAACCTCTGTACCTTATTACTTTCATTTTCCACATAAAATAAGGAAATGTTACTTTTCTCGTGAAAATGTTACATTTTGAGCTGTCTCATGTTACAATTGACTATCTGCCACTGGCAAGTGGCAACACTGAATATACTACTCTCTTACGAGGAATAGTGAATACTAGTCTACTCTATACGGCATACAAAACTTTGTTAATTAGTTTTTGAAACGTAGTGATTATATTCTCTTTGAGTTTAATACAAAAAAATACCAGTCCTAAAATCTAGTACATTAATAGGATATAGGTCCTGGAATCTGAATTCTGTTACTTGTACTGAATGGAGGACCCCCAAGAGTCTTCAGAACCTACTCGTGGAATCAACGGAGATTATAAAAATATCGTTTAACACCCAGCGAAAAGAAAGACATGTAAGTGCATTTTTAATGTCGTATTTTGTTGGTGGTAATAGTTTAAACAGCTTTTTCCAGCGTCTTTGTTACGGATTTAGGTATTTTAAAGATCCCGTTAGAATTTCTCAACATTCATTCTTAGTGAAGGTTAGTTTGTAGAGGGAACTTTATGCAAAACCTATGTTGCTGGACCCAGCACTAGTTAGAGCTGTTTGTTGGTTAATGGTTAGTCAGACTTTTCGTTTTATGTTATGTAGGTACCTATACTAGATGATGCTCTTAAGACTTTGACCACAGCCATATAATAAAACTTAAAAAAAAAATTACATGGTTGTTGTTAAACACACTCTGGTTGTATAGCTCTGAAATCAAGCTTTATAAGCATATAAAGAAAAACTCACTCTCATTCTTCTCACACCGTTCTGGGTAACATTATGTACACCTTCACCTTTTTTCTGCATATAAGTATTTTGCCATGTTGTGAATTATTATTGTTGCCTGATGGCATATAATAGTATTCTGAAACTACAACACAGTTAAAATTAAAATAATGTCACACGGGTAACAAATTTCCAATAGCAAATAACAGTAAGAAATAATAATAAGGAGATAAGCAAGCATCAAACGTAAACAAGAGGCAGACAGATACATCATTATTTCCCACTGCTGGTTTTGTTTGTAATTTGACTAGTGTACAGTCATTCACACCTATTAACTTACATGATGGGAACTGCAGTAATTAGCTTACACTACGAAACTTATTGAATTCTTGTATATTACATTTTTTAACATTTGGTGCCTTTTTTAGAGTTCCGTAGCTCAAAAACCAAAATGGAACACTTATAGGATCACTTTGTTGTCTGTTTGTCTGTCTGTCCATCAGTCCATCTGTTGTGTCTGTCAAGAAAACATATATGGTACTTCCCGTTGACCTAGAATCATGAAATTTGGCAGGTAGGTAGGTTTTATAGCACAAGTAAAGGAAAAATTCAAAAAAATTAAAATGTGTTTAAATTTTCAAAGTAAGATAACTATACCAAGTGGGGTATCATATAAAAGGGCTTTACTTGTACATTCTAAAACAGGTGTTAATTTATTTTTATTCATAATAGTTTTTGATTTATTGTGCAAAATGTCGAAAAAATACTTGAGTACCCTCAACGCGCGAGTCTGACTCGCACTTTGCCGGTGTTTTAACATTTGGTGCCATATCATTCTATTATCATTTCATTTGCAAGTTAGCAGGTTTCAGTCTGTGTCCTGAGTGACAGCGCACAGTGGAGGCAGAATGAACGGCGATTCACACAAATGTTCAACACATTTAAACCTGTGTGGAGTGCGAGCGGGCGCGCACTTGTCACGGCGCATATAAAATTCGGCGTGTAAATCCGCTTCGCGATCCGCCATATGCGGTGCGCCGTAACTCAGGAGACAGACTTAAACCTTGCTCTATTGCTTTTCTTCATGCAACTGGTAGATATCATAAAAACCTAAATTCTGAAATTTAAATTTTGTTTTAGGGACATGGATAATAATTTAAAAGAAGCCCAAGATAGAAGGTTACACAATTTGAGCCCAGGTGGAAATAAAGATGGACCCAGGTTGGAGAGTGAAGAACTGCCCACATCTGAGAGTAATGAAGTGCTCGAATTAAAGGGCGCAGATGCAGAGGAGCTGGTGAATACATCCCAAACAGAGGATGCAGAAACACCCAAGCTAGGAGAAGCATCCCAGGCAGAGGAAACACCCATGTTAGGGGCAGCATCCCAGATAGAAAATACAGAAACACCCAGGGTAGTGGAAGCAGCGCAGGCAGAGGATGCAGAAACACCTAAGAAAGAAGCGTCCCTGACAGAGAGTGCAGAAATAGTCAGCCAGAGGGAAGTATCCAAGGCAGAGGATACAGAAACACCCAGGATAGGAGAAGTAGCCCAAGCAGAAGATTCAGAAACTCCAAGAGTTCGGGAAGCATCCCAAGCAAAGGATGCAGAAATACTCAGGCTTGAAAAGGCATCCCAAGCAAACGATGCAGAAAACCCTAGGCTGAGGGAAGCATCCCAGGCAGGGGATACAGAGAAACCCAGGCTTGGAAAAGTATCCCAAGTAAAAGAATCAGAAAAACTTAGACCTGGGGAAGCATCCCAAGAAAAGGATACAGAAATAACCAGACTTAGGGAGACATCCCAAGTAAAGGATGCAGAAACTTCCAGGCTAGGGGAAGCAACCCAGGCAGAGGTTACAGAAACACCCAGGTCAGGAGAAGTATCCCAAACAGAAGGTACGGGAACCCCCAGCCTGGGGGACACCTCCCAAGCAAAGGATTCAGAAATACCTAGGCTAAGTGAAAAATTGCAAACAGAAGAAACACCCATTTTGGAGCAAGCGTCCCCAGCAGAGGATGCAGAAACATCCATGCTTGAGGGTACATCCCAGGCAGAATATGCAAAAACATCCATAAAGGGAGAATTATGCCAGACAAAAGATGCTGAAAAGAAAATATGTGATAAACTTGGAGTGAACAATGACAAAAGATGGCGTAAAAGGGCACAAGAAAATCATGCAGATACAGATTCTGAAAGAAATTTTGGTCCGAGCAATGCCAAACAAAAGACAATGAGAAATGGATCTTTTCCTTCCCAGAAGAACTATGCTTTCCTTCTGAAGGAAATGTTAGATAAACGTGAATCAAATCGTAAATTCTTAGTTCAATACTACCATGCAAAAATGGATTTACTAAATAGATGTCAAATAAGTGGGAAAAATGCTGTTGATTGTATCATAGATGGAATAGAAGACTTTAATGTTAAACAAACCGTCAAATTTGCAGAATTTAAGGAACCAGAAAATATACTCTCTTTCTTTAAAACAATAACACCTGCCAGTAATAAAGATAAAAAGCGTTGCTATAATTGTAAAGAAACGGGACATATTATGCGCCAATGTCCTAAGACCCAAGTTAAGTGTGCAATATGCGAAAAAGTTGGTCATCGAACTTCAAATTGTATCACAGATAAAACCTTTACTATGGAAATCGTAAATGAAAATCTGATCCATGAAAATAATATTGAGGATCAAGTTACCGATTTAGTTGATGTGCATTATAGTGATATTGATAATTAAACTAATTAATTTATATTAAACCAGTTAATGGCTATATGACTTCATTTGCGTGTATTTTAAAATCTAATAGCCTGAGATAAACACACAATAATCCATACTACTTATAAATAAAATTGAAGTGTCTATGTGTAATTTCGAAATAGGGTCACTACCTCATATTAAGCTCATACAGTTCAAATAACTGTACCAAAACTAAATCACAGTTTTTTAAAATTTTGTCTTTTTGACACTTCAATTTTATTTATTAGTATAGATTATTAAGGACTTCGTCTGTGTTGGTGTTAGCTGGCGGGCGTGCTCTGCCTTTTTGGAGTGTTTTTTTGTTAAAACTGACTGGAAAGCGTTCTAAGGGGGTGTCGTGCGTGTGCCGGCGCGCCAGACGGGGTCCATACTTGTATAGTTTAACTAACTTGTCACAAATAATTACAAACTTGACATTGGCTAATCTTTGTAAAGGCAGACGAGAGAGAGAAAAAAATAGATTATTAACATTCAAACATTTCATGAGGAAGGTTTATATGAACACATTAATATTTATCTGTGGAATAGGCTCATCTAAGCGAAGGCGATACCGGATACGTACCAACTAGTTTATAATAATATTAGATTATGCCCGCGACTTCGTCCGCATGGATTTATGTTTTTAAGAATCTCACAAGAACTCTTTGATTTTCCAGGATAAAAAGAAGCCTATGTCCTTCCTCGGGATGCAAACTATCTCTGTACTAAACGTCAAAATGGGTTAAACAGAAGCAAGCAGTCAGACAGACAGATAGACACACTTTCGCATTTATAATATTACTAGCTGATGCCCGCCTATTCGATGTGGATTTACGAGTACCTATACGAGTAGGTTTTTAGAAATCCCGTGGGAACTCTTCGAGTTTCCGGGATAAGAAGTAGCGTATGTGCTAATCCACTAATTAAATCTAATCCACTAATTAAAGCGTATGTGCTAATCCACAATATTAACAGGGCTCTCTCCGTCACTCGTTTCCACTCGTTTCATACAATCGTAGTTCCAATTTCATTTGAATATTAAGCAACCAAAGTCCATGAAATTTTGCAGACATATTCTAAAAACTAATATCTGTGTCTGTGGTGTTTTAGATTTTTCTAAAAATATGTAGTTTTAAAACTTTGGACATGGACTTTGATTGCTTAGTAATCAAATGAAATTGGAACTACGATTGTATGAAACGAGTGGAAACGAGTGACGGAGAGAGCCCTCTTAAATCTATCTTCATTCCAAATTTCAGTCAAATCTGTCAAGTAGTTCTCGAAAAACACACACAAACTTTCGCCTTCATAATAGTTAGTGTGATAGTATGGATTTTAATTATGTATATGGATGTAATGCCTGTCCAGAAAAATAAAAATTTTGACATAGGGCAGACTAATTTAAAGTTAATACCTATAGTACTGGTCTGTGTTATCTACCTATTGCAATTAAAAATGCAAAAGTGGTGGCCCGCACTGCAAATTTATTGTATTTCTTGTCAAGCTTTAATACAGTATTGTAATATAAGTAAAGCCTGACCAGAAATATAAAAAGCTTGCTCTGGGGGCGCCACTAGTGTGGTATATGGTCTTGTATAAATTAGTTCCACGGGTTTTCCGCAATATGGAGAGGTGTTTTATTTTTCCGGTGAAGCTTTATGTACTTGTATTTTTACTTTGTATTTAATTATTAAACATTTTGAGACCTATGTTTGTAGTGATAAGTAAGTTTTAACGACAAAAATAATATTTAAGTACTTTTTAGAAAAAAAGTTTTATTTATACGTAGTTGTAGTTCTGCAGCAGGACACACAGCGTCACAGAATTGGCTGGCAGCAGCGCAGCAACACTTCAGCAACGCGAGATTGCAGTAACAAGGTACTCAAATAACTCCTAAAAAATCAGACATGCCCGAGTCGGACTTAAACACGAAGGGTTCCGTGCCATTGCACAAAAAATAATATTTTTAATTTTTATGGCAGTCATTTTGAAATTTTTATTATTTGTTATAGCTGGAATTCACATTCTGTGAAAATCTCAACTCTCTAGTCTCTTATCTATTATGGATCACGAGATGCGGTTGCCTCTAAAGATAAACTGAATAGAATAAAACGTTGCTTTAATTGTAGTAATATTGGGCATCCAAGTCGTAAATGCACTAAGACCAAAGCCCATTGTTCAGTAGCCGAGCGTAAATTGACTGCGCAATTGGCCAACCGGCTGTCGGGTCGCGGAATGCGTGCTGAGAGCGGCTGTCGCGTCGCGGAATGCGTGCGGAGCGAACCGGCTATCACGTCGCGGAATACGTGTGGAGCCAAGTGGCCGTCACGCTAAAAAATAATATTAAGTCGTGAAAATCCAAAAAAAAATATGAAAACCCTCGTTCTAAAGAAGATACATTTAATCAAAAAAATAACAAAAACACCTCCTAAAAATTTCAAACATGAAAACAAAAGGACACCAAAAAGTAAACATACACATCATTTTGGCGCACTGACTCCATATGCAACAACAATTTAAAAAGTCTTGATAGGTAGGATATGTTTTCTGAAAGAATAGACGAGGTTTTTGTTTTAATGTCTCCATAAATAGATCGTTACAGTGTAAATCATATTCAACATTTTGTTTTTTATTCTTTTTACTTTTAGGTGAACTTTCAAATCCAAAACAGCATAAGTTTTTTAATTTTTCTCTCCAAGCTACCTCGCTCGTAGCTTTGCGTTTAGAAGCGTGTCGTGAACGACATGTTTTGCCCTGTTTCTTCTTTTTTATCTTGTTTACTTTCTTTGGGCATTTAAGCCCTTTTTTCTTACAAACTGGTGAAACAACTTTTCTTTTATTGTCCTTGCAAGATGTTAAAACTTGTTTCATGTTACAGTATTTGGTAAAATTTGCAGAACACGCTTTGGTATAATGGTCTTCTGAAATTGTGCAACATGGCATATTGCAAACCATTTTACGATTTTCGCCGATTAGTGTTTGAGCAATGCATTTATTATGTTTTACGGTGCCAGTTTGGCGCCTTTCTGAAATGGTAAGCCATTTCTTTTTAAGATTTCTCATATTAGATTTAACAGTATTATTGTCTCCACATTGTGCTTTGATGGAAATCATTAGTGGTTTTGAACAAATGGAATATTGTGTATAACGAGATTTAGGAATTCTTACACATTCATCTAATATTTTGTCGCACACATGGGATGATCTTTTTGACGAGTTCACTAGATCTATATTTGATTTGAAATTATTGCAGGATTTCCCATCATTGATTGTATTTGAATCTTTACGAATATTGACCCCTTGAATAGATTTAGATCTCACATTGGCGTCTTTTTGGTTTTTATGATTACAACCGATGTTATTTTTCTTTCGGTATGTAGTCTTAACAGCCATGTAGTTACTTTTACAGTTTGTCTTAGTCCATTGAGCTGTACTGTTTCTTAATCCTGGACTTATATGTCTTGGTTTGCAACGACGTTTAATGTTTCCTCTTTTATCCTTAAGATTTTTCTCAACCTTATCAGTAACTTGATTTTTTTTTAATTTTTTCCATGTTCGATTATTAGATTCAGTTATTATGGCATTTGTACAACCACAATCATTATATGAACTAAAAACTAAATTAGTATTTTTACTAACATCATTGACAGGAGCCAGATTTTGATTCAACCCTCTACAGATTTTGGGCATTTTGCATGCTACGACATTGGTGCATTTACAATCACTATGTAATTTGAAATACTCTTCTTTTTTGTCCTGTAAGTTTTTCTTGACGTTATCAAAAAAATCTTTTTGTTTAATGTTCTTACAGACTTTGCATATTTTATGGAATTCAACTCTCTGGGCATTTATGCATGTACAATCATTGTGTGATTTAAAACATTCTTTAGTGTTTGTTCTATTATCCTTAAGATTTTTCGCAACCTTTTCAGTAACTTGATTTTGTTCGATGTTTTTCCAGGTTTGATTATTCGATTTAGTTATCTTGGCATTTGTATATCCACAAGTATTATCAAAATTAAAACTATTAGTACTTGTTTTAACATTGACAAGAACCCGATTTTGATTCAAACCTTTAGAGATTTTGGACATTTTGCATGCCACTTTTGTGCATTTACAATCATTATGTAATTTGGAACTTTCATTATGATTTGGACTTTTGTCCTGTAAGCTTTTCTTACCGTTTTCAAACAAATCTTTTTGTTTAATATTCTTACAGACTTTAGATATTTTATTGGATTCAACTTTTTGGATATTTTTGCAAGTATAATCATTGTCAAAATATTCTTCAGTTTTTGTTCTGTAATTCTTAAGATTTTTCTTAACCTTCTCACTTACTCGATTTTGTTTGATATTTTTCCAGGTTCGATTATTCGACTCAGTTATCTTGGCATTTGTATATCCACAAGTATTATCAAAATTAAAACTATTAGTACTTGTTTTAACATTGACAAGAACCCGATTTTGATTCAAACCTTTAGAGATTTTGGGCATTTTGCATGCCACGACATATTTTGTACATTTACAATCATTTTTTAACTTGAAACATTCATTATGATTTGCTTTGTCGTCCTGTAAATTTTTATTAACATTATCAAAAAATTTATTTTGTTGAATGTTCTTACAGGCTCTACATATTTTATGAGATTCAACTCTCTGGTCATTTATGCATGTACAATCATTATGGGATTTATAACATTCTTCCGAGCATTCTTCAGAGTTCGTTCTATTATCCTTAAGGCTTTTCTTGCTTATATTGCTGAAATTGTCCTGCTTTGTTTTGATGTTTCTACATGTTATAAAATTGTTACTGGATTCCATTCTCTTGTTAACAGTGCATTTACAGTCATGGGATAAATCACATTGTCTTTGACTACAATTTTTTGTAAGAAACTTTGATTCTTTCTTGCATTTATTACTCTTTTCTTCTAAAATATCCTGACAAGTCTTCTTATCACAAATATTCTCACAAACTTCAAAACACACCCCTTTTTTCTTTTTTGAATGATCACACGGTTGAGTGCAATTATTATCTTCAACTGCACTACGAACTTCAATGCGTTTGGATTTTAGAAAATAATTACTATCGGACAACGGAGACTCCAAGTTACAACATGATGTATTAGCAGATCTGCATATTTTGGAAGCTAGTTCTGCTAAATCTAATAATTTCTGTGTTATTATTTTGATCATGGAGTTTTTATGAGTTTCTTTTTCAATTTCAGGAAAATTTATAACTGGAAATCTCATGCGATCTGGGCCGAGTGATTCAATACTTTTATTACTTTTACTGAATTGTTGAATAGACTGGTTTTCTAAATCAAGTGTTTTAAAATTTAAAACGTCTTTTTCAAGAGAATTATTCGAACGTACATGATTGTCATCGATATTTTGGCAATGCATAACTAAATAGTCTCTTAAAAATGGTGTGCTCGACTTAAATTCAGCATCATACTTTAATTTTTTTTTAATACCAAAATCGCTTTTTAAATTATTGGCATTAATGTGTTTTGTGGAAATTGTTGTTGAAGTAAGATTATTTACTTGGCTTATTATATCTTTTGCTGACGTTAATGATTTAAATCGATATTTAATCTTCTTCCAAATACTTAACCTTTTACCAGTTATGCAAAAATCTTCAAGAAATATAGCTTCATATTTCTCCGTAGTTTTTCTTTGTTCATTCTCACCATAATCTTTTACAGTTTTGTCAATTTTTCGACGGCTAAGTATTGTACACACGCTCGCTTCTGTTAATGTGACTTGGGGCAAAATAGAACCAGAGTTGTTTGACTTTTCTAAGCCTACTATGTAATTTAGCGTTTTCGTTTGGGTATCAATAATGTTTGAACGTTTAGGAAACACAATGTTATCAGGGTACTTTTTACATTTTTTGCCTCGTTTATTCTCTGCCTTTTTGAGACTAAGTTGGCTGGTATCATTATTGGGATTTTTTAATTTTTCTCTGTGATTACGTTGAAATTTGCTTTTTACTTCAGTTTCATTAGGAACTTTTGCCCAACGTTTTCGTAACTTGTGCTTTTTCATTTTCATTCTTCCTTTGTTTGTCATAATCGTGGAATCATACTTAGGCAGCGATTACTTAGGTACTTTTGATTAATTACCTACCTACTAATTTCCCTTTTTTATTAATTTTACCATAAATACTTCTTATCTATCCCATTGCCATATCTTTGTAGTAGGCTAAGTTTATTCTATTCTTGTCTGCATGTTAGCTTCCTATATTACAGCGAGATTTATCAATCTTACTAGAGATCTCTTCATCAGTACGTAGGTACCTACGTTCAATTTTACCACAGGATTCAAATCTTTAGTTTATACTTCCATTCCATTTGAATTAATTTGTTCGTTTTAAAATTTCTGCAGTGTAAAGCAATTGAATCAATTTTTCAAATGAGTGAATAATCTAAAACTCTTATGCAAAATAATATTTCTTACATATCCACTGTAAAATATTATATTATAATAAATGTAGGTACAGTAAAATAATACAGCTGCTGACAACTTGACAAGTATAATTTTGTCGGTACATTTTTCAATCTACGTCTTTGTCATGTTCTATATTTTTCTATGATTTTTCTCATAATTTTTCTATAAACTCTATAGGTAACATTCATGCCTACAGTCCGACAAGGCTCTTTTGGCGCGTGGCCGAAATCGGAACTAAAGCCGCCATCTAGAGAAGTTCGATGTGTCGACTATCGACATAAAGCGACAACTGCGCCCTCAGTCAAGTGCCAAAAGAGCCTTGTCGGACTGCATATCTTTTAAGTAGCAAAGGTAATGTTCATGAGGTTTATGGAGTGTCTTCAGGAAAGCGTATGTATAGAGTGTAAGATAATACATGCGCATGAGAGTGTAAGATAATCGTATCATATCTACCTACTTAGTTAACAGTGCAAGAATTTTCAAAATCGGATCATTAGTTACGAAGATTAGGCCGTATAATATACAAACTAACAAATTTTAATTAGGTAATTAAAAGTGGTTAGAAGAGAAGAATAATACTTAGTTAATTTCTTTGATCTAATTACCTACTTACTTAGGTCCTACCCATTTTACTGTGTTTTAGCTGGGTTGTGTGGTAGCTATAATAAAACGAACCCTTAAATTTCAACATACAGATTTCTTCAGAAAACAAATTAGAATAGAACAAAGATTACGTTTACACTACCGTTCTTTCAACCTAAGTTAGACGCATGGGCCATGCGCTAACTAACCAGGCGTATACCGCATGTTGATGTTCGCTGGCAATAGTTCATGCATCAACCCTTGTGGTATATATGCACGCTATAACGCATGCACTCTCGTATCTTTTCCTTCGTTTGTGACGGACATGCAACACGCGCAAAAATTAATACCATGCTTAGACTCATGCGCACATATCACAAAGTCAAGCATGTGTTGCTTTGGCAGGTTGCATTATGCATATCTTGACAGTACTACTAGGCACCACTTTTATAAGTCGCTTCGGCAAAATTCGTTCGAAAAGCACAACCAAACGCTGCGTTGACTGAAACCGAATCTACACAAGTTTCTTGCTGCTTCTTCTCGGTAGGAACGGCATTCCGAATCAGTGGTAGATTATTTTAACGATTCAAAAGCACTTGTAAAAAGTTTATTTGAATAAAAATCTATTCTATTCTACACCAATGAAATACAGGTCTCTGTCTTCATGTTCTGCCCGCGAAATTCAAATTTAACTTGGTTTTTCGCAATTTGTAAACTAATACGACAACGTAGGCTTATGGTATTTTAATTGCGACAGTGGCAATATTATCCTCACAGGTTTTTATAAAAATCTTTACTTGAAAGGGTCCAGTTTAAGAAATTATCTCTAGTATCGACTATTCTCACAAATTAGTCGATACTAAGGCTAATTTCTTATCGTGCTATCTTGCTCATAATTCGCGCGTTCAAAACATGGCGCATAGACAACAACCAATGGCGGACGGACGCGTACTATGATTGGCTGGGATATTTTCGCGCCATTCAAAAATATTAAGATTTTTTGCGCACATATACATCGGCGTAACATATAAAAGAGGTAGTAGTACGCAAGCTGTTTCTTTATGTCCTTATGTGTCACGCTACGAGGCTCTTTACTTCTTCGTACGTCTTCACATAGGTCCCGACCTCAGCTTGCCGGAATGTTTCGGACGTTAACTTATCTAACACCTTGTACATTATACGCTTAAAGCCGTGGTCGCACGTGGTCACGCTTTTGTGTAGCCGAGATAGGCAAATATCTTATCAAGAACACCCGTCGCTCTAAACACGAAGAACATAAGAACGAAGAAACCAATAGACATCATACAATCACACAACCCACTCCTGTTCGGGAGACAGTAACCGCCACCACAGCCGCTTCCGCAACACAAGCATTTCAACCTGGCCGTTATTATAAACACCATGCAAATCGGTATTAGAGAAAACATTTGTAATATGAACGATATGAAATTGTATATCGTCTGTAGTATCATTCTTATTAGGTTTTCAATCATCAGTAATATGGTCATGAAGATCCGTATAATCATTTGAACACCGCATATTATGCTTTGTAGTAAAGTGTGAACGAGACGACACATTTTTCGAAGTTATTTGGTTCGATTTCAACCCCTAAAAATAAAACAATTATTAAGTAGGTACCTACCTAATTATCTACTGTACCTATCTACCTATCTACATATTTCTGAAAAGGGCGTAGGTATTTGATTCACCTACAAGCCTACAAGTCCATTATATTATGGGCGAAGCGACCGGCCTGCCCGCGAAATTCCAATTCAAATTAATTTCTTAAACTGGACCTTTTCAAGTAAAGATTTTTATATAAACCTGTGAGGATGATACTGCCACTGTCGGAATCAGAATGCCATAAGCCTACGTTGTCGTATTGGTTTACAAATTGCGAAAAACCAAATTAAATTTTAATTCGCGGGCAAGCCGGTCTCATGCCCCTTATGATGATTCCTTATAAAACTTACTAAACTTAAAAGGGAATTCTTTTCATATTTTTAAAGTTTATTATAGGTCCTAACGAATTGGCTTTATTTGGCGATACAATAAAATTATTGAACATCATTTTAACGTAATAATACTATTGTATTCTTTGATTGTATTAAAATAAACATGACATTATGACAATCATAAAGAACTAAAAATAAATAAGTTTGGTTTTGACATCAATACATCGATATAATCTATTAAATCTAAAACTATGGATATAATCAAAGGGTTTTGGGCATCTATTTTTATGTAGATCGTACACTTTGCCCGTGACTCGGTCGCATTCAACGTGTCGCACCTGGTCGCACGCAGCTCAAACGATTCGGTTCGGTTTGGACCTAACCTGATTAAATCGCCGGTTAATCTAGTAAGACGAATTCCACCAGTCTAACTTCAATCACAGCTCAGCCATCAAGCTGTCAAGTACCTCATAGCCTTCAATGACTTCGGCGTAAGATATACACATACATAGTTTAGCAGTTATGAGTGTGTGGACTCATCAGTTCCTTCCATTGATGTAGGATTCGTTAGCCAAACTATTTCTCGAAGGGACGGTATTTTCCAGGGACTCCGATTTTATATTCGCCAGCATTGTATTTTTCGGAAGGACCACGAAAGTGAACCTCATAAAACATAACTGGCAAATACTATACTCCCTCCTAAGTCGGGATAAACAAATAATTCTATAGTACGGCGACAGGTCAACATGGCAATCAGGCTGGAGACACTCGCACCACGCACAGCCCCCGTGCATCCCCCCGCCTCATACCCCGATTGCCATCTCGGCCTATCGCGAACTATATACTACTAACTAGTACCTAATACAAAAAGAAAAAACAAATAGATGTTAAAGCCTTTATTTAAATGCAATAATTTGTTACACCGTATAACGTATAATTTAGTTAATAAAATAATATCATTACTTATAATAACAAGGAAGCAGTGCGCTTTTGAACAACACAAATTCTGTTTTCCACCAATCTCTCAAATAATTTTACAGGTCTAAATCCAATCTAATCCTGTCAACACCACTCGACGACACACCACTGGGTGTCGTTTACAATAATGTTTTGGTAACAACACTGACTAGTGAGATTCTACGTTAAATAAAACAATAATAGTCGGCGGTGGTGGCGTTACCAAAATAATATTGAAAACAACACCGCAGTGATGTCGTGCAATGGTGTTGACAAGACAGGGTCTAAATCTAATGATATTATTTTAGCAAGGAGTATTAATTATTAAAGGGATTTAGACCTGTCATTTTACGAGATTGGATACAACAGAATTAGTTACAATATTATTGTTTGCCTCTACCACTCTCGGTCAGTGCATGTGTGAAAGCAAGACGAATATGTAAGGTCGTCGCTCACTTACGCAGCACTGCTTAAGCACATCATTCAAAGTAATGCTGATCGCATACCTATTCTACAGGCTTTATGCCTTGTTTCAAATTTCAACGCTTCTATCAACCTCGCCTTTGATGAGATGTAAAATCTTACACTAAAGGCCGTGGACGATTTAGCGTGCGCCAACTATCGTTTGTTAGCATTATAATAACCTTAATGTAGATTTTATCTTTGTATTTTCTATACTTTTTTATTCAGATATAGCCCTTGACTGCAATCTCACCTGGTGGTAAGTGAGAAGCGGGCTAACCTGTAAGGGGTATGGCAGTTTTATAAACCCTTTAGTTTCTAAACGGCATCGTACCGGAACGCTAAATCGTTTGGCAGCACGGCTTTGCCGGTAGGTAACTAGCCACGGTCGAAGCCTGCCACCAAACCAGACCGGAGAAAATTTTGAAATTATAAAATTCCAAATTTCCCCTGCCCGGGACCTTCAGTTAATAAGACCACAGCGCTCAACACTGCACCAGAGAGGTCATTGAACTGTAAACTGAGTTCGAGGCACGCTGTAATGTAAGATCATTTGAATGACGAACTAAGTGCTGTGCTTGAGCTGTGCCGCGCCGGTTAGTGTTGACCCTAAGCAAGTTACAGCCTGTAGGCTTGTCGCATCATCAGGTCGAAGTAGCAGTCGTTATCGATCGACACGCTGATGCCGCTGTAGTAGTTCATAAACTCCTCCAGTGTTATCTGAAAAGAAAGGAATAGTTTATTTATGCCCACAACTTTGTCCTTTTGTTTGTTGATTTGGGTTATTAAAATCCTGTGGGAACTCTATTTCTGGGTTAAAAATGTATGTCTCGAGGATGCAAGCTATACTACTTACTTCATCCATGTATATTAGTTTTTAAGAAAATTAGATTTTACTAAGTTTTTTAAGAATTTTAGATTTTAAGGGGCAAAATATAGGCTTCTTCTCTCTGGGCTGGTTTCCGCACTTAAACGTTTCCGTCTGTTGTGCGTAAAATATAGGCTATTTTGCTGCTTTAAATCAGATTTCTATATATATATGTCGTCGAGTCAATATTAAAAAGAGGTTTTAATGTCATAGACTCCGTGAAAAGTAACGTTACGTGAAGAACGCAGCCATATTTGTTTAGCTGTCACTGTCAGAGTTGGATTTTGATCGGCACGCGTTGCTGTGTTCAGAATTCACTCTCGCATTTTATTATCAGAATATTAGCGTAGCGATTGGCTATTGATTCTTGTTCTGGCTTCGGTCCGAGTAGGTTCTCAGTAGATACGGTGAGTGTCGTACTGTAGGTTTTAGAGTAGTGGTTACTTAAAGTGGTGCTGGTGGTTGAACGAGTTGTTATTGTGGTGATTAGGTTAGATGGTTGGTTTGGGACCGGTGTAGGGGTGGAGAAGCCGGTCTAGGTAGGTTAGGTTAGGTTTACCTAGTTACGCTGGTAGTTGTGACATGCAGTAAGTGAGAGTTATCATGGTTGTAGTCGAAGGTAGTTCAATATCACTTGATAGTCCAAGAATATCGTCAGTACGCCCACGAAGGCTCGGTTAATCTAAAGGTTGCTATCCTGACATATCCGCTTAGTTATTATCCAGGTTTACTAGTGGTTAGATCATGCTTCAATCTTAATAATCATCAGAAGCGCCTACAAAGTAATAAAAAAGTGAAAAATATGCCCACGATAACCTGATAACACCCTCGGCCTCCGTTATATAAAAGGAATAACTGACTGATCTACCAATGCACAGCTTAAACTACTTGACGAAACGGGCTGAAATTTGGCATGTAGATAGCTATTGCGATGTAGACATCCACTAAGAAAGGATTTTTGAAAATTCAACTGCCAAAGAGGTTAAATAGGCGGTTGAAATTTGTGTAGTCCATGCGACCTGTCTGCTTAAACCAATTAATTGCGCCCATCTCCGCTTAAGTGGACACAAGGCTTAAGAAAAACCTTATACCTTTCCATCTACTGTGCCCTCAGTTTCGAAATTAGCGAGGAATCTGTTCAGGATCACATCAGCCGTTTCCTCGCCGCTCATATATCTGGAAAAAGAAAAAAATTATTAATACTACATTTCCTGGAAATGTCATTAATAGAACGAATTGGATCCTACTATATTATTCTTTCCTAGGCTGTGCTGCGGGCCTGAGTTAGGTTAAAAGGCTGTGTTTGTTATTTAATTCCCAGGCCATTTGATTAGTGCAAATTTGCTCTATTGCTCTTTCCTAGTTCCTATAGAATAGAATAGAATAGATTTTTATTCAAATAAACTTTTACAAGTGCTTTTGAATCGTCAAATAATTTACCACTGGTTCGGAATGCCGTTCCTACCGAGAAGAACCAGCAAGAAACTCGGCGGTTGCTCTTTTCAATTGTTCAATTTACAATAATATTCTATACTATACAAGCAATTGCAGACCCGCGCATTGCTGGAGCGAGTCAAATCCATGCTTTTTTATCATTTATGTCGGCGGTACCGACTTTTAGCTGTCAATACTTTGCTCACTGAGCATTACGTCATCTCCCCACTGTCGTCGTTGGACTATAAAATCAGACACGCTGTGCGTAGCGAGGCATTATTCGTCCGGTTGTTGCCGAGGACACTTCTCAGTAGGAATAGTCTGTCGTACTGTAGGTTTTAGAGTAGTGGTTACCTAAAGTGGTTCTGTTGGTTAAACGAGTTGTTATTGTGGTGGTTAGGTTAGATGGTTGGTTTGGGACCGGTGTAAGGGGTGGAGGAGCCGGTCTAGGTAGGTTAGGTTAGGTTTACCTAGTTACGCTGGTAGTTGTGACATGCAGTAAACGGAAGTATTGTCCTTAACACGTCTGAAGATCGCCTAGTGATCGAAGCAGACCCTAAGGATCTTCGCCTGCCTTCATCAATTCTTAAACAATCCTCGGACTCGATCCGACATTTACATAATCTTCGATTGTGTAATACGCTTTTGCCAGGAGCATACTTTTAATGGATTTTTTAAACTTTGGTAAAGGCAAGTCTAATATTGATTGGAATTTTATTATAAAATATTACACTCATTCCCACAAATGACGTTCCCACTTTTCTGAGGTGGAGCGTAGGAGTTGCGAGCTTATTACGATTTCTAGTTGGCCTGTCATGGAAATCACCGATTTTTTTTGTAGCTGAGGATGTTTTGTCGTACAAAAATTATATTATTGTAAATGTATTGAGAAGCTACTGTAAGAATACCTATTTCCTTAAATTTCTCTCGTAGGGAATCGCGCGGTTCTATGCTATGCTGTTCCTTTTCAAAACTGAGTAAAAATAGAAAGCTGTAGCATTTAATTCTCGGGCAATTTGATTTGGGCCTTATGATTGAAAAACTTTTGTTTGAAACCATAATTCCTGTCAAACCTGTATTGGATCCTATGATTATATTGTTCTTTCCTAGGCTGCGCAGCAAGCCTCATAGTCAAGTTAGGTTAGAATGCCTGTAGTGTTTGTTAACTCTTGGGCAATTTGAATAATTTATGTATCACAACAATATTGCTCTATTGCTTTTTTCTACACCTTTACCATGTAGTTGCACTATTTTCTTAAAGCAAATAGACTATACAATCGGCAAAGCCTTACCAGGCGATTTATCACCTGGTAAGGCACAATATTTACCTAGGATAGGCTGTGGCAGCGAACACTCCGCGCACGTCCTCAACGCTCAGCAGGCCGTCGCCCGACTTGTCCAGCTTGCGGAACGCCTGCTCCACTATAGCGCGACGAGACTCTGACATCGGAGGCTGAAGCAATAAAAAAAATATACAAATACATACTAATCTGAATAAGTCTGATTTTTTTAGGATTCCGTACCTCAAAAGGAAAAACGGAACCCTTATAGGATCACTTTCTTGTCTGTCTATCTGTCGTGTCTGTCAAGAAAACCTATAGGGTACTTCCTGTTGACCTAGAATCATGAAATTTGGCAGGTAGGTAGGTCTTATAGCACAAGTACAGGAATAAATCTGAAAACCACGAATTTATGGTTACATCATTAAAAAAAAATTAAAATATGTTTCAATTTTCAAAATAAGATAACTCTATACCAAGTAGGGTATCATATGAAAGGGCTTTACCTGTACTTTCTAAAATAGATATTTATTTATTTTTATGTATAATAGTTTTTGATTTATCATGCAAAATGTTGGCAAAATACCCGAGTACGGAACCCTCAGTGCGCGAGTTTGGCTCACACTTGGCCGGATTTTTTAGAATTGTAAAACTTAACTATACATATTAAATAGAGACAATAGGTAGCAAATAACGACATATTATGATAAGATGACGATGATAATGACTCACAATATTTAAAATACAAATATTGTAAGCCTTTTAAAAATAAAAAGGATAAAAGGCTTACAATAAATAAAATATTTATTTTATTTATTGTAAGCCTTTTATCCTTCCCTAGGATGCAAGATATCCTTCATCAACCCCGATCTACAAAAGGCCATGAAAAGCTAACAGACAGACACAATTTTGCATTAATTATAATATTAGTAAAGATTTTTTACTCACCCGAACTTGCTTCAGAAATTCGTCAAGGTTTATTGATCCACTGTTGTCTGTGTCAAACCTCTCAAACAACTCTTCTGCATCCTGAAAAAGGCTATATATTATAATACATCTCTTAGCTATAGTATTGGTATAAGCTTTCTGTACATGAAGGTGCTATTAACTATTCTATTTTTTATTCATTCATTATAGGCACATGCTTGACCACAATCACACCTAATGGAAAGTGATGCTATGGCTTAAGATGGGATGTTTACCAAGATTCCTCTGGTTGTACACAATCTCCGAAGTGAATTGACAGGTAAATCTAATGCTATTATAATATATACATTTAGACCTGTCATTCCTTTCTATTTAGGCCTGTCTAAACTAAACTATAGTTTAGAGAATGTGTACAACAGAATTAGCCACATTCTTGGCTCAAGGTTTACGTTTAGTTGAAGGGCAAACCACAAAGGGGTGGATTAGTCATATTTAAAATGCAAACTCTTACTCATACTACCTACTATTATAAAATGTGACTAATTCATAATCATTTGTCACTCAATAGATTACAATTTACAACAAATATCAGCACAATTATCTTTTATCCTCAGAAAAAAATTGTTTGTCAAAAATCAGAGGGCTCAAGTGTCACCAACCTCGTGGGATAGATCCAACCCAGTCTCCTGGATGCCTTTAAAGAACTCCTCCCTGTTCAGGTGCTTGCTGCCATCGTCATCCATTCTCCGAAAGATCCTGTAACAACAAAGTACATTGTTCTATGGCAGCTGTTGGATACGTAACATCTAGCATTGCAAAAGAAAATAATATCCTCATCAGAATATTTCTTGTCATTTTACCGCAGTTGCACAGCTGTAATCAGTTTTTCAAAATATTTCATACGTAGGATTGAACATTTTTCAGAAAATAAACTTTACATATTAATTTACCACACATGACGACTGTAGGGCTTTTTAATTTTATATGTTACTAAATGAAATGATGTCTGTGACTTCGTCTCTCCAAGTCCAAGTTCTAAGTCAAAATCCTACGATCCATGGATTTATACAAGATTAAAAGTAGCCTATGTTAATCTAAGGTATGATCTTATCTCCATTCCAAATTTCAGCCAAATCCGTCCTGTAATTTTTGCATGAAAGAGTAACAAACATCAATCCATACATACTTACAAACTTTCCTGTTTATAATATTAGTAGGATGATATGAGTATTGATTGAACTGACCTTCCAAGGCCAATGATACCCGACGCGCCTCGCGACAAGCATAGCAAGCGCAATTTCTCCAGCGGGTCAGTGGTGGAGTTGAGAGCTCTCCCACTCTTCTCCTTGAGCTCATCTTCCACACGGGAGTTTGGAGACTGCGGACGGTGGAGGGCAACTGTGCAACCAAACAATAATAAAAATCAAAGCCCATCAAACTATTGAACATTGTTGATTTATATGGATGATCAATTACTGACAGATTCCTAAATTCCTTATAGTATTGAAAAGATTAATAAGCAGGATAATGATAATAAACACAGCTATCTATTTCACATACATTTTTTTTTAATGTTTTGTCCTGGGCTGGTATTTTTTACAGCAGATCAATAAAAAAATATAATAAAAAACAAATGGGTATAATGAAAAACTGCCATACCGGTTCCAGGTTAGCACATCCATGTTCCAAGGTTCCATTTTATTATTTTTAAGGTTCATAGGTTCCATCTTAGACTGCATCATCACTTACCTACCACCAAGGGCTAACTTGTATCTGAATAAAATACAATAAAAAACAATATAATAATATAGATATAAATGTTGGTTTCATTTTATTTCTTAAGAGTTGATTATAAATAATCAGCATATTTTGCAGATTAGTCGTGGACTGGTAAAGACGCATAATCAGCCTATCTCTAACTATAATTAATTTAAGATTCAAGTCATCTAGATATAGAAAATTTGAAGTAGAAACTGCACGGTCACATGTTTAAACAGCTTACCTAGTGTAGTCAGGGCTTAAGTTCAACTAATCAATACCTCCAAGATACCTATTAGGTATGTCTCATCAACTGATTATTGAGTAATGCCTGCTTTCAATATTCATCTATCTGTATCTCAATAAGTTAAGTAACTTCATACAAACAAATCAAAAACCTCATACTTTCTTGCTAAGTAGCAACATTGTTTAACTTTTTTCACAGTACCTAATAACATTGCCAAGGGTATAACAGATAGAATGTAGGATGCTAAATAAAAAGTAAAAAAAGTAGCTTATGTCTGTCTCCGGGATGCATATTATCTCTAAGGATCGGCCTTCAAAAGATAACAAGAACACTTAATATTAGTATGGATAGATGTAAAATAATATGGCAGTTAAGGTTTACATAAGCACCTGACATCATGATCTTAATAAAGTGAACTGTTTAATTACAAGAATTTGAGTTGCTTATCATACACAATAAAGATTTTGAAGGAAATTAAGTGCTTTTCCAGTAAACTAAGTCAAAAAAAAAAGATGCATTCGAGGTAAAGTTGAGTAGGAAAAAATGCATAAAATTGAACTGATCTTTCCTTCAAAGCACATTTATTCATGTCATTATTTACAATTTTATATAAGTAAGTATATTTATACGCACACTTATTTATTTATTATTACGTATATTTCAGGCCTATCGGAGAAATCGAAACGCCGACAAAATGAAAGAGGTATGAATTATGACCATTTTTTTTTTAATAATATGTAGTAATAACTTACTGAAATTAACGCGATTTTTTTCCAAAAATGCCGTCTGCGATATTTAAATTGTTATTGTTACTGGCTAAGTATTACTTTTAGTAGAAAACTTTAAATTATGCTCAGTACTTTTCCTTCGCCATTTTTGTAAAACTTACCATTGGAATTTGTTGTAGAGTTTTCCATTTTTGCACTAAGCGTACAGGGACTTAATAAATAAAGAAATTCACTAATGTAATCACGGAATCACTTGACTTAAAAAGTTAAATATTTAAGTACCTTTTAACACGATATAAATTTTAAAACGTAACTGAACTGAACACGACGCGTCTTCCTCGCCACCGACCAGAAAAATAAGCGAGCACCACAGACGAATAACCACAGAACAAAATAGCGAACAGTGAAACATTCGTATATTTTTAGTGGTTCGAATATTATTAGCATAAAGCATGGAATACACTACAGCACAAAAACATGCATTAGGGCTAATTCTGTATATCACAATATGTAAACTAAACTAAATTGACTGGTCTAAATCAAGTGCTATGCTTTTCCACAGGGAGCATTATGAAAGGACCAGCAGATACATATTTTAGGCTTGTTGTTAATTTCGAAACCATAACTTGGCGAAACAGATCTCCATCTCAAACAAGCAAGTTGGTATTGAAGTTGGATGCGTGTGTAGAGGCTTATGTAATAGATATTCTGGATTATACGGGCTCGGGCGGTGGCGTCCTACGCAAAATGCCGAATAATATGTAGTAACTACTAACTACCATCTAAGGCAACTACCTACCTAAATTGAAAAAGTACTCTGGTTTTAATTAAATTCAGTCAACAACAAATACACCTATTACTGAGATCGTACAACGCCACAACGTTGCGTAAGACCCCACAGGATTCGTAGGTACTTATTGCTAGTATTTTGAATAGGTATCGAATACGCGAGGACCGTCAGCAGAATCGGGCCCGCTGTAATAATGCGTGAGAAGAGGTCACATCAGCGCCGACCTCCGCTGACGTAGATACCTATATTGATTCAACAAATTCCAATGCAGGTCAAGAACGTTCATTCTTTTCCGTTTTCACGAAAGCTGCTACCTACTTCACAAGGACGTGGCATGATACTTTCAAAAGGAAAATGTTTTAAGGAGGATCCACACCTGCGAGCTAAATAGCTCATGAGCTGTTTAGCTCGCAGTTGTATCAAGTTGAAGTTGCCGATGCGAAAAGAGCCGTTCAAGGTGAACGCACACCTCGAACCGCCGAAATACTGCATTCAGCTTTATACACGTACACACCTGCGAGTTGTACTACTCATGAGCCGCGCGAGTATGGATCCTCTTTTATGGCAGGGGTTCGTTTAGTGCGTATGAACGCAGCCCAGACACGCAATCAGTGCACGCAATGTACCTACCAAGGCAGAAGTCGAATATAATTAATGGCGAACAAAATGGTGTAATTACAATTCTGATCAAAATACATTTTTCTTTAATCCGAACGTTTTTGGCCCACTGATACAAATCTGAACTCATTTCCAAGCGAAACGGCCTAGAACTGTACTGAAATTGAGTCCAAAGTTCGTGATTTTGATGAAAACGCTAACAACAATTTTATTACATTAGAGTTTCAATAGCTTTCAATGGAGAACCTTAAGTTATTTGTTTATTCTGTAAATATTTAGTGCAATAATTATATTGTTTTTTCGCCAGCTCCTCAAATTATAATATTATACCTACTTATGTACTTATGAAATAAAGTGTGCTGAAATGTTTGTTGGGTGTGGACAACGGGACAAATAGGTACCTATACAGTACACTACGCACTAAATAACTATGTTCAGTTCTAGACGTTCCACAATGTAAATTCATGATTGCTACGTAAGTCGGTAGGTCTACTTATTTCAAATAACTGCAACAATCATTAGCCCCGCGGGTTTAAGAAGCGAAGATTGACAGTTGTGATGCGTCGTATAAAAGACGCTCTTCCACTCCATAGGTAGCGTCATTTACATACATTTAGTTATATGTGGCTCTAAAATATATGTACGTAAAATAACATGATGAGGAAAACATCAGGCGGATGATTATAAATAACGAATCTGGCAAGCAAGATTTCTTACGAAATCAGTAGTTATTTCTTTGGCGCGCCCGATGCGGTCGATGCGTGATAAGGACCAGCACAAACCGAGCGTGTCACGTGGATTTGAGGTGGATGAGGTGGTGCTAGTGAGCTCATATTATTCAATCTTATGTGAAATTACCTAAATAAGCTGAGTTAAGGCAGATTGTCTTGCGCTGCGTCTGTCTCTTGTTCACTCTGTAGTCTGTACGGTCTGTACCTACTTATGTGAAAGTAAATAAGATGAGTCAAGTTAGGGCAGATTGTCTTGCGCTGCGTCTGCTTCGGCCCAGCTCGGAGTGGGTGCGTCCGGCGTGATGGGCAGTGGGTGCGTCCTGCGCGGTGGGCAGTGGGTGCGAAGCCATACTCTCCATGCCGCTCTCGATTAGGACCGGCCCGTGTGTCTTCCTTCCAATTTCTTGTAAATAACGCTGGCCACCCCGCAGGACGCACCCACTCACACCTGGCCCGCAGACTAAGTGTAGGTACTAAATTGCGTTCAGCTTAATATTAATGTAACAACTTACCAGAGCTCATGATGCCGAGAGTATTGTCCTTATCCTTGTCGTTCTTTCTGGGTGTCGGTGTGTTGGTTTCGTAGTTGAAGCAGGCTGTAAACATTGACAAATTAAACATTGAATAAATAAGTCTCCAAAACAGCTTGGCTTAGCAAAGAAGATGTCGCGAGTTTATTGAACCTTGAATCGGTACAGTAGGTAGATAGAATATAGTTACTACTATCTACCACACAACTTAATTGTATTCTCAACATCCTCCGCATGGATTTAAGTTTTTGAAAATCCCGGTTTTAGAAAATAACTACCTGGGTAGGTTTAAATTTCCGGGACAAAATTAGCCTGTGTCACTCTCTAACTCAACATAACAGTCGCTTGAATTTGAAACACGACATATAAGTACAACATAAATTACGTACATATTACAAGCCCTATAAATGGACCTACCTATCTATGTCTTTTTAACAAATTAACCTAATTTTTTACAGCACGCATCGAGGGACATGATATCACATTAGTTTTAGCTGCCTTCAGTTTGCGTGAAATATCAGTTATGTTTTATGTATATATGACTTTCTAAATTTTTCACGGCCCAATTTTTTTTTAAATTCATTAAGGTGGTGCAAAAATATACTGTCTATAACATTTTACAAACAGACAGACAGACAACAAAGTGATCCTATAAGGGTTCCGTTTTTCCTTTTGAGGTACGGAACCCTAAAAGTCAAAAACGTTGTGGCAGAATCGTTATGTACCTATGTTATCTAGTCTCTATCAGGCCTGTGCTGCGGAACTATTATTCGTAGGCTACATAGTTCAGACCTACTTATTTAGGAAATCAATAAGCCACATAAAGTGTAGGTCATTATATTTCGTGACGCCCGCCGCACCGTTTCAAATGTTGTTCGTATCTATCTAGGCTAGATTCAATTTAATAATAGGTTTGAATAGAACTATTACGGAAAGCAGCTAAGGGTATTCGACTCCACTATAGTTTTATTACAAGTAGGTACCTATAAGTAAATTAGTATCCTAATAACCTAGTCCAAAATATAGACCGAGTTTACTTACTTATTGGATAGCTAAGTATCACCTACTTTCTCAGCTATGAGTCAAGACCGATATTAATTATCTACTTTTTATATGAGATAAAACACGTAGGTAATCAACTCAAAATTGCAATGTTAAGGTAGATCCACATTTGCGCACACGCACGAATCATGCATGCATGCGCATCATGAACGTGTTTACGAATGGTTTGCGAGCGGTTCCCATGCATTGTACCTACAAGCCATGATGTGCACAATTTATGTTTGTGAGTTTTTGAAAGTGAGTAAACGCACTTGCGACATATGTACACGAGCGCATAGAGACAATGACGCGTCCATGATAGGTGTTCGATGCGCGCTATATTAGCGGTTCGTGCGCGTGCGCAAGTGTGGATCTACTCTTACTCTCTACTAACTAGCTCTTATCCAATATTCTAGAATCTAAATAGATCACGACAATTTTTAAAACACCTAAAATATGTTGTGTCAGGCATAACTGGGCTAAAACTTTTGGTCATGGAAAAAGATTGATGGCGTTAGATAGACGTACCAAGGTATTCTTGTTTGTTCTTGAATATTCCATGAGTACCGAGATACATTATAATACAATACAGTAGTTACCTATATAAAGTTTATTGATAGGATGTAAGTACCTATTGTTTATCGATATGAGACGCTAGATTCAAAGTCACGGTCCAGCAAGTCGCACAACACGCGTAAGCCAAGCCCACGCAATTAAATCCAAATAAGCCAAGTCGTATCAATTTAAATAAGGTTAGCATACACAACTATATAGGTAGTAGGTACACACGTAGAAATAAATAGGATAAACAAGGGTGCAAAACACCCTGGTAACCCTATAACGTGAAGTATACCAATTTGCACTTGGTCAGCGCTCGAGGGCTATAAATCCTTATTCCCGACCCGAGACCCGTGCCAGCAGTAAGCCGGATAAGGGTTGATGATATATTGATAATGATGATGATGTGCGTAGACATAGGTGCACTCTCAATTCCTTCACTTTCATAGTAGTGGGAGGATTGGGAGGACGACAATCTGACACCACCGGGGATAGATCAGCCGTATGACCGACGTGACGAGGAGGCACGAGGGCTTAAAGCCGTGAACCCGAATAGGAGTTCTATGCTTCTATACATAATATTTGGACTGGAAAGGTAGAGGCATAAGTAAACGTGAATGGCGGAAACATCTCACACTTGCGATTTGCAGACAACATAGTCATACTGGCTGAATCGCTGCAGCACCTTGAGGAAATGCTGTTGAGCTTAGCTGTTCTTTCAGACGCTTGAGATTATGTGCAAAAGGTAGGCACCTCAAATAAAGATTTTTCTTCCTTTCTTTCTTTCTAGTAGTAAGTAATACAAATGTAACAGACCTATTGTAATTTGTGTTGGCAACACCTCGTTCTCACGTTCGGTGTTGCTTGGTGTTGGTAGTTATGCTGTGGTCGTGACGTCAGAGCCCCCTCCATCGAGACGAAAAAGATGGCGCTAGGGCGAGGACGTGGCGTGGAACGACAAGCTTCAGTTGCTGTTTGCGCTCCGACCGATTTACATTGCATTATACGGGTTGATTTTACTATCTGAGAGTTTAATTTTTAACATCAGAAGTGTGTAGTAACTTACGCTTTGAGGAAAAATCGGTCGAAACGCAAACGTACTTTTCCACCTAGAGGTCTTCAAGTGCCAGGACACCGTCGGCCGCGATGGAAACGTAATAAGGTATCTCGTAAAGATACCGAAACTGTGAGTACTTTGAATAATTATTAAAGATTAAGTGAATATGGTTTAAATTACTAAATCGTATTCTCAAACTTTTGTATAGTCAGGTGAGATAATTCGTTACTAAACTAAGTTGAAGGTATCAGCTAAAAGTCTGGCACGATTTAATATTGCGTACAGTCTATAAGTGGCCCTCGTGGGAATAGTGATCGGTAAACGAAATTGTCTTTTAGTTCCAAATTCAAAGGAATATGTTTTAAAATGGTTAATTTTTAGTTTGTTCGAATTTTATTTTGGAACTAAATGTTAAATTCACGTTTGTCCCAACTTTTTTTTTTCGAACAAAATATTATTTAAATTATAGTGGGTCAATTATTATAGTAGCATCAGTAATATACGTCCTTAGAAGATAATAATTTAAAAACGTGTGACGATTGAGCTAGTTATTTACATAGAAGTTTTTATAATAAAAATATTAAACATGTGGGTAGACGAACAAGTTAAAATGTTATAGTGGTAGTGGTAAAAGTAATCGAAGAATGTCTTAGGTTAGTCAAACTTCACAAGTGAAATGTTAGCTCAGAGATATAAATCATGATAACCAATCCCGAACTCGTATACTGAAATGAAATGAAATTTATTTATTTGCTGAATATCAGTTGTTGAGTTCAAAATTATAACTAAGTAGCGACCTTCATATTCTACTTCATAAGCATGCAAATATTTAATACTCATCAGGAATAATCCGTACAAATAATCCTGATGAGACCAAAAAGTGAATTAATTTCTATGGTAACATGTCTCTTAATTAAATGTCAATATTAATATTATAATAATAAGTTATTATATTAATTGTAAGTAAATGTTACATAATATATGGGGTTAAAAAGTGTATATTTTTGATACATGTCACGAGGCGTTTATAGATACTGGAAGTAGTTGTCCGCGCATATCAAAGTCGTTAGTAAAGGGATTTCAGTTTAAAAACATTTATTTATCAATAAAGAGCATAACAGTCTTTAAGATATCAGGAATTACAGCTATTTACATTTACAATGGTAGGTACTTACGCACATGATATCAAGTATCCATTTTAGTACTTCATATTATCAACATTGAATAATTGTGTGGGTAAGTAATAACATCCATACGTTTATAATACTAGTTTTTAGGGAAGTTTTCGTAATTGTTCTTCTTTTAAAGCATAATTGGGAGTGTATATATCCTGTTATTATTTTCCTGATAGGAATACAAGTTTGAAGCGCGTACGAGTGACTTATATTTAGAATTTTCGTATCTTTATAGAGGTAATTCTTTATTCTTTCTTTATTTGCATTCATGTCTTACATCATAAATAAAAAAAAATATCATAATATTACAACATGAAGCCCCGTTGGGGCGTTGCAAAGTAAAACATATGTAAATAATCAAAGGTAATATTACAATTCTTATGAAATATGAAATATGAATAGCAAAAATTATGAATTAATTATATGGTCATTAAATAAAAATAAAATAAAAAGGTCACATATAAATAAAGATTATGGGAGTTTTCAAATTATGTCCTATTATAACTAATCAGACATTTAAAAAAAAAGTACTTACAAATAAAAAGTGGTTAACAAAGTTATCACAATCTTCTTTTATCGTATTATCATATTATTGAGGTATATTCATTCAATAGTTCATGCACACTGTAGTAACATTTTTGGATTAGCCATTTTTTTTAGTTTTGTTTAAATATTGTTTCTTTTGTTTCATCTATTATTATTGCTATACAGGTTATTTAAATCAGTAAATATTTAAAAAAGAGGCTTTGTTGCAGTTTTAAATAAGTACTGTACAGGTTTACCTTAGTGCTACCTAAGTAAATAATTAATTAGATAGATAATAACTTTAAACTATTACAGTAAAGATTATTTACATATGAAGTTTTAGTTTTATTTTTTTATATTCTGCGTGCTCATCGACATAGGCATCCCCTTTTCGATATACTATTCAATATACAATAGAATAGAATAGACTAGACTAGAATAGAATATGATATAATAATTCAAGTAAACTTTTACAAATGCTTTTGAATCGTCAAAATAATTTACCATGCATTACAATATGATGTTTGACTAGATCGTTATAATATTAGGGCGTACTTTTGGCATACAAGATGAATAATTTTACGTAAGGTTTCTATTTAAAGATAAAGCTGAATTTTTTTGTTGATACAAGGGTTTTTAGCAGAATTACAAAAAGGTAATAAAAAAAAAAAACAAAATGTGTTAACATTCCTTTTGATTCAATTGCGTTAAGCGAATTTATTTTTACGTTATAGGTATGTACCTATTGGGTACTAGGGAGTAATAACTTGCTTGGACGGAATGTAACAGAGTGATCCGATTTGGTTTATCCCCGAGAAAAGTAATGTAATAATGTAATAGTAGACTCGTATACACATTGACCTCTGAAAGCGTTTTAGCTATTTTTTGTCCATCCAAACAGAGAACCGGTTTGTATACATGTACAAGTCGATTAGATTGAACTAGAACGAAGGTAAAAGGATTGTAAATTATATTTTGATAAAATAGACACAGACAGACTAGTAACGATGAAAGTAATATTTCTCTTCAGAGTTAGAACTATTGCCTGTAGTCTGTTCAATTCAAAAGTTTTGTTGCATTTGTTGGGTACCTGCTTCAAAAACAAATAATAATTACGGATTGTGGTGTGTATAATATGATAATGAAGCTTTATTTAGTTTGTAAAGTCATAGTATATCATTAATAATGCAAATTAGAATAATATTTAAAAAAAAAAATAACTATGATTTATGTTGGTAGTTAATACCTAATATTACAAATGTGGGTAAAAGCTTCACATTTGCGTTGAACAAAGAAATATTCTTGTCCGGATAGCTGAGTGGGTATTATTAACTTGAGAAATTCTCATTTAAAAGATTACAATAAGAGGGTAGACAAATGCAACATTTTTATGCTCTCAGCTGCAATTCTGTGCTATAATCAGGACAGGCCGAAAATAATAAAGAGTGACAGTAAGAGTATATTGTGCGAATAGAAATATTAGATAGCATACAGTGGCAGTAGATGAATTCCCTGCGTGAATGGACAGATGAATGAGTTAAAAAGAAAGTCTTGGTTCTGGCAGTGGCATGCATCGGTGTCGCTCATAATCCATGACTCTCTGTTTATCATTTTTAATTAGCCTAATAATTATTTGAGATAGCGTAATTAATAGTTGCATATATGGAATATGAAATACCAATTATTATTATTGTTTGATACTAGAGTAATTCATGAATTAAAATAGTTTGTGGGTTATAAGATTATATTTGGTGGCCAACCCTCGTAATTAATAATGCAGTGAACTAGTGAAATCATTAATATAACTGCAGTTAAGATATTGATTAGTTTAAAAAGTGATAGTTTTAGTATGATAATAATTATTTAAAGTTAACTTTGATAGCACCAGCTTTACAATCAAATGATCCGTTTATAATAATAAAGCATTGATAGTTAAAATAAAATGGATGAGATCAAATATGATTCTTATGAGATCAAATACCTTGTATTATGGTGAACTAGGCACCGGTGATCCCTTGCGTGGATGCGCGGTAGATAAAGATAATGTGGTGATTGCATACGTGGATGAATAGTGTCGGAGCACTGTGTGGGTGCACGATGCTATGGCATTGAGTATGTGTTCAGAATTTAGTAAAGGATTTTGAGATTTAGTAAAGAGGTATGATCTGATTTTAATCGTGAGTGCTAATGCATTGCTTTTTAAAGAATATTCATGGAGTATTAAAAACCGTGTTGGCAAGGCTACCTTGTGTATTATGTTGAGTAATCTATTTAAAATTAAGTATGTATAGCAACATAATTGATACAACGAGCCGTGATAAAATTTTGGAAGATTAATTAGTTGGAATATTGCACCATGGATATAAGATATCACACTGGGATACGAAGCTTGAACTTTGATAAAATATTCGAAAGATAATTGGGAATATTGTACCATGAATATAAAATATCACATTGGAATACGATGCTTAAACTTGAAGGCGAACTTGGTACGCTTAAGTGAGTGAAATGCTCTTTAAGTGCAAGTAGTCTTCAAGTGGTCTTCTATAATGCTTAGAACTTGATGGCGAACTTGGTACGCTTAAGTGAGCGAAATGCTCTTTAAGTGCAAGTGGTCTTCAAGTGGTCTTCTATGATGCTTGGAACTTGAAGGTGAACTTGGTACACTTAAGTGAGCGAAATGTTCTTTAAGTGCAAGTGATCTTCAAGTGGTCTTCACCAACTTGGTACGCTTAAGTGAGCGAAATGTTCTTTAAGTGCAAGTGGTCTTGACCAACTTGCTGCATTTAAGTGAGCGAAACGCTCTTTAAGTGCAGTTGGTTTTCAACTACGACAAATCTGGTCCCCTAAGTGTGGCAAAGTCCCTTTAGATGCGGTTGTTTTGTTTTTAAATTGAAAGCTGTTGTTGTGATGAGTGATAACGAATGGACAATATTCCTGGATCTTACGAGTACATAGTGGAGGTGTCTTGTTAAGTTGCAAGCTGTCGTATGATTGTGAAGTGATAAGTGACAATGAATGGGCAATATTCCTTAGGAAGTTAGGAAGGATCCTTACAAGTAGGTAATGTGAATCAGGTGTTAACGGTTGTTTATTTTGCAGTAATTTTATCCCGACTCGTGGGGTGCCCGGGGCGGGCACCATGCAGCATGGCCGTGTTGGCAACACCTCGTTCTCACGTTCGGTGTTGCTTGGTGTTGGTAGTTATGCTGTGGTCGTGACGTCAGAGCCCCCTCCATCGAGACGAAAAAGATGGCGCTAGGGCGAGGACGTGGCGTGGAACGACAAGCTTCAGTTGCTGTTTGCGCTCCGACCGATTTACATTGCATTATACGGGTTGATTTTACTATCTGAGAGTTTAATTTTTAACATTTGTAGCAAAAAAGCCGGCTGCCACGACCTCCGCCCTCGGTATAATGATGGTAGTGGTATTTTAAAGAACATATTGGTAATGTCACACGGTTTACCGTTTCATCGATCGGTATACGTAAATTATGCAGGTAGGTAGGTAAGTTCTACCTACCTACGCTTAATTACCGAGTGAAACGCGATATTGTCTGTCGTAAATAATAATTATTAAGTATGGGTTGTTGTTTTTAATCTACCTAATCAGAAAAAGTCAATATCGAATTCAATCATAGAAAACGATATGGGTAGCTGTACCTACGTAATGGGATAGACAAAAGTTCCATTCAGGTTCACCTTTAAAATAAAGACTAAAATCGTACTTTGGACAGGATATTTGATACATAAAGTTAAAATAGCGCGTGAGAACAAGATGAGATGTCACATTGAACATTTACTGAAGCACTAGTGTTATTAGGTTACCTACCTTCTTACCAGTAACTTAGAACATCGATGCTTAGAACACATGAACATGAAATGATCAATGAAATGATCCTTACATGAAACTGAGTCAATTTTATTGATTTTCATGGACAACTCACGCTTGACCAAAAAACTGACTCCGCCAAAATTGTTTTCATAAAAAAAGCGCAAATGGTTCCTCAGATGTTTTCCCTGTATCTTCTATGGTTTCAGATTTCCCCATACTGTCCAAGTTAAAAAACACACTGTATGTGGATATGCTGTAGGTACATCGATGTGTAGGTACCCATCATGTACCCATGCTGTAACTTAATTACTAAAAATTACATACCCGCCATGGAGGCGCTGCTCATTTTGCCTCGTGTGAAATCAATCTTGATATTTTTTAATTCTTAAAATCTCGAAATATGATAATTTATTTAATATGCCTGTTGAAAATATTTAGCTTTTTTATTTAAATAATTTTCAGCTTTGATATAAAAACAAAGTGAAAACAAAAGAAACAAATTTGACAGGTAGGTTCAAACATTTTTATTTTCATAGTATTAGGTAGGTTTTTAGTTTCAAATATAATCAAATAGTTCTTAGTAACTAGTTACCTAAAATATTACAATTAAGTATTTAAATAATGTTAAATGCACTTTTTAAATTTTAAATTATTGTAATATTTTAGGTAGTTACCTACTTAGTTACCTACCTACCTTACTATACAAGTGAATATGTATATAAAGTGTTATTTATATAACACATTTAAAAAACCTTGAGAGCGGTACTATTAACAGATGCTTGTTTTTATACATAGTACAATTATACATTGTACTAGCGTTGTATAATACATGCTTTATTAGAAAACAAGAATCCAGAGCCGTGGGAATAGTTAAAAAAGTATATTATCAAATGTCAATCTTTAACATCAATGTCAATGTTACTGTGCCACTCTGTGACACAATGTATCAGTGTTTCCACTTTCAGGGATATTGCCCTATTTTAAGCGAAACGACTAATATTAGAGACTAACAATTATTACATTTTTTTCACTGCATCGCGCAACAATAGTCTTTTACGGCTTGGTAAAGATGCAAGGTGGAAACTGGATAAAGTTCAGTAACATAAATTAATAGGGGATACTAATTACTTGAGTACCTAACACCAACGAAATAAAGGTACCTTATCAGTTGGGAGCTTGGACTAGAGGCCAGTCTCTGCAAATAATCTCTATGGAGGCCAGACAACATCAGTAGTTACAATGTAACTAAGTAATGTCATTAATAACTTTCATCATTTTTATAACAATATAAAAAAAAAAAACAAAATTATAAAGTAATAATACAAGTAACCAGAGTTCCTACCACCTAGCTAAGTAGTACAAGCAAAATTAGATATTTCTCCTTTTGAATTTTTTTTAGGGTGATATAATAGGAAACTTCCAACTTCAAACTAGTCAGTGGAAACAAGGGCAAAACCTAAATTGTAAATGGTAACACTGTATTGTACTGTAAGCAATTTTGTTTTGGTTTTGTTTATTTTCTCATTTCTGTCTCTTGACTAAAATAATAACTCGCGTGACTTGTTTCTTTATTAGCTACTAATATGTTTAGCAAGGTAATAATCTGATATTAATAATTAACCTGTGAATTGTGCAATGGCACCCGGAAAAAAGAGTGCCCGAGGGAAACATTCCAACAACCAACACGTTGAGAAAAACTATGCAGAAAGACTTGAAGATTTGAGTGTTCAATCATCGGAGGAGAGCGGAGCTAGTACAGATTCTGATGATGAAGGCGTGGAAGCCACTTTTGTGGTAAGCATGTGGGATTTAAACCATTGCGACCCAAAGAAATGCTCCGGCAGAAAACTTTTAAGGCATAACCTCATAAAGAATTTGAAACTCGGTCAGAAGTTTCAAGGACTTGTTTTATCACCGGTAGGAACACAGTGTGTCAGCCCAAACGATAAAGATATTATAGAAAAGTATGGTTTGGCTGTCATTGATTGTTCTTGGGCTAAAATTGATGAGACACCATTTGGTCGAATGAAGTCACCTCATCCTAGATTGCTACCATTTCTGGTTGCAGCAAATCCCATAAACTACGGAAAACCATACCAGCTCAGCTGCGTTGAAGCTTTAGCGGCAGCTATGTATATCACAGAACATAAAAAGGAAGCAAAATTTTATTTATCAAAGTTTTCATGGGGACATTCGTTTCTAGAACTCAATTCTGAAGCGTTAGATATGTATGCAAGTTGTACAGATAGTAAAAGTGTTCTTGAAGCGCAGACTAAATATTTGGAGTCAGTAGGAAATGAAAAAGATACAAGAAACATGTGGCCATCTAGTGACTCTGAAACAGAGAGTGAATCAAGTAAATAAGTGTTTTACATTTTTAAGTATTTAATATTGTATTTAATGTTTTTATTGTAATTGAAATAAATGTAGTAAATGTGCAACAATTTATATGTTTCTTTTGTTGTATGTATTATTATTATTAATAGAGACTTAATTCTTCAATTCTTAATTAACAGCTTATACATGAAAAAATGAAGCACTGTTAAAAGCGTAAGATATCCTATCTTTCTTCAACAGTTAACCTGCTGCTTTCACCTAAAAAATTCAAATTCCTAAAAACCCATCAGCTTAACCGATACGTATGAAATTTGGTGCCGAGGTAGCTTGCTTCTCTGTAATTGACATAGGCAACTTTTTATCCCGGAAAATCAAACAGTTAAAAACCTAAATCCACGTGGACGAATTCGCGGGCATCCTCTAGTTAAATATATTTTAAAAACTAATCTTGGTTACACCGCCATCTTCTGAGAGATAGTAGAACTTCTTAAACCTTGAAATTCAGACATAAATTTTTAGTGCCATCTTTTGAGAGATGGCAGAACTATTTAACTATCGAAACTTGCGCCATCTAGTACAGGTTAGATTCAACACGAGTTGTTTAAACTGTTACTAGATGGCGCTAGCGTTATTTTGTTATTCTATGTGACGATATTGTGAACAAGTTCATAGGAGCTTTCGAAACGCAAGTTGGAACTTTGTCCGTTAGTTCGCCAGTTTGGTTTGTTTCGGCCACTCGAGCGTTGGTTTAGACTTTCCCGTCCCGAGTTTCGTTTTAACTCGCGAGATAACTTATTTATGACTTACTTTTCAAGTGTATTTGTGGTGAGATAACAGTGCAGTGTTTATCTGTGTGTGTATCGTGTCGAACACTGTACGGAATAAACTTTGAAACTTTTTCGGTGAGTTATTTGGAGGCTTTACTTTTATGCAACCTGTCACGCAGGTGTCTTACAAGAGTTACGAGTCACTAACCTCTACGATGAATAAATAACTTTGACTTTCCTGATAGGTTTACGATACTTATCTAGAGCCATTTTTATCCTAATATTCTAAATAGTAAGCCCAATTAAAATCATAACATTTTTCAAGTTTTATCGATAAGTTTGTTTTGTGCTTATCGGCGAAGTGCGGGCATACTTGGTGGTAAGTGATGATGCCGTCATTAACTTAAGATGGAAATACCGCACTTTGAATAAAGGACGAGTGTGCTTTAGGTATGTCTATGCTAAACAGTCAGGTAAGCGGTGATTCCCTAGTGGTTGGAACATTGTTGGTCGGCCTTATTTTCAGGAGGTCGGAGGTTCGTTGCCGACGGGTTAGCACCTATAACTTTTTGGAGCTATGTGTGTTTCAAACAATTAAATAGGTAGATACCAAATATTGCTTTATCGGTGAAGGAAAACATCGCAACTTTGAGGAAACCTGTAGGCCTGAGAGTTCTCGATAATGTTCCCAAAGGTGTGTGAAGTCTGCCACTCCGCACTGGGCCAGTGTGGCAAACTATGGCTTAAACCTTGTTCATTCTGAGACGAGATCCGTGCTCAGTAGTGGGCCGGCGATGACTTGATTATGATTATGATGATGATGGTAAACAACTAACAACAAACTAACAATAAACCGCCGGTGAGTAGCTATTAAATCATGATGTTCATAAAATGTGAAGAACTATAAATTCAATGCATGGCACTTTTTTATTCAAGTGCCAAAATAAAGATGACCATGTTTGAAATTTGACATCTTGACAACAACTTGAATTGCGTAATTTGGCGGCAAAGATTAGGAAGAAATTTTTGTGATTTTCTCTTATGGAGACGATATCTAGGCATGTTAGAGAGCAGCTAAGCCGTCGAGATGGATTAGCTGAGGACTCTACACGTTATGTGTAGGCCAGAGTGTTGTGTATTTGTTACTGATCGGTAAGAACCTTTATTATTTAGGCGCCATCTCCACGGACGAGAGAATCGCGGCGACAGTCTCACCGCGCCATCAAAGTCAAAGTCAAAATCATTTATTCAAAGTAAGTGCAATTGTAGAGGTACATGAAGAATGCAATTAGGCTGAGATCTATAGAGCGCACTTTGCCTGTGCTTAAGACACTGTTAAAACGAGACAGCATTATATCTGCCTGTGGAAAAATCTGTCTCGTTCTGACTGAAACTTAAGTCTAAGCAAAGTCAAAGTGCGGTCTATAGATTTCAATCTTATAGACCAATGTCCACCGGGCAATTCTATCACCGATGGTCGGAACTCGGACTCGTCGCGATTCCTTAGCCTGTGGAGATGATGCCTTAGAGCTTAGGGCCAACGCCCACGGTGAGTTTAAGGCGCACTAAGCGGGTCTAACCGAAATTCAAAAATTTGGTTTTTCGCAATTTGTAAATTAATACGACAAACACGAGTTACTCAAAAATTAGTCGATACCTACTATAACTAATTTCTTAAAGTGAGCCCTTTCAAGTAAAGATTTTTATGTAAACTTGTGAGGATGATACTGCCATTAGTGGAATTAAAATGCCATAAGCCTACTTTGTCGTATTAGTTTACAAATTGCGAAAAACCATATTAAATTTGAATTTCGCGGACAGACCCGTGAGTTGAGTTTTTTGTAGACTTGCAACGAATATTCGGTTACTATTCGGTATTCGGCCTATTCGGCTGCTTTTATTATATTCGGCCGAATACCGAATATCTACATAATATTATTCGGCCGAATACCGAATACTTAAATAATATATTTTATCGTAGAGAAATAATTGGTAAAATGAAAAATTAAAATCGATTGATTACGTATATATTCATATTTTCATTTCTGTTATATTCATTTAAGTAGTCATTGGTGTATAACACAGGTACATAATCATCTTCTGAATTGGAAAAATGGAGGATTCTATGTATTTGAATTATTGTGGTAATCAAAATTTAGAAGGGTAAGGTTCTCATTTCTTTTATAATCATTTATTAAGTAGTCATTGCTACATAAAACAGGTACATAATTTAATCATTTTCTGTATTAAACAAGTTAAGAATTTTTCTATGCATTTGAATTATTTTCATAATCTAAATTTAGAAGGGGAAGGTTATGGTGCAAAAAGATTAACTTTTCTGCATTTTTAGGAAGTAGTTAACTTCTTTTTTTCTCGTAGACCATCCCAACTTCAGAGCGATGAGTACATTAGAACAAAACAAAGGAGCGCGAAACAATCACGTCTGTACAAGTTTTTGGCGCTAAAATCCGGCCGAATACTTTTGCCGAATATTCGGCTATTCGGTCAGGGGCCTCGCCGAATATTCGGTATTCGGTATACTGCCGAATATACTATTCGTTGCAAGTCTAGTTTTTTGATAATGACCAATGATTCGGATTTATAGTATAAGATAAAACTACTCCGAATCCTTGGTCATTATCAAATGGATTTAAATATTCAACGCACTATTTTATAAATTAGAAGGAGACGCAGCTAGTTTGAAGTGCGAAAACAAAAGAGAAACCATATCGACCAAACCCTCAAAAGTGAGAGGGTGGCACCCTCTTTATGACTCAGAGGGGAGGACCCTTGCACGTACCGCTTGTACCCTCAGTACGCGGTACCGCATGCACTCAATATTGATCTGGGCTTTTGGACCCGAATAATATTGTGTTTTTGACCTATCGGCCATTTCTGTTTTCGGACGTTGACTTTTCTCCTCAAACCATCTTTCTCACATCAAATTTAAAGTTTTTTTTTTTCAAATTTTGCATATTTTATTTATTTATTTTATTTTATTTATTTATTTTATATTACTAAGCTGCATGATTAAACGATTTAGCGTTCAAGTATGATGCTACACATAAACCGATTAGGGTTAAATACATAGAACTGCCTATAACTCTTCCAGATTAGCCCGCTTCTTTCTGAGAGAAACATGACAGAACGGAATAGGTAGTTAGATCAAGACAGATTCAGAGACGAATCTAAGTTTCTAGAATATGTCTGCAAAATTTCATGGACTTTGGTTGCTTAATATTCAAATGAAATTGGAACTACGTTTGTATGAAGCGAGTGACGGAGAGACCTCTCTTAACTAATTTCGTTTTAAGTTAACTGAACTTAACAAAGTTAAAATTAGCCTGCCGACAACGTATTTTATTATTACTTGTCTTCAGACCTACTCACTCACACACTGTTAGATCAATTATCTTATATTTTGATACCTACTGTAACGAAGGTTTTTCTTTACAGATTTCTTGAACGCATATAGACTCTTGTGCTGAGTTCTAATTCAAGGTACGTTATTTTTATTTTCATCTTGATAACTACTGAATTCGATCTTGATATAAAATGAAGCATTTGTATTTTATGTAAAACCACTAAAGTTATCGCTTCTATCGTTAGAGACTATACATATAGTAAGTAGTAAGTATTCTATAGTAGGTACTTTCAATTATTATTATCAGCAGAGTAAATTTTTATTTATTATTTAAAACTAAAGGGGCTTCGGCCGGGGCTAGTCACCAGTTACCACCCAAAGCATATAAACTTTTGGTTATCTTTGTTTGCATCCATAACTTCATATTTGGTTATGATGCTGTCTTTTGAAGTTGCGTTCGTCTCAGAAGGTCCTCACCAGATTTATACGGTGCCAACACTGCCAACATTACAAATTACATATTTAACCCCCGACCCAAAAAGAGGGGTGTTATAAGTTTGACGTGTCTCCTAAACGAATGAACCGATTTTAATTGAGTTTTTTTTTTGTTTGAAAGGTGGCTTGATCGAGAGTGTTCCTAGCTATAAAGAAAATCGGTTCAGCCATTTGAAAGTTATCAGCTCTCTAGTTTTCTTATAGTTTTTGTGTCGGGGGTCTTTAAATTTTTAGTTATTAAAATTAATGATTATATTAAATTGGTTGAGACATTGGACTGAGATTTGATGGCAAGGATCAAAAACAACAAACAGCGCCCCAAATTGAGAACGTCCTCCTTTTTTGAATAGGCTGAGAAATGATTACCTTTCTAAAGATCAAGTTTTAAAAAGTCCCCCGAGAGATGATACAAAATGCCCCAATTCAGCCTCCCCCGCAGTTGACAAGGTGCTGTCGGTTATTCAAACGAATCACGTCAAAAGAACTCTCGCAAACTTCGTCAGAGGGGAAGTGGTATAACGAATGGCGTTAGACAGAACTTCTTGCAATATTTTTATCATAAAATTCTATTTTAAGTAATATTAAGTTATAAGAATCATATGGCTTTTGAGCTACCGAAGCTCAGTCCCTAGAATATTTGCTAAATATTTAGATGCTATGAGAGCGGTTATAGGTACTCTTATTTGAGAAAAAGCGTTCTGATAGTTATCATAATCTAATTTTATTATTATCTATCCCTTAAAACTACTTTTCCTGTTTTTTTTTTCAAAAATAAGTATACTTATTGCTAAGAATTATTACTCTACGAGTTAGTTGAGAGTTTGATTTCATTTTTGTAATAATCATTCTAACCAATTTGATAAATCTTTCTCGATTCTCAGAAATTATCTAACCTACCTTTGTTAGAACGCCTCAGTAATTCTCTTGATTTAAGCGTTTTAATGACTTTGGTAGTGAGTTGATCGATCCCATAATATTATCATCATAATATGGGATCTAGACATAAGACTCTTGTAGGGTCTTCCACATGCCACGTTCTTGCGTCATTGTCTGATGTCGTCTGCCCACCTACCTAAGACCTTACCAACCTACCTAGGAGTTTACCAACGCTGCGGCTTCCGGTGCGAGTCCTAATTTTAGCACCTTGAGAGTTGAGACCCCAACATCTTTAGGTTTTTCAAATCATGTTCCTTGCTCATTGCCACTTCACCTTCGCAACCCTCTGAGCTATGGTTCTTCTACGGATCTCCTCCTTAATTCTGATTTGATCAACCTGTGAAACTCCAAGCTCTATCATTGTATAATATAATTCTGTTTTCTGAAATCTCAAAAGACTATTTTATATAAAATACACTATATAAGCTGTAAAACTCAATTACCATCCCGTCATCTCACACTCATTTATGTAAACATGAGCTGTTTTGAATAAAACGTCACATCAGTCGAGTCTGCTACATGTCCACCCCTCACTATCCTTTATTTCAAAATCGCATTTGAATAATTTCCGCGGGGAATATTAATGCTGGCTTGATCCTTATTAAAATTGAATCTGGAATGGTCTGGAAGGTTGATTAGTGACACTTCGCCGATTCGCTGATTAATGGATTGTACGCGGTGAAAATTCATATTCATAGTCTTGTCGAAACGGATGAATCGACGGAGCTCTTTGGCTTCAATTTTTTTAAATAACGATGTTAGGTATTTCCTTTTGTGTCTAGCTTGAGTATCTGTTTTCCTGTGTCCACTGTTTATTGTGATAGTTAACTAAACTGACTTAAATAGTACTTAGTTGAAGAATCTACGTACTGTTTTGTAAAATGTTGCACTTATTGAATTACAGGTTTTCGTTGAAGCGTCCTGTACTTTAAATATTTTTACCAGATTTTAACCAAATTTAAATGACGCCAAACGATGATCCATCTTTATATAGATAGTGTCATCATTTTATATTTAACTTTTACTAGCGAGTTATAGCAAGTTCTATGTTCTTACATTCTATAGTCCATCAAATTGAGAAGCCTTGTACCTAATTCCAATAATATACGTATACATATTCATGTATATTAATTACATTCAAACTAAATTACACCTAAGACGGCTTTGATATGGAAACTTTGCTATCTGTTGTTGTTAATTTACCTACTAGAAAGTCTTTATAAAATATCGCGTAGGGAATTTAAGGTAAACAATACGGTAATAACAAAGTTTTTAGTGCGATTTTAAAGTAACGAAATATTATTTTCTTTATAAATGTTTGTCTTGCAAGCTAGATTTAGGATTTATTGATTGTTTTAATTTGGCTCAGGTCAGAGTTACACTCTTTCTATTGCATAAATTTGTCCGCATCTGACTCTACGTGTAGAGAAAGATCTCTATAAGGTTTTCAATGGGGTATATTTAATACTACACTCAAAATTCACTAATAGACGATCTGGAGTGGGACTGCTTATTTTACGCGCAATGTGGAAATACCGTGGATGAGGAAGGCAAAGAACCGTATACGAGTATGATGGCGTCTCCTCGAAAGACCTATGCTGAGCTGTGGACGCTTACGGGTTAGTGGGCGAATGACTGAAAATCTTAATCACAATTTGACTCGTGTATGTATCACGCACATATAAAGTTAATTGCATTGGGCAAGCGTATAGATCATTTAACAAAATGTCGCATTAAAATAATAATAATAAAATGGTGTATTTTTAACTCCGTTTTCGATATCTTTTCCCTGTGGTGTATTATACATGTGGGTACAATGATACAGCACCGCCAGGCTTTCCCGCCAAAACAGCAAATATGGCGGAGCGAGCGCGTCTTTTTACGACCTCGTGAAAATTATGGCTCTGTACGTACGTTAAACTTTTATATCCCCGGGTTGGATCCACATGGGGTGTTGAAATTATATTATTGCTGTCAGGAATAATATGCACTATGGTAATTTTGCTTTTCAGGGTTCCGTATTTATTACTTATTAGTTACTAGATGCTAATAGCGACTATGTAGCCTATGTCCGTCTTCGGAATGCAAGCTATTTCTGTAGGTACCAAAATAGATGCAACTTCGTTGTCAATTTAGGTTTTTCTAAGAATCCCGTGGGAACTCTTGGATTTTTTGAGGCCAAAAGTTGGCAATGGCCTTGCCCGAAATGCAAGCTATCACTGTACAAAATATTTTCAAAAACGGTTAAACAGATGGACCGTAAATAGCTGCAGATAGACAGACAGATACACTTTCAGGATTATAATATTAGTATGATATATTCTTTATATTTTTATTGTAATAAAAGTACATACAGATTTTTTAAAGTTTTGCATTTGTATGGAAGCAGGGACCTTACCAAATTCTTGTTTTGGGACAATGGTGCTAATTTCTGTACGCAAATAGATGCACATTGATTTTAAACTAACTGTTATCGATATCCGCTGTTCAAAATCGTCGTTAACTAACTCTCTGTATCATCGAAGTAAGTACAACTATAGATTCACGCTCAAAGTTTGTTTACAAGCATTCAGCTCCATCGATTTTTAGTGATTCATTCAGAGCTCTTGTGTGCCAACTTTCACGATTTAAACAAATTGGATTCCATTGTCGAGTGCAGCACTTTTTTGTATATTTGCCATGCCTTTATTTTTCATTCGATATTTGATTCAGATTTCAGGCTTGAGTTGCTTCTGCATCAATTCCATTGTTAGAATATTCTCTCTAGTGCAATACTATAGTGCCTACTCGTTACTCGACACTACTGCTCGTACTTTTACTCTATTTATAAATAAATAGAAAAAAAAGATTCTGACGAATTTGAACCTCCTCCTTTCGAAGTCGGTTAAAAATATAATAATATGGAAGGACAAACTAAATGACTATCATATCAACGTACATGCTTAAGAAAACTGATCTAAACTGAACACCTCAAACCGCTGGGTTAAAAAATTGATATTTTGCAGGTTGCATGTAGGTGTTACGTCTTTCAGATAGTTATCATCATAATCATCATCACAACCCATCTTTAATTCTACCTTCCAACGCTAATAAATAGCTGTAATTGTAGCATCAATAAATCTTCAACAAAAGTTTCCAGGTAATCGGGAACATGTTGGGAGTGAATCCAAATAAATGAAACTTAGGTAAGAAAAAGCTCATTTGTCTGTGTCCCTACGATTTTATTACCCCAGTCCTCCCATCCTAAAGACTTAATGACTAGTCTACATAGCTTCTTCAGAGTTGGGAGTGTGTATAGCTCTAATAGCCTAGTGGTTAGGACGTCCGCCTTTTAATCGGAGGTCGGGGGTTCGATCCCGGGCACGCACCTGTAACTTTTCGGAGTTATGTCTTGCTTTAACGGTGAGGGAACATCGGGAGGAAACCTGCATACCTGCGAGTTCTCGAAGGTGTGTGAAGTCTGCCAATTCGTAATTGGCCAGCGTGGTAGACTATGGCCAAAACCCTTCTCACCCTGAGATGAGACGAGTGCTCGATAGTGAGCTGGCGATGTGTTGATCATGATGATGATGATGGTGAAGGAGAACCAGGCTAACCGATATAGCTCAACTACACTAGATGCGGCAAAGGCGACCTTATTGCTATAGCAATCTCTTACAGGCAACCTTTGGTGTACGGATTTAGTGACCAGAGCGCGGGATGGTGTACAATAAAGTATCTATGTCTGTACTTCAGAAATCCCGAAACTTCGAAATAACATTTCCAATAATTTCGCGCGTATTTGTCAAGACATCGAATTTATTAGCCGGAAAATTTATGACGTACGCTATTATGCTCGCAACATTACACCCTAGTGCTGTAATGGCCAATAGTAAATGGTGGTAGGAAATAATGAATAGCCCGTCAACGTGGGACGCCAGATCGTGTTGACGTTGAGAGTATGACTAACGATATCGGTTGAGTACACACTTGACTCTGATGAATTGTGAAAGGAATATGAAAGGAATAATAGATCCCCAATGAGTTCTAGAGAATTATTGTGATTTTAATTATTAAAAATATATTTGCTGTGTTTTTACTAATTATGACTAATTTTCAATACTTCGACGATAATACGTAACGCTCCGTCTTGCCTGTGCAGTTTTAACTGCCCGAGACCCAGATCTGCGAAGTCTAATCTTTAGCAGTTTTTGGAACTGCCCATCGTCCGTATACCGTCTTGCTGTTCACACGCACGCACTTAACTGCTCGGACTGGCTTTTGCAGGTAAGTTCTCAGGTAAAATGGAGCGTGTAGCCGGAACCTAAGGGTGAAATCTATAGAGTGCATTTTAACTTAGATAAGACTTAAAACTCTTTTAAAACGAGACAGCGTTACATATCTGACGTAAATCTCTGTCTCGTTTTAACTGTAACTTGGGTATGCCTGAGCAAAGTCAAAGTACGCTCACGGTCTCCTCTCAGAATGAGAAGATTTTCTTTGGCCAATTACGAATTGGCATTTGTTACACATCATTGAAAACGGTACGGAGAACTCTCAGGTATGTAGGTTTCCGCACGATTTATTTTCTTCACCGGTAAAACAAGTGATATTTAATTACGTAAACTGCACTTAACTCCGATAGCTAAAGTGTGTGCTCGAGATTTGAACTCCGAATTCTACGAATAGCTATCACTGGTAATTCACTCAATGTGAAATCACATAGAAAATATAACAAACCCGTTGAAACTCGTACAAACATAAACTTAATACAAAATGAACGCAGGTATTGTAGTAACATTCGCAATAAAACCGTAATGGCAGCTATTAAGTACAAAAAATATCGTTATTTCACACGTGACCGGGAGCAGTTCCACCGCTGCTGGAAGTAACGGAACGTAATTAACGCGTGACCCGTGCCCGTATTCGTTATGATTTTGATAATAAATTTTGTATAGGGCATAAAGGTTCGAGGACCGGGGGGGCACGGAAATTTGACGTTTTTGATTTTATTGTTTTTAACCCCCGACCCAAAAAAAGGGGTGTTATAAGTTTGACGTGTGTATATCTGTCTGTGGCATCGTAGCTCCTAAACTAATGAACCGATTTTTATATTTTAGTTTCGGTTAATATAAATCGGTTCAGCCGTTTGAAAGTTATCAACGCTTTTCTAGTTACTGTAACCTTCACTTGTCGGGGGTGTTATAAATTTTTAATTTACCCTTGTTGTATGAAAGTTGACCTAAACACATGACGTATCACGTAACGTCTATTAACAATAATTTTAGGGTGTGAACATCAATATATAAAGTTCGCGACTTCGTACGATGGATTTACGTTTTTAGAATCCCGTGGGAACTGTTTGATTTTCCGGGATAAAAAGTAGCCTACTCACACTCCAGGTCTTTCACTACATCCATGCAAAAAATCACGCCGATTCGTTGCTCCGTTGCGGCGTGATTGGAAATCAACCTACCAATAAACCAACAAAGAAACACACTTTCGCATCACATCTTCACACTGATATTATAAAGTTAGATACTGTGAAGTGTCAGCAACTACAACAGCAAAGTTAGATTTCCATTTATTTCTAGTAACAAGTGAGTACCCAGTGGGGTAAATTCTGACAGAAAGGGCGGGGAAAGGGGCTTTTACAGGCAGGTAGAGGTGGATACAAGGAGCTATCTAGGCTATAATGGATTTTTAAGAACCTAATTCCAGGCGGACGAAGTTGCGGGCAAAAGCTAGAAAAGCTAACAAAATGAATATGAAACATTGATCTATTTCAACTAGGGTAAGCAGTGCGTTTACGCCTCTATGATCAGCAAGTCACTGCAAGAACCTTCGATTTACTTTTACACCATCTTTGCTCGGCTTTGTATCCGTTTTAGGTAAACTTAGTAACGAGTATTTTAATTGTACAATTAATGGGAAAGCATTTTGGCCACCTGCTGGCTTTACCTTTTTGTTAAACATAATCTCTTGCTTGTAAAACCTTTTGAAGTAAATATATTCTATACAGGTTTAATCAAAGATCAGCGGGAGATGATACTAAGGGTTGATCATGCTATTTAATAAAAAACTAGACACTGAGAATAATTATTATCTGGTTACATAATGGAAATAGTTTTAGATTTTTTATCACTATTGTACCTACTTACCTACTATGAAAATCGACGTCTTTATCACCGAGTTAGGCGATTGTACTTTAGACTCTGAGTTAAAAAAAAAAGCTATTTTACTATAAGATTCTGAGTGCAACATACTTTAGCCGTGTATGGACGGTATGGACTATTAAAAGGTCAATAGTCCATACCGACATATGAAAGTAGCGGTTTGATCTCGTTTAGCATATCATAAACCAAAGCTTCCTTTTTTTGTTTTTTAATTATATAGACTAGCGCTTGGCTGCAATCAGACCTGCAAGCAAGTGATGATGCAGCCTAAGATGGAGCACGCTTGCCTAGAAGTTGCCTATTCACTCTTGACACTCTTCCTTATTACTAGTAGCTATCAAAGTAGCTAGGCATAAAAGATCTACTCATGTGATGATTGTCTATCACATGAGTAGATCGTACCGACATTACTTACAAAAAAAAAAAACAACATACAGTCGAATTGAGAACCTCCTCCTTTTTTAAGCCGGTTAAAAATATGAATTAAATGATTTTAAGCCAGCAGCATACTGCAGAATATTATACCTACGTGTTGTATTTTATTTAAAGAGTTGGAAGCACACCTCATAACAAAACTAGTCACCATAAAGGAAACTAAAAACAAATAGAAAACCTAAGAAACTCACTGCAAAGTTATGTCAGAATCAGAAACAAATAGCAAACCTAAGAAAATCACTCCATACTAATATCAGAATCTTGCTGCACGAGCAATAAAGGCTAAAATGCAATGGGAATGTATCTAGACTTGCTCTATGTAAAGCAGCACATATACATATTTCCCTACCTCGTTTAGCACCTAAATCATCATCTTTACGCTTCAAGATACGCGGTGTAAGTACAGCCCTGAATATAAACTGTACTTTATAGAATGAAAAATTCATAATATAAAAGTTTTAGCGTAGGGTTGCCACGTAGGGGTGGAGAGTTAGATGCACCGTACACCGGCCACACCACAATATAGGTAGACCGTACCTACTTTGTGTACGGTTAGAAGCTATACTTTTTTGTCAACAAGTGTAAATTAAAAATTTATAACACCCCCGACAAGTGAAGGTTACAGTAACTAGAAAAGAGCTGATAACTTTCAAACGGCTGAACTGATTTTCTTGAATTATAGCTAAGAACACTCACGATCAAGCCACCTTTCAAACAAAAAAAACTAAATTAAAATCGCTTCATTAGTTTAGGAGCTACGATGCCACAGACAGATACACAGATACACACGCCAAAACTTACAACACTCCTCTGTTTGGGTTAAAAAGGGGGCTGATCAATGACTATTTTCTCAATCATCCTCAATGACTTTCTTAACCGAAGGACGAAGTCGCGGGTATCATCTACTTGTACATCTATACTAATATTATAAAGAGGAAACCTTTGTATTTTTGTATGTTTGTATTGAATAGGCTCAAAAACTACTGGACCGATTTCAAAATTTCTTTTACCATTACTTAGAGGGATTCTTCCGAATCCGTATAGGCTATATTTTATCCCGGAAAATAGATAGGATTTTTCGTGGTAGTGTCCACCCGTGCGAAGCCGGGGCGGGTCGCTAGTATTGAATATATTGTGTCTGAGCAAAATCAAAGTGGCTAGTTACACTATATCTCGGCCTTAGAGACTGGAGAATATCTTGTTTGCAGTTAGCAGTTTGTTGGATTTTAAATTAAAAACAGTACAGAAGGGATTGTCTAGCATTCGATTACAAGGGGCTAGTCTGTCGACGATCATTGAATTCGAATATTGGTTCAGCGGATCTGTTCAGTGTTCTGGTTCAGTTAGCGGGCTTTTAATTACGTATGTACGCTATTCGTATTTGGAGACGTTCCTCTTTTATGCAGATTTTCGTTGTTGGTAAATCGGATTTTGCTATGTTGAAGTACTTGAATGATTTTTCAAGTTTTCTAGAGCTCAAAAAGTAGACTGAAGGACGAGGTAATAATTATTTATTAGTTGTTAAAAGTTCAGTTAAAAAGCTTTCAAACTTCTAAAATACTCGTCACTGTCTTCGTCAATCTATAGACGTCTACCGCTAGACATAGGTCTTCTTGGACCTTTGAGATTGCAGGTCTCTTGTTCTTGGACCTCAAAGGTCCAAGAACAAGAGCCCTGCGATCCCACCTGGTGGTAAATCCACCGGGTGAGATCGCAGTTAAAGGCCTTGGTAACTCTCGAAATAATAAATAATGATAAAAAACTGCAGTCAGACAAAATACCGGTCAAGTGCGAGTGGGACCTAACACTTTTATGTAGAACATGCCAGTTAATAACGGACTGCGCCATCTATATGTGATTTAGTAAATTCATTTTTTCGTGAACACGTTTTTTGTGATGTACGACAAATTCACGGTTTTCGGATTTTTTTCCTTAACTTGTGCTATAAGACCTACCTACCTGCAAGCCTACCTGTCCATGATTCTAGGTCAACGGGAAACTTACCCTATAGGTTTCTTGACAGACACGACTTACGGACAAACAACAAAGTGATCCTATAAGGGTTCCGTTTTTCTTTTGAGGTACGGAACCCTAAAAATACTACTAAAACTAGAAAATCTTAGTGCTCTTTTAGTTCGTATTAGTTATATCATGTAAAGTAATCGTAAAGCTTCGCTGCTTGTGACGTGTTGAATGGAGTTCTCACGCACAAAGGCTATGTTCACTTTTATGTTAATGTTAGTTAATATGTACTTTGTTATTAAGCTATTATTTTGGAATAACTCAGTAACTAATAACCTCTAGTAGATAACTAGGTACTTAATTTATTTTTAACTTCGAGTAACTACGTAGAAAATGGAATTGCAGTGCTATTTTGGTTTATAATACTCTGAACATTGCTTTTAACCTTTGATGAAATATCAATTAATTTTTTTTAATAATAAATAATAGATAGATTATGTGCCTTTAGCTTTAGTTGTCTCTAGTGCACATTAGGTATTTTCGTAAATATTCATTACTAGCTGATGCCCGCGACTTCGTTCGCGTGGATGTAGGTTTTTGAAATTCCCGTGGGAACTCTTTGATTTTCCGGGATAAAAATTAGCCTATGTGCTAATCCAGGGTATAATCTATCTCCATTCTAAATTTCAGCCCAATCCGTCCAGTAGTTTTTGCGTGAAGGATTAACAAACATACACACACATACAAACTTTCTCCTTTATAATATTAGTGTGATTTTAGCGGGCGTTTCCACAAATAGGAGATAGTAGATAGCAATTTTAAGTTCTCCCTCTGTATTCCTCGTACTCTTCATTGCTGTAGGGAATGGATCCCTTCCATTAATCACATAATGATTGGGATTTTCTTGGATGATAATACGGTGCTCCCCCGGTTCCTTCCTTACGCATAGGTCTTACAGTGCTGGTAGGTATATCATCAATCATCATAGGTAATATTATGGCTAGTTCCAATCTTAGGTTCCTTCTTTTAACATCTTGCTGTAAGATCAAAATTCTGCTTTTCTCTCTTTCTCGCCAATTGTCTCTTTAATAAGAGAGACAGGGCTAGAATAGTGGGTATTTTAACACGTAGCAAATAGACCATAGATATCTATGGTATAGACGCAACAACGACCAAACGACACATTCCCCGCAGTAATTGCAACCATGACTTCGACCCAATGTGGCCATATAAGGTCAAATACGCCAATGTAACCTCTATTCTAACAGTAATAGTGACTGTTATTGTGTAAATGTAAAAAGGTTTGTGTACGTAATTGCATGCACTCATTTGATACGCCTAGGGTGACAACATGATTGTTTATCTCGGATAGGTATGTCCGTATGTAAATCAAGGATTTGTTATCATTTAACTCTCGATTTGAACCCAGTTGTAAATGAATTGATTAATGGTTCGGAAATATGGGGGGTTTAACTGACTCTAATGCATTTTATCAAATGCTATACTCGCCTACAAAATTCATGTTTTTTTTAAGTTCTAAAAAGCTATGAGAGCAGCTACTGAGTTTTATGTTGGCTTTTCTCAGTAGGATTGCTTTCCGAACCGATGGTAGAGTCTTGACATATCATAAGTGGCACAAGCTGTCCTACATGACATAAATAAATTCATTTCATGAATTAATTTCATTTTAATGCACTGAGCTTAATGAATTTACTTAAAAAGTAGACTCTCATATTTCCTGATAAATAATTGAAAAAATACAAATACAGTTAATTAATAAACAAAATCTATGTAAAATCTATGTACAAAATGTATCTACACAACAAAATGTATTAAAAACCTCTTTAAATGTTCCTTTTTTATTAGGTCCCTTAATAAATTATCATTACGTGGTTACCCTACATAGGGCTAATACGTTTGTGATGTGAAACCACGGGTCAACGCTTGTATTGTCAAAGGGACCGTTTCGATATAGTGAAGGCTGATGAAGTCTGTTCCGATGCTATAACAGATTTGTGTTTATTACCTCGTTAATTATCCCAATTTCCTAACAAACAGGGCCGAAATTTAGATTATAATTCTAACTCGGTTACTGTAAACCACTGTAAACATATCTTCGGATAGCTTATTTAATCGGATAGGTTTCTATTGTTAACCCCCGACCCAAAAAGAGGGGTGTTATAAGTTTGACGTGTGTATCTGTGTATCTGTGTATCTGTGTGTCTGTGTATCTCTGTATCTGTCTGTGGCACCGTAGCGCCTAAACTAATGAACCGATTTTAATTTAGTTTTTTTTGTTTGAAAGGTGGCTTGATCGAGAGTGTTCTTAGCTATAATCCAAGAAAATTGGTTCAGCCGTTTGAAAGTTATCAGCTCTTTTCTAGTTACCTTTACTTGTCGGGGGTGTTATAAATTTTTAATTTACACTTGTTAAATCTGTCGTTTATGGATATGTTAAATCAATAATTATCTCCCTCGTTGGTTTAGTGGTTAGCATGTTCGACTGCAGATGTAGAGTTCCTGGTTTGGGTCAAAAAATTGTTAGAAATTAGTGTTTCTGTTAAGAAATTCGCAATAGCCGTCGGTCAAGCGCCCAATCTCTCTCCGATCGTGTCGTATTTTCGCCCCATCGGGATATGAGAGTGAGAGAATAGCGAGTGCAGTTGTGTTTGCGCACACACGTCTTGTGCACTATAATATCTCCCGCGCAGTTGGCTAATCTCCATGGAGACTGGCCGTCGTGGTCGAGTCGAGAGTAAATCGTGAACTTTCCTGAAAGTTAAAATCCATTTTGAAGAAAAGTTAAACTGCATTACACTAATTAGAAGTGCTAGAACATTAGGTGTCGGTCATTTCATAAAAAGTTCGACAGAAAGAAACATGATCATCATCGTCATTATCAACTCATCGCCGGCCCACTATTGAGCACAAGTCTTCTCTTAGAATGACAAGGGTTTTGACTTTTGACCTAATGAAGGTTGTTGGAGTTTTCTTCACACCGAGGATTTCCGGTAGCGTCAATTTTGGAAATGACTACGACACTGGAGTCTTGAACCAATAAAATTTGTAATAGTTGCGGTTAGCATGATTTTTATTTTCTACGTTATATTTTTCTTTTTTAGATTTTCTATAATGATATATACATCACACTAATATTATAAAGGCGAAAGTTTGTATGTGTGTTTGTGTGTGTGTGTGTGTGTGTGTGTATGTTTGTTACTCCTTCACGCAAAAACTACTGGACGGATTTGGCTGAAATTTGGAATGGAGATAGATAATATCCTGGATTAGCACATAGGCTACTTTTTATCCCGGAAAATCAAAGAGTTCCCACGGGATTTCGAAAAACCTAAATCCACGCGGGCGAAGTCGCGGGTATCGGCTAGTACATTATTATATCGTAGTTCGTGGACTACATTATTATGTACTAAACAGCAAGGGAACAATCCATTTCATCTTAGACTGTATCATCAATTCCCTCTAATAAAATCGTAGTCTATCCAAAAGAAATCTAGACTTGCAATGCACTGTATCACAGATTTCATCATTTGAATGCCGACATAGACGTCTTCGTTGTTGCCTAAGCTCTGTTTCATAAAAGTCCCCGCATTTTTACTTTTTGTTCTCCCATATTTAAAATGATTACGAGACCAGCTGCTTTCCACCCTCCCTCGCTTACCCTCGTGAGGTAAGCGAGGTCGCTTACCCTCGTGAGGTAAGCGAGGGTTCTACGCATAGAGCAGCAGTCTCGCTTGGATGACCACCGCCCTCTCGGGTAGCTACAGACTGATTTTTTTAAACTATGTATAAACGTAGATTTTTCTATATAAGGTTCTGCTAGGAAAAGGTACCTATGTGCTTCCTTCCTACCCTATGTCTTTACCTTACAATACTTAGGGTTAAAAAATTATATTATTTTTTCTTTTTAACGTGGTTATGGTGCTATTCATCGTGGTGTAGTAATCTGTAGCTAATGCTATATCTTAAAGCATTCCTGATTTATTTTTTCTTGTTTAAAAGTTTCTCGTGCAGTAGGTACTTATAGTCTTAACAAGTGTAAATTAAAAAGCTACGATTAAGGAGCTATGTAAATTAAGGAGCTACGATGCCACAGACAGATACACAGACACACAGATACACACGTCAAATTTATAACACCCCTCTTTTTGGGTCGGGGGTTAAAAATATGCAATGGAGACTGTAGTTCCTGATGTCCTAAATGATTTATACAAATCTCACTCCTTGCTGACTTTTCATTTACATGACCCAACATTTAAACGAGATTATTATATAATATATACATGTCATATATTTAAAAAAAAAACGGAAGCATACGTGTTTGATATTTCCAACATTATCTCAAACGTTTAAATCTCTATAGAATTAGGCTCAGGCTTAATCCGACCCAATTCTTGTTTGGACCCCAACAAAGGGTCCGCTCGATAAAGGGATTAAAATTTTCTGAATTTATAGCACTTTAAATTTAAACTGAAACGTATGATATCCCATGAGCATAAATTTCGTTGATATATTTTGTTCTCCCTTGATTTTTGCGAGACCTCTAAACTTTGAACGAAAGTTCTTGAAATTTTTACAGAATGCTGGGATAGTTGGGATTCAGAACCAAAAATTGTTATTGAAATATTAGTCTGTATGAATAAAGATGATTTTTGAATGCCAGACACTTTTGAATGTAAACTAATCTAAATGCAAAAGTATCTGTTTACCTGTCTGTCCATGTGTCTGTTACACGGACGTAAGCTATTTTTTATCTTAGAAAATCAAAGAGCTCCCAGACGGTTCTTAAAAATTACGGGCATTATTTAGTAATTTATATTTTTCTGATCATTCTTGATGATGGTATAGATGACTAGCCGATGCCCGCGACTTCGCCCGCGTGGATTTAGGTTTTTTGAAATTCCGTGGGAACTCTTTGATTTTCCGGGATAAAAAGTAGCCTATGTGCTAATCCAGGATATTATCTATCTCCATTCTAAATTTAAGCCAAATCCGTCCAGTAGTTTTTGCGTAAAGGAGTAACAAACATACACACACACACACACACACACACACATACAAACTTTCGCCTTTATAATATTAGTGTGATAAAATTGTACCTATTGGATAAAAACTAAAGTTATCGTAGCTCTTAATGCGCCTTGGTCTGAAAAGTTCACAAAAAACTCCGCTTATTCTTTTTGTTATCACCATCTCATAATGTCATTTATAACTAACTGAAATATCTTGGTCGTGCATCAATTTTTTACTTCAGAACCACCAATCGTTACCTCTTTGTTATCGATAGGGACTTTGATATGGTTATTATCTTTGACAGTTTTGAGTTTCTTATGCTACCCACATTAAGGATTCAGTCGCAGCCAATTAAGTCAAGGCAGACGCACATTTTATCATTTTTGATTATTTCTACTGATAAAAGTTTCCGTACCAAACTAATTGGAAATGCAGAGTAGGTTGAACCAAGCAAGTCAGTACCGCGTTTGCTCATAAGTTATTTAAGCTCAGCTTTAATATTAATGGAAACATTCTGTTCATCCCACGGAATCACCCTACCGAGATGGACCCTCCTAATTTCCTTTGAAACCTAGGCTTTCCGTATAATAGGTATTTGGGAAATGGGCCCGAACCTAAATTCCGTTAAGTGCCGCACGGCTGCCTACGGCATGTGTACGGAATGGGCAAGTAACAGATTAAAATGGGATTATTATTTCAAAGATTAGGTTGTGCGTTTTGAAAACAGTCTTATATCTAAAACTACGGAATTGGAGCAATTAAACACGTTAGTTAGTAGTACCTTCTATCTTTTCCAGCATCAATAAGTAGCACAGTTTACGACAGGGAACTTCTAACAAAACGTCGACGCTTCGACGTCACTGGCAGGCGTTAGATGTTAGTAGTAAGTAGATGAAAAAATAAAATTAAAAACCAAGTGGGGTATCATATGAAAGAGCTTTACGTGTACATTCTAAAACAGATTTTTATTTATTTGTAAGCATAATAGTTTTTGATTTATCGTGCCAAATGTCGAAAAATACCCGAGTGGGAACCCTCGGCGCGCGAGTCAGACTTGCACTTGGCCGGTTTTGTAAACCGTTTCAACCCGACTGGCTACAAGTGTCACTAGTCGTTGTTTTGGCATACAGTGAATTGGATCTGGACGCTTCAAATATGTCTGAGTGATTTCATTAAATATTGCGACATTCGTTTTTGTGGAGGGCGGGCGGAGAATTATGATTCATGCAGGATCTTTGAGCTATCTATCAAAGGTTTTTGTAGCCTTAGATGTTTGATGTAAGATCATCTCACTGTATGAAAGCGTATAATCCATACTAATATTATAAATGCGAAAGTGTGTCTGTCTGTCTGTATACCTTTTCACGGCCCAACAGCTTAACCGGGTACACAGTTCCCACGGGATCTTTAAACCTAAATCCACCCGGACGAAGTCGCGGGCATCCTCTAGCTAATAGATATATAGCTAAACCGTTACTTTGTGTTTATGGGAAAATCATGATTCATTCGGGCACTCCGATCTTCATATAGATTTATCAACCAAATTTTTTACTGTCAATACAAATTCTGCTACCATGAGATATCTAGAAATACTTGTCTTCTGCTTCAGATATGGTTGGATATAACCTTTGCTACTTCTTCGTTTCCGTTTTGCTTTCGCAAACTTTATCTCGATTTGCTTTTTGTGATCAATAAAATATTTATCACTAGCATGTCTGTGATCACTCGTCTATCACCTGTATCACACTGACTTGTTAATGATTTATCATGGTTGTTAACGTGATTACAATTAGGTATTCCTATTGTGGTAATATAAAGTGACGTGTATCAAAGATTTCCCAATAATAATCTCTATTGTCTACACCTAATCTTGTTTTACGTAATTTAGCAATTCCTTTGACGCTTAATTGGCTAGGTACCGCATCTTAAATTAATGCTAACAAGTGAAGTCAGAACCATTCATGAATCCTAAATGGGTGAGAATAAGTAAGATCGATAGAAAAAATTTTTAATCAGTCGTAGGTACGAAGCGATTGGCTTCTTCGTTTCTAATTTGAACTGCTAAGATATATGGAACGCTTTAGGCACCAGTTCTCACTTTTAATCAGCTATTCACTTTTAATATAGGTACCAAGTTAAAAGTGAATTGGCATATTCTAGGCAAGCACGCTCCATCAATACTTGTCAATAGATCTCATTGCATCCAAATGCCTATCGTCTCTACCGATGTTTCTTGAGGGATTTTGATACATATTATTGTATATTTAGACATATAGAAGCATTTTGTAGACTCGAACAAAATCAAATGTATAATCTACCTACCCATTCCTTCCAGAGTGAAAATTGATTTATTTAGACCTATGAAGTATTATTAAGTTGCCCAAACTATCCGATCTTTTTTGAAAAAAAGCATGGGTCGTCATTAATTCGAGACGGGAAGATGGTGAGTAAGGAAAGGATCCCAACAAAAAACTGACTGAGCCTTTAAATTAAGTAGGCGTGGTTAACAGATAACTCATTACAATTTTTAATAAACTTTTAGAGTAATTTTGTTGTTCGGGATAGCCATGAAGAGGTGTTATAAATTTATATTCCTTTACCTACTATCTATAAAAATATATATAAAATGTAAAGGTTTTTGACTGATTGACTGATCTACGGGTAGATACTAGATACCATACGTCTGCCTGTCAGCGGGCTGTATCTCATAAACCATAATAGGTAGAGAGTTGAAATTTTCACAGAATGTGTATTCTGTTGCCGTTTTATTATAAAAATTTCAAAATGGCCATCATGAAAATTAAAAAATGTTATTTTTTGTAAGATGGTACGGAACCCATCGTGTGCGAGTCTGACTCGCACTTGACCTTCTACAAAGGGTGTAAGAGCTATGAATAGACTGTAATTATAGGTTTTTACGAAATTCCTAATACCAAAGGTCGCTAGCATTTCGCATTACAAGTTTTTGCCTCGTAAAACATCGGGTTGCATGGGAGGGCAATTTATATCGCGTTAGACCTCCACTTTTGGCTTTTTTTCATCCGTACAGTGTGCCTCACAAAGACGTGGTAATTTTAGACTCTTATTCAGATAAGCATACAGGTTGAATTTGGGATTTTTTGTGGAATTTATTCAGTAGAATATGTTGCCGAGGTTACCCGCCTCCAGGCAAATGTATCCCTTTTCACGGTTTGGGATTGTCGGTGCTACGTTTACGACGTAAATATTGATAGCTTTATCGTGTATTCGGGCGTGCAAATGCGTAAAATACCTACGAACTGAATAACCCTTTTAGGGACGACTCTTTTTTTATAAATACACAACTTTTTGTCAACAGCGTTTTATGGAAAACGGTACGATGAAGAAATATCAAACTTACGACTTTATTTTATTCTAAAAGGTAGAAAATTAAGCAATCCGCTTACTAAGTTACACGCATAATGCATGGACAGATACTCCAACAAGTTGGATGCCGCAGCGTCTCCCAACATTAGTCGGCACTCGGCAGCCAATCTTTAGAGATTCGCTATCGAGAATTAAAAAAAAAAATTGTTATTTTTTGTACGATGATAGGTAGCTACTCAATTCCCTTTCTTTCGTAAGTACTGTAGTGCGACTCACACTTGGCCGATTTTTAGGGTTCCGTACCTCAAAAGGAAAAACGGAACCCTTATAGGATCACTTTGTTGTCTGTCTGTCTGTCTGTCCGTCCGTCCGTCCGTCCGTCCGTCCGTCCGTCCGCCGTGCGTTAACTTGAGAAGTTCCACTAGACCAGAGCATCTGAGCTCAGACCTACGAAAATCAATCGTCATCGGCCATCTTATCTTTCATGCTGTCCTTCTCGCCAAGGTGACCCATTGATTCACGATGAAAAACGACAACGAATAGACTTGATGGACGTTGACAATTTTTTTTACTCTCATTTATTTATAAAAATATGATAAAATGGATCCCACTGGCAACAGGGTGGGTTGGACCCAAGCCGCCAATGGTCAGGGCTCCAGAGTGAGGAACCTCCTCACAATGCGTGCCGTCTCAAGAACCACTGCCTTCTGTATCTTACCCTTGATCCAACAGTTAAGCGACAGTTTCTTAAGATGTTGGTCGAAACTGTTTTGACAATATTATTATTATTCAACTTCCGTCAAGCCTACAGTCATTTTTCATCGTGGATCGTGGGTGACCTTGACGGGAGAGACCATGAATAAGGGCGCTTAAGTCTATGGCGCTTAAGTTGGAGTTAGAAGTCGGCCTGTACGTAGATGTTTTAACATGCAACGGTTCCATAATTGCTTTTTTAATCGAGCGCTCTCAATTTAATCCAGATTACTCAATATCTTTAATCACACAAGTCTCTCAATGAACCAGCCACAACCGGTTGCGATCACATTATATTTTTATCACAACATCTCGCATCTTAGGAATGAGATCGAAACTTGTTCGTATCAAATATGCAGGAGCATCGACCAGTCGACAGTCGGTAAGTAACTACTGCTTCTGAGTAAATACTGAGGGTGAAATAATGAGCCACCTGCCTCAATGAGACTTATGTCACTATTATAAGCCGAGGAATATGTTAATTTACTTATACTACTAACATTTAAGTGGTTGGAGTGATTTAATGCAATTTTATATAACGTGGTAGGTATTTATTATTCATTCAATGCTAGGCTACCAATTAAAAAAAATACTTAGGTACTTACTTATACTGCACTTAGAAACTTTTGGTATTTTCTAAAAACTAAGCGTTGTTAATCAATTAATTATAATTATTATTGGTTATTAGATCTGATGTAAAAAGATTTTTCATATTTAAAACCACAAAAATATGACGCACACACGCTATACGTCCCTTCTAAGAGTAGAAATCGCCATGCTATGATATTTTAGCTGAAAACATTTTTTTAAAATCATATTTTAAGAAAACATCTTATTTTATTTCTTTCTTTCATCGTATTTTTCTTTCAAGCCGTAATTTTTAAGCGACAGATAGAGACTTTTCTATTCTTAGTTTGTTGGATTATATTTATGTTTTTGGTCAAAAACTCGAAGCCATAGAGTATCACGGACGGGCAGACACGCTGTAGCTTGGCCAGAGTCTGTGGTTAAAACTCATAGTTATTTGGTAGTATTAAATATGTTTTAAGCTAAATTATGTGTTTTAGTATTTTTATGTAGTTGCAACTATATAGCAATTATTAAGTAAAAAAATAGGACGTATAAGCCTGATTTTGAATATTTCTAAATGTTTTGGATATAATTTGACTCACGATCATTTGGAGACATTGTAGTAGGAGCGGCTGCGCAAGCAGCGACTAGCACGAACACCACAATAACAACAGATTTCATTGTCACTACTATACTCGTGTTTAGTAAATAAGCTTTATATACCACGGCCGTGACTGCCCACGAGCCATCATTAGGTATACTTATAACACTAATCAACTTACGCGCCTAGGAGTAGATAGAGCAATTGCTATGTTTAATATACAGATATTCTGTGAAGTGACAATGGGGAATCCTACATAAGCGAAGCAGTACTCACTCTCGCAAACTCACATGATCAACGATACTCGCTACAAATAATGAGATGCACTTAGATTAAGGATTGGTCTTTGCTCCGCAGCGGAGAAGGAGGCTCTAAGGAGATTGTTTCACTTTTTGTTATTTATTCCCATCACAAACGGTAATTGAGAAAGTTCGTTTAAAAAATGCAACGCTACATACGCTGTTACACAAGTCCTAAAATTGAGATTATTCTCGACACGATATCGCGATCCCTAAACGGATGTACTGATAAGAAAAAGCACACATCAGCAATCAAATCACACGATGACACCTATTGGTAGGTGTCACAATCTGGACTCATTATCTTTTTCATTGGCAGAGGGGAAGCTGCGTAACTTACCCAGATTCTAGACAGCAGAACAATACATAAATAAATAATGTATTTATAAATAATCCATTGACTCGATCTATTTGGCTTGACCCAGTGGTCCGGTACTTCGCAAAGGAAAACGTTGCATATATCTTCTTCTCTGTAATGGAAGGGTCGCATTGATGATCGAGCTCATCTGGATTCTGGATCGACCTTGGCAATTGGATAATCGCATCTCATTGTGTGAACATTGTTTAGCTCTGGTTAGGTGTACTATGTGTGACCTCTAGCTTAATCATTGGTTTTATGGTGGTTTTATGTTGACATTGTACCTAAATAATAGCGTCGTTCTAGCTAGATCAATTGGATATAGAGCTAGAGCGTATCTAAACAGAACTTTACAAATGTGGTAGTTGGCTAGGGAACTTATATAAACTGTAGACTGTAAATCCCTCTTCTAAACGGATATCTTACCACCACTTAGTAATCTGATCTTTTGCTTGTTTTGATTTTAACTGAGGCGAAAAAGGGCTTAGTGCTTTAACTAAGCTATGAAAATAAAGCAAATCTATGGATATATAATGTTATGAATTATGATCTTCGTAAAATATCTGTTTAATTGTATTATGTAAGCCTTTAAAAATCACATGGGAATTCTTTCTTAGATAATATTATAGTCTATGTCCGTCCCAGGGATGTGCTAACCTTTTATTACCTATAATTTCGTCAGAATAGGTTAAACTGTTGGGCCGTGAAAAGCTAGCAGACAATTTCGCATTTATAATATAAGTAAGTATGGATAAGTTTTAGTTAAGTGACTCTGAGTGAATATTCAACATCGGAACTTTTGATTAAGTAACGAAACTTATTTATTCTAGTCCACACAGTTTCATTAGCAAGCTTGGACCGGAGTGGGCAGAATCGATACGTACTCGTATATGCGTTGGCAACATCTTTGTTGTTAGTTGTTAGGGATCATCCCCCAGTCTCCACCCTAACGCGCAAGGGCTAGTACAATGGAGATTGGGGCTTACTTCTGATGCTGAATAATAAATGTACGTTAATTTTTTAGTCGCTATGTAAGAGCTACTATGACTTATGCATACGTTAAATATTTGTATCATAAATTATTTTAGTCCCTCATGTTTGGCGGATCTACATTTTTATCATACAAATTACAACACACAAACCCTGGTGAAAAGTTGTCAACTCTCCCATAACTTTCTTCTAACTTGATGCTTAACTTATAAGTATTTGTTTTCCCTTTTCAGGTAAGCAAGCATCACTACAAAATAAGGCCTCTTTCGGCTTATAGTAAGTTTGTAAGATACCTACTCATCTTCTGAAGACAAGAATATTACGGTAATTGCAATTGTGTCGTAAGAAAATTACTTCATGCATAAGAAAATATCGCTGTAAGTATGATAAAATATCGAAATGTCACTAAGGAATGTTAGGGTGGTGTGATCCATCCTATCTAAAGAGTACAAATGCGTTTTCTGTACAATATGTGGAGGCTGGAAGATAATAGAAAGTAGGAATGCACTCTACACATAATAATGATACGAAAAACAGTTGACCTCCAGTTAGTATAAACCAGTACGTAGAACTCTGAACTCGTAACCCTGACTGTTGTCGGTGGAATCGACGTATGAATTAAACTTAGAATCGAACTAAAAGCGTGCAATACAATTTTTTGCACCTTCTCCAAAGTAGATCTTCGTTAAAACTAAAATAGAAACGGCTTTTTACCGAAGCTATTTTAGAAGTCAATAGTTTAAGAGCTAAGTGAGTGGATAGACAGGTTTGTGGCTAGAAACTTTTCAAATTAACTCTCCGACTGGTTTCACAATGGCTATCTGATGGTGGTTAGTTGGTTACGCACACTGTAACACTGTATATGGCAATTTCCAGCAGCTAATTGACTAGACACGATTATATCTATAAAATAATATTGTGTAGTTATAGTATTCTAAAAGACCGAGATAGGAATTTTTGATTTCTTAATAAATGTTAATGGTTGAGTATCAAAAAAGGAGACAATATACCTATGTGTTTTGGAGTGATAATAAAATTAAGGCTGCCGTTATTGTGATCCTAAATGATGATTACTTTTATTCTTGTGATCCTAAAGGAAGATCCACACCTATGAGCTGAGTAGTTCATGAGACGTTGGTCCACCTAGTGGGAGTCTGCCACCGCTGCGCTTTCCTGCGCGAGATAGCCATTAAGATTCCAATATTATATCGGTTCTTCGAAGTATATTCCCCGCCCATTGCCACTCCAGCTTAACAACTGATATAAATATACTACTATAATTGGACTACTACACTAGGTATTCTGTGACTATATTTACCTAGTATCTATACGTAGAAGATACAGAGTAACTAACTCTATTTATCCTTCGATTGTTCTAAATTACAATATTTTGTATATTTCAACCAGTGTGTCCTTCCCGTCCTCACCTATGGTGCTGAAACGTGGACAGTGACAAATGGCCTTGTTCACAAATTCAAAATTGATCAGCGAGCTATGGAGACCATACATACGGATAACATAGTAAATGTTAGGAGTTTCCCTGAGGGATAAGATCCGAAATGAGGAGATCCGCAGGAGAACCAAGGTCACTGACATAGCCCAAACTATTAGCAAGCTGAAGTGGCAGTGGGCAGGCCATGCCTGTCGGCGATGGCCGTTGGAGCCGGAAAGTCCTTGAGTGGAAACCGCGTTTAAGCAAACGTAGTGACGTAGGACGCCCTCCAGCACGATGGACCGACGATAATATAAAGCGGCTGGCGGGAAGTGGCTGGATGAGGAAGGCTGAGGACCGGATGTGGTGGCGCTCTATAGGGAAGGCCTATGTCCAACAGTGGATGTCCACAGGCTGATGATGATGATGATGAATCATAGTGTTATTATTTTGCTGAAAAATTCAATTTTCATTTGAGAAACGGCACAGATATTAATTTTATCACGCAATATTTGAGCTTTAACCGTTACTCCATCGTTACATCTAAACCTATGGAGCCGTAAAGTATTCTAGATGTGAGTTTATCGCCTGTCTCCTGGGAAATGACTCACAAACGCGTAAGTACTGTTTTACGAGCACCCTGTGGCTAGGAATTACTGGCGCTACATTTTATCTCGTTTTGCTCGCATTTTAAAAATATCTTGGTACAGTGCGAAAATTTATTATCACTTAATATATGGCCTTGTTATTGCCATAATGTCCTCGTCTGTACATATAATAAAATTGTAGAAAAGTGGTGTCTGTACAATGGAAATATATATAAAAAAAGTAGCAGGGGTTGTTATTATATCGATGCCGAACCCGAAATTGTAATTTTTTTTTTGTCTGTATGTCTGTGTCTGTTTGTCTGTGTGTTTGTGCACGCTAATATCAGAAACGGCTTATTCGATTTAGATACGGTTTTCACTAATATATTGTAGTAAGCTTCACTTAATATTTAGTGTTTATTTCATGTCAATCGGTTCATAAATAAAAAAGTTATGTCAATTTAAAGAATCACGGCGAACATTTTTAACGTACAGAGTACTTACTACACGCCTCGCGCCCCGAAAAGTCACTATTCCACGCGAACGAAGTCGCGGGCACAGCTAGTATGTAATATAATTGTAATGGTTAGACTTAAAAATGTGTTTAGATCTTAAACTTTTCGTTATTTTTTCTCTAGGAAATAAAATCTAATGACTATAACTTTCTGTTATCTAATGCATGACATAACAAGTTTGGATAAGCATAGCTACTTGTAAAATTGAAAAATTTCTTTTGTGACGGGCTGATATTTATCTCCTTAACATACGATTTCCACAAGTTTTTTTTTATATACAAATCAATATATGTATAATATAAGCGAAATACCATTCACACACTCACTGACCGACTAATCACGAAAACTCAGGAACTACAAAGCCCACAAACATGAAATTTGGTAAGTAGAGCTTATGCGTCAGCTAAAAATAGACTTAACTAAATGTCACCCCTGAGAGAGTACAAGTGTAAATTAAAAATTTTCAACACCCCCGACAAATCATTTTCAAATAAATAATTGTGTATATCTAGGCAACGTCCATCTTGACAGCTTGACATTTGTCAATTGACACTTGAATATTATGAACCTAACCTTCTTTTCTACAAGAAAACTAGAAAATAGCTGATAACTTTTAAACGGCTGAACCAATTTTTTTGGATTATAGCTAAGAACACTCTCGATCAAGCCACCTTTCAAACAAAAAAAAGTAAATTAAAATCGGTTCATTCGTTTAGGCGCTACGATGCCACAGACAGATACACAGATACACAGATACACAGATACACAGATACACAGATACACAGACACACAGATACACAGACACACAGATACACAGATACACACGTCAAACTTATAACACCCCTCTTTTTGGGTCGGGGGTTAAAAACAAATATTTATCGCTTCAGTCTTCAACCGATAGACATCAACGAGTATCATTACTCTCTATGTTTATTTTCTAAAAGAAACAAATTTTAGAGGCGCTAGTTTTGTTTTTCAATTTCGTTGAACTCTTTTGTTTCACTTAAATGAAGTACAGACAAAATGTTATATTTGGTTAATTTCTATGAAATAGGTACTGTACTGTATGCAGTTTATTACTGCTGTAATAAACTGTGTCTGCGTAATTTTAGGTTTTCGGAAATTCCCTATTACAGGAAAAATATGTGCAAATATATTTGATATTAATATGTTAACCAGTCAGTTTCTCCTTTAATTCGTATTAGATATAGCTTTAAAGTATTCGTCGAAACTTAAAAATATCAAATGCAAAGAGATTTTGGCTCGAAATTGGGGAAAACCCCACCGTCAAAAAACTTCCCGATTGGAAGGCATCCCAATTTACGACGGCAATAAATATTTTGTTTTCCCCTATTCAAAGTTCGCGAGTTAACTTCCCTCATAATTCTGTCGTAAGGTGGAAAAAGTTTACAACTCCACGCTTTCGACGGAGTTTTGCAGACTTTTTATACTTACATACTTACGTTAAAACAGCAGCCACCATCTAGAGGGAGAAGCTTTAGGCGACGTCCCTCTCTGTCAAAGTACAAGACTAATGCGAGAAAATATAACAGTGACATCGAAGTGGTTGAAAGTTGTTAATGTGGTTCAATTTATGAACTAACTGACTGACTATCTAACTCTGCTACTTTTAAGATGGAATCTGCAACCGCACTGCACGCCACCGCAAGCAATTTCACCCTCACTACTTGGGTGCCTGGTGCACATCGACGTTGTTGCCCGTTGTGCCAGATCCTTTTTTCCACGCACATGCAAACTGTGGAATCAACTCCCATCGGCGCGCGACGGTGTTTCCACTAGATTACAACATGGGGTTATTCAAGGGGTGGGCCAACAAATTCCTGAAAGGCCGGCAACGCATCGGCGCGGTACCTCTGGTGCTGCAAATGTTCATGGGCGGCAGTAATCACTTAACACCAGGCGACCCGCCTCCCCGTGTGCTCGCTATTTTTTTATAACAAAAAATCTCCAACAAATCCTTTCTTGTTGGTGTCTACACTCTACATTAGATAAAATGTACAGCGATAATATCAAGTTTCTAAGCCCACCTGTTTGTATTACCTATACGTTGATATATTATTCAGTCAGTTTCTCCTTTTATACACGTAGAACATCTAGATCCATACAGATGAATGTTCTCTGACAGTCTGACCAATATAGTGTTCAATCGCAATTTCACTTCGTAAATATCAGAACTTTTTGCATAGGATGAGAGCGATATGTATACTTCTATGCTATACTTTTCCAAAAACAACGATTATGTACATAGTATGGATAGTATGTACGAGTACATTTATTACAGATTCCAATAGAATTATTTTGGAAGACCGTGTGTCGAAATACAGTTTCCCCTTCTGAATTCAATAGATACATACCTTTTTCACGACAACGATATATCTACTCTCAAGAGTGTTGCTCGACGACTAAGTTAGAAATCTCGAGGGAAAAGAATGATTCACTTATTGAATGGGGGATAATGGAAACATATTTCTATAAGACAAGTTTGGTCGTTAGCTTAAAGTTAGTAACGCTAATAGCCAGTTGTTGCCTAGCAGATAGGTTCGCAAACTTTGCTGTGTTATTGTACGCGTATAAGAGTAGAAAAGATGGACTCTATAGGTGGTGAATCTGCTCAACCTCTCGGTACATTTAATAACCTTCAAACTGAGTAGGTACTGAAAATGATCCTCTTTCTTCACTAAAGCTTCTTACAGGTTTTGCCAGTCTTGCGGCTGGGTGTGATCTGAGATATCCTTAGGGCTAATTTTACTATCCACTAGCAAATTTTCTTGCAGAAGTCATATCAACGTGAGTTTCTGCATATTTTTAATCACACTAATATTATAAAGGCGAAAGTTTGTGTGTGTGTGTGTGTGTGTGTGTGTGTGTGTGTGTGTGTATGTTTGTTACTCCTTCACGCAAAAACTACTGGACGGATTTGGCTGAAATTTAGAATGGAGATAGATTATACCCTGGATTAGCACATAGGCTACTTTTAATTCCGGAAAATCAAAGAGTTCCCACGGGAATTTTAAAAAACCTACATCCACGCGAACGAAGTCGCGGGAATCAGCTAGTATTATATAAAACTTGCAGAAGTTGACTACTGCGAGAGTAGATGCAGTGCAAAAAGCTGACTTCTGCAAGAAATTACAAAAGTTATTTGCCTAGTACTACTTTATATTGGACTTTTGACCTTAGGAAAAGGGTAGTCAGAGTGCCTTGCAACAAAAACAGTTGTATGGCCAGGCGTAGACCGTAGCCTTTAGTGAGTCCGTACTCCGTACACAGCTTCATACGTGTCTATCTTATACATTTGTTCGATGCGGTTCGACAGGCGAACAAAAACACAGGCCAAAAGCCATAGCTGTGGTTAAAGGCTTCGTCCTTGGACGTTATGTGCGACTACAGTGGCTTTTATAAAGTTAAGAGCACGCGAGCTGACCTGCTGCAAGTCGCCTAGTCTTGTGTATGTGCGTGCGTGTAGTAATAATAAATAATTATTAACCCCCTACCCAAAAAGAGGGGTGTTATAAGTTTGAGGTGTGTATCTGTCTGTGGCATCGTAGCTCCTAAACTAATGAACCGATTTTAATTCAGTTTTTTTTTTTTGTTTGAAAAGTGGCTTGATCGAAAGTGTTCTTAGCTATAATCCAAGAAAATCGGTTGAGCCGTTTGAAAGTTATCAGCTCTTTTCTAGTTACTGTAACCTTCACATTCGGGGGTGTTATAAATTTTTAATTTACACTTGTTTTCAGATGTAATCCTGCCCGCGCGAGCGATTACAAATCAATTCGTAACCGCGTATAGCCCGTAACAAAAGTATTGTTCAAATATTTGCCAGTTTTAGGAAAGAAATAAAGAGTTTCTTGTCGCATGAGCAGTTTTCGAGCAATATAACGGTCCAGTGAGCAGTGACAGTTCGCTAATACAGCTACAAAGTACACCGGTACAACGGCCGGATACACTCCGACAGTTTTATAGTTGTGCTAAAAGTTGTCACTTTCGTGTTAGATTTAATACAAAACTATTAACTATGACACACTCAGTTGTTCCTGAGACCAAAACTTAATAATTGACAAGATTAAAATTATCCTTTTCAACAGAAAATACAAGAGTGATATGAGTTTTCAAAAGTGAATAGGAAATAGGCATCTTCTAGATAAGTTGCATCATCACTTGCTAGCAGGTTTGATTGCAATACATCGATGATTACAGCCAAGCGCTCGTCTTTAAAGAACAAGGAGGTGGTATTTAAGTCAGTTTTTAACCCCCGACCCCAAAAAGAGGGGTGTTATAAGTTTGACGTGTGTATCTGTGTTTCTGTCTGTGGCATCGTAGCTCCTAAACGAATGAACCGATTTTAATTTAGTCTTTTTTTGTTTGAAAGGTGGCTTGATCGAGAGTATTCTATCCTATCGAAGAAAATCGGTTCAGCCGTTTGAAAGTTATCAGCTCTTTTCTAGTTTTCTTATAGAGATTATTGTGTTGGGGGTTTTTAAAATTTTGAGTTATAGCTAGTCTAAAAATACTACAATAATTTATGGTACAAACCATGCCCGTGTGGAATGTGCATAGAATACCTACTGGCTGCATTAAACCAAGATTTTGTATTTTTTTAAATAAATTAAAACCTCAATCAGTAAACTTTTTAACACATTAGCAACATGTTACATGGACACTGTGTTACATTGTGATAAATAAAAATATTTTAGGAGGTATATTTATATGATGATTTTGTAGTTCCAAATGCAATATCCCGCAGTTATAATTCAATGAGATCTCGCGTAAAGGGCCATTAAAATCCACTAGGGCTTGGATTGCTTTATTAATAGAATCTTACTGTTTCCGGCCCCCCTGCCTCGATAATGGCGTGCCGCGTGCCACGTACTCACTCGTATCTACCTATGTTGACTTACTCTAGGGCGTCCGGTACATATATAGTTAATCCAGATCAGATCAGATCACAAATTATCTAGCTATTGTACTAAGCTTCTATGCGCTCGGTTTCCTATACCTACACGTTAATCTATGATCGATCGCGATCTTTGATTTTGATCGTGGATCGTGAATTGTGATCCTGTGCGTCTAGAATTTATTGAATAACTAGATGATGCCCACGGCTTCGCTCGCGTGGGTTTAGGTTTTAAAAATCCCGTGGGAACTTTTGAATTTCCAGGACAAAAAGTAGCCTATCCGTATTCCGGGTTTCCTATGCCTACAAACTACACGTTAATCTATGATCGATCGCGATCTTTGATTTTGATCATGGATCGTTAATCGTGATCCTGTGCGTCTAGAATTTATTGAATAATTAGATGATGCCCACGGCTTTGCTCGCGTGGGTCTAGGTTTTAAAAATCCCATGGGAACTTTGATTTTCCAGGACAAAAAGTAGCCTGTCCGTATTCCGTAGTAGCCCGTCCCCGGGATGCAAGGTATCTCTGTACCCGTAAAAAATATTAAACGGATGACTCTTTAAAAATCCCGTAGGATCACTATGATTTAGGAAAACATTGAAAAATATTTGTCGTTTACCAGTTGTGATTGATCGCTTTCCGTACAGCGTGACGTCAACAATTAATTATAGGTTAAAATTTCGATTTTTTAAATTATTCTCCTTAGTAATGAATTCTAGCGCCATATACTACAACTAACTAAAACTACAGCATCACATTTTTTTATTATTTTAAGGTCCAAGACCCTATTCTATTACATTGGGAGGACTTCATTATTTTCTAAATAACCAGGTTCTACTTTTAGTTGTAGTTTGTATCGCAGTTTTAACTATACAAAAGGTACTTATCCTGAGAAATTATATGAAAATCTCTCCATATACTAGCACATAGGTATCTACCTACTTATTTAGGTAAATGTCTTTGGCACCTTACACATAGCGTGATTTCAACAGAAATTCGTGCTTTAACGAGTGTAGCGTGGGTTAGCAGACGGTGACTCATTCGGGATTAGGTTGTTTACCTAGAACTTTAGCCCCTACAGTGGTATAATGTGTTAAAAACTTGGATCAATGCCTTTTGAGCGCAATTTTTTGCGTAAACGAAACTAGATAATGGACCATCGAATATATTTATGGGAAAATGAACAGCGTACCTACATAGATCGTAAAACTGTGCTAGTAAGTTGTAATGTCTACGATAGTTCTCTTTAACAGAGAGAATGTTATAAAGGTGAATATTCCAACAGAAAAATTTACACTCCATGGATGAAATCGGTAATGTCAAAAGTTACTATACAAGTCTAATATATTTTCTGGCTAGAAGAGGTAGTTACCATAACTTACTATATAAAATACCTGAGACAACAATAAAAAAAAACATTCCAATTTTTTTTTAAATATTCATACTACTCATACATACTCAAAGTATTAAGTATATAAGTTCAAGCACGACCAAATACTATCATATGCCAGGAGTTTCAGTGGTCTCCTTCCATCTCCATCATTACGCGCTTGTCATTGTATTTTTTGAAAAATATTCATGAAGACAAAGCAAAAGAGTTCAAATTTGACTGTTTTGCTATAATATTACGTACTATAGATATATACCATTAGAGACACCTACTATCAAGTAGTAGAAATATTTTGTAATGAACTTTGTCTGGTGGAATCACAAGTCACCACATAACGGCGTAGATATAAGTTGGCCTAAGTTGCAGTTATACGTACTATGGATGAAAAACCCGTGCCCCTACCTTAAAACTCCTGTAAAGCAGTACCTATTGACGGAAAACTAAAAAAAAATCCGCTCCCTCCACCGAATTCTAATCAATCGAAAACGCGAGTAAATACGGGGTAGGCTGTTAAGACAAAGTTTTCCTTGTAGGCATTGCTACTCAACCCAAACCTACCCTTGTTTATACCAGACCAGAGGGGAGGAACCGCCCCTAATATAAAATTAAAATTCCCGATGTTACGTCAAGGTTATAAATGATCCAGGATCTAATACGCTTAAGTGAAATTGAAATTTATTTCTTCAGTAGTAACAGACGTTAGTGAATTATTTGTTTTCGAAAGATTCTTCTAAAGAGCTCTGCAGTTCACCTTTGAAATATTTACCACATAAAGATGTTTCCAAATCATGGTTGCGACAGTGTTATATTACATAATAAATGTATTGAAATAAAACAATATACAAGTGTAAATTAAAAATTTATAACACCCCCGACAAGTGAAGGATACAGTAACTAGAAAAGAGCTGATAATAACTTTCAGGATTGGAAAGGACATGCTTGGGATACGTGGGTTGGTCTAATACATACTACGTACGCCCGTGAGGCTGTCAGAAATCGGGGACCTCGAGTTGAAGACGCTGAGTAGAAGTTGCAGACATGTGCTGCCGTAGTAGTACGTAATAGGGAGCATTATCAGTCGCTATCTGGTCGTCAGGATCCTAAAGGACGTGTTTGGGAGTTCGACGGCAATGTTATATACCTACAGTTTCTAATATAATCTTCTAGGTAATCCTAGGCTCTATCATCAGTCACTTTCCATCAGGTGTCATTATGGTCTAGCGCTTGCCTATAGTGAATAAAAAAAAAGCCACGCGTTCTCTTTGTCTCAGATTTAAAATCCCTTACAGAGGCGGCGTCATCACTTACAAATAAATTACAATCATCGAAAAATAATGGTTTTATCGATTCGAGAAAAACCTTTTGTTTGGCAACCCTAATGGTCGTAAAGGGGCGGCTAGGGTTGTAATTGCAGCGATTCATGGCCGGCGAGCGGCGAGCGAGTGTAGACGAAGTACGATCGATTAGCGATTCGACTTTCCGTTCACTTGAAAATTGTTTACTAAGTAATTTTTTTTTGTGCATTTAACCTCGTCGTCGATTAGTGGCTAGCTAATTTGATTGCGGATCATGAGGCTGTGTTTTCGAGTCCTGATAGGTGATTCACTAACTCAGTGTCCATCACTGAATGATAGCCACCGAGATTGGTTGGTTCTACATTGCTGCTTCACTGGATGATATTAAAATATTTTTTGTAGGAAACCATTAATGAATTAAAAAATGGGCTCGGAGGCTACATTATTCAGTGTTAGACACTAAGTTAGGGAATCACCGCGCTGGAGTTACTTTTACGTACTTACTGAATAAGTTTGCAAAACTGTAGTCCTATCTGAAGTTGCAACATGCCGGTTTGCGCAAGACAGGATTTAGTATAAGCCCAGCTTTGATCTGATTTTGTACAACTCGCAGTCATACACGACGTATTCAGATTGGTCTGCCTAGTGCCTGTTCTACTAGGTCTTTTGACTTTAATGCTCAAGTATTAGATAACCTAACCCGTAGCTATAACTGTAATGTGTGGCACAGCTTTCAAAAAAAAATTCTTTCTTTTGCGCGCATTACACTTAGTTTACTTGTTTGTCACAGTACAACCCTCGTAACAACATAGCGTCATTGACGACGCCGTTGCTAAAAAGTCGTTTTGCAAAACGTTGTGCATAAATGAGTAAACGGTTCATATTTCATACACTTGGGGGTGATCTGTGGCTTCATAGAATGATGTATGGCGCTCACAGTAGTTAGGTAGCGTATCGTGTCGTGCGGTGGCATCGTGGCTCGTGCAAAAATGCCCTCACTTATGAAACACGCTACAGCTGCATCTAATCCGTGCCCTTCAGCTTTTTAATCCCAGACTCTTTTTGAGTATTATACAGTACCACGAAACATTCAATGTTCATTCACAATAACTCAAGGAGCTTTTTGCAAGATTTTACTTGGGCGCTTCATCCACGGCAGACTTAATTCCCAAAGAGCGTCTCTATAAGAGCAATCTATCTTTAGAATCTGGCTCGTGAAGCATAGAGTAGCTAGAGCATTTCTGCAGTCTATTAAAGTCTACTTAGACCGTAATTAGATCTAGCTTGGTTGCTCTTTCTTGGATATAGAAAGTCGCTTATTTTTATTTAGGTTTTCTACGCCTTGAGTTAACAAACTTAGAAGAAGCGTATAAATAAAAAGTGACAAAATTATTATCGTATAAAAATTTATGTTTCATCGCTGTCGCAAGTCTATGGTTTCATCACTGGAATATTAATAATTTGGCATATCAGACAAATAACTAGCAATCTGAAGTGACAGTAGCTACCTATAACTCTCTGTGGTAGAACCTCCAGTCCACACTTTGGATGAGTAAGGTAGTTCTTGTGTGGTGTCCGAGTTTTTGATATCCGTATTTCCACGGACTCGGATTGGATGAGTACGTAACCGCCCTAAAGTAGAAGCGCTGATCTTTTTCCGATACCTAAAGGTAAATGATATAGTCTTGTAGCGAGCGTCATACTCATAACCATAGAATGGTGTAGACTAGGCGTCGTCGCATACTCTTTGCACGCTGGCTGCATACAAATCGTTTTGTGCCCTTGACTTGACAGGGTTGCTGATGCCCGCGTCAATTTACGTTTTTAGATAATATAATAATGATTAAAATATAATAATCCCGTAGGAAGCCTTTGATTTTCTGGGCATAGTATGTAAGTAGTATATGTTATTCAGGTATTTAACTATATCCATGTTAAAAAAATCAGGTCGATCCGTTGTCTGTTGTAGCGTGATTGAAGAACAATCCAATAAAACAAACACAGATCGCATTTATAATATTAGTAAGGATTCTTTTGACTGCGATCTGACAAGTTGATCGATTGTTCTGATTGATTTATGATTGGTTGAATTTAGTGTATTCTTGCTGCAACAGTGTTTTTTCAGATAATCAGAGGTGATTGCGATTCGTCTCAACGTAGCTGTCAAAGTACTTACCGTAAAGTAATTCCCTTAGTGGCAAGCGTCGATACAGTCTAAAATGGTAGCGGTAGGTATACCTAGAAGTCATGCTTCCGAATTCAAGTATTAACATCTGAGACCTTCTTAAGGATAGAATGAGCTATGCAGTATCCGTCGTGTCGGGTACCACAAAGTCTACCATAACCCCCGAACTTTTCTTCTCGCATGAGTGCTGAATTGGTCCACATTCCCAAAGTGTTGAATGGTGTTGAAAAAGCTTTATAGATTCACGGTGAACAAACAGAGTAGGTTCCATAATTTTGTTATTAATAAAGTACATTGGTGACACCCCTAGAGTATTACAGGAGTTCGTTACTTTTGATACGCGTCTCGGAACTCGACGACAAGGTGGGAATTATGATTGCCGACTTTACTACTTAGTGAGTCGGCGTCTAGGCTATTTCGCCTGTAGTCGGAAAGCTGGAAGCTTTAAAACGTTTTCCGGACTGAATAATTATCATCATCATCATCATCATCATCATAGTGATCAGCCCACTACTAAGCAAAGGTCTTTCTTCTCTCAGAATGAGCAGGGTTTAGGCCCTGTGTAGATTGGCAGACTTCACACACATTTGAGAACATTGTGGAGAACTCTTAGGCATGCAGGTTTCCTCACGATGTTTTCCTCCACCCTTAAAGTCACAGCTTTTCTTATGCACGTAGGGACTAGTAATCGATACCATACCATACTATTACCATAGAATTGCAAGGCAACGTAATTTGCCTCTGCAGTATGCATCCCTACGTAGTAGTACATTCCACAGACACGTGCAAATGGATTAACTTCCTCGTTTCTGAATAGCACCGCTTAGTTATGGACGCTAAGGTAAGGTATACCTTCCCGGTTTCCAGAAACCCATGATATGAGAATCAAGAGTCATTAGGCAAGCACATTCCACCTTAGGCCGCATCACCACTTCAAATTGCACACACACGAATGCAGCCAAGTGCTAGTCTATCACTACCCATATTATAAGTGTGTTGTTTGTTGGTTTGTCCTTCAATTAAGCCGCAACGGAGCAACGGATAAACGTGATTTTTTGCATGGATAATGGATATTTAAAAAAAAAGATTGCGACGAATTGAGAACCTCCTCCTTTTTTGAAGTTGGTTAAAAAGACCAGCTAGTTGATTTGCTAACTCAGTGTCTAAAGTGACTGATAGCTGCTGAGGTTGGTTGGTTCTACATTGCTTTTTATGGGCGGTATTTAAATGTTTTTTGTTAAAAAACCTTCAATGGATTTAAAAAATGAGATTAGTGGCTATCATTCACTTTAGACACTGAGTTAGCAAAGCACCCTGCAGGTGAGTATCATAGGCTACTTTTTATCCCGGGAAATTAAAGAGTTCTCACGGGTTTTTAAAACCTCTCGGGGAAACGCGGACTTCACGCGGATGAAGTTGCTAGCATCATATTTATATCCGTTGAGTATAAATTGTTATTTGATGGCGCTCGCAATAACATCAATGTTTATTATAAAAATAGAGCGCCATACCGCTCTGTATTTCCGTGCGCTATATTAAATTACAGCGAGACAATGTGACAAATAGCTAAGCGGACAGTTTCCAAGACAAATCTCTCTCTTGGGGCGCGTTCTATATTTACTTGCTAACAGAAATTGCGGCATGGATAGGTATATTCATAAATAATGTTGAAGCTAATCGAACCAACATCATGCTAATATTGTAAACGTATGTTTGTTTGAGTAAGCTGTGATAGTCTAGTGGTTAAGAGCCTCCTAATCAGAGGAGTTCCATCCCGGGCACGCATCTCTAACGTTTCGGAGTTATGTGCTTTTTAAGTGCTTAAATAACACTTGCTTTAACTGTGAAGGAAAACATCGTGAGGAAACCTGCATGCCTGAGAGTTCTCCATAATTTTCTAATGGTGTGCGAACTATGAAGCCTGCCAATCCGCACCTGGCCAGCGTGAAAGACTATGGTCAAACCCTTCTCACTCTAAGAGCAGACCCGTGCTCTGTAATGAGCCGGCAATGGGTTAATCATGATACGTTTGTTTGTTGGTTTGTCCTTCAATGCTACTCAATAGTCGCAAAGGCTAGCTTAATAGGGGTATTCTCTTTCAGTTAACATTTGGTAGTGAGAATGGTAGCACATTGCCAAGAGAATGGAGCTGTGTTTCACGGGTAAAGGTTTCGTACAACTGCAAGTAAAAAAAGGAAAATATAATCACAATCTCAGTAACCCGATAAAAGAAGCGGCTTGTTGGCAATTAAAGTGCCCGGAAGATTCCCAGTGCGTCATATTCCCAGGCATCGAACCGCAACCACCCTACATGATTGTACGCAATAAACACACTGTACATATTATAGCCTGTATAAATTATACAATATAGTGTAGTACTGTAGTCATACTTACAAATAGTATTATTTAGTTGTATTCATTAATAAATAAATAAAGCCTTTATTTCAAATCGTTAATTCAACAAGTTTAAATTAAAAATTTATAACACCCCCGAAAAGTGAAAATTGAGTTGACACAACTACAAAAGAGCTGATAACTTTCAAACGGCTGAACCGATTTTCTTCGATTATAGCTAACAAGCCAGCTTTCAAATAAATAAACTAAATTAAAATCGGTTCATTCGTTTAGGAGCTACGATGCCACAGACAGATACACAGATACACACGTCAAACTTATAACACCCCTCTCTTGGGTCGGGGGTTAAAAACAAACAACAATTCATAATGCTATCTCCATCTTTGTAACATGATAATACATCGACGTGTTTGTAGTCATAACATGTTGTCGGTTATCTTACGTTAAATATGCAGCGCCACTAAAATAGCATGCACCTTGCATGTCTTTACTCGTTCACTGCACTCTAGCGCATACCTTACTCATTGTCAGTTTATGCCAGGGTAACTGGGAAGGTAGTACCTACTACAATAACATTATGTCATATATTTTTAACCCCCGACCCAGAAAGAGGGGTGTTATAAGTTTGACGTGTGTATCTGTGTATCTGTCTGTGGCATCGTGGCTCCTAAACTAATGAACCGATTTTAATTAAGTTTTTTTTTTGTTTGAAAAGTGGCTTGATCGAGAGTGTTCTTAGCTATAATCCAAGTAAATCGGTTCAGCCGTTTGAAAGTTATCGCTCTTTTCTAGTTACTGTAACCTTCACTTGTCCGGGGGTGTTATAAATTTTTAATTAACACTAGTCTTATATTTATGTTTTATAGTATCATTAGAATATTCTTGACATAGCTCAAATAATTTAAGCTAGCCGAAGTGGCAATGGGCAGGTCATGACTGTCGCAAAATCTCGGCTGGTAGGATAGACGTGTTTGGAGTGGAGACCGCGTACCGGTAAGTGCAAAGTAGGATGACTCCAGCCCGCTTGACCGAAGACCTGAAGAAGATGGCGGGAAGCGGGTTGATGAGGAAGACGGACGACTGTGTTTGGCGGAGTGCTCTTGAAAGATCTAGATACATTCAGCTGTGAACATACAGGTTAATAAACTTGAATGGAATTCAATAAATATGTCTTAACGGTATACCTACCTAAGATTAAGTAGAATTTGGCCTTTTAGTTATCTCCGTTTGGAGAAACGGTCTCAGTTATTAGCATTATTGTTCCAAGAAATCCCCTACCATTCACTACTGTTGTTACTAAACACATAATGGTAGGGGTTTTCTTGGGGTCTAGTCTCTCACAAATGAGGAATACGACGCAGAAATGAAAATGAAACAATGCAAACAGAGATTAAACTTACATAGTCGAGTTTTGTTCCACTACAATCTCACAATACCCAGAAGTGAGATGAGTGTGAAAGTTTTATTAGTTTTGAAAACATCAATTACACTGCTTGCATCTGAATCTAGATTCTAGACCAGTTCTAGTTCCTCGAAGTTGCCGCATCAACTTTAAATGGCTCTTGAATGACGAAGTTACTCGTTATATTACTTCTTGGCGAAACTAAATTAAAGATAGATGAGTTCTCGGTTGAAATCTTTAGTGAGAATATGTACTTACCTATTTATTTGGTCGTTGGTTAGTAATTTATTTTTTCGCTGTACTATTATCACATCAAATTCATAAATAATGCTTAAGATTAGGTCGAAACCCAAGTGCGAATCGGTAGACTTCACATACCTTTGAGAACATTATTGTAACGCACTGAGCACTAAGTAACCTTATGACTGGCGGGTAGGTAGGTACGTCAAGGTACGTGCGACAACTACAGTGAAACACTTACGTTTATTCACACACAACAATATTTCCAAATCACAATTTAATACTTTCACTAATTAGCACACTTAATTTGACTATTTCACTTAAGAGTCCACTGTTCACTTTTCGGCACTTTTCACTGTTAAGAGAATACAAATACACACACACACACTCTGTCCCGTCGCCGAAAACGTCCGCTTATATAGTATTCCGAGGCTCCGTCTGTCCTTTGCTTTCGTATAAGCCTATCTCTTTCTCCGACTTTTCTGGACACCTCGAGTGGGTCATAAAAACCCGCAGACAATAGATGTTTACGTTTCTGGAGTGTTTTCGACGCTGACCTATTGTTCTTTTCGGCGTAAACAGACCGTCCTTTTGTTTTGATGCACTTATTTTGAACTTGTATTTTCTCGAACTAAATTAATAGAGAATCATCGCGAACAATTATGGAGTCACAGGCTTGCAGGTTTCCTTCAGCTTATATATTTTCCTTCACCGTTAAAGCAAGTGAAGATAACATGCCTAAATACGAAAAGTTAGTGATGCGTGTCCGGGATCCCCCTGACTAAGCTTTGTTTGATAAATATTAATCTTCTGACGCTGGAAAAGAAGTTTTACTTCAAAAAGCAGATCTGGGAACAGTTGTATCGGAATTTGAGAACAAAGCAGTTAAACGAAATAATTTTCTACATTCCCTGGACTGGGATATCTTCACTTGGCGAAATGCAAAGTGGCTATTCCGGCATTGGTATTTACCAGAAGCAGGACATTTGTATTCGAAGCGGCATCAGCAGACTGCATAGAACCAAAGGAATGCTGTCGAGTGTCGACAATACGAAACTTAATTTCGCATTCCCGTGACGTTGCACGGCATTTTGCTTTTACGGGACACAACTTTGTCATTTTAACTTCAGGCTGAGGATGAGTAAGTATAGTACCTACCTATAAAAGTCAAAGTCGTTTATTGAAATTGGGTACTATTGAGGGTTCCAAACGCGACCAAGTCTGAGAAGAGCCCACAACAAACTCAGCTGAGTAGGTATATACTCATCCTCAGCCTCATAGGTACTAGATAGACACCAGAAATCACCAGTCAAGTGCAAATCGGAGTTGTACACGAAGGGTTCCGTAGGTACTGTCGTACAAGATAGAAAGCACTATTTACTTTTTATTTAATTTTTAATTTTCATATACCAACGGACAGAAAGACATACAGAGGAGGTTTAGTAATACGAGTACTGTACCCTAAAAAAAGCTAGTATTGAAATATTAGCTGAGTGGCATAATTATGTTTGCAGCCAAGACACCAATGATAAAATCCTTTTGAAGAATTCAGCTATATTTGTCTCTAGCCTAATGTAGATACCTATGTATATTGTATGTACATAAATATGTATGTCCTAACTACATATATGTATTTAGTAATGTATTGTATGCGTGTAAAGTTGTGTAAGGTTAAGCCTTAAACTTGTTGAGAACGGTTGAATGTCTCTTCGGTACTCAGAGTCTGGAATCCCGCAAACATCAAACTTGGCGGACTTGGTCGTAGTTCCCAATTCATGTGACTTGTTCAAAGCCGGGGGTGGGAACGCAAATGTGTTACACTTAGTTTACAGATAGTGGTGTTAGCATAAATTTATAATCAAGCTTGTCTATCTCTATGTTTACCACAGCGTAGTAACATACAGTGGGACAATGTCCTTGATGTTTGTGGATGAGCCGGATTCACGGGTGCAGCACCTACATTTCCAATTGATGCACCACTAAGAAAAAAATTGGTCAAAAAAGTTGGTTCCGTACCATGGCACAAGGAATACCATGTTTAATTATTTTTTAATTTCCATAGTGGTCATTTTGAAATTTATACTATTGATTTCATAGCGGCAATAGAAATACATACTTACAGATACTGTGAAAATTTCAACTCTCTACCTATTACGGTTCACGAGATATAACCCGCTAACAGACAAACGTACGGACAGCGGAGGCTTAGTAATAGGGTCCCGTTGGCACCCTTCGCTACGGAACCCTAAAAACCAGTCAAGTGCGATTCGGACTCGCACACGAAGAAACAAATCCACACAATAATTAAAATTTTATATAAAAAATAAAATTATTAACACTACACCCTTAGCAGAAAAATAAAACAAGTATTTTTTGCGCAAATAACCAATAAATCTATTCAAGTTTACGGATCAATGGGCTCAAACTCAACCCTCGTCAACACCTGCCGCCTGTCACGTAATAATAACCCATTTTAACCCACCGATATAAAAAAAAAAAAAAAATGTTAGCTAGAAGTAATCATTTTCACACCCATAATATCTTTTCGGATTTTTTTCTCAGAACAATTTTTTTTCTGGCTAGTACATATTTTCCACACTTATAGTTTCCACGGAATAACAGTAGAGACGTAGCGCGGACTGTGATCTCATGCATAGAGATGTAGAGTTAGTATGCGCCGCAGCCTCGCGAGGCTGCGGCTACCTTGTGCAGCGGTGCCTCAGCCGAGGCAAACGTGCATCCCTTTGTACTCGTATGACATGATACACGATAGCATGTATCACCGTTACACACTACTTCTGTATGAACGTTGCCTTAGACCGAGGCTGTCATCTAATTATGCTGTATCAGTTTATCTTCGTCGCCTTCGACTATATGCCTGAATGAATTAAACAGCGGGTCTAAAGTCGAAACCGAGATTGTCAAAGATTAAGACATGTGGCTTACTGTAAAATTTTCCTTATTTAATGCCTACTACGAAATTCATGAAAGACTCAGATTATAATAGCCAGAAACACAATTTTATGGTTTAACTTTAATGTAAGTAGCACCTTTTCAGTTTATTTTGGCTCTAGATTGTAACCGCACTAAAACTTTCAATATAAGTTCGATATTGGACTTTTTCTTGTTCAACGGACAGCTGAATAACGACACTCGTTCACGAAACGGTTGAAGAAGTTTGTATGTCATACAGAAATATTTACACTGAGCCTACCACAACACGCTGAGACAATACGTATAATTCATCATACTATTGCGACAGTGTGGAATGTGGTAGTTCATGCTCCACGGATCGGTTGTCGCCAGATGAAAAACGACACCCATCGGACAATGACATGAAATCTAAGAAGCCATGAAGACTGGATCCACATATGTATTATTACTGTGTCTCTCAGAAGACCCGAAGTCATGATCATTAGTTGAAGGACTTAGGAGTTGGACGCGTCGTGTCACATATTTTGTGACTAAAGATCACTTACGTACACTTTGGGCCTTGATAGAGAAATGATATAGCGCTGCATTTTTCGATTGTGACTGTCGACTGTTTACAACTGTAAAAATTGGCAAGTCAAAAATTGGTGCTAAGCTAATGTTCAAAATGGAAAAACTTAGTAGGTACTACTCTTAGACCCGTCAACTTAGTTTAGTTTAGAGTAAGGAATATATATACTAGATTTGTGCATTACTGCCGTCCTTTTTCTAAAAAGCGAAAAAAGCTATTTTTTGAGTTCACACACATAGTTCTTTAAAAATTCGCCATTTTGAAAGGAATGCTACGTAGGATCAATGTTTTTACATAGTTACATAGTTTGATCCTACGTAGAAAACGTCAGTTTTTCTTAATTCCCATATTTTTTTGGCAATAACTCAAAAACTGCAGTTAATCGGTTTTTGAAAATTGGACGGCAGAGCTAGAGTAACCGAGTTAGCCCCATTGTGAACCTAGCCGCTCTACGCGAAAGCGCATGTACCTATTTACTCTACATTGACATTCGCATGCCTTCATTAACAATGCGACACTTGTACTTTTTGTGGTTCTCACACGTTAATTAACACACAATACCTACAAGCGAAGTAAAAAACAACATCGCTGGTTTATAATTGATAGATTTCTTTTCCATTATGATTTTTAATAAGCTTAAGCTGAATTAATATGAAATTCTGAGAACGGATTAGAACGTTAAGGCAGTTTTACATCGGAGTAACAACATGCGACAAACGTCATGCTACGAACAAAAACATCAATTTTGCGTCATTAAAGCCGTTTTGCATGGAAATAAGTTTAAATTTGTATTCAGTAGGCAAAAACGGATTAAAGAAGTAGGTAAAGTATTTTGATCAAGTGTAACTACGCCGAGTAGGTACACCGTTTTGTTCACCAGCTCCTTAATTAACGAGGGTAGAATATCTTGCTCGTATAGATTTCGCTTGTCGCATCTATTTCTTTAATTAGTCTATGTCATCCATCTGAGACCGTTGGAAGTTGCTATTCCGACTCTTGCCAAGCCGCTTATGTTTCGGCCGCGAAATTCGCTCCAACTTGAAAATTTAATGAACAGCCCGAACGTTCCTACGAAATTACTTTTTCTCTTTTAACTTTTTTACGTGTTTTGTTCATATTTTCTAGTACTATTTTGAGCTGGGGAAATAGTATTTTCGAGACTGAGTACCGTTGGGAGGGAAATATTCTTAAAAAGGTCAATAAAAGTATGCGGAGGGTAAAACGTTAAAAAGATTTTAATTTCGTTAAAAAAAAGCTTTATTAGAGAAGAAACTTTGTGATAAAATGAAATATGGTAGAAACTAGAAACTACAATTTAATTCATTTTTCATTTAAGGCTTTACTATCGACTTTATATAAAAGGAGTTTTCATTCCGAAGAATTTTTTATACGGCCCACTCAGCGCAGAATATTGTTTAAGATAATTTGTATATTAGTAGCTAGATATATTAACACGACTGAATGTGTACTAGAGTAACAATATAAGCCGCTTACCGAACCGCTAAGCCAGCCCAGGTTGTACGGGCAATGGGCATGCTAAACCTTCAGTACATTATAGCCAACGTAACAGAGTGCAACATAACATAACATATAGCTAGTAAGTAGTAAGTACTGAACGATTAGCTACCCATAGTCACGCAGAGTGGCGTGCAAGTAAATCAACCCTGTGCTTCAATAAATTGTACCATTCTAGGAATTATTTTTTAATACGCTCATTATTTATTTTTGAAGCCGAAATAGTTATGGTTAAGGGACTAGAATGAAATCCGAAATGGTCGTAAGTTCACCTCTAAGCCCTTGGAATTTTGCCGTATCTAGCACAAAGCACAAGCTTTGCCTAATTGAAGAGAAGAGAGGTTAGCTAAGCCTGACATCTCTTTGTGTCATCCAACCATATGAAACTTCTGCGGCCTGGGCTCTGATAATCTCTGAAATGCTTTTCGAGTCACCACCATCATCAACCTATCCTCGGCTCACTACTGAACACAAGTTTACTCTCAGAATGAGAAGTTTAGCTACCACGCTAATCAAGTGCGGATTGGCAGACTTCACACACCTTTGAGAACATTGTGGAGAACTCTCAGGCATGCAGGTTTCCTCACAATGTTTTCATTCACCGTTAAAGAAGTGATATTTAATTGCTTAAAATGCACATAACTCCCAAAAGTTAGAGGTGGAGAGGAATATAACCCTGGATCCCTGACTAAAAGGTACCGCTTTTCGAATACTAAACAAACAAGAACACCACGTTGCCACGTGGCGTGCACGCGAGGAGGCCTATGCCCAACTATGGACAAGAAAGGCTGATAAAGGAGGATAAGAGGAGACGTTGTCACGTTAATAATGTAGACCCTTATCCTCCAAAGACAACGATTTCGCAATATCTTCCTATAGGTACTTATGCACTCTACATAGCTCGTCGCTTTCTGCGAGAAAGGATTTGTTTACTTTTGAAGTACAAAAAATAACAATAAAGTGAACGTGGAACGCAGAACTCTGAAATGAGAACTCTTTTCCTTTGGCTATGGGGTGGATGCCTAAAGCTCATGTTCCAAGAACTACAAGCAGCGCGTTACATTACGTGGCAGTTCAGGGGCGTTGCCTCGGCCGATGCCAAGGTTACTCTCAGGGAAAACGTGGCAGTAAAATGCCGCTGTTTATTTTCTTTTTTTTTTGTAGGCTACGGATTAAAACGTAGTACTTTACCACAGAATACTTAATTGCACTACTACAGCATTACGCTCATGCGATTCCCTTTTTGGGTCAGTTTCGCGTCACAGACGCGCATTCGGTTTTTTAAACCACACTGTTATTTTTTAGATTAACTTATTATAATTTCAAGCAATTCAGCTGAGAATATTCCGCCTTTGTGTAGACGTATACCACATATCTATTAGAGCTATGTAATGGCGGTGGTTTTCCCGTTTGAATTGCATGAAAAACCGTAATTTGTGATCTTTTTCTGTATGTTTTTGTGTTTTGTACTGTGTTTGCGCTATGGACCCAAATAAAAGTGTATTCATTAATTTATTTAATTATGACTCTCTAATTATTGTGCTTTTTGTTGTTGCAGGTTGTGACGTGTATGGTTCTTCTTGTTCGAAGGTAAAGATCTTTTATCTCGTAGTTTCGTAGTCAAGTTGAAAGAAAATTAGAAGTTTCTAAAAACTACCAATTAAAGTGTTCATAAAGATACAAAATCAAAATTAAGAATGGGATTCACTTAACATTTTAATGCCAATAAGTATCATAGGATTAAGAGCAAGGTTGTCTTTAAAAAAAAGTAATTTAAGTTGTGCGCTACGTCTCTAGCGTAGAACCACAAATAACATGATTATTTTCAACCGATTTCCAAAACAAAAAATGATGATTTTGTGTACAAAAATAAATGTTTTTTTGTGAAAAAGTAACCGGTGGCTTGCTTTCTTGAATAAAAAAGTTTTGCTATGAGTGATAAAAATTAATAATATAAGTTTCAGTTTTGTGGTCATAGTTAGATTATACTTACGAGTATCTACTCGTTCAAATCTGTTAAAAATAATAATAAATCAAATCTTAGCGGCATTTTGCTTTGTACACTATTGTCTATCAGTTTATTAGAAAAGATAGATTGTTTGAACTCTGCCGCCTGAACAATTAACAATTTCACGGTCTTTACTTTACCGTTCACGTGGATTGTGTAGAATTAATCGATGTACATATTCAATGACCGATGACTACAATATCTGCGTTTTTAACATGAGCTTGTTGTTTAAAAGCATTTGCTAATCGTTCGACTACGATCTCAACATAGGTGTATAAACGTTACTCAGAAAAGCAGGAATTATTAGAACGCCCTCCCAAAACCTACGCGACGAACACAGACCCAACGCGTAGAACCTCTACGAGAGTTATAATCTAAAAAAACTTACGGCTAAATAAATAATTTATTTAGGGTAGGTACGAGTGCTATCGTAACATATAATTATTCAGTTCCACTAAACACCGAAAATATTCAATAATCGCTCCGAATATCGAAAGGAGACTGAACTGAAAATCTTCAAAACACCCGTATTTTTACAAGTTTAGTCTTGTTGGCCTCCTAGCAGTTTATGTATGTATGTATAGATACACTGAAAAGCAATTACAAAAAAAAAACACGCCATCGAATCAACTGGACTGCATCCCATTACACTTATTAAGGCTTCATCGAAGGCTTCACTTTAATTAAACGACACTTAACACTTTTATGGCATGTATGAAAACCATGAAAAAACAATCAGAAACACATTAAGAGCTTTACTCGATCGGTATAAGGAACGAAATTGCTTAGCAAAAATGAATTTAGTAAGTTTTTTTGGCAAGTGGGGTCTGCCAACGCTGCGATTTCCAGTGAGAGTTTGTCTAGCATCTTGGGAGCCCATTGTCTATCGGTTCTTATATGTATCCCGCCCATTGCTACTTTAGCTTCGAGCTTATAGGCTTTAGGATTGGTAGCCCAACGCATTATATAGGATCAGACTGTACGCGTCCACTGCTGGATAGGTATAGGCCTTTCCAAAAACGCGCCACCAAACACGGTCCTCCGGCTTCCTCATCCACCCGCTCCCGGCCACCTTCTTCAGGTCATCCCCCTAAAGGAAACCCCTACCTTCATATAATTAAAGAAATGCTCGACTAGTCTAATATTCTGTCTCTATGGCTCGACTGCTCGATGCTCAGATTTCAACCAATCAGAATTTTGACGCAGAGAGAGAGTTAAAAAAGATATTTGAGAGAAGTTTCCCTAGCGTACCAAATACGTTTGTATGCAAAAAGCTGGGTTGCGCCGCAGCCTTTCCGTACAAATGCAGTCAAACCTAGAAATCACGACACTTACATTTATTTGTAGAAGGTATCTACAGTTTGATTTTTTAATATTTAAATGAGAACCGTACTACGTTTGGAGCGCACTGTGAATATAATCGTCTCAAAGCTAACAGAGATTTCAGTTTAAAATAATGCAAAACGGCGCATGGTGGACGCGACGGTGGTGCTCTGATTGATTTCGCTGTCAAGTTGTCACGGGACTGGATAATCTATCAGACGCACTTGCTGCGTTTGTTTTCCGATCAATTACGTTAAACGTATAACAATTTAGACGAACTTTGTTGCCGGAACCATAAAAAAATTAAAATAAAATCTTTGGTTTCCGGCTCTATAACTCGACCTCTCACAAAAAACATTTATTTTTGTACAAAAATAATCATTTTCTGTTTTATAAATCGATTGAAAATAATTATTTTGATATGAGATGTCGCGTTCGTTTGTTTTACTTAAGAGGGGTCTCTCCGTCACTCGCTCCATACAAACGTAGTTCGTCTCTCATTGGAATACTAACCAATCATACTCTATGGAATTTTGCAGAAATGTTCCGGGTACTAATATCTATGCCTGTGGTTTTACAGATTTCCGTTAAAATATTCGGTGTCAAAGTTACGCGGTCTTAAAAATTCACATACAAATCTTTGAGCCCCTGTAATTTTAAAACTACATATTTTTTGAAAAATTTAAAACACCACAGGCACAGATATTAGTTTCTAGAATATGTCTGCAAAATTTCATGGACTTTGGTTGCTTAATATTCAAACGAAATTAAAACTACGATTGAATGGAATAAGTGACGGAGAGAGCCCTGTTAACGTTTAGAACCTTCAAAAACATTATCATACATTCCATAGTTACTACCATGACTGTAGTTCAGGTATCGAAAGTGTAATTCCCGCCGTGATATATGCTTGGGCAGTAAAGCGAGAATGCTGTGACGTCATCGCATAATGCGAGCTATGACGTCACAGTGTCTGAGATTGATGGCCGAGAGCTAGACGCTCAGATCTATCTATTATTGGAGAAGGAAGTGGAATTAGCCTGAGATGGAGATAACGACTAACTTTGCAGCGTGCATAGGGTGATTTTAATTGATGACTACGTTCGGTTTTCAGCAACTATTGGTTGGAAATACTCCCTTCCGCTGCCATCAGGCTGCTTCACCATTAGGTGAGATGATAGTCAAGCACTAATTTTCACCGAATAAAAAACGAGAACGATATTGTCTTATTTACATAACACTTGTTAAGTGTCAATTAAAAATTTATAATACCCTCGACAAGTGAAGGTTTCAGTAACTAGAAAAGGGCTGATAACTTTCAACTGGTTGAACCGATTTTCTTGGGTTATACCTAGCTAAGAACACTCGATCAAGCCACCTTTCAAACAAAAAAAAATCTAAATTAAAATCGGTTCATTAGTTTAGGAGCTACGATGCCACAGACAGATACACAGATACACACGTCAAATTTATAACACCCCTCTTTTTGGGTCGGGGGTTAAAAAAAGCTGATTACTTTCAAACGGCTGAACCGATTTTCTTGGATTATAGCTAAGAACACTCTCGATCGACCTTTCAAACGAAAACAAAATAAATTAAAATCGGTTCATTAGTTTAGGAGCTACGATGCCACAGACAGATACACACGTCAAACTTATAACACCCCTCTTTTTGGGTCGGGGGCTAAAAAACGACTAAAGCCTTTTATGAGCCAGTCTTATCTAATAGGCACCTACCTACATACATTTTTCACCGAACTTGGTTGAAGGGCCACCTTCTTGTACTCGTATTATGTACTCACTCCTGAGCTCCCGGGTTTCTATGCACCTAGCCGTTTAGCAACTTTATTGCTACCTAGCTAGGGCATGCAGTGTAGAAATGTTTTTCAGTCCAGGGAAATGGAACAGGGTATTCCAGGGATTTTCGATACTTTCGAAACTACCATAAATAATTAAGAAAACAAGGCTGACTAAAGACTAAGTCCGAAGTCCAGTCCATCTTAGCTAAAACGTTTAACTTGTTAGGTAAAAAATCTTTTTGAGCTAAATAGCTAATAGTGTTTACTTGATTCCAAAACCGATAACGGAACAGATATTATGGAAACCCTGTATTTTTAATTATAGATCCTATATTATGATAATACCCATATTATAACAGCTGTTTAATTGTTTTTATTGCGTAACGAAGAAGGCCGCGTGCTATATGCTGCGCATGGGCAGTAGTGCGTGGATTTACTCTTGCTTTCAGTATCATATATCAGAAACAGTATGATAACACAAAATATTTTGTTGACATTAAATTTTATTTGCACTTTATAAAGCGCACATATTTTCGATATGCCTAGTTTTTTCCTCGATATTCCCTTATTTTTCTTTTCAAAGTCAAGATCAAACTCATCATGTAAACCTACATCTTTACTAATAAATACAAGTGTAAATTAAAAATTTTCAACACCCCCGACAAATCAATTTTAAATAAATAATTATGTATATCTAGGCAACGTCCATCTTGACAGCTTGACATTTGTCAATTGACACTTGAATATTATGAACCTAAGGGTTATCTAACCTTGTTTTCTACAAGAAAACTAGAAAATAGCTGATAACTTTTAAACATCGATGCTTTTAAACGGCTGAACCAATTTTTTTGGATTATAGCTAAGAACACTCTCGATCAAGCCAAGCCACCTTTCAAACAAAAAAAACTAAATTAAAATCGGTTCATTCGTTTAGGCGCTACGATGCCACAGACAGATACACAGATACACAGATACACAGATACACAGACACACAGATACACAGATACACACGTCAAACTTATAACACCCCTCTTTTTGGGTCGGGGGTTAAAAATTGGAGTGTCTGTCTGTAATTTCGAAATAACTACCGCATATTAAGGTCATATGGTTATTTGAACGATACTATAACTGAATCACACGTTTTTAAAATTTTTATCTGTCTGTCTGTCTGTCTGTCTGTTTGAAAAGGCTAATCTTGGGAACGGCTGAACCGATTTTGACGGGATTTTCACAGACAAGTAGAGAATTGACCAGGGAGTAACATAGGCTACTTTTTTAACCGACTTTCAAAAAGGGAGTTGTGCTTTTCTATCTATGTACACCGAAATCTCCGAGATTTCTGAACCGATTTGCGTCATTTCTTTTTTAATCGATAGAGGAACTTTGCGACATTGTTTCATAAAAAAATTTGGAGTCCAACTCCTCAATCCTGATGCTGCAGGGGATCTGACCAATCCACGCGGGCGAAGCTGCGGGCATCAGCTAGTCTATGATAGTTCGAGACTCTACCACTGGTTTCAAAAATACAGAGAAAATACCGTTATGATGCTCAAAATAATTGTTATTCTTACTTACCCCATACATGGAGGAATTCTTCTTTCCCTTTATTTTGCTCTCTTTTCAAAACAGTTCAGAAACATTTGTTTTGGATTAGATTGTATCAATTTATGAGACTTCTTACCTCAAACTTATAATAATAATAATCAATCGCTACCAAAGTAAAATATCTAAGTGGTCGATCGATACTAAGGTATACATATAAGTACCGCTAAATGATATTACCTAAATGAAAGTAAATCAAGGCCCTTTTTATACAAAGCAAAGGTTTAAAAAGACGATGTGACGTGGTAATTTGAACGGTAGACTAACCGTTTCAATCTAAGATACACTGCAAAATAACGAATGCAGAAGGAAAATAACGAAAAAAATACATACTGCATAGTAATGTTTTACTTTTAATCGTTTTTACCGGTTTTCCCTGAGCTCGCAAAATAGTTACGCAAGAAAGTACAAATCGTTAACCTTATCTCGAGGCCACAAATAAGGTGGCGAGGGTCCCGGGAGCAGCTTTAATTAAATCGTGCTTACAACTACAGTTGATCCTAGGTTAACGCTGTGCCAACTACTTGTAGCGATCTAACAGATTTACGGAGCAAATGCGGCTAAGACGATCGCAGATTAAAGTTTAGACCGAACGTGCCGCAAGATCCGAACGTGCATCGATGGAACAAAAAGACAAGACTTTCAAGTTGATGCTTATAGTGAACGTGATATAACTTTTATAACAGTGCAATCTTATTTTGATGATTATTTTTACTCAAAAGTAGTCCCATTTTGCACTCCGATTGCGAGATCGTTTTATAAATCTAGCCGTCAGTGCATATGGTGTGTTCTATATTTGATGATTCAGCGGTTTCTTCAAGACTGCCTTTCACTCTATAAATAGATTTTAATAAAATGTCTTAGTGTTCCTTATAGCGAAGGCTTCATAACGTTATGATAAAATATAAATGCAATATGTTGGATAAAAACGTTTAGAATATAATAATTAAGTATTGAGATGGTAACAATCGAGTCTAATTTTGTATTTCATTAATTAGTGCGTGTAACAAGTGTGGAGGTAGTTAAAGTCATTCGTATTTTCATAACTGAAAAAATGTTGAATTCGCGGCGGCTCTTGCGGTGTGTGCGGCTCCGAGTCTAATGTGCGTTCAATCTTAACGAAACAAATGCGCTTATTTTCTGTTTCTTGGATTTAAACTGTGCAGAATCTTGAGTGTGTTTAATTTAGAAATGGATTTATTTAGTCTTTGTACAAATGTTTGGATTTCAGAAGAGGTTCCTTTTCAGAGGAAATGCGGTTTATTTTGTTGTTTGCCCGCCTTTAATGGTGTTTAGAGTTTAAAGATGTTTGTTTTAATTTATTGTAATATAATAGTATACTCACTAGCTGACTTGCTTCGGCTTTACACGGGAGGTCATGTATTTGTAAGCTCCTGGATTCATTCTATGCTGATGTCGGTCTCGCGTACCTACTACTTTATTATTACCGCAATGTAGTGACGCGCGTAAACCTCTAACACACCGGGTTATGCATACGTCCACGCTTTACGCAAGCGGCATGCCAGGTTTCATACAGTTCCATACATTACAACGCAATGGTACGCGCTACGTCTACGCTTACGCAACGCTTACGCAGCCTGTGTGAACGAGCTATTAAACATGTTTTAAACTGACATAATAACAGCGAGTTGCTCGAAGGTTGTAGTTATAAAATCTTCAGGATTTTTAAAACGATTATAAGAAAGTAATGTTCGCATAAAATTCCAATTCGCAATGAAAGTAATTAGGATCTCTAATTAAATACTCTTTAACAAGATTATTATAGCCAATTTATTTATTTGTTAAAAATGCTTCTGTGCTTTTCAAAATGATACGTGAGAAAATACCCGAGCACGTCTTCACTTGCGAATCAAAACAGAGATTGCATAAAGCTGATGCAGGGTTCCGTACCTCAAAAGGAAAAAAGGAACCCTTTAAATAGGATCACTTTGTTGTCTGTTTGTCTGTCTGCCGATCTGTCCGTCTATCCTTAAATGTGTTCACGGAAAAATTAATTTACTAAATCATATGTAGATGGCGCAGTCCGTCATTAACTCGCTCTGTATAAAAGTGTTATTAAGTATATCTTGAACGATGATACGGATCCCGTGTCCCGTGCGACTGGCACATGACCGGTTTTTTAGTTTTGAAAATCAAAGTGAAGTCAGCAGCATCATTTTAAGAGTTCCGTACCCGAAAGGTGCCAACGCGACTCCTTCTGTCCGTCCGTCTGTTTGTCATCGGGCAGTATCTCATGATCCGTACCTAACAGGTAGAAACTTGAAACAGTGTGTTTCTATTATACTATAACAACGAATAATAACTTAATTGCGAAATGTTATGCACTACATTTCCTTTCTTTCAAACCCTGAAATTCTCTTGATAAAAATCGAAACCTCGAGTAACTGCCGTGTAAAAACCCGACTTTATTGAACTTTCGAGGACCCAATCTTGTAGCTCTTAACTCGGTTTTCCCAGCGTACGGCTCTAATATAGTTCACATCCCTATACAGCTGTTCCAGTGAATTTGTTTTTTCATTTTTATTTCTTTCCGGATCTTTTTAATCTAATTTACCATCTGAAATGAAAGATAAGGGATGAAAATAGTCTCTTTAGAAATTCTCGACTTGTTCTGTGATGTTGTGATGTTCAACATTTTACGTGCCTAGGTATTTTTAGGGTTCCATATCTCCACAGAAAAAAGGAACCCTTATAGAATCACTGTTTGTTTGTCTGTCCGTTCGAAAGCACATAGTTCGAAAAGTCGATAAACATTGGGGTCCCAAAGTGGGACCTCGCACCGGAAAGACCAGCGTTGGAACTCGGAACTCGGAAGACCTTTCAATAGTACACAGACGTTATGAAAGGAGTCGCAGGAGACGCTGGATTCAGGCAGTGCCGGACCGTGTCGTATGGAAGTACCTACAAGAGACCTATTGTCCTGTGTCCAGCTGTGTGACGTGACGTCTATCGGATCCTTGGCTGATAATGAAGATGATGAATGAAACATCCTGGCCCCTAGCCAGTGGACTTTAAGCAAAACGAAAATATTGTATCGGAAACTTAACCTTAGTTTAACAAGGGCCTTTTGAAAGCAGGATAATCTGCCTTTCTAGACGTCCGAGCTATCGGATTATGCCCGGCTAATCACTCGTTAAATCGTATGGATCAGCTTTCACAATTAGGCCCGGGAATTTGTTGATGTGTATCATTACTGAAACTCAAGCAAGCTGCTTAGCTTGGAGAATTTGATATGTTGAAGTTACGTTACTTTACAAAGTGCGTAATACCTACATACATATTTTAAGGCTACGCTTCGAAGCCTGCCTTGGTCTAGGCCGAATGGAGAAGACTGCTGCTTCAAAATAATAGTATGTTGATACTTTGGTATATTGAGCTAGATAGATCTTGGACATTTGGACTTAGTAGAGGAATTAGTGGAAACCTTTAGATCAAAATTTTAGTCTGGAAACACCTGATGTAGAGAAAAAACAGAAAATTCCACCCAAACTTAGCCGAGGCGTGTCAGTTAGTTCATGACAAAACGATTTCGTTAAGTTTTGGACGTGAATATCTCGTCTAACTGTTCAAACTTAACCAATTACATTATTTACTTTTCTAATGAAACAGTAGGTATAAACGGTAATGCTTTTATCTCACATCTGAGCTCGGTTCAGCAACATTTTCTATTTACTTGGGAATCCGACACATCATTAAACCCTCCTAATGTGAAAGTCGATCCTTTAAGCCGGATAGTCTGAGCGTCCGAATGAGATTATCCAATACCTACTCGGGCGGGCGATGAGTGAGCACTTTTAAAAGTATATGATATCCTTTGAGTATTCTCAGAGAGCGCAAGATCAGTTTTCAACATCGAAAACAAATATTTAAAATTGGCCAATGAACCACGTAGTGCTCCACTGTACTCCATCTGGTACTCCAGTACATACCTATAACTATCCATTTGTTCGTTTTCTCCCTAACGTTAAAGTTGTCTGGAAGAGATCGCTATTTAGCGATTAGACCGCCTTTTTGTACCTACATTTTTAATTTTTGTAACCTGTCATTTGTGCAATGCAAAAGACGGGACATTCCGAACAAATTATTTTTATAAAAAAAATTAAAAACAACTCGTTTTTGCTTAGGTACAACTTGATGTCCTTGTCCAGTATTATACAATTTTTTTTTGCACACGATCGATATTAGTTTGAAATAACCCTAGTATAGGTTATAGGTATACTCTTCAAAACTAGTTTTACATACGTTGCACCTGTGCGTAGCACTGTGCGATAATAGACTTATCAAATCGAAATCACGCTGATAAATGTTACTTTACATTATAAAACTTTAACGATGAAGAAAAACATTGTGAGGGAACCTGTAAGCTGTATGCCTGAGAGTTCTCCATAATGTCCTCAAAGGCATGTGAAGCCTGCCAATCCGCACTTCGTAAGCGTCGTGAACTGTGGCTGATGGGCTAAGCTCTTTTCATTCTGAGAGGAGATTCATTCACCCCGTGCTCAGGAGTAGCAATAGCTTTGAGATAATGATTAAATGAATATGGGAAAGAGACAAACTGCTTTTTGACAAAATTTTGATCCATCTTATGTTCCTTTCCTCTCTCTCATCTTATATTCTCTTAATCGGTCAGTGTGGACACCAACGTAGAATTGAAAATTTTAGTTGGATTAAGAGCAATGTAAAATCCTAGATGGCTATTAGTATTAAAACAGTAAATCTAAAGATATACCTAGCCGTATTAAGCATTAATGAGCTAATTAGTCGACTTATTAACCAGTTACACAAGGTTCTATGAACTTTATAATTTATACAGTCCATCTAATTAACATTCTATAATTACTGTCACAATCAGAATTGTCAATCTAAAGTGCGGCGTAAAAACGGCCGCCATCGATATCGTACAAAAACATTATTCGTATTGAAAATAAATTAAAAGATCTCTTTATATGGGCCACTTATATTTGGACTCGATTGTTGAAACTTCATTAGGTATGTATTAACATTTTATGTTATTATTAAATTCAATCATATCCAATCAGGATCACTTTCAAGAACTTGTTTCAAAACTTTAATAAAGTTGTTTTTTAAGATTGGGATCAATGTGTTACTTAAAATCAATGCATTATGGTTTTTGATAATAATAATATAAAATGTATTTACTTAGTGGATACCTGCAGTGAAAATTGAGATAATAGCTAAAACATGAGATACAATAAATAAATAATTTATAAGGTTTAATGTACCTTTATTGTAGGGTGTAGCAAGATAAATTAGCAACAGCTTTTTTAATGAAAAATACGAGCCAATCTAACCCGGCTTTGCTCAGTTGTAATTTCTAAAAATGCTTTTTTTCGTTGAGGGTCTGCAATCTATTCATATCTATTCTATCATTGTAGAAAGAACAAGCAAATCTCAAGTTTCTAGTAAAACCAACGGTTTGTGCTGTACATTGAGATGCTAGCCAGTCAGTTGCATCCTATTTCAAATTTTATTATAATACTTACCTACTGCTAAGTTTTTCATGACTCCCACTTTTGAATTTTGCGACCTCTTTGCAAAATATCACAAGTTGTCAATACTAAAAGCTTCTCTCGTCTCTTAGTATCCATGTGCTCCTAGTGTCAGGGTTTTCTACTACTTAGGTGTGATGTAAGTGCTGCCGAGGCAATTTTGAGTAAGCTTCTAGAAAAGTGCATTGCGTTTTTGCGATGAAGTGAGGAACTACAATGATTTATCGTACAAATTATTGCAGAAGTTGAATAGAGTTATAATAATAAATATAATTAGACCTCGTTTTAGTCCCCATAGACTGTATCAGGCAGAGAGTTGGCATCAATTTACTAGAGCTGCTAAGTTCTGCAAAATGGAATCGAGTTGCAGTGTCCTGCAAAATTAAAACAAGGTGACTGATGTATAAGTTCACATTACCACCAAAAATGTGCTTTTTGTCGCGCAGCGAACTAACGCGGACGCTTATAGCTCGTTCACACAGTCTGCGTAAACGTAGACGTAGCGCGTACCATTGCGTTGGAATTTATGGAACTGTATGAAACATGGCACACCGCTTGCGTAAAGCGTGGACGTATGCGAAACCCGGTGTATTAGGGGTTTGCGCGCGTCACTACGCACATGTCACGTGTACGCAATTTGTGTGAATCGGCCTTTAGACTTGCTTTAAAAGCGTCTTTACAGTTTACACTAGCGTTTCTCCAGCGTAGGCGTTATGGACTCTACTAGTTGTATATACCTTACTCGCTATTTTTAACACACATATTGTAATTACGAGTATTTATGTAACTATTACTTGAATGTAATTAGAATTAAAGATTCATGTTTCTTTAATTAAAAATGCTTAGTTGAAACTTGAAACTATTGTATTGGCGTTATTGTATTGTATAGGCAAATGCATGAGGTATTCCTCATGTATTTGTCACATTTTATTTAACGCTCTATACCCTTACTCAATGGTTTAATGTTGTTAGTACGCGAGGGACAGTAACGTTAATTTCATATCGACCGTACACAGAGGCAGTCTGTGTCGACATTATTCAAATTAAGCTCTTGGTGGAAGGGTTGAGCTTTAATGGAGACGTAATTTTGAAAGTGGTAATTTGCCATTTTTATATTCAGGGTTTAAATTTTTTAATTTCTGCAGGTTGCATTTAATCACGTATCCATACTTAATCGCGAAAGTGTACTAATATACTGATTGTTTCATGGCTCAAGCTCTAAATAAATCTTGACAAAATTTGGCATAGGCTCGCATCCTGTAGACGTCTGAAGAATATAGGATCCCTTTTTATGTGGAAAATCAAAGCTGCCATGGGATTTTTAAAAACTTAAATATTTTTTTAATTCAGAGATGACGTCGGCAAAGTCATCCTTTGCAAAATGTTGTGGAATGCCTTCTCAGTTCAAAATCACTTCTTTAGTATCTTTTTAGGCTAAATTCATATCAAATCGTATGCGCAAGGAACTTGGAGACTTGTAGGGGCCACGACCTTGAGCGATGAAGAATTCAACACAGAATATTAGGTAAGTAACGAGTAACGACTGTTGAAAGTCAAAGCGCTATCCGCCAACCTTATTCAGTATTCCAGTCAGGGTTTCCTGAAATGAAATTTAGTATAAATCTACAGTCCCCTGAATCCGATTGGTAATTGAAGTTATACGGATTGCCTACGTGAGAGACATGCCAAGAGCTGGAATAACACTTAACTGTACAATGTACATATTATAAGTTGACAAAGTGTTACCTTTGTTATAATTTATTCTTCTCTTTTGTCCCTCTATTGTTGACCGTCATCTTGTCATCGCCAGGATAGGATAATAATATATTATCCTATCCTTCACCAAACGGAAAAGTTGTGCTACGTTGGTTATCCTGATTCCTTGTCCATTCCCAGATGTTTCTACTTACTAGCCACGACTTTCTTGTACCAATGTTTTATTTTCCCTCAATAATAGATTTGGCCGCATGCAACGCAGCGCAAAGTAAATTCTAATGCTGCCTTTCAGGCCCATGAATGTGGACCCCGGACAGGTCTGAAAATAGTCGGGCATATTATTCCGACTAAAACATGAATTCTAGCCGTTTTTTGCATGTATTTATAGTGAATTTATTTTCATTTCGCTCTCATCGTCGCCGTCGTTGGCCGTCGGAGGCCATTAAAAAAACACTTGCAAATGAACATGAATAAAGAATAGTATGGGATTGAGCTAAGCTCTTGATCCTGTTTAGATCAACGTCCCATTAAGTAAATAGCATTGAAACAACTTCACACCAAAAATGGTAAACAAGTGCTAAAGATGCTAATGGTAATAATATTCAGATCCCGTTCCAAATCTCTTGTACACATTCCTAAAGGCGGCTATAAACGGGCAAGATTTTATGGTAATTTCTAGATGAAATTAATATTTATGCATATTTATGAACTCAACTGATAGCAATTATTATAGCTCAGAAGGATGCAAGCTTTCGATACGCACCTTAAAAAGTTGCTGGACAGTTTAAGGTTGTGGATCAAAAGACTAAGTAGTATTTGACTAACTAGTATCATCACTTACCAGTCTTTCCACCAGGTGAGATTGCAGTCGGCTTAGTAGTACCTATCTTTATAAAAAACTAGAGAATGCCCGCGACTTCGTCCTCGTGGATTTAGGTTTTTAAAGATCCTGTGGGAACTGTTTGATTTTCTGGGATAAAAAGTTGCCTATGTTAATAACAGAAACGCAAGCTACCTGGATACCAAATTTTATACAAATCAGTTTAACGGATGGGTCTTTAGGAATCACGTGGAAACTCTTTGATTTTCCGGGATAAAAAGTAGCCTATGTATCAGAGTTAGCTTATGTCCCCGGGATATAAGCTAACTCTAATACTAAATTTCGTCAGAATTGGTTAAACTGTTGGGCCGTGAAAAGGTAGCAGACAGACAGATAGACAGACAGACAAACTTTCGCATTTATAATATTAGTATGGATAACTAAGTAGAAAGGATTGAAAATGGGGATGAACAATCGAGGACCGTGATAAAGATGATGGTCCCCAGCAAGTATTGCAGCAACTATATAGCCCGTCTACATCACATAACACCCGCGGCGCTAAAACGACACCCCGGTATAAATCACCAGATGACATCGCGCTTTGTTCAGCCGATGAAAAAATGTTTAATCCACGGACCATTGTATCGTGTGTGTTTAGTGGGCTTATTCTGGTAAGTAATGTTTTCAGCACTCGCTTTGCTTACTTTTTGTAACCAGCTTAATCGCAAACCCAGTCGCACGCAAGCCACGAAGCCATAGAAAAATTGAATTAATCGGCAGTTGGAAAACCATGAGTATAACATATACTCGTAATATGTAACGAAGAATCAATGTACATAATCTTTTTTTAGAGTTCCGTGCCCGAAGGGTGCCAACGGAAACCTATTATAAACCTATAATAACCATGGATGGGCCCTTCGAAGATAAAAAACGCGCTCAAAAAGTCAAGAGAAATTGCAAAAGTCTCTTGACTTTGTCAATGACGATGACGTAAGATTCAAGCGTATTTTTGCGGACGGAATTGTATGGGAAAGGCTAATCCATATACATCGATGATAATAACAAATAATAATGAAAACGAAATGGCCGCCATACTAATTAAAAAAAAATTAAAAGTACATATTGTCTTATCTTATATGGTATGGAACCCTTCGTGTGCGAGCGAGTCCGACTCGCTCTTGACCGTTTTTATAGTTACTGGTTACGTCCTTGTTGATAGTTATCTACAGACAACAAGGTTATTACAAGTGTAAATTAAAAATGTATAACACCCCCGACAAGTGAAGGTTTACAGTAACTAGAAAAAAACTGATAACTTTCAAACAGCTGAACCGATTTTCTTGGATTATAGATAAGAACACTCTCGATCAAGCCACCTTTCAAACAAAAAGAACTAAATTACAATCGGTTCATTAGTTTAGGAGCTACGATGCCACAGACAGATACACAGATACACACGTCAAACTTATAACATCCCTCTTTTTGGGTCGGGGGTTAAAAAAGTCAAAACAGCACTTTATTAAAAATTGTTTTGACACTGAAGAGAACTTTGTACCATTCTGTGCTTTGTACAGTGCAGGTACTCGTACACATTCATATATTTTTGTAAGAGTCATCATTGCACCATGTATGTTGAAATGCAATATTGTGCAAAATGTTTATGTTCGAGGCTCGAGGCTCACTCTTTTGAAAACGTTATTACATTGTTCAACAATGTTGCCAAACAAAAACATTCAAGAGTAAGTGTGCCGTATGAGTTGCCATGAATAATTCAGCCACGGCTCGCGTTAACGAATACGGGCGGCAATTTTCAAGGGCACCAGCCTCCCCTGCAGGCTGTTACGTTTTTCAAAATAATAGCAAAATCTTCCTAAGTGAATCTTGATGTCAACGTGAAAAGGTCATGACTCTACATAGTTCGTTCTTTCTCTGCTGCCACAGAATTTTAAAAAAGGTAATAGAAATAATATATGCTATTCTTCCGCTCTTATACATTCAGAAATTATTGCAATTACGTTTACGCATATTTCTACTAACCAAAGAGGAGTTAACCTCGAGCACTCTCGAGCTGCATACAACGGTAGTTCGATTCTCATTTGAATACTAACCAATCAAACTGAATGTAGTCACGTTTTAGAAATTAATATACCCATAGTTTTTCGTAGAAACCTCGTGCGTCTACTAGGTCTCTGTAAGAACGCGTTTTCCTAGAACATTCTTATTCCTCTTGTACTAAAGATACCCGGATTATAATAAGTGGAAATACTGATCTCGAAAAACTCTTCTGAATCTTAGCCATGTAAATAAGGAATGAGGAAAACCTCAATAGCTCAACGGTTGAGGAGCGGACTGAATTCCGAAAAGTCGGCGGTTCAAACCCCACTCGTTGCACTATTGTCGTACCCCATCCTGGCACAAGCTTTACGCTTAATTGGAGGGAAAAGGGGAGTATTAGTCATGATTAGCATGGCTAATATTTTCTTATAAAAATAAAATAAAAAAAATGATGACGCAAAGCGTTTCGTGTGTGTAGAAACTAATTTCGATGACATGAGAGCTGGAAATTCGCCCGGCGTGGTACGGTGGTAAAAATCTGAAGGGGGACAAAGATTGAAAAGCTCCTTAACACACTCTGAAATAAATCCTGTAAAACACCAATAAGCCGACAACTGTGCGACGGTGATCAAGTCTGTGAAGTTTCAACAGAAGTGGTGAGTCTTCCCTAAGAGTCTTCTCGGTCAAAGATCGATGGCATGTAAAGTTGCTAGTTGGTACTTACAATTATACCTACTATTACCTACTTCTATACCTATTCTGAATTCTGTGGGCTATGACCAGTATTAAGATAGTAGGTGCGCCGTCAAAGTTTTGTTATTCTTTATCGAAGAAAAGATAAAATTGCAGACATTCTGCCTGCATCCTCTATTAAAGGTAAATGGATACATTTTACCCGCACTGATATTTCATGGTGCCTATCAGGCTTGCTCTTACGCTACTTGTATAAAATACTAGCTGATGCCCGCAGCTTCGCCCGCGTGGATTGGCCAGATCCCCTGCAGAATCAGGATTGAGGAGTTGGAATCCAATTTTTTTATGAAACAATGTCACAAAGTTCCTCTATCGATTAAAAAAAAAATTACGCAAATCGGTTCAGAAATCTCGGAGATTTCGGTGTACATAGGTAGAAAAACACAACTCCCTTTTCGAAAGTCGGTTAAAAAAGTAGCCTATTTTACGCCCTGGTCAATCCTCTACTTGTCTGTGAAAATCCCGTCAAAATCGGTTCAGCCGTTCCAAAGATTAGCCTTTTCAAACAGACAGACAGACAGACAGACAGACAGACAGACAAAAATTTTAAAAACGTGTGATTCAGTGTTGGTATCGTTCAAATAACCATATGAGCTTAATATGAGGTAGTTATTTCGAAATTACAGACAGACACTCCAATTTTATTTATTAGTATAGATTATATCAATGCATCTAAAGCCTTTCCTTTGTGAGCACAGCCTCCGGGCTTCATTGAATCGTATCCGAGAAGGTTGGCTATTTTATGTAACTATAGCTTTAAGAAAAGTAGAGCATAATCTATAGTCTAGACTCTAGAATACTGTTATTAAAACTGTATAGTAAACAATTACAAGTAAAGCTGTAGATGATGGTAAAATATATGATTTTTGTAATATTTTTTGGAATTTTAAAGGTCTGAAAAATTATAAAATTATTCTGGACCTGATATGTGAAAGTTAATATTATGTTGAATACTGATTTATTGTTGTTATGAGCTCTCAGGAGTCTGGCTGAAGTGCAATCAGAACCCCCGTAGCTTAAGTTGATTAAATGAAAAAAAGATTCCGACGAATTGAGAACCTCCTCCTTTTTTCGAAGTCGGTTAAAAATAGTTTTCACTCTAGTACCTTACTATAGCTAATATCTAAATCCACGCGGACGATGTCACGGGTATAAGCTAGTTAATAATATTATTCTGAAACATTCAAATGAGATCAAATTATCATCATCAATGCCATACAGCTATAATATGAGTCTACAGCCCTGGGTGAGCCTTGGCTTGATCAAGCAAACTTTTGCATTGACGGTAAGATGCAGCTTCTTTCCAGCTCCGCCCTCCCAAAACTCATCTCCTTCTCCACTCCGTCAATACCTCCAGAACAAAAAAGCTCGCATTCACAAGATGCACAAGAAACTCAATGATTTTCCGGGATAAAAAATAGCCTATCCTCCGTCCTTTCAACTATCTCTGTGCCAAAAATCAAGTCGATTAGTTGCTTAGTTAGGGCGTGAAGGAGGGACAAACAAACAAATAAATCCACTTTCGCATTCGTAGTTCAAGTAGACAAGTCGTCAACTTATACTTATCCTCGCCCAGGTTATTGACTTATCATCAGGTGAATGAAATAGAAGCCAAGCGTAAACAAATCTATACTAATACTGTAAATGCGAAAGTCTGTTTGCTAGCTTTTCACGGCCTATCTGTTTAACCGATTTTGACAAAAGGTGTAGCGATAGCTTGCATCCTAGGGACAGACACAAGTTTTTAAATACTTTTTATCCCGGAAAATCAAAGAGTTCCCACTGGCTTTTAAAAACCTAACATTTTGACAAAAGGCGCAGAGATAGCTTTCATCCTAGGGACGATGGACGAAAAATCAAAGAGTTACCACGGGATTTTTAAAAACCTAAATCCACGCGGACGAAGTCGCGAGCATTATCTAGTTATTGATACAATAAAATAAAAACCTCTGATTACCCTGACTGTAAGCATCTGCTGATTTCATATAATTTTCCGAACCGGTCCGATCCGTGGCATCTTGCGGTTATGATTGTGGTTTAGAGGAATAGTCCCCGATAGTCTATTATTTGCCGTCGCTGTTATCTTATACAATAGCAGTGTAATTATTTCTCGTTGACTTACTGTCGTTTGTACAGCGGAGTGCTCTTGGAGTGCGCTTCAATTCCATTGAATTTCTATATTGTTTTGATAGGAAAGTTCAACCTTCGTGCATTACTATGGCTCTCGTTGTAAATGTAGACAACTCTAGCAATTATTTCAAACATTTATTCTGCTTTTTTACCATGCTGAGTAGAACTTTAGGAGTGCAATCCCACTATCTCAGCCACCGTTGTAGGTACTCGTATTGTAGTCTTAGGATTAAAAGCCTTCAACTCTTTCTCAAAATCTTTTGGAGCCATGAAACAAGCGATAAAAGATAACAATAACAGATAATGAAATGATAACCTAATATAAGATGAAGAATGATAAAACCATACCTACTTAGACATAGAGAATATATTCGTAGAACCATAATAACTTGTAGGAAAAGCAATTCAACAAGCATGAATGTCACATAGAGAATTCAGCAATCGTAGCAAAGTTGGAGCAAAAGGTAAGATGGTATAGATATCGTAATTTGTACCCTTTCTCAATGCTCCCAGCGGACGAACAATAGGTATAAGAGACGTTACAGTATTATTGGGACTCGGGAGATATCGAGATGGCGAAATTTTATAGTCAGACACACTTTTTTATTTTTCTCTTTTAGTGTTGGAAAACTTTTTATTTTTGCCCTTTTATAGCATCTTACCCTTGTTTCAGTAGATAATAAAAGTTAATGATTAGTACTAGCAACATGTAACATGTTCGCTCAGTTGAGTCTACTTAGGTGAATTTTCACTTTTTCCGTCTGTCTGTTGACTAGAATAAGTGATGATCAGATGTTACAGAATGTAGGAATTGACCATTATGATCTTCAACCATAGACCTTCACTGCTAGACAAGGGTCTCTTGGAAGGACTTCCACAAGCCACGGTTTTGTGCTGTATGATTCTCCCTGTGACTCAAATCTATTGTATTATGGTCTAGTAACAAGTAATACAGTAGTAACACGTAGTAGTAAGTAGTAGTCTCTTTGCCAGCTGTAACAGCAGCAGCAGCATACATTTGTATTTTATCTAACAGTAAAAAACTTCTTGTATAAATTTTTCAACTTGGATGGTTTATTAAGCAGCTATAAAATCTAAACTTTCTCGAGTCCCAGCTACTATTCTCAACACTTTTATAAAAGTCGCGCAGTAAAGTTACTAATTGAAGTATTTTCCACCCAATTTCACGTGGATTTTATTTTGTAAGTAAAAAGTTTTGATAGGTTATTCACAGACTATACGAAAAAGCTAGACTAAAAATGCTGGAACAAACAAAGCTTGTTGCGATAGATGTAGACTATTTCTCTTTTCGAGTTTCGTTTTTGGCGGTGCGTTTTTCATTTTGGAAATTATTGTGGCGTATTATTCCCTATATTTATTTTGTATAGAAGGGTCTCTAACGAATATATTTTGAATGCTTCACGGTTCAAAGTTTGTACTTTGAACCGTGAAGCTGTTGTTTTAAAATACATAATTTGTCGTTTGAGATGGGCGAATGACGTACATCGTGTTAATGACGTTGGACCGCTGAAAAATATTCCTTGCAGCAAATTTGAAGACGTGTAAGACTTAAACTATATGATGGATGGATGCTGTAGATAGCGTCGATGTTATGACATAATCAACCGAAAAGTAGAAATTCAACACAACTTTAAAAAAAGGAGTGAACAGTTAAGCGCAATTCATATAGCCAAAAGAGAAAAACGAAACCGAAAAAAGAAAAGAAATCATTAGACCTGGTCATACTCAGGGAGACGATTGCGTCAAAAATGATGAAGTTTTCAGTCTATCTATTCTATCTATCTATTTCCTAAGTCTGTGGGTGAAGCTCCGCAAATGTTGATCGAAGTTCATCGGAAGTAACGGGTAACTTTACCTCGTACGTAACGCTGGGGTCTTCGGCTAGTTCACGGGGAAGTTCAAACTTTAAAGTAACATTGAACGTTTACTTACGGACTCTCTCCGTCACTTACTCCATACAATCGTAGTTCCAATTTCATTTGAATATTAACCAACCAAAGTCCATGAAATTTTGCAGACATATTCTGTAGTTGCAAAATTACAGCTCAAAGATTTGTAGGTATGTGAATTTTTAAGACCGCGTAACTTTGAAACCGAATATTTTAACAGAAATCTGGAAAACCACAGGCATAGATATTAGTTTCTAGAATATGTCTGCATTTCATGGACTTTGGTTGCTAAATATTCAAATGAAATTGGAACTACGTTTGTATGCAGCGAGTGACGGAGAGACCCCTCTTAACGAAATTGCTTATAATTACGTTGTAGAAAATGATGTTTAATTTACTACTGCTAATGTTATTTATTGCTGTTGCCAATTTGGTTGCTTGCAGCAACTGACAAGAACTTTATTATAATATAGTACATACAATCTTTGGTTAGAAGCCTTGGTAGGTGACCAAACCGAATTCTTCCTATCTGTCCCCCTACACGCAACGAGGAGACAGATCGAACTAATATTTCCTGTCTGTCCCCCCGCTGCTTTCTTTGGAAGTGAATTTGTTCTTGTTCTTACTTCTTAACAATACGAGAAGGTACAATGTCGTCTTGTCGCCTCGATGCCTTGACGATCGACCAATCGTATTAGAGAGTTAATATGTCGGTAGTAGAGAGTTAATATGTCATAAAAAATGTAGTGCAAAATATTACACGCACAAACAATCAACACTAAAACACTTTATGTAGAGTTTAATTAGTGAATGAAATAGGCTTTCGTCGTTTAATCCAGCAGGCTGACGTTTTACGGTCGCTAAAGGGAGATTGCAATCGTAAACCCGAAAAAAAGACAAATGTCACAATAGAAGTTTGAGATCCCACTGCATGAATTCTCCACCCATGAGATATTTAATTAAAATGTAGGTAATTCGTAAAGATAAGTATCCATAAAGAGATGAATTTCCGTTTGGTTATCTATTAGAAAGAATATTGCCACAAAAGATTTTAATCTTTTTTCGGACGGAAATAACGGGAATGTTACTTTCATCTGTTTTTAAAATGACCGCCAGCTGTTTTTTTTTCAAAGTAAAATAACTTTTTTAAGTGGGGTGTCATATTAAGGGACTTTACCTATACATTTTAAAACAGATTTTTATTTATGTGAGGGTGGATCTGTTGAACACCAACAAAATATCAAGTATCTAGCTAGCTAGACGTATCGGTTTAGGCTGGACGTTAACACATCAGTCAGTCAAGACAAAGAAATAAATGGCAGCGCTTTAATAGCATTGGTTCCTATATTTTAAATGGCTGCATTTGTTTGCCTGTTGTAAAACATGGATTATAAAGCAATGGGATCTTAGACTATAACGAATTCGTATTCAAGGCAGATGGGCCGTAGACTGGTCCGTGAGCGGTAAAGAGGGTTCACTATTATGGAAATTGTGTTTTTACCGAATTGAAGTTGTGTCTTTCTTTCAGTGAAGATCCAGTTTTATGGATTTATAAGTTTTTATTATAACATCTTATCATTTTGATGAAATCAACTTTGGTCAAAATTGGTCGCTGTCAATCTGTACCTACCTATCTCGACTCTCGAGCCCTGCTCGCGGGCAAAGTTGAAGGCGAAAACCTATACTTTATCCTATACTTATAAAAATCTATACCAAAATTGGTTGTGTGATTGTTTGGTGACTCAAAATGGTTAACGTCCACAGAGATTTTTGTCCCTGTCATTTGTACGGGATAACGTAACAGCGAGAACGCTATACTAAGTTATTTCCGTGGATAGAGTGTTCGAGTAGATAGTAGATACGGACAGCGGTGATTGGTGAAGTCGTCAACCCATAAGCCAAAAGTTTATTTTGAGGCTGAACAAGGAAATGCTTTCAGCTTTCAGGTATATTAAAATTTGTTATGTCTTACTTAACATTGTTAAAGCCTGTACAAACATAAAATAAGCCTTTTTTACTCGACTACGTAAGGGTTGGGATTATAGCAGTGTTTGCTTGTATGTTTGTTTATGGAACTAAAACTACACAAGGTCATTCGGAAAGGGGGTTTTAAAGTTAACCCAAGGTACTTGTACTTTAATAACTGTACTTAAAATTAGATAAAAAGCTTTTACTATAGGACCAAATAAATCGTGGAAAACACTACTTTTCCATATATGTATGTACAGAAGTCTATACCTACTGTAGAATAGCTGATTCCTAATGGACTCCTTAAGAGAGGTCTCCGACTGACCACAAAAGTGTAGAATTGACTATTACTAGCAATGCACGAGACTGCAATTACTTGTACAATATAGTATAATAATATCATTGCCAGTAAATTGAATATTTGAAAAGAGCATCCGCCTAGTTTCTTTCTGGCCCCACTGATGCCTAAGTAATGGCAGATTCTTATGACGATTCAAAAGCATTTGTAAAAGTGAATTTGAATAAAAATAATTTGTGTTTCTATTAAATAAACAGAGAAACTATAAGATTGAAGAGCACTTTGAAGAGTAGACACCTACCCTTTGAAGGTACACTTTGAAGTTGCACTTAGTTGTACAAACTACAAACTACGAGTATATTATTATAGTGCACTAGTACCGTAAGGGTGCGTTTCCACTCTGTCGTGACGACGGATACATAGTCGTCCAGTTCAAGGCTTCAGCCAAACGAGCGTATTTTTTTGAATTGTGAGTCGCGTAATAATATGAGTCGCATAATCTAATGCTCATTTTAATTCATTGACTCATTTTGCGTCACCGTGTGGCACAAACAGAACATTTGTATGAAATGATGCTCGTTTGGCTGAAGCCTTAAACGTCATGTCTTGTATATTTGAACGGAGGTGTTCACATATAGGACAGCACGACTAACTGTCGTCCACGAGTGCTGTGACGGCAGATTGTCGTGATAGCGGGAACAGCTAGCGACGACAGTCGTCCAACGATTTTACGGTTGCAACGTAGGGACGCGCCCTAACTCAAATAGCCGCATGATTTTATGTTCAAAATAAACATTGTCAGCAAACAACAGTCGGAAGGAGTTTAAAGCATAACATTATCTCAGATATTATCCATATTTATTTCTACAAAATATCCCAGAGATTATCTTTTAAAATCCTTTCTGTTCTAATACCTACCAAAAGATTGCTTTAAAAATATGCCGCCACATTATTTGTAAATGAAATGTAGGAAATATCGCTTCAGACAGAAACTTTTTATTATGGAAATGATAACTCTGAATCCTACACCTCAAAAAAAAATTCAAATTCAGTAGGCAGCACTGATCTCTGCTAATACTAATCCTAGTACGCTGGACTTGCCATTTTGGCGCTGATAGCAGCAGTATAGTGTCGAGCAGTCTATTTTGACATATAAGCTGTCAACATAGTGTCAACACGAAGACCATTTGACACAAAGTGACAATTCCGGATACACTTGGTGAGGTGCGACGCTTTAAATCGGCACGAAAACCAAATTTTGTATGGCACATCTTATCCAGCGTAGTTGTATTGTCCATGTGGTTGGTACTCGTAGATACATTTTTAACAAAATTTCAAAATGAAGAAATCTCTACTGACTTTTATGTCAGTAAGTAAATCACAAAATGGGAACCAACGTAAGGTAATCGATTTAGCCTGTTCAGATTTCGAGTAACAAGGTTTGAGGTCCAGCTTAATGCTAGACTGATCTTATTAGGACTGTGACATGTGGACGGCTGGATGGTCGGAAAAGGGTTCCCCATTAATCAGGTCTCTGGCGGAATTCGACACTGAAAGGGATTAGGGATTGAACGCGTCCACAGTGATAAGTTGCGGTACTATGTAGGTTGTATGTAGGTACGTTTTAGGTACCTAAATAATTGTATTATGTTGGAATTGGGTAATAAATTATTAAGTTTAATTTGTAACGTTGAAAAGGGTATGTTCTGTAAAAGAATTTAATGTTTCGTAATGTTACATATAAAAATTAGATGATGCCTTCGACTTCACGTGGACATCCTAATCCTAATCCATACTAATATTATAAAGTCTGTCTGTCTGCTACCTTTTCACATCCGGAATTGAATCCGGAAGAGGTCAACCGATAATTCCCAGCAAAATCAGTTCAGTCATCGTGGTATGAAGGAGTAACAAACATCAACATACAAAAGTAGGCCGGCGATGGATTGAGATAATGATGATTCTTTTCCTGTGCTTGTCATAAAATCATTCATTAGAGGAAAATAAACATTTCCATCCTATTTTGAGAAATTCTCGTATTGAGGGAGCGGCTGACGTCCTTGAAAGCTGCCTCCAGTGTTCGTTAACGCAGACCCAGTATGAATAATTTATGGACACTGCCTGCTTGTTGTGTACTTATTCTGAAATCTTATTTATACTCCCGCAACTTTATGTTGTAGACCGATTGAATTATAGTCTAAATTAAATAAATGTTACATAAGAAAGCTCCTTCTAATTACTCCTAACACCAGTTTTAGTTAGATCACAATGGTAATTAGTTAGTCATTTTGAACATAATTTAAGTATAATTACTTATTCAAACAAGTGTAAATTAAAAATTTATAACACCCCCGACAAGTGAAGGTTACAGTAACTAGAAAAAAGCTGGTAACTTTCAAACGGCTGAACCGATTTTCTCGGATTATAGCTAAGAACACTCTCGATCAAGCCACCTTTCCAACAAAAAAAAAACTAAATAAAATCGTTGAGGAGCTTCGATGCAACAGACTTATTGCACTTGCTGGAGTGAATTAAACTGATGAGCATGAACACATTTTAAATTTTGAATACCTACAATTCACAATTTTTCAATAAAGGCCGTTCCATAATGCCGTTTTAATAGCATGGATATTTACGCGTATATCCGTGCCATTAAAACGCCACGAAAATATTACATTACATAGACATTCATCAACTGGCGGATTATCATTGTTCTGGATTAACGTTTTACACATTCGTCCAGAGTAAGCCCCCACGTGTCCGTGAGACAATGGTCTATGGATTAAATATTTTTCCACTCCCGAACTGGCTAAACAAAGAGTGACGTCATGGGGTGGTTTACAAAGGGTGTTTTTTTAGCTCAATGGATATTTTGAATGATGTATGAGTGTTTTAATGTTATAAATGCGCAAGTTTTCGTTAGTTTGTCGTTAGTTTGTCCTTTAATCATGCCGCAACGGAGCAACGGATAGGCTTTTATTGCAATGACGTAGTTAAAGACCAGGATAGTGACATGGGCTACTTTTTATCCCGGAAAATGAAAGTTCCCACGGGTCTACTAAAAAATCTGAAACCACGACGATGAAGTCGAGGACATGACTTAGCTGTTATCTATTAAATTATAGGTAAAAGAAGAAACTGACTAACTGACATAACGTATCTAAAAACTGGAGAGTTTCCATGTACGTCTACTTTATATTGTAGCAGCCTATTAAAAAGGATTTCCAGAAGTTTCAGCCGAACGAAGCCGTACCAAGTTAGCTAGTCAATAATCAACCAGATTATAGAAATCATTATTTAGAATTTAGATTTTAGTTGTTTACTTACAAATACTACTTCCGTACTCTCCATGTAAAATCAGTATGATTTTGTTTAATGAATTTGAATAATCTAGATATAACTGGATAGGCAGTGTCTGTTTGCCTGTATAAAGTGCGTGATATAGCAATATCATGTACATTTCATAATCATAAAGGCTTAGTGAAACTTTAGGGAGCGTTGTCGTGCCCCCAATTAGGACGGGCGGTCCTAGCTGAGCAGTTACTTGCATATTTTAATATCTGTATTAACTCCCTACTGCTAAGTTTGCATAATTTTGCAACAATGTAGAGTATTTTACGGGAAAATACGGAATATTATAATATAAATTATAAAGTAGAATTTTCCTGGTATTTTCTACTTTATATTAGCGAGAAGATTCATTATAAATCTATCCTATGTTATGTATAGTATGGAATATTATTGTAAATTGAACAATTGAAAAGAGCAACCGCCGAGTTTCTTGCTGGTTCTTCTCGGTAGGAACGGCATTCCGAACCAGTGCTAAATTATTTGACGATTCAAAAGCACTTGTAAAAGTTTATTTGAATTAAAATTCTATTATATTCTATCATACAACCTTTGATGTTTTATTCAGAAATGGGCACATTTTTATACCTCCTTACAGCAAATGCAAAAAGATAAATCGGACATTATAACTTTCCAACCCCCATTTCACCCCCTTAGGAGTGAATTTTCTCAAAATCTTTTCTTAGCTAATGCCAAGAAGGAAGGCCTAGAAGGAATTAACCATTCAAATTTCAAGTTTGTAGATCTTACGAGTATAGTTTCTGCTGAAATTTTGATTAGTTAGTGAGTGGGCGGTTTTGTTTTTCGCCTAAACTATATACAAAGGTGGGCATTCTACTTCGCTCTAATTTTATGCATATTTAGAAACCATAGATTAAAGACCAACTTAGACCAAAATTAGAACCAAATTTATTACATGTACTTTAAAAATGTAAAAAAACTGCCTCACAATTCCTGTCATCAAAGAAAAGTGTATAGGCACAAGTAATTACAATTGACGAAAAATATACAAAAGCCATTATGTTACAGAAGTTGCCATATTGTTATTTGGAAAGCGATTCTTCATAAAAACATTTTCATGGATCTAATTGGAGAGCGGACTTTAAGGAGCATTCTTGCGGTTTCTATTGTTAATATTAATGTACCCTTATTATGCGAAATTTTGTGGTCAAGGACCGTTAAGCGGTAATTACGATTTCGTAATACGAAAATTATAGCGATGAAGTCTATTCATTATCATCATCATTATATTATCAACCGATAGACGCCCACTGCTGGACATAGGTCTCTTGTAGGGATTTCCACACGCCATGGTCTTGCGCCGCCTCCTGAATCCAGTGCCTTCCGATTAGTTTGAAGTCTTCTGTCCACCTAGTGATGGTCTTCCAAGGCTGCGCTTTTCAGTGCGAGGATGAAGCCTATTAGGTATATTCTTCTAAATATATGAAAGCATAAATTGATTGACTGGCATATCAATGTACAGTTTAAACGGTCGAGTCTAGTAACATGAGGTTTGCATCTAGATTTTCCACAGCCAATAACGCATTTCCAATACTGACAATAATAGTGACAGCTGGTTCAAGTGATGCCATCTTGGTTGGCGCGTGTGACGTCATTTGTAGTTTCAGTACATGGTTTCAGTATTGAAAAATATGTTGGTTCCGATGCGGACGCCGCGTGCGACTCATCAAAACTGTGTTAATTGTTTGATTTTGTGCTTCAATCACACCGCAATGGAGCAATGGATTGACCTGATTTTGTACGGGAATATATAGTTAAATACCTGGAGAGTTGCATAGGTTACTTTTCATCCCGGAAAATCAAAGCGTTCCCACGGGATTTTTGAAAATCTAAATCCACACGGATGAAATCGAGGGCATCAGCTATCTATAATCAGCTTAAGAATGCAAATAAAGATTAAATATCTGATAAAAATTATTTTAAATTTCATCAAATAACCAAAAAATAAAAATAATTTAAAACAGAGACTAGAGAGGAGCATTTGCAAAATTTCAGCATCCGCGGCGCGAATTTGATTATAAAATCCGCCGTGCCGCGATGAAATTACGTCATTAGCCGGAAAATATAATCAGCTACCCAATTTTAACCGTGCTCTTTGTGGCACGGGCAAATTAAGTAAGCTGGTTTTTGACTGTTTAAAATCTGCAGGTAGACATGTTGTTTAATTACTATTTCAAAGTAAATATACATGTTTACAAGTATATACTATGTTAACAATAATGGTCTTTTTCTAATCCTATTTCCAGAAAATAAACAGAATAATTATTTTTTTTGTTTATTCTTTTTATTTTCTAATCTTGTTTCAAATTATTTTCCTGATTTTCTTGAAGTTTTTTCCTGATCACTTCTTTGACTTCTCTCGAAGCATGTATCCTGTCTATTTTATAGTTATTTAATCTGGATGACTATTGACTACATCTTCGAGTTTGTTGATTCGTATTTAATCATTGCTGTCGAATTACTTGACCTAAAATAAAATAAGAAAATATTGCAAGAAATTAAAATATGGTTTATTTCTAGTTGGGAATAAAAATTTATTTACGTAGAAATGGTGTTTTTGTTTTTGTGAATTTTATTGAGTTTTGCAGATAAATTAACTCTATTATTCAGAGTATTTGACTGAATTCAATAAAATTTTATATCTGTGAAATTTCCCAAATGAATCTACAATTTGTTAACTGAATATAAATGAAACATTCAGAGTTTTTCGTCCGGTTCGAATAAATAATAAGCACAGTAAATAAATTATTAGGTACAGTTAGCAGTAACACACAATAAATATTTTTAAACAACTGCCTAAAAAGGTGACGAGCGTTATGTTCTCAAGGTTTAAGAAGCTCACATAAATACCTACGTTGTTAGTTTCTTTATTCCACCATAACTTCTAAATGCCTGAACAGATTTGGATGTGAATTTGGATATGGGGTATAATTTTTTTAATTATTATTTCATTTAACAAACACCAGACTTGATACAGTGCAAACTGCAGTCGTATTTTTTGTGAAACTTTTCAAAAAGTATGAATAAAGTTCATTCGTTTTTAGACTAAAATTTTTTGCTCTGACTGTACAGAAATATTCCAATACCTAGTGTTGATATTGAATTTCGTGGTTCAGTAATTAGCTAACATCAAACGTGCACTGTTTACTCGGGCCTCAAAGCTAACAATTTTCAATTCCACTGGTTATCACGGTTATTTTCATGTTACTTATTTATCGTATGAATTTATTTCAATTCAATTTATTAATATTTATTTTGCTGACGGTCCTGACTCCTGTAATTTTATAATTATTATTCAGTTTTAATTTTATCAGGTTTATGTTTTTCTATGAGAGGGTGTTTGCCAGATATGTATATGTGTTTGTGTTAGTGTGGGTGTGCGTATGTTCGAGCGCGTGGGCGTGTGCATTGCGCGTGCGTGTATGTTCGCGTGCGTTTTATCGCTTCCTACACAATTTGAATAGTTTGAGCGGTTTTATATATATTTTTGTTAGTAATTAATAATAATTGAACTGGCTTATGCCCATAACCTTGTCCGCGTGGACTACACAAATTACAGATCCCTATTTTACACCATTAGGGGTTGATATTTCAAAAATCCTTTCTTAATGGATGCCTACCTGCGTCATAATAGCTATATGCCTTTCAGCCCGATCCGTCTAGTAGTTTGGGCTGTGCGATTGCTGTGCGTCGATAGATCAGTCAGTCAGTCAGTCAGCTTTTCCTTTTATATATTATTTTAATAGACAGATAGAAGAAAAAGATCAGATATTTAGGCAAGAATTATATTAGGTACACTATAGAATCTGCGATGGTATTTTAGAAGGAATAGTTTGGTTTTAGTTTTGTTCTTTATTTTGTTTGTAATTTTATTAGTTCTCTACTCTCTTCCGCTACAAATAAACCAATAACCCTTGATACCGATTGTATTCTACGTGCTTAGCGGGCATTCAATAAATATTCAAGTAGAATATTTTCAATAAAAAATCACGTGTTGTTTTTCAAAATGAACATGATATTTTTCCATGACGGAGAAAATTCAGTCTGAACACATTTTATAACTACCTACTTTTTATCATTACATATTAATACAATAATCGTTTTTTTATACATAATTAATAGATGATGCCCGCGACTTCGTTCTTCGATTTAGGTTTTAAGCAATCAGTAGAAACTTTTTGCATATGTAGCTTAGGTACCTACTTACGTCCTCGGAAACAAGACACACTTTCGAATTTACCTATAATGTTAATATGTAAGTATGGACTAGATTCTAGAGTTTAGAGTTCTACAGTAACTAGGTACTAACTAATCAATCATCATCATCAATTATTAATTAGTCGCTCATATTAAGATCGTCGCGGTCTATTTCAAGTGTCCAAGCCATCACATAGGTAGACCACGAGCAGCAGGAAGCGGAACTCAGAACTCTGAATTTTAAATCTTTGGTAGGAAGAAAGTGCGCTTATTTAACTAGGTACGAGTATACGGCTATAGTCCTACCGATTCCCATACAATTAGAGTCGACCCAACATCGATCGTATCGGTCGATCGTTAGGGACTTACACTGAATCAGTTAACTGTCGTCAGTACTGACGCAGAGAAGTGTACCATGTACAAAAACGATTTGAAATAACGTACCTCTAGTAACATTATCCAAAGCGACCTAAAAACTATAACGGAACGCATGCAAATAAATCAACTTTTTTAATAACTCACGGCAAGATGATGGTTCACTGTCCATCATCGGTAGGAACGGCATTCTGAACCAGTGGTAAATTATTTTGATGATTCAAAAGCACTTGGAGAAGTTTAATTGAATAAAAATATTTTGAATTTGAATCAGCGCGACGACAAACTTGACCTTTTTACATAACACTTCTATACTTATTCAGTTTTCTTTGGTTATACTCTGGTACCTCTGGTGCTGCAAATGTTCATGAACGGCGGTAATCACTTAACATCAGGTGACCCGAATGCTCGTTTGCTCGCTATTTTATTATAAAAATAAATTAAAAACTTGCCTACCTAACAAACATTCTTTATTAATTAATTCTATACACATCAAACAGGAAAGTATCTTTTTGTTTTTATCTTTCTTCTATTAACATTTTTATGGGTTTAAGTCACTGTTTTGTACTAAAATATTTAAATATATTATACCTAATGTATTTAAGGTATTTACATTTAAATCATCAAGTAGTAAAATCGTAAATTTACGTCAGCTTCTAGTTTGTTTAAGTAGATATAAGTATGTTTTTGATTTAAATTATATAACCTGGCGTATAAATAGGTTTATTTACCATCACATCAAATTCAATCCATCAGCGTATGCGTCCACCGCTGGACATAGGCCTTTTCAAGAGTGCGCGACCATACACGTCCTCCGCCTTCCTCATTAACCCGCTCCCCGCCACTTTCTTCAAGTCATCGGTTTAGAGTAGAGGTGTCAAATATGGTTAGATTCCTATATCATAATATTAATGTTTGTTACAGAAAAATATTGAATATTTTTTACGTTAAAATATATTAACTATAAAAAAAAGCCGAAACTTGCATGCAAACGATTTTCAACCTTATTGACATATTTCAGAAAACCACATATTAGCACTCTATGAATGATACTGAGCAAGAATATGACAAAATAACAACTTTCTCGTTACCGTCAATAAGGTCGAGAATCGCTTGCACCTGTTTTTCTGTTGCTTTCACCCCTAGCGAACCATTATACAGATTACCACCTTAAAAGCGACGTCTGGGAGGTGTCGGAGGAGGTTCTGTAGAAATATATTATATCACTTTAAAAAAACAAATAATATTTTTTTTTTAATTTTGTATTTTTATACTTAAATTATTTCTTTTCATTAATTTTTTTATAAGAATCATCAAAAAGAAGTGAGAACTCATCGCCGGCGCACTACTGAGCACGGGTCTCTATTTCAATAACACTCAAGTAATAAAAATAGTATGTACCTAACACCCAAACACAACAAAAAAACAAATTACAAATACAAACAAAAACAACACAACAAACAAACAACATATACACAACACATATACAAATACACAACATATACAACATATATACAAATTTCAAAGGCACTTGTAAATCTTTACTTCAATAAGTACCTACAAGCTTCACAAAAATAAATAAAAGATTCTGTATTCCTTGTTAGCACCCTTCAGGTTCAGATACGGAACCCTAAAAAGCATGACAATAAAGAAATCCCGAAAGACGTATAGTATATGGTAATAATTTTACTCTAAATACCTAGGTACCTATCTATATCTACCTACCTATTTATGTAAAATTAAAAACAATTAGAATGATAAAGAAATGTCAAGAAGGTACAAAAAGTAGATAAGTTTACCCAGTTACCTATTTAAAAATCGTTTAAATAACGAGCTTTTATTTTAGCCTTCATCACGGCTAAAACTAATACAAAAATCCAACAACCCAAGCTCCAAGCACGCCGGAGCTATAACAGACACTCGGTTCCTATGGCTACCTCCCAGTTCCATCATGAGACCCTGGATATAATCACTATGCCCACCCGGTTCCATCATGAGACCACACAAACACACACATTTCCAAAAAGACCAATACAATTTACGTACCTAACCTATAATAACAAACGCGCGAAATATATGAAGTAACTAACCTAATCTGTGATAATATCAACTCCGATAACGAAATATGATATTATTTACATTCAGTATTACCCACAACCAAGTTCACAAATAAATAAATCTACTGTCCTGATTGAATAGCAAAATCGAAACAATCTATTTGATAAGTAAAACTACCGAGGGGCAATATTCCAAACGAATAAAAAACTAACGCGTAGCGATTATCACGCATTTTATCGCGAATGAGTATGATATTCGCAACCATATTGATATCGTGTGACGTAGATCGGTAGACGGTCTATCTTTGGCAAACGCCTCGTGAAATTTAAAAGCAATTTCTAATAGAAAATGTATTGCTTTAAAAATTACTATATTTTGTATTAAATATGGGGTTTATTGAAAATCTAATATCCTGAATATTTTTTTATATTGAATATGTATTATAGATAAATTATTTTTTGACACCACTAGTTTAGAGGGCTGGAGGTTGTCTTACATTGCGCTTACGGGTCCACTCCAGAATACGTTTGCTTCATCGGTCGTCGTCGGTTCGACAGACATGACCTGGCCAATGCCACTTCAGCTCACTAAGGCTTTGAGCTATGTGCTCGCTTTTGGTTGATCATCACGGATTTACTAAATTCAAACTAGCTGTCTCTGCATAATTCTGAGGTTTTCTCTGTTCCGTAAATAAGGAGCTTTCACACTCGAGCGACGTTATAATTCAAACTTCGCGACAGCAATGTTCAGCTTTGTATCGATTTCGAGCTCAGGTGAGCATGGCTAATTTGCGGATAGCTTTTTGATGGTTCATCCCAAGTTTATTCCTGCATTTTCCAAGTAGGGAGTTTTATAAATTCTACACAAGGAATATTTATTTTTCTAGAATATTACTTATTATTTATTTAAGTGTATAGTGTACCACCGAAAGTGAAAATTGTTGACAAGTTTCTATGACCAAATACCTACCTTGCAATTGTTTATTTCCATTTTCACCAATATTTAGAAAGGGCATTTATTTTCTTTCACGAGGAAAGTTTAGTGCATTAGACTTCGTTTGTGTGTTTATGAACATTATTTCTTACTAAGTCTACTAAGCTTTCAAGTTTCTTCTTTCTTTATCCAAGATTTTAAGTTTCTAGGTACGAATAATATATAGGTCCAGTTTCTTCTTTTGTATACTCTCACATTATAGAATAGGAAAGCTTACCCGAGCGAATACGGGGCGATTAAGCCGGCAGTTAATAAAATAAATATAAACTTCGTTAATAATAATTTTTGCTCCAGCCATACAAATATTTTCTGTTTATATTGAGTTTCACGGCTGGGCAATTAGCTAACATCAACCTGCGCTGTTTGTTTAAGCTATATTCTCTAAACTAAGGGTGTCTCCACACTTATTCGCACACATTGGTAAACTTAGAATAAAGATTCAGTTAATCTATCGTCTTTCGACACAGGTGATCAGCCTACTGCCACTTCTTTGAGGCTGTTGGTCACTTAAGTTCTCCGATGAATCATTTCGTTTCAGACTTACAAAACAGTTCAACTCTACAGCATAATGTAGAGCTTGATTTTTATGTAGTACTGTGCTATAAAATCATCTAACACCATATCTACTATCAAAGTGACGATATCTTATATGTGTATATTTAATTTTAAAGGGGCAAGTTATCTGAAAATGACTGAGTGCGCAATATCAGAGGCCATTAGACTGTGTAAATCGGATGCTCAAGATCAGACAAAGTGGGGTATTCTATCTGCAGGAAGCAGAACTGCCGCAAAACATTTAGCAAGATAAGTCTATGGTAGAGGCCTGGCGCGTGTTGCCTATCCTATTGCTATTCGAATATATGTGAAGATACCCTTACATTTTTTTAATTCCGCTCGTTTACCTACCCTCCACTTGGAAAATTTTATGTAATTTATCTTCATAAATATATGCACTTCTGATTTTTTATCTCCGCAGAGATGAATTTAACGTAGGCATTTTATAACTTTGAAGGTTTAACGTCGGATGATAAAAACTTGGCAGATTTTTTTGCTGTTCATCAAATTATTTATTATCATTAAAGGCTAAAAGCCAGGGGTCACAGTTAAATTTTAGGAATCAGTGGATCTTTACAAAAAATATTCATGCTTCAATACTTATTATGGTTTCTAAAATATGTTTTAATTTGGTTTCAGGTATGTACCTAACTAGACTCGGTCAAAGGATTCAGTTTCCAACACCAAAGGTAGATAGATGTAAGGTTTTTTATACGTTTATTCACATCATCATCAACTCATCACTCGTCTACTACTCAGCACCAGTCTCTCCTCAGAATGAGAAGGTTTAGGCCATAGCGTACCACGCTGGTTAAGTGCGGATTGGCAATCTTCGCATGCTGTTTTTTTTTTTGAGAACATTATGAAGAGCTTTCAGGTATGCAGGTGTCCTGACGATGCATTTTAAAAGTTTTTAAAAGTTAAAAGTGCTTGCCCGGGATCGAACCTCGAACCTTCCTATTAGGAGGCCACTGGCCAACGTCTTAACTACTAAGTACTATGTCTCTGCTCTTTAAAGCACACATATTTCTGATATTTACAGTATTTTTAATACAGACATCTAAAGAAAAACCACTTCATATTAAAATAAGTAATACTTTTCCCACTTTTCAATAAAGCTGTCTGTGGAAAATGAAATCCTCTTTCACCGCGACGAGATCTTATTGCGGGACTAGAAAAGATTAACTTGGTCGCCGAGCTTAAAGCAAGTTTCTTAACTTAATACCAACTTAAGACTTCCATGTATAATTTTTGTGATAGTATTTTTTTCACCACTTCAAGGAAATTGTCTAAATGATTTTTGGATACATATCAAAAATTGAAATACCTGACTAAGACGGACTACGGAATAAGACGGACTGACAGCGGAGTTTTAGTAATAGGGTACCGTTGGCGCCTCTTCAGGTAAGACTGAAACTCTAAAACAATTAAAATATTCGAGTCTCTTTCATCACTAGTGCTCACTGAAAATGCCAAGCCATGTAGGAAATGAATAAGCTAAATTCAGACCTTCAAAATCGGTCACCCATCCAGTTACTGATACAGGTCAATATTGCTGACCCAGTGCAATCTTTGCAGCAGCTAGGCCACACATTCCTATTACTACTTTTTTAACTTTTAATTTTTAAACAGTAGCAACAGCAGAATTCGAACCTGCATCTTCCTGGAAATCACGCCTTTAAAATGCCGACTGAATGTTTTGATTTTTATTAATAAGTAGGTAACTTACATATAATTATAGTCAAAATGAAGGAGAGACATCATACGAATAACATTCGCCAAAGCAGATTTATTTCAACCCAAGATGAATGATGCCACTTTCGTCCAATTACATGCAAATTGGTTACCGTCTCAACTTATCCGGGTTGGCGGGATGACATATTATTCCTGGTTGCCATCCAAATTCCAATGAGATAGTAAAAAATGGCGAAACCGTAACTTTGGCTAAGTGAAATCTGAATAAGGGACTTTGATCAAATAACTTTGCTTCATCTCCGTCGACTGCTTTTATTAAGATCATTTAATTCAATATTGAATTGATGAAATAGGACATACCTATATAGTATATATCACGTATACGATAAGTGAATATTAATAGTAATGATACCTACGAATTCGTCTGCGTGGATTAAGTTTTTGTTTTAAATCTTGTGTTGCCTAATATTTCATTTCTGTATCTCTGTACCAAACATCAAAATCATTGAAACGGATAGGCCATGAAAGGTAACAGACAGATAAACAGACGATACGACGATACGATACGAATTTACAATATTGGTATATATTCCATATATAATTGCAAATGTTTGATGTACGATTTTATGCTGCTTCTTACCTTTTGAGGGTAAAAGTACCAGAAACTTTGTCATTTATCAAATACTTTACCCAGTTGTTGTAGGCATTGCTTCTAATCTAGGTTAGAGCTCTTAGAATTATGATGCATTCATTGACTGGCAATTTAGCAGTTATCGCTCTTTGACGGCTACTATTGAGAAAGCGGTTTCAGCTCGTACAAATAGACCTGTGACCTGACATCTTCCTGCTTTCCACAGGACATGCGGGTTCCTTCTATTGTAATAATTGCAGGATATGCTAATAATTGGCTAAAGAGTTTTGATTGACCTGTTAAAGCCACAAAGCACCAGCGCCCAAAGTACAGTTATTTAGGCCATGTCAAGTAAAGCACACTTTAATCTTTACAAGAATTTTCACGCCCAAGCTGTCACTGCCTTTGACTGTGAAGGAATTATAAATAGGTAGAAAGTCTTAAAAGAAATATGTTTAGGTATTTATTATATTAAAATTAGTATTTTCAATTTTCAGAGTCAGATAATAATTATATCGAGTGGGGTATCATAATATGTAAGGGCTTTACTTGTACATTCTAAAACAGATTTAGATTTATTTTTATTTTATTTTTATACATAATAGTTTTTGATTTATCGTGCAAAATGTCGAAAAAATACCCGAGTATGGAACCCTCGGTGCGCGAGTCTGACTCGCACTTGGTCGGTTTTTTGCCTACATAGCAAAGTAACAAGTTGCATCCATGTTTAACGTAAAAGTTAGTTATTCGAATTTAATTATATTAATGCTTTTAAAATTTAGCTACGATTGTTCGGTTGTTATCAGCAAAGTTACCGACCGAGTTTTTGCGTTGGTGTACGACTTTAGAACGATTTTTATTCGCCTTTAAAATACGATCGCCGTTATGCCGCGAGAATCTGTGACTGTTAAATTCAAAACGCCCCAAAGCGCTCAATAAAAATTTAAGTTAGAAAAAAACTACGTGGAACATTGTTTACTGCGTAATAAAGCCTGGCGCCCGTTCCGGTTTGAAATACTCGTATAGCCTGGATGTTAAAAGCTTTACTACTACATAAATTTATTTACATAATGTCGACTTTAATGGTATTGTCAAACGTTTATATGGTAACGAGTTGCCGACCGGCCTACGCGCTACGGGCTCGACAGTTGCATTTTTATTAGGGATCCGTAATGCTACTATACTGGTCAGTCTATAGTGATTTTGATTTTCAATAATCCATTCTTAATATTATAAATGCGAAAGTGTGTCTGCGTGTCTGTTTGTCTGCTACGTTTTCACGGCCCAACCGCTGAACCGATTTTAATGAAATTTGGTTTCTACGGGATTTAAAAAAATCGAAATCCAAGCGGGCGAAGCCGCGGGCATCCCCTAGTAAAGAATAAAATCTGATAGATGCAAAGAAATAAGACACAAATTACAATGCATACTTACTACATATTATATTATACCTCATTTACATAATATTTTAACGAAAAAATATTTAGATATTAAGTTACGAGTACAGATTATTTAACAATACTTAACAGGGCTCTCTCCGTCATTCGTTTCCACTCGTTTCATACAATCGTAGTTCCAATTTCATTTGAATATTAAGCAACCAAAGTCCATGAAATTTTGCAGACATATTCTAGAAACTAATATCTGTGTCTGTGGTGTTTTAGATTTTTCTAAAAATATGTAGTTTTAAAATTACAGGGGCTCAAAGATTTGTATGTAAATTTTAAAGACCGCGTAACTTTGAAACCGAATATTTTAACAGAAATCTGGAAAACCACAGACATAGATATTAGTTTCTAGAATATGTCTGCAAAATTTCATGGACTTTGGTTGCTTAATATTCAAATGAAATTGGAACTACGATTGTATGAAACGAGTGACGGAGAGAGCCCTCTTAACTGTGGGATAATTTAACTATCTAAGTTTCGTGCTAAAATTTCTTAGCGATATAACTTATGAATGGGTTCATTTAGCTCTATCCATAGTTTATTTGCACGTATTCATAATATACAGACGTGCCGAGGCCCAATATCAGGGCTGCCGACGAATTAAAAACATGATACCAAAAATAACAGTGGGAATTAAATAAAATTGCATTCCAACTCCTCAATCCTGATGCTGCAGGGGACCTGACCACTAAAACTGATAGGATTTAGAAACAGTCGGTTATTGATTGATAAAATATGATTAGATTAAAGATTAGAATATTGATTGATAGATATTGGAGGTAGGTACCTACCGAGTAAAGACTTTATCGTTGAACTCGAGGACTCAACAATCCCTATGCTGTAAGGAATTCCTAAATTAATCGCGAACGAAGACGCGGGTATCCGCTAGTTTATAAGTATGGATTGACAACCCTAATGCCTGAGTAGACCACAGACAAATCCACTCGTGACGTTATCCATAAACTATTAATGGTCCCCGTGCGACGTGCCACGCTGTAATTGAACTCGGATCTATTATTATACCTACGGCGGGTATTGGATTAATACACGGTGTAGGAAAATAAGAGTTGTTTACATAGATGTAGTGTCATTCATGAAACTAGGAATCAGCTTAGCTTATTTCCTTATAGCAGTGCCGTCCATAGTATTGCTTGTTGAATAAAAACACAAGTAGTTTAAGCCAGTATTTGTGTAATGGTATATAGGTACAAGGTCTTCAAGTAGGTACGCAAACGAAACCGTTTCTTTTAAAGGTTCTTTAGATTGGTTTTCCCATGAGTTTGCTATCAGTTCATGAGTTATCAACAGAACTTATATTTAAAAGAAATTATTGTTTTTTTTTTTAATTTATAGACTAGTGCTTGGTTGTAATCAGACCTGCTAGCAAGCGATAGCAAGTGAATGCGGGCTGCGGCCTAAGATGGAACTTGCCTAGAAGTTGTCTATTCACGCTTGAGTTGAAGGTACCCATATCAAACGCAGATGCATATTATATGATGCAGAACTTATCATCGAATGGACCCGATACAGAGAGGCAGTAGATAGAGACGATAGCTACTTATATTTAGGAGGAAGGTACACAGTTGCGTTTGTCAGCTAAAATGTCATCTCAAGTATTTCTCTGAACCGCTGCCACCAGCAGCAGGGCTTGTCAGTGCAGAGTAAGTTGACATTAAGTCCTCGTCGTAATAATAGACACGTGCGATAAGTCCGATAGCTTGGAAAGACGTTAAGAGAAAAATTGAAGCTGAATTTTCAGTTTAGTACAAGCGCATCAAATTGTCCGCTAGGGAAACACTGTAAAGAAAGAAAGAAAACTCGAAATATTCTTTAATGTATACGAAATAAAGATATTTAAGCAACAGTTCTGAATTATTAAAGAGACATTGATAACTTAACTAAAATCATACCTTTCAAGGTTCAATCTTTTTAAAGGCATTCCATAGGTTTCATTATATTTCCATCGGTTTCATTTTTTACCAATTATTTAATTTTCATTTTTCAGTATTTCAAGTTTTCAGTGCTTACAAAAAAGCATCACAAGTGAAGTGACTGAAGCGTTATTTATACGTGTAGAGCACTCGAAGCGTTGCGCGTTGTAAAGAAAACTTTAAAGACAATTTCCTAACAGGAACTATAGTATACAAGCTAAATTCATTTACATCATCTAGATAACATAACTTTTATGTCTTTTCAGAAGTTAATAGGTAGGTATACTAGTCTGTCGGACGTCCACTGTTCGACAAACACTGTAGTCTGTAAGGTTGAAAAACAGTTGTTTTAAACACAAAACATTTTTGTTAAACCAGGATTAAAACTTGCTCAAACTAGTTTTTTATAAGTAAATGTAAAATGTGTCTGTTAAAATACTTGTTTTTAGCTTTAATTGTTTAAAATAATGTCAACCCTGGTTACTATTCCCAGCCTACCTCGTCCAAACGATGAAATTTTGACTCGATAAATTCGAGACTATTTTCATTTGATGCGTAAAAAATATAATAGACGAGAAAAACATCTTAATAGCAAAATTCCTCCTTCATTCATTAATAGTCTAGCCTAAGTCGTAAACAAGTTACCCCATCCATAATATCAAAGCCTACACACTACAGAACCGTTCCTCAAAATACCCACCTGGGGTCGACGGGGTGAGCACTTGCAAAGCTACTTAATTAAAGAGTGAATTCGAGAGTCTGCTGTTAGTAGAGATGAACCATTTCACAGGTAGCATGTGAAAAATCACGTGAAAAGCTATTTCATGTAAGTACTGTAACAATTACTACCAAGGCCTAAGTAAGGCCTGTGAAAAATCACGAATAGAAATTTTAATAAGTCTGAAAATTAGTACATTTTTAATCCCGCTTTATTGTTTAAAACGACGGTCATCGAACCGAGCTAAGATGCTAAAGAGCGTGCAAGCGAGAACATAATTTTTCACGAAAAGCGAATTTTCGCACTCACAGTCATAAGTGGGAAAATCTAATTTTAATGAAACTCTACCTGGGAAATAACAGTGCTTTATCATAATTCCTATTTAAATAAATGCAGTAAACGATTGTAAGTATGGAAAATTATGTTCCAGGAAAAATCGTTCCAGGTGAAATCATTCTGAAGAAAAACATTAATTTCTCCAAATAAAAATTGTTTAAAAGAAGCAAAAATGCCCATCTCTAGCTGCAGTTAGCCTACCACTTTATCATGAGCCCTGTCCTAACACATCTTTTGAATGCCAAAACCTAGTAATTACTTCACAGAGCTCTGAGTGTGATGAAGTTTGTTGGCTGTGGAAATTAAGGCAATTTTTTGGCTTTCCCGTCCAGTGTGCCGTCCCTTTTATGGTAGAACGTTATTTCTTTCAGCTTTGGGTATTTCGTTTCGTACCGTACGTTCGTATTTCGTATCTTCTTTTACTAAGATATTTATTAGTAATATCTTTTAGTTTAAAAATCTTTAATCGTGTAAGTATACTGCTGATATAGACATACCTGTCACATATTATTGGTATCAACGTTGGTGGAAAACAACAAAATCAAATACTAAGTTTTGGATTTTTGATACGATGCACAAAAATCACGGCAATTAGAGACAAACAAAGACAACAAAATAATATCATTTTCTCTTGATTCTAACAACAGAATAAGGCACGATTCCCTTTAGAAGTAATTTTCCTGCCATTTTCTTGAGAGTAACCCCATTTTCTTTTGCGCTTCAGTTTCCTTAACAAGCTCGGTTCTTTTAATCAAGTGACGTTCTAACTACTATTACAGTAAAATAACTATTTAATTGCGAATTGCGACCTCTTTCTATGCCGGCTACCAGACGCTCATTTCAGAGGCTCCTGTGAACTTATTTCAGAACTTACTGGCAATTTTCCACCCCCTTTTGTTAAGTAGTGTAGGAGGTAGTCAACAGTTTTTCCTAAGTACTTTTTTATTGCGAGTTGACGTGACTGACGCTTTTTTCTATGCTTTCTTCGCTGGAATAGGTACCTGATGCTCATTACAAAAGGCTTCTGCGAACTTGTTTTAGCACCTAGTAGCAATTTTCCACCCCGTTTTGTTAAGTAGTATAGGAGCTAACGACAGTTTTTCCAAAGTGCCTTGTGCGAATTGTGACTTGGAAACTTCTCTCTATGTAGAAATATTAGGTATACTCATTGCGAAAGGCTAAAAAATTCTGTAAACTTATTCAAATTATCTGCTTACTGGAAATTTCCCACAGTTATGTAGATTCAGAGCGTATAATTGAAAAGTGTACAGTTTTCTTTAAAAGTTTTCGCCTATGCTGTTATTTTTAAAAGTATAGTAACTGGGTTTTAGTTTTGAACTTTTTTGTTCAGTAAAATTATTCAAACTGTAATACTTTAAATACATTGTTATCGATGCATTCCTATTTAATTTTGTAAAGTAAAATATTGTAAAATTACTTGTTTTCTTTTTTATTTAAAACTCTGCTTCAGAATCGGTGGTAGAGTCGTGTTTCTGGTCTGTATGAGTCTTATTTTTAAGAGTCATAAATTGAACAACATGAGGTAAAATATCTTTGAATTTTTGCTTATAGATATTGTTAACCAGCTCTCGGACTATACGGGGGTAGTTTCAGACATTTGTTCTTACCGCTCCGGTGCACTGCCAACGCGTTTTGTTATTTCGTTTCTGAATATAAAATGCAATATCGGCTGAATAATACAATTCTATCTAGGAAGTTATCGGTTTGAGAATTTAATATAAATTGAACCTGCTGTTTTGCCAATTTGCAACGATACAATATGAAATTGTCCTTTCAAGAAATTCAATATAGCGGAGGTAAGGGGAAAGGTGGTCGCTCGATCGGAAAACGTAATATTAATAAAATGTGCGAAATAGATCGTTGTGTCCTAGTTCATTCTGGACCGATGCATCTAAAGCTACGAGTCCTATGTTTTTCTATAGTAATTAATTAAAGTTTAATAAGTTATTGATTTATGTTTATTGACTTATTTTTTGTTTAAAAATCAATAAAGTTTAGTTTTAATAATAAACTTTATTATTAATAAGTCTACACTCTAAAATCGTTAGTTTTCGAAATCATGATTATCGCAGGCTTACTACCGAGTCGGTAGTAAGCCTGCGATAATCATGATTTCGAAAACTAACAGTACCGACCACGGGTCTCCTTTCAGAATGAGAATGGTTCCGCCATAGCATTCCACCACGCCTGCCAAGTGCGGATTGGCCGACTTTACATACCTTTGATTACAACTTGGAGAATTTTCAGGCATGCAGGTTTCCTCACGATGTTTTCCTTCGCCGTTAAAGCAAGTGATATTTAATTGCTTGAAACGCACATACTTAACTCCGGAGCTTAAACCCCCCCCTCTGAATAAGAGGAGTTTTCGAAATATTGAAAGCAAAAGGCTCTATAACATTATCCGATAAGAATTTAGATCTTAGGCAAAATGTTTAAAAAATGCCAAAAGCGCGGCGAATTCTTATTTTGAAAGCTCTCCGTTCGATTTACACCTCAGGCTCAGTTAAAATGGCCAAACTTCTACCTAATTTCTGTTGCAACAAATTTTTTGGTTGCAATGTTTACATTTTTTTTCTTCATATTATAAAAATAAAATATGTCTGTCATTTGTGTCGAAACTAATAACTGTCATGGTGGCCAGGCTGGGGTGTTTCGTAAGTTATTCTTATAGGTAGGTATATTGTGCGTAACGGTTCTTCGACCATTCGCTGGTGATCTTTGACCCGTTAGTTTCTTTGTACCCATATGTTTGTCCGTTCGATTTCACAATAGCTTCAGAACCTATAGAATGTTGCTGATGGGTAAAATGTGACTGTTGTTAGGATTACGATGTGTGGAGTTTGATTGTTTGTTGGAATCTATCTACGAACAATCAATATACATTTTCGATTGTGTGTATGTAGAATGTAGATAAGTATAAAATTCCATTTGTACCTACCTATTAGGACTGCGTAAAATAATATTTATGCTTGGTTGCAAATGGGCCATTAGATAATTAGCACCAACGACTTCTATAGATTGGCCACCATATTTTGAAGCATGCTTCTAGGTGTCGTTTTACCCAAAGATGCGTAAACGACAAAAACAAGCAAAAGGGGTTTTTTGACGTTTCAAACAACCAGTCTCAGGCTGAGATCTATAGAGAAAGTCATAGTATCTTCCATTTCTATCTATAGACTGCATGCTGCATAATCACTTACCTCCAGATAGGTACACAGTGAATCTGACATCGAATAAAAAAATTGCATAACTAAACAATCAGTTTATTCGAAAATTCAACCAGATTTTGTGTGGACTGGGGAATGTGATAGGCGTCCACCCGAACGCAACTAATGCCGCAGGCGTCTGATATTCGATATATCACGTAGGATTCACTGCGAAAACACAGTTTTGAACAGAAATAAACCCTATGTTTAATGAAAATAGGGTTTCAATTTAAACATTTCTACCTGTTTCAATGTTTCGAATTTGTGACGTTAAAATATTATTGTTGAAATTCTGGCTCGTTATAAAGGCATCGTATGCGTTTCAGGGTAATTGCTCCGTACACAGTTGCATGCGATGATCGCAATCACCTTGGATTGACTGTGTACTGAGATGACAAGCACAGTGCTGGTAAAAGTAATAAAAATTCAACACGTTTTATTACTACCACTGTGTACATGACATTCCAATTGCAACTTTCCTGTGTAATTTGTGTTAAATTGAATTTTTTTGTACTGCGTGGTTAAGATTTCAATGAAGAGAGACTGGACCCTGCATAGATTGGACAGTGACACTCTTGATAATAATTGCTTACTTCAAAATACAATACTAATTGCAATAGTTTATTTACCAACAGAAATTTTCAGTAAAATAAACAATTTGGCTTTTAGTGTGACTAAAATTCTGTCAGACAATCTCAATCACCATTGACTTCAATGCAACTGCGTAGCGCAATTGCCACTGTTTGGACACACACATTGTTTGATTGCAGTACAGTAAACTCCAACTGTAGTTATTTGATTAAAATCCCTGTTGAATTGCAAAGTTGGTTTTATCTCTATTATAATGACTGCTTTATTCCACCTATTATACAATTCCAACTATTTTGTTTAAACCTAGGTACTATAAATACTTGATTCGATAAACTCTTCGAATACAGCGTGTTGACATACGGATCCGAGACATATTATAGTTTCTCTCTCTAACTAAGGCCTTCATTATTAAGAAAGGTCAGAGGTACTGTGGGCAAATCTTCATAAGGTCTGTAGATTGGCGCTTCAGTCAGAGACTCGGGTTGGGATCTTACTTTGGCTTAGTTCAGATATTAAACGGATAGACTTGAAACAAGACAGATGATGACAAAAAGACAAGAGAGATGCAGAGATATAAATCTCTCTCGTTAGATGAATTTCTTGATGAAAAAGTTGCATGGAAACAATCGGCTTTGCATTCAGCTGCCCACAACGTATAAGGCTCAATTCACATTGAAAGAGAATGGAATGGAACGGAAGCGTCAATTCGCTTAGTCACACGGGAAGGCGCCGGAATTCCCGCGAATGCTCGCGCATTTTCGCGACCGTGCTTGGAGGCTGATGTAAAACGCTTGTCGCCGCACTGAGACTCTCCCGATTCGCGCGACTTGTCGCGGATCCCACAGGCGACGCGACGCGACTTCGAAAACCACTACGGCTAGGGGAATGTTCAAAAACGCGCGAGCATTCCACGGAAGACGCGCGAACTTTTTTTTTACTCCATCCATATTAGTTTGTTCGTTAACAATAAACTAATTAAATACGATATACAATTTCGTAAAAAAAGTCGTTCGTCGCTTCCATTCCCTTTCAATCTAAATTGAGCCTAAGAGTTACTATATTGCTTTTTAAAAAGATCATCTGCTAAGTTTCTTGCCTGCTCTCTATGGAATCTAACCCCTCTAACGTAGATATAGAGCCCTCTAATTAAGTTCAAGCGTAACGAAGGAGTCCCGAGTCCCGACTAGGCACTTAGCTCTCACACCGGATGCGGTGACATCCCATCCCGCACTTCCCGTCAAACCAGCCTGGCTTCTTGTCGGGACGAGTTTGTTTGTGCTACCAATGTTTGAACAAACGTTATTGCTTTTAATGGATTCGATTGTTAAACACAAATAAGTACAGGTAGGGTTTAAGGGGCACTTTCACCTCTTTCGGAAGACAATGGTTAGTACCTACTAATGTGGTTGTGCCAGTCAGTAAAATAGATTGACACTTTTAAAAATTATATTATCTTTGTCCGCAGCGAAAACTGTGAAAGGATAGCATTACTCTTAAGACGAAAACCTATGCGAATGACATTGACGATTTCCCCTTCAAACTAGCAATTTTGACATGTCATGACCCTCTATTGACAATTAATCAAGCAGACATTTCAATCTGCGAAATTTACGCGGACTTTTAGTATTTTGACGTAGGAGGGTAAAAGATCCAGTAAATGAACGAATAAGGACTACCCTGACTTTGACCTAAAATTAAGATTTATGAGAATCGTTCTATATATAATTTTTATATTTTTTTTTATCTGTGTCTATACACAGTAGGTATACACTCTTAAATTATTTAAATATCAAAAACGCAAAAAAATGCGTGGTATTAATTATTATAAATTATTTTATTTAACAAAAGGATAAATTGCCAGTAAATGAACTGGGAATTTCAGTGAATGAACGAACTCTATCTAGTGCATAAACTCTCGATTCCTATTAATAAATTCTTAAGTATATTTTCGGCTTGGAATTTTAAAAAAAATGTCAGATTTTCAGTTTTTGACTTATTGTATATTTTTTTCTACATTTTGCGCGATAAATCAAAAACTATTTTACATAATAATAATAAATAAAACCTGTTTTAGAATGTATAATACAGCCCTTTCATATGATATTATCCCCTTTGGTATAGTTATCTTAGTTTGAAAGTCACCTAAATTTTCTGGAAAACAGTCCAAATGACTACAGAGAAAATGAAACTTAACGCCCTTGTTGCATCCAAGTCGCTGGAAGTGCAACATCAGCTACTGAATGTGTTAAGAGTAGAATGGTAGATTAGAGGTACTGGGTTGGGGCTGAGGTACAGATTTATCACCAGAAGTCAGAATCGTTCAAATTGCAGACTGCAAGTTACAATAGAGCCGCTTGGAACAATTTTTTTTGCTGTTTCTTCTGGTAATATTCACAACGCAGAAATAATAATCATCATGGTGTTTAGATGGTTTGCGCCAAATTATAAATTTTTTTTAGTAGTTAACTATTCTTATTTGCTCATAAACGCAACGAGGAAATACAGCTTCCACATATAAAAATTGGAGTCCAGGCCTTGCTGTTAGCTGCTAATGGGTTCTCAAAGTAGCCCGAGTATGCTTGTTTTACTGGGCACAAAAGGAAAGAATGAAAGGAGCTTACCCAGTACATCTTAAAAGATCCGTTATAGATACATGCATCCTGCCATGCCTTACCTATGCCAGCCAAACATGGGTCCAGACAAAGAATATAAAAAAAAATAGTGACTTGCTAAAGGGCGATGGCAAGGTGCATAAATTAAGCAAAAAATATTCAAAGTGAGAATTGAAGACATAAGAAAAAAGACAAAGCCTACAGACACCTTGAGACATGCCCTAAAACTGAAATGCAAATGGTCATATTGTATCGATTTTTACAGATGAAAGAAGGACAGGTAGGTAGACCGAAGACGCGTTGGTCTAATGCTATTGTGCAAATCGCGAGAGAAAATTAGCTTGATAGTACCAAAGACAGAGAGAAATGGGGATACCCAAGAGGGATCCATATACAAGAAAGAAGAATACCAGAATAAATATAAAAAAAATTCAAAAGAAAAATAAAACCGACTTCAAAATCACAAACACTAAAAAGTAAAAAATAATTTAAGTTATTGTGGTTTTTGAAGTCGGTTTTATTTTTCTTTTGAAAATTTTTTATTTCAAAATTTTTAGTGGCCCCACTGTACTATAATAATATGCCATGCCCAGCTAAAACCCTACTGTTTACTAAGCAATTACACTGATCGCGAGCAATTTGCTCTTATCCATTGAGGAGTTCTGTTCTCCATCTCAGAAGATATTCATCAGAACTTCATCAAATTTATATGGGACCACCTGCAAAGTATACCTAGCTTTTCAAAAAAAAAAAATATTCCAAATCGGTCCAGGCGTCTTTGAGCAATCGGTGAACATACATTAAAAAAAAATTGAATTTGCTCTTATCCATTGAGGAGTTCTGTTCTCCATCTTCAAAGATATTCATCAGATCTTTACCAAATTTATATGGGACCACTTGCAAAGTATACCCTATCAAACAAAAAAAAAATCCAAATCGGTCCAGGCGTCTTTGAGTAATCGGGGAACATACATAAAAAAAAAGATACCAACGAATTCAGAACCTCTTCCTTTTTTTAAAGTCGGTTAAAAATATACTAAGATTTACTAACATGGTGTTATACCATAGAGTAGCAAACAGAGGCAAAGCTTCTAAGAAGCGAGCAAAATTTATAACTATTTTGGTAGGGCTGGCACTGGAGGATACAATTTAATTAACAATAGTTATTTGTTCAACAAGATGGTAAAGTTTGTTTTTGTTGTGATTGCCTAGTTTAAATATCGATCTTTAAATATCGATCGATAGATCTAAATATCGATTTTGAACGAAATCAGTCAATTTAGAAAGAATTATAAATGGTGCCAACTTTTTTAAATTTTGGTTCCAGGTTCCTATTTTGTGATCCCAGGGAGCTCTAAATATCGATTTTGAACAAAATCGGTCAATTAACAAAGAATTTCAAAATGGCGTCAACTTTTTTAAATTTTGGTAACAGTTTCTTATTTTGTGATCCCAGGGAGCTCTAAATATCGATTTTGAACGAAATCGGTCAATTAACAAAGAATTTCAAAATGGCGTTGACTTTTTTAAATTTTGGTTACAGGTTCCTATTTTGTGATCCCAGGGAGCTCTAAATATCGATTTTGAACAAAATCGGTCAATTAACAAAGAATTTCAAAATGGCGTCAACTTTTTTAAATTTTGGTAACAGTTTCTTATTTTGTGATCCCAGGGAGCTCTAAATATCGATTTTGAACGAAATCGGTCAATTAACAAAGAATTTCAAAATGGCGTCGACTTTTTTAAATTTTGGTAACAGTTTCTTATTTTGTGATCGCAGGGAGCTCTAAATATCAATTTTGAACGAAATCGGTCAATTAACAAAGAATTTCAAAATGGCGTCGACTTTTTAAAATTTTGGTAACAGTTTCTTATTTTGTGATCGCAGGGAGCTCTAAATATCGATTTTGAACGAAATCGGTCCATTAACAAAGAATTTCAAAATGGCGTTGACTTTTTTAAATTTTGGTAACAGTTTCTTATTTCGTGATCCCAGGGAGCTCTAAATATCGATTTTGAACGAAATCGGTCAATTTACAAAGAATTTCAAAATGGCGTCGACTTTTTTAAATTTTGGTAACAGTTTCTTATTTCGTGATCCCAGGGAGCTCTAAATATCGATTTTGAACGAAATCGGTCAATTAACAAAGAATTTCAAAATGGCGTCGATTTTTTTAAATTTGGTAACAATATCCTGTTTTGTGATCCTAGGGATCCTCAAATATTGATTTTGAACAAAATCTATGACAGTTCAAGAAAATAGATTTTAAACACTATTTAAATTATTATCATTAACATTAAATTAAATGAAAACACGACGCGCGACGTGTACTGCAGCCCCTGAGCTTGAGCACAGGCCGAGCCGGTATAAACCGATTTCTCTCCGTACGCGACGTAGCGCCTGTGCTCACGCACACACGCGCCTCAAGCTTGTAGTAGTGTACCTATCGTAGCGCGCTTGTATGAAGCTTTGACTCTGTTCGCTACTCATGTGGTTATACAACGCAATACCACACTAACAAACACTCGTACAAACATACAGACAAGTATATACTCACACACACTCACACACACACATGGACGCACGCACACACACTTTTGAACGGTTTGAACGGAACACGGTTTTGAAATTGAAATTGAAAAAAGTGTAAGAATTTGTAAGAAAATATTTAAAAAAGGTATATCAGCCGGTTTTTTATTCCAGCTCTTAATACATGTAAAAACGTCCAATCTGTTCATTTACTTGAGCCTTTACCCTAGTACTTAATTATATCGACCGCCCCATATCAAAACAAAGTAAATGTCATTTTTCCGAAAATCGTTTTATGTCATAAGCCTAACTTTCATAGTATGTCCCGTTGTATTGTAAGGACACCCACATTAAAGTAAAATTAAAAGCTAGTAAGTCGCTTTGACCATTTTAGGTTTAGTAAAACTACTTACCTAGTATTTGACTAGGTTTTTTATAGATTAATGCGCCTTACTAAGTTTTTCAAAGGAATTAGATTAAATAAAATAAATATCACCCATTATCTAAATACCATGTCAAAACAGTAAATACTTAATGATGCATTAAAACTTAAAAGTAAGATAGGAAAAGTCAATGACCTCTACATGTCAACTGTTAAATATGGCTTGCAAGGGAAATACTTTGCATACTTACATAATGTTTTTAGGGTTCCATATCTCAAAAGGAAACACGGGACCCTTATAGGATCACTTTGTTGTCTGTCTTTCTGTCCGTCTGTCCGTCTGTCGTGTCTGTCAAGAAAACCGATAGGGTATTTCCCGTTAACCTAGAATTATGGGCAGGTAGATAGGTCTCAACTCTCATAGCCCAAGTAAAGGAATAAATCCGAGAACAAATTTCGTGATTCTAGATCAACGGGAAGTACTGTATAGGTTTTCTTGACGGACGGACGGACAAATGGACAGACAACAAAGTGATCCTTTAAGAGCTCCGTTTTTCATTTTGAGGTACGGAACCCTAAAAAAGAAAGTGATGCACATCTAATGAATAAATGTGTAGGCCAGTCTTCACACTAAAATATTTAAACCCCTTTAATTTAAAAACTGTCATAGCCTAGTGGTTAGAACGTCCGCCTCCTAATCGAAAGTCGGGGGTTCGATCCTGGAATCACGCACTACTAACTTTTCAGTTATGTGCGTTTTAAGCAATTTAATATTGTACATCAAATCTTTGAAAAGAGCAACCGCCGAGTTTCTTGTTGAAGACTACGGCCTAAACTTCTCTTGAATTTAAACCACTTACTAGGTTTTGATCTGAGAAAGAAATTTGACATTAATTGACAAAATTGAGAGACCTAAGCTTGTATAAGAACACAGAAGTGTCATAATTCGTGTTCACTTTGCCTAACGTCTCTCAGAGAGAGATTTAAACTGTTTCTTATAATCACTGGCCATATTTCAAATGCGAAAGTGTGTTTGTTGGTTTAATATTCAATCACGCTGCAACGGAGCAACCAGTCGACGTGGTTTTTTGCATGGATACATTTAAAGACCTTGAGAGTGACATCTCTCTCCGCATCGTATTCTTTATTGCTGAGGGTTGTGACCTCTTTCCATTATTCCTACATCTAATGGTAGGTTTTCTTGGGATAATAATGCGGTGGGTTCAAAGAGCCTACGGAACTCGACTAGAAAAACGAGATTTTGACTCTTAGTTTTAACGGTTATGAATTAGTTATTATTATCAGTGATAAAATTGATTAGGGCTGCCAGGTAAAATTACATTTATCTCGGAAAATCAAAGAGTTTCCACGAGATTTTTTCCAAGTTTGCGCTACTAAGTACATATATTATGAAGAGGAAAGGTTTGTTTGTTTGTTATCGATAAACTCTGAAACTACTGAACTACTTGCACTAAAGACATAATCATCAACATCAACCGACAGACGTCCACAGTGAACATAGGTCTTTAATAGGGTCTTCCACATGCTACGGGTTTGCGCCGCCTGAATCTTTGCGCTTGCGCTTGACGACAATCATGCTTTAAAGAAAGCAATGATGAGGTCCAAGTTGGAGCACGCTTACCTGGAAGATGCCTATTCACTCTTGGCTTGCAGGTATCTATGGTATATATGGCAGGAAACACGGCCGCCGAAATGGCGTTCCAACCTTTAGGCTCTCCCCATTGCCCGCAGCATGAATCTGAGCTTCCTTATGATGGTTATATTATGTACATATAATATCTCATAAGAAATCTCTAACACACAATCCAGCTAAGTAGGTCCAATTTCAAAAAAAGCTAGCTAGCCGACAAATCTAACTCAGTTAGGCAGCCTTCGGGAACCTTCGAGATGTCTCTCGTCCAAAATTCCTCAATGCTTGAAGACCAGTCTTTGAATAGTGCATGATGTCAGTGATGAAAAATGGATCCGAAATATAGGTCTTTTTTTGTACACAGGAAATGCCTGACGCATACCCCTCCGTCATGTGGGGCTTGCACCAAACTTGCACTACTACGAAATCCATTTCGGAACACGGCGCCCGAAACGAGGCGCGCTATCTCCTAAAAAACATAGGTATAATACCTATTTAGAACACTTACTATCTGTCATCATAATCTATGACAACCTCCGAGTATTTACCTGGTAAAACCGTAACTTTCGAATAAATTTTAGTATATAAGCAGGCTTCATTTAGAAATGAAAAAATCCCTATTTTATTTTTCAACGATTATAAACACAACTTTCATTCAAAAATAATAAGCTTAAATTCATTTTAAATAATATTTTGCGACGAAATGACGCGCACAGTCCTTCCGCCATGACAGTCCAGTGGACACTGAATTCCATAGAGCGCCTGCAAGAAAATAAATAGCACAGGAAGTTTTTTGGTTAGTTTTAGATTATTTAAGAAATGAAAAACATTTAGTATAAAACTAACAGTTCAAATTGATTGCTAAACCTAAACATATCATTTTCTGGAGGTTGGCTTCAAAGTATCAAGATGTTAAAGAAAACTTTTACAGAACAAGTTGCGAACAGCAATGTTTTCAACTGGTTTTTTTTTTATTATTGGGATAATGTATACTAAATTAAAAAAGGCCCTTATAATCTTCACAAACTGAAGTTTTTAATTGCATGTATTTAATAGATGTTAATGCTTTAGAAAAATAAACAATTTACTTCAAAGTACAGCATTTTTGCGATTTGTCAAATAGCAATTACCTTAAGAGATTCAGTAAAACTGAAGTTACAGCAATCGCTTGGCGCCCTCTATGCCGTGAAAAAGTAGCAGACAGACTGACACACTTTCGCATTTATAATATTAGTATGGATTTGACATAGTAGACATATCTATCAGTAAAATAAATAAAAAATAATTTATAACATCTATAAACTGCACACGCGGAAACCATAAACAATTTATCTCACACCCACAACATTCAGCCGGAGAAATCCTCAATTTGTAATAACTTAAAAGCCAGAGAGACGGTAACTAGCTCACGTTCAGGAGAAAACCAAACATGGGCCACCGCAAACCGGCTCGAACAAGATGTTAATCGATAAAAAGTTTTTAGAAAAAATCTACTCGAAGTGTGTAGCGGACAAGCGTAATTATAGGGATCCGTATACACTCGTACTTTTTACTCTTTTACGAATAAGTCCTTGGTTGGTTGTTCAAAAGGTTTTTAGAAAAAAACCTAGTCGATGCGTGTAGCCAACAGCATAATGATAGGGATCCGTACATACACTCCTACGTTTTAGCTGTGATGAGCGTACTATATAGAGATCTTTCTCTGCAGAACATCCTTAATCTCGCAATTTACTCGTAAAATTTTAGTAAGTACAACGTCATACAACAATTGGTTTGAAAATAAAAAAAAAGTTTACATACAGCAGAAAACCTAAAATGTAACGGGCATGCTTGATTTATTAGATTATTATAAAGCCTCGGTGCCCAGGCACGCCCAGGTATATCTAATTTTACAGGGTTACAAAAAACGTAAGAGTTTGTACTATGTACTTTGTAAGAAGCTTAAATTTAGTACTCTCCCAAAAGTTTCTTTACAAGAGAAACGAAAAATACCTCCATACAATGTTTATTCATTGTTTTAAAATCAGCATGATAAGTACAAAATCTAACGAGTACCTACCTTATGCTATAATATATTCCACTTTTATATTATTATTCAATATCATATCATTTAGCAAATATTTCACCATCATCATCATTATCAGGATTGTATCTATATGCTATCACACAATACCATACACACACTGCCTTCCTAATCACATCCGTCAATAATACCTATATCTGTGACGTAAATAAGAAAAATCATAATTAAAGTGGAGCAATAACAACTCTTTATACTAGATGGCGTTGTATGCGTAACCATCGCGCTAACAAAGTTACTTTGCATAGTTATTCTGATAGACAATAATATGACTTGAATTAAATTAAAGCAAGTGGGGAAAGTTATAACATAAATGATTCAGAAGTAAATAAAAGTAAAATAAAATAATTTTAAGTTAAGTAATAATTCTAGATCGATAACTTTAAGATCAAGAATTGTTACTTTCTTGAACCAAAATCTCTTGATTTACCTGAACCAATACATAATTGCCATTTAATTTCGTGTAGCTACGCGACTCGCCGTTGACACACGCCGCAAACAGCATTACGGGTAATTTACTGCCATTTACTTCTGCGCAATCCTGTTCCGTCCCTGTAATTTAAGTGCCAATGTACAATTACTAGATTGCTAGAAGCTAAGTAGGTATATTTTATTCGCACGTCTAGATATTTCATTGTGGATAAACAATTTTGACGACTTATTTGGTTTCTTTTGGAATTCATTCGCTACAATTAGTGATGGACTACTCTGGAGCCACACCACAGCTACAAAAATGTCGCCTAAAGGTTTCAAGCATTTTCATAGCCACTTACTAATAAGACTCGTTTTCTTCTCAAGCTGACCGTGTCGCGTCGGTGCTGATGATCTTATGTAATACCTAGTCACTTTGTCCTGTCAGCGTTTAGGCTGGGTTTCTTGTGCCAAGATTTTAGTTAACCACTCAAAAGTCAAAGTAACTCTTGAAACCAACTCTACGCACCAAATGGATATATTTCAATAGCGTAAAGTAACCCATCAGTCGCTTGATTTCCTCGTTTCTTATTCGCAGGACGAGTGACTCAAGTACTCTTCAAGCAACCGTCGCCCTTGTCACTTATCTTTTACCATTTATCAAGGTAGGGATCTATTTTCTAGGCAATCTTGGTTAGGCACCTTCTTCAAAACTGAACCGTTTTTAAAACAGACTTTAACAGTCTATGTAATTACTTACTAGGTACAATAATCTGAGACTTCCATCGATTCCTTCCTGATTCCCAAACTGATTCATTTCAAACATTCAAAATACTTCATGAAAAAATCATAAATGTACCTAGATATATCAAGTTTAATCAATTCAATCTATGCTATCAAAATAAAAGGTCTCGTTGGTAAATTCCGTTGAAATATGTAAATTTCCAACTCGGTTTATCCCTAGTATAGTGATATTTTACGAATTTAGTTTTTGAATTTTCACGTGAACTTTACACCAACTATAATTACTTTCATCTCTAAAACAAAGCCAGGATAAGTGATTCTTAATGATAAGGTCCAAACTTCAAGTAGAGTTCCTCTCAACTTATCTACTTTCGACACTATTTCAAACGATTTAAAACTAGTTCCAAGTTTCTAAGTTTGCTGCAACGCGCTACCGGCTGCTTCCTTCTAAGGAATTCACGCCAATTTCAAAGTGGAACGGCAATGGAATTATGGGACGTGAAGAGTTTACAGCTTTACCTGGCATTGGAGAGGATGAGACGAAATGATGTGCAATAATAACCATTGTGCATGAATATGTACCATAGGAAACGCTGATGCGTTGCCATATTATTTTATTAGAAACTAGCGACCCGCCCCGGCTTCGCACGGGTGGACATTTATTTTTTCTATTTTCCGGGATAAAATATAGCCTATACGGATTCGGAAGAATCCCTCTAAGTAATGGTAAAAGAAATTTTGAAATCGGTCCAGTAGTTTTTGAGCCTATTCAATACAAACATACAAAAATACAAAGGTTTCATCTTTATAATATTAGTATAGATTGGGAGATAGGACTTTATGATTGGTGAAATCGAGAAGATAAGACTAATTCAAACTCGCAATGGTAAACGTAAAAATTGATAACTAGGTACATCCTCTCTGACATGACTTGCTTTTTTCTCTGCTGTACCAGTTTTTTTTATCGTAGGTGTTATAATTTATTCATATATCGCAACAGGGCAGAAAGGTCTTTGCTTTGAAAAGCTTTTGAAAGAGTTAACCAGTTTTTTAACCCCCGACCCAAAAAGAGGGGTGTTATAAGTTTGACGTGTGTATCTGTGTATCTGTGTATCTGTGTGTCTGTGTATCTGTGTGTCTGTGTATCTGTGTATCTGTGTATCTGTGTATCTGTCTGTGGCATCGTAGCGCCTAAACGAATGAACCGATTTTAATTTACTTTTTTTTGTTTGAAAGGTGGCTTGATCGAGAGTGTTCTTAGCTATAATTCAAAAAAATTGGTGCAGCCGTTTAAGAGTTATCAGCTCTTTTCTAGTTTTCTTGTAGAAAAGAAGGTTACATAACCGTTAGGTTCATAATATTATGTCAATTGACAAAATATGTCAAGCTGTCAAGATGGACGTTGCCTTGATACATAATTATTTATTTGAAAATGATGTTTTGGAAAACTCAGATACTTTGTCGGGGGTGTTATAAATTTTTAATTTACACTTGTTTCAGCATGTACTTAATTTCAGAACAATTATTTTCTGTTTACTTTTAAAATATTGTAGGGATCCATTCTCATACTATTTTAGAAACTTTTTAATTTTAGTACATAACATAAAACTACAACTGTAAATTAAAAATTTATAGCACCCCTGACAAGTGAACTAGAAAAGAGCTGATAACTTTCAAACGGCTGAACCGATTTTCTTGGATTAGGGGGTATACTTAGAACACTCTTGATCAAGCCACCTTTCAAACAAAAAAAAAATTAAAATCGGTTCATTAGTTTAGGAGCTACGATGCCACAGACAGATACACAGATACACACGTCAAACTTATAACGCTCCTCTTTTTGGGTCGGGGGTAAAAAATGTTAATTTGAGTAATGAATGACTTTTCTTAAGTATCTACTTCAAGTTGAAATTACGTATCGTGTTCAAACGTGATGTTTCACATCTACAAATAAACTGAAAGTTCGCAAAGGAAAAGTTCCTACGTGTCGCTATGACTTTGACGCGATCCTCCAAGTTTCAGCAGTAGGTTCCTGTTGGATTCACTTTAGCCTGTATTTAATTAAAACTTTGTTCTTTCTCTGACAATGGTTTTCAGCAATAGAGACGTATTTTAAGTCATATTATTTCAAATTTAACTATGATCTTACTTGTTTAAGTTCTGCGCGTCTATTGATATAAAAGACAGGTTTTTTAAGCAATTTTAAACAAATAAAATACAAGTGTAAACTAAAAATTTATAACACCCCCGACAAGTGAAGGTTACAGTAACTAGAAAAAAGCTGATAACTTTCAAACGGCTGAACCGATTTTCTTGGATTATAGCTAAGAACACTCTCGATCAAGCCACCTTTCAAACAAAAAAGAACTAAATTAAAATCGATTCATTCGTTTAGGCGCTACGATGCCACAGACAGATACAGAGATACACAAGTCAAACTGATAACACCCCTCTTTTTGGGTCGGGGGTTAAAAATCAGGCTTTTTAAACTTGAATATTTTACCTCTCTGCGTTGTATTCCTTACTGAAAGTGTTGACCCCTTTCTAATAAACATATTATAAGGGTAGGGGTATACTGTAGAAAATAATGAGTTTGGTATCCAGATCCGCTTGCATATTTATAAATGACGATCGATATGTGCCTGCTGAAAACAAGTAATACCTGCTTGTGTTTTAACTTTTTTTACGTTCAAGCAATACTCATCAAATTGAGGAAGGGAGCTGAGAGACCTTTTTTGATAAAAATAAAAGAAAAATGCACAGATTCGAAACATTATTGATAAAAGCATAGACATTTTTCCTTTAACAAGACGAAAATCCGAAAGTATAATAATTGAGGATTGGTGCTTCAATGAGTTTCGGCTCAGTAGAGCGGTAATTGAGAGCACTCGAAGGGTAGGCCGGGCTCCAATTTGTCAGGCTCTTGACATAAACACATAGTATCATGGGCTTGTTACGGATAGGCCTTGTATTTCATGTTGTATTATACCCGATATCTCTTGTTCATAGAGCTAATGATAAAGTGATGACATCAATTTAGTTAACTAAAGCCGTGCCTTTTTGAAAATAGCCACTGCGTTTTTTGCCGGCAGTTCTTCAAAAAAAACTAAATTAAAATCGTTTCATTAGTTTAGGCGCTACGGTGCCACAGACAGATACACAGACACACAGATAGACACGTCAAACTTATAACACCCCTCATTTTGGGTCGGGGGTTAAAAAAGATGTACTATATATACATTAGATAAGCAAAGGTATATTATGCGTTTAGTATTATAATCTCGTCAACTTCCGTCATTTAAACCACGAAGTATTAGATTTCAGAGACCTCATTTGTAATCAGGACACACTTACTTAAAGGAAGCCTTCGTTACGGGCTTATTCATTTACCTAATTAGTATAACAAGTGGAGACAAAAGACACCTCCTACGCTAGGATTTGAAGTGACTAGCTCAGTTTCGTACAGTTAAATTAGAATACGAGTAACTAGTTGTGGCAAAGGCAGAGTGATAAATGAATGCAATTGCGAATGCAGTCGACGTCTAACAAGATAAAGTACGTACAGTTACTAAAACCAGTTCTCTATTCTATTATCATGCTTTCATACAAACATTTGCATCATTATTCACAATATTTGGAATCTAAATAGTGAGATTTCATTTGATACCGGGCGGACTCAATACATTTATATAATTTTTTTTTCTCTCTCGTCTGGCTTTACAAAGATTAGCCAATGTCAAGTTTGTAGTTATTTGTATGTAACGAGTTAGTTAAACTATACAAGTGTGGACCCTGTCTGTGCCGGCGCTCGCTGACATACGCACGGCACCCCCTTAGAGCGCTTTCCAGTCAGTTTTAACAAAAAAAAAAAAAACACTCCAAGAAGGCAGAGCACGCCCGCCAACCAACACTAACACAGACCAAGTCCAACTCAATACATTTATATCATTATTATTCTATTATTCTACTTTTTAGGGTTCCGTTTTTAAAAAGAAAAAAAGGAACCCTTATAGGATCACTTTGTTATCTGTCCGTCGTATCTGTCAAGAAAACCTAGATGTAGACCCAGCATAAAGAACAAGAAAGCGGTATGATATAATATCTATACACTACTCATTTACCAATAACTTCAAAAGAATAGGTGGAGGTATGTACTTAAAATACAGTTTAATTTCATAAGTAAGGACTTCTCCCCACCATAAAAATTAGTAACATTATTTTCCTAATAATATATCAAATCTGTCCAATAAAGCTCTCATAAATAACACTCAGAAACAATGTTTTGACATAAGCCAAATTAATAAGCTACGAAACTGTGGGGAGATTGTATAGAGAAAATATTATATTATAGCATATAAGTCTATGTATTATAGCAACACCTGTTTCATAATAACCTGGTATTATGTGATATCCTACTGAAAATGAGGGTGGAAGGTGCTATTTGACTGTTTGAAACTGTTTAGCGAATAATATTTTGGAGGCGACTGTTGGAGATATGGAATGATACTCTGAATCTGGTAACTTACATATATCAACGTGTATCTAGAATACAACTAAACCTTAAACTAGGTGTCCGCACCGCACTCCCGTCAATAGCAGATGTAAGTGCGGTGACGGAAGTGCATCGTCTCTTTTTAACCCCCGACCCAAAACCTCTTTTTGGGTCGGGGGTGTTATAAGTTTCACGTGTGTACACTGTACCTGTGTATCTGTCTGTGGCACCGTAGCTCCTAAACTAATTAACCCATTTAATTTAGTTTTTTTTGTTTGAAAGGTGGCTTAATTGAGAGTGTTTTTAGCTATAATCCAAGAAAATCGGTTCAGCCGTTTGAAAGTTATCAGCTCTTTTCTAGTTACTGTAACCTTCACTTGTCGGGGGTGTTATAAACTTTTAATTTACACTTGTTTTGCCTAGAAATTCTTTTTGATTGTCCTTTTGAATTGAGCAGAGTATTACCTAACTCTAGGAGATAGATAGCGGTGATTATTGTCGGACTTATATCTAAGAATAATTCATCTCCAACATGAAAAGTGGGATCCGAGACTCTTCTCACAATAAACTGAACATTTTATTACCTAGCCTTGCCTTAGCAATAGTTTCAACTTTATTGCAAAAAGGGTTAAAAAAGCTATAATTACCTATATTGCCTGTAGCCATATAGCTAATTCTGTTGCACACTCTCAATCTCTAAACTAAACTGATGGGTCTAAATGTTGCTATGTCATTCCCTGGGGAAAAGGATAGCACTTTTAGTCCTAATTACAAGTAAGTACATCAAAATTAGCTACAATAATATGTATAAACTGAGAAGAAACGACAAAAATAAGTAGAAAATCCTTTCGCGTAAAATGTGCCGCCTACACATCCTAACATCTTATAATAAGAGTGGATCCATTGATGTCCTCCCCCACTTACCTTGAGGGGGAAATCTCTTGACTTCTAAAGGAGTATCGATGATACTTTAGCCTTTAAGAAATTCTTTCTTGATAATAATCTTTCATCTATAACGTTGCAAATATGACACGTAAGAAGCACGTAAGTAAAATTTTAATTGATTTGTCATACAATTACTACAAAAATGAATAGCTCCAGAATTTTTCCATATACGAGTACCTACTCGTAAGTCGTTCGTACCAATTTTTAACCCCCGACCTAAAAAGAGGGGTGTTATAAGTTTGACGTGTGTATCTGTGTATCTGTCTGTGGCATCGTAGCTCCTAAACTAATGAACCAATTTTAATTTAGTTTTTTTTGTTTGAAAGGTGGCTTGATCAAAAGTGTTCTTAGCTATAATCCAAGAAAATCGGTTCAGCCGTTTGAAAGTTATCAGCTCTTTTCTAGTTATTACTGCAACCTTCACTTGTGGGGGTGTTATAAATTTTTAATTTACACTTGTTTATTAAACGCTAATTTAAATTAAGTAAGTTACTGTAAAAAGTTACGCCGTATGGTATACTTGTCTAGGTTAGCCCGCTTCTATCTTAGACTGCACCATTAGCTGAGATTGCAGTCAAGGGTTAACTTTTATCTGAATAAATAAATAAAATAAATAAATAAAAAATTATAAGACACAAGGTGATGTTTCTAAAACAATAAAACTGAAATGTTAGGTCCATTAAAAGTTAGCTACGAGTGTATTTTAAAAATTTTCAACAGCGTTTTATAGCTAACAATCTCTTAAAAGCCTTTTGATAAATGTGTTTTGAAAAAGGTTTGTTATAACTGATATAGGTCTGGATGAACCATAGCTTTTTGGTGATGCAATTATTTATATTGAAGGCATTTTAAGGTTCCGGTATTGATTGGCTATACTATGATGTATTTAACAATAGCTTGTAATTTCAGCTCGACCCGTACCTACCTATTTTGTATTACCTACGTTTTTCGTCGAAATATCTTTTTTTGAGTATTTTAAATAACAATTTTGTTTGTTGTTTTTCTTTCTTATTTTTAGGGTTTCGTACCTCAAAAGGAAAAAAAGAACCCTTATAGGATCACTTTGTTGTCTGTCTGTCTGTCCGTCAGTCCGCCGTGTCTGTCAAGAAAACTTATAGATAACATTCTTAAACAGATTTTTATTTTTTTTATGTATGATAGTTTTTGATTTATCGTGCAAAATGTCGAAAAAAATACCTAAGTCCGGAACCCTCGGCGCGCGAGTCCGACTCGCACTTGGCCGGTTTTTTGTTATGAGGTCAGTAGTTTAGTATACTTCATGAATACCAGAGTAGTAGAACTTTTTACATCTAAATAATAATGTATAAAAACTTTTCACAGTTCGAATGAAAGCATCATTTGAATTGGAAGCTGAGAGCACACAAAGCAGAGATACCTACAAAAACTCGCGAATGCCTGACTTTAAGAGGGGTCTCTCCGTCACTCGCTTCATACAAACGTAGTTCCAATTTCATTTGAATATTAAGCAACCAAAGTCTATGAAATTTTGTAGATATATTCTAGAAACTAATATCTATGTCTGTGGTTTTCCAGATTTCTGTTAAAAAAATCGGTTTCAAAGTTACGCGGTCTTAAAAATTTACATACAAATCTTTTAGCCCCTGTAATTTTAAAACTACATATTTGTAGAAAAATCTAAAACACCACAGACACAGATATTAGTTTCTAGAATATGTCTGCAGAATTTCATGGACTTTGGTTGTTTAATATTCAAATGAAATTGGAATTACGATTGTATGAAGCGAGTGACGGAGAGAGCCCTGTTAATATAATGGCTGACTTTCAAATACACCAGCATACGGCTCTTCAGTTTTTTTACGTGGAGATTTCCATACGAATCGAAGTCTGTCCTACTTCAATTTTTTTATTTGTAATAGAAAAATACACTGAACCAGTTTTATTATAAAAAAATTCTTTCAGAAAATAATAGCATAACTGTATTATATTATGCTGTTGAAATCTATAGCTTTGTTGCCTAAACTAGCGGCACGCTATGATGGCCGGTTTGACGTTTGTCCGCTCATGAAGTTCCGTATTAATTGATAACGACTTTGAAGGAAATAATTGTATTACTTTATTGACGATAGTGATGTGCAGAGATTCATAAATTTTATCGAATGTAGTTTTAGGTTTAGGACTCAAAATTTATTTATTAAATTGATTTCTTAAATGTATACAAGTGTAGAAAAATCAGTTTGCACCATTTAAGGGGTGAATGTACTTGTGAATATGAACAATTTTCACTATGTGGACAAACCTCTGAAATCGCAAAAAAATATCAATAAATTTTTAAAAATGGAATCTAATACGATCGTCACATAGGATCGCTGGCTAGCACAACTACTACCTCCGGCAAACTCGCGTCAATGCTCAATGCAAAACAAAGCAGTTTCGAATTGACGTTGCTTCGAAAAGTGTAAACTGTCAGTGCAATGCGATTGTGATATAGTTTTGACCTGGCTTTGGATTTCAAATATTGATACTGCATTACTGTTGACCCTTGCTCGTTAATTTGGACTCTGTTCAAGCCCTTTGTTGTGGATTTCGTCGATATGACCGAACGTACGCAGAGAACTGTTCTAAATAGTCAGACACGTGAGTTCGTAATACGCCTTCGTAACTATTTCGATCGTGAAGCTCAAAATGGAGGGCCAATTTTACCTATAACGTCAGTGGTTGAACGCGTAGCTGATGCGCTTAATATTGGACAACGAACTGTTAGACGGATAACTAAAAAAAAATATGGCGAGACTGGCACAGAAGAAAATAAACTTCACACACCAAAAAAGAGAAAACGAGCAAAACCAGTCGTAGGCATCGATAGCTTTGATGCCGATGCTATCCGAAGACATGTTTACGGCTACTATTTACAGAAGGAGTATCCAACAAGAAAAAAGTTGGTGCATTCACTGAAGGAAGCTGGATTATTCTTCGGTGGGGAAAGTTCTTTAACGAAGATTTTGAAGACCATTGGATTTCGATACAAAAAATGTAACAAACGCAAAATATTGATGGAAAGATTTGATATAGCGATGGCAAGGTATACTTTTTTACGGCAAGTGAAAGAAATCAAAAATTGGCAAAATGTTGTGTTCTTGGATGAAACATGGCTTAATGCTAACCATACTGTAGGCCGTTCTTGGAACGATGACACAGCAGCATCTACTTCCAAAGTTCCTGTAGGAAAAGGATCGCGACTTATAATTTGTCACGCCGGAACCATCAACGGGTTTGTCGAAGGTTCTCTCATGGCTTTTGCGTCAAAAACCACTGGAGACTATCATGAAGACATGAATGGAGAAAAGTTTACTGAATGGTTTACCTCAATGTTGTGTAGCCTCCCTGAACCATCTATTATAATTATGGACAACGCCCCATACCACTCGATGCAAATTGACAAGCCACCTGCCCAATCCCAAAAGAAAGCTGATATCGTCGCATGGCTTCGTAAAAATGGCGTAGATGCAAACATGAATATGTTAAAAGCGGAATTAGTACGTCTTTTAAAAGAAAACAAACCAACCAAGATCCGATACGTCATTGACGAAATAGCATTAGAACATGGGCACAGAGTTATACGGTTACCGCCTTACCATTGTGAGTATAATGCGATTGAGTTGGTGTGGGCTCAAATTAAGGGATATGCTGCAAGACACAATACAGAACCCCCATTTACCACAAAAAAATGCTAAAATTATTAGAAGAAGCTTGTGAACATGTGACTAAAGGAGACTGGGAAAAGGTTGTGAATAGAACTGTTAAATTAATAAGGGAAGATTATGAAAGAGATGTGAAAATAGATAATATTATAGAAAACGAACATATAATTATTAATGTATGTGATGATAGCAGTGACGACAGTGAAAATAGTAGTATGGACGAATCTGATTAATTATGGCCTTTTGTGGCACCTTTTTTGGTATCTTTTGTATTCATATGTTTCTTGTGTGCATATAAAGTATGTATATTCATTTTCGTTCAAATATTCAGTTCGTTCAAATAAATTAAATAAACATATACATTTTTGTTTTATTAAACCTATTTAATCAGGTACAAAAACAAAACTTAATTGTTTTTTGTTCGAGAATAAATTGACATTCCACATCACTATTGTAATGTGTCAAACCGGCCATCATAGCGTGCCGCTAGTGTAGATTTATGTTCTTTATAACTTTGTCGTTAGTGTCTACTTTTCACATGTGCATAGTAGGTAGGTACTACCCAAAAAGAGGGGTGTTATAAGTTCGACGTGTGTATCTGTGTATCTGTCTGTGGTATCGCAGCTCCTAAACGAATGAACCGATTTTAATTTAGTTTTTTTTGTTTGAAAGGGGGCTTGATCGAGAGTGTTCTTAGCTATAATCCAAGAAAATCGGTTCAGCCGTTTGAAAGTTATCAGCTCTTTTCTAGTTACTGTAACCTTCACTTGTCGGGGGTGTTATAAATTTTTAATTTACACTTGTGATACAGTGCGTTAAATCCTACTGTCTAATATTGTTATAAAGGTGTGGTTGTTTATTTTGGTGACATGATTATAATTTTTGGCACGGATATTGGAGAGTGACGCTACTTTTTATTCCGGGAAAACAAAGAGTTCCCAAAGTACTATTTAAAACTTAACCCACGTGGATGAAGTCGCGGCCTTCATTTAATTCATCATAATTAACCCATTGTCGGCCCACTATTGAGCACGAGTCTCCTCTCGGAGTAGGAAGGGCTTAGGCCATAATCCATCACGCTGGCCCAATGCGGATTGGCAGACTTCACACACCTTTGAGAACATAAAGAACTTTCAGGCATGTTTCAGGTTTCCTCACGATGTTTTCCTTCACCGTTAAAGCAAGTGATATTTAAAAACGCACAAAACTCCGAAAAGTTAGAGGTGCGTGCCCGGGATCGAGCCCCCGACCTGCCGAAAAGAAGGCGGACTCTTACCCACTCGGCTATCATCGCTTTTTCCTCAGCTTCATTGAATTAGCTGTAATTCACTATTTCTTCTATCCCAAATGTTTTAGTCGTAACTGTTCCATTTCGCGCTATCCCTAAAACCTTTCTTCGAACAAAGAGAACCGGTGTTTATGCCATAATAATAATAAACATCCGCAAAACATTTTTCACAATTATTACACATGTCAAGTGAACAAAGAAAAATCCTATTATGGGGTAAAGATGCGGATAAATTTTGCACCTTTATATTGTATAGGTTGAACAAATTACTCGGTATGATTCGCCATTCTTACTTGACCTCTGAAAAGGCTTAGGTTTTATAATTTTCTCGCCAATTGGACTTTTGGGCTAAGAACTTCACAATTTTTTTTATATCGATGACAATTAGCTCTAATTTGCTGTCTCAATTGATGGTAAATTACATGGTATGAATAATAACGGTCTAATCTGGTAGAGGTACGGCAGTTAAATTAAGAGAAGTAAGCCTAGCGCATTTCTCTAGCGCTTTCAATACAACAGCAGAGTTTGGTTCTCTTTTAAATATTAACCAAACGAGCACAATGCAATTTTATAGACACGTACTAGTAACACAAGTATAATTAAAAATTTATAACACACCCGACAAGTGAAGGTTACAGTAACTAGAAAAGAGCTGATAACTTTCAAATGGCTGAACCGATTTTCTTGGATTATAGCTAAAAACACTCTCGATCAAGCCATCTTTTAAACAAAATACTAAATTAAAATCGGTTCATTAGTTTAGGAGCTACGATACCACAGACAGACACACAGATACACACGTCAAACTTATAACACTCCTCTTTTTGGGTCGTTTCGTTTTACGGCATTGGATGCAGTGCGTAAAGAGCCTCAGGGTTCTGATAAAAATGGTCAAATACTGGGCCATGAGTAGGCTGCTGTATGAACGGATAGAGGGTCAGCTTGGGTGGTCAGTGAGAAATTGCTGTGATTCACGAACGGACAATACATTGAATAGGGCGCCAAGGCACAATGGCCAATCTGGATTCCCGCAAAGATCGGGTTTTCAGATGGACGTTGTATTATGATAAATTTTGACAGCAAAAGAATTGGAATTGGGAGAGGCACGAACACGTTTTTTTTATAAAACTCGTTATCAAAACTGAAACTTGGAAGGTATAACATATTTTTTGAATTTATTTGGGGAAATAATTTATTGCTACAATTTCATACCTATATAGGTATACCTACTAAGTACTTTACTAATACATTAATACATTACCACACCATTATTGTGTCAAATCATGTCACCTACATATCCTGCATCCCTAACAACAATAATATGAGACCCTAAAATATTATCAACGTACAGCCTAAACGGCTGAAGTTAGACCACGTTAGACACTTGAAATAGGTAGGTTCCTTTTATAACGTAGGCACGTCACTAAGAAATTTATAGAAAGAATTTTCTCGTACGATTTGTAAATCTTTCACGGTCAATAATTTCAAGTTTAACCGCAATCAAAACGTGATAGCATAACAACAATCATACGAATATAATGAGTTATCCCACAGAGTCAACAAAAAAGATCATTGCGTGTTATGTATTAAGTAGGTACCTATACTTTTTAGGATTCCGTACCCGAAGTGTCAACGGAACCCTATTACTAAGCCTCCGCTTTCCGTCCGTCTGTCCGACAGTCTGTCAGCGAGCTGTTTCTCGTGAACCTTAATGATTCTTCATGTTTCTCGTAGAGAGCTGAAATTTTCACAAAGTGTGAATTGCCTTTATAAAAACAAATAATAAAAATTACAAAGTAAATTAAAAAAAGAAAAAAGTATTCTACATAATCTTGTATGATGGTACGGAAACCTTCGTGTTCGTACACGAAGGTTTCCGTACCATCATACAAGACTCGTACTCGTACTTGACCGGTTTTATTAGTTTGACTTGTTCTTATGTTGTCCATTCCGTTGAAAATGGCATTTTTCTGAAACGGAACCCTAAAAAGCACAAAAATTAAAAATCGTGAGTGATTTCGTGAGTGAGTTGACTATCGAGACTATAGTCGGACTTACATCGACTAAATACATTAGTATAGCCGTTATATTCTATTCTTGGTTTCTGTTTAAATAATATTCAGCGACCATAGCGATGCTATAGCGCTACTTACAGGGGCGCAGGACAATACAGGCTCAAAAATATCCGTACACGTATAAGCTCAGAGCGCCGCCTAGACGTTCCAGAGCACTCAACGTCCCTCTTAATTAAGGGGGGCAATACTCAAATGCTACTAGCGCGTCGAATAGCCCCATTCAGACACATGCCGTCTGCGACAAGATAACGAACCTCCTCTCGACGGTTATTCCGCATGTGTTCCTTTTTTACTTTTTAGGGCTCCGTACCCCTTATAGGATCACTTTGTTGTCTGTCTGTCTGTCTGTCCGTCTGTCCGTCTGTCGTGTCTGTCAAAAATAAAAAATAGTGGGTACTTCCCGTTGACCTAGAATCGTGTTTTCTGGAACCTTTATAGTTTCGATGAGTCCCTCCATCCGTTCAATCTGTCACAGCGATTAAAAAAAAAAGTACAAGAGCTGTGAGGTTGAAATGAAGTACAGTTATAAAAACTTATTACCACTACATAGAAGCATATTTAAATTTTGAAAAAAAAATTATCTCTTGAACATGTACAAAATGCGTTAGTAGAAAGAAAAATCTGGTTCACACCCTCGAGCTTGCCCTCGAGTGATACCTATCTTATTAAAATCATTACTTATCAGAGTTTTTAGATACTTTTTTTGAAAAACTAGCGTTTTTGAAACCACCTATTTTTTTAGCAACTAGCTTGGATACGGAACCCTACCATCCGTGTCCTGGCACGCATTTGACCAGCTTTTGTATCTCTGTTTTCGCACAATAATTCCACTTGCGAGGCAAATTCTGCTTGATTAAACAGGCAATGTATGTCGGCTGTATGTGATTGTGTAGTAGCTTGCCTACTTTGTAGAAAAAGTAAAAACAGTAGGTACTATTCTATTCGAACTGAGGAATATGTTGTAATACTCAATTCTATTGAAGTAATTTATTCAGGCTGATTTATTCTGTTGATACGGACGTCTACCGTAATGTAGGAGTAAATTATGCAGTACCTAGGCAGGTACATAATATTCATTTACTTATATACTGTAACCTAGATTTATTCATTTTAAATATGAGAACACAACATACATAATATAATATCTCAAATCTCTGTTTCACCCCTTTAACAGGGCTCTCTCCGTCACTCGTTTCATACAATCGTAGTTCCAATTTCATTTGAATATTAAGCAACCAAAGTCCATGAAATTTTGCAGACATATTCTAGAAACTAATATCCATGTCTGTGGTTTTCCAGATTTCTGTTAAAATATTCGATTTCAAAGTTACGCGGTCTTAAAAATTTTCATACAAATCTTTGAACCCCTGTAATTTTAAAACTACATATTTTTAGAAAAATCTAAAACACCACAGACACAGATATTAGTTTCTAGAATATGTCTGCAAAATTTCATGGACTTTGGTTGCTTAATATTCAAATGAAATTGGAACTACGTTTGTATGAAACGAGTGACGGAGAGAGCCCTCTTAAACTGTTGTGTTTTCGTGTCGTCTTCGATCAAAACTGTTTCAACTCAAAAAACAATTTTTTCCATAACATTTCTTTTATAGGTACCTAGTTATTCCAAAAATATTAAAATTATAAAAAAAGACTGAGAAGAAAATATCGTGCTTTGAAAATTATATGATGCATAGTTACTGTTTTCCCATACAAATAATCGAGTCAGGGATCAGAAACTAGGGTTAGGCAACCTATAAAGGGAAGATTTTGACTTGAAACAGTTTTGATCGAGGGGTGCGATATATTCTTTTCTTCTTTGATACATAAGTTCCACATACAACTCGTAGCAAAATAATCGATAGATAAAAGATTTCCACTGAATAGCCGTAAGAAGTAGATATAAACGATCCCATTCATTCACCTTACTTACTTCTGGCGCTAAACCAAGACGGACATTCTATAGAATCCTTTGTGCTGTCTCACTAATGGGTTAGCGAGTACTTCACTCCTTTCTTTTCTAAGGGAAGGTGTATTTTGCTCTTTTATACTTAAAAGTTCATATAGTATATAGATGGTAGGTTTGAGTACTTCCGTGTTAATGTATTCGAGACTAGCTGATGCCCGCAGCTTCGCCCGCGTGGATTGATCAGATCCCTGCAGCATCAGGATTGAAGAGTTGGACTCCAAATTTTTTATGAAACAATGTCGCAAAGTTCCTCTATCGATTAAAAAGAAATGACGCAAATCGGTTTAGAAATCTCGGAGATTTCGGTGTACATAGGTAGAAAACACAACTCCCGTTTTGAAAGTCGGTTAAAAAAGTAGCCTATGTTACTCCCTGGTCAATTCTCTACTAGTCTGTGAAAATCCCGTCAAAATCGGTTCAGCCGATCCCAAGATTAGCCTTTTCAAACAGACAGACAGACAGACAGACAGACAGACAGACAGACAGACAGACAGACAGACAGACAGACAAAAATTTTAAAAACGTGTGATTCAGTGTTGGTATCGTTCAAATAACCATATGACCTTAATATGCGGTAGTTATTTCGAAATTACAGACAGACACTCCAATTTTATTTATTAGTATAGATGTGTTTACCTTATAAGTACGTTGTTAGATATCTACAAAATAATTTAATTTTGGACATAGGCTTCATCATCCCTACCAATTACAATCCGGGTAACTTTAAAACAAGAGTGAATAGGCATCTACTATATAAACGCGTCCCATCTCAGGCCACATTATCACTTTCCATCAGATGTGATTTTGATCAAGTGCTTGCCTATAATGAATTAAAAAAAGTTTCAAGTCAAGACTGATAAATATGTACTAACATTTATGTAAATGACTAATTAATTTTAAAATAGCGATGAAAGGATTACGATTAGTCGTAGTCGTAATCCTTGCAACAGATATCGATTTAATTTTAATCAGATCAATGCCGTAGTCTAGATTGATGAGGAGGGTGTGATGACTGGTACCTACGTGGTACCCACTACTTACCTAATAATTATTTTTTAGCTTTTAGCACATTATCTGCATCATTACTTATTATGTTTCTTTATAATAAAACTTTTTAAAACACTTATTTTTTGGATGTTAACTAACATCTGTCACGTAACATCATCTGGTAACAAGTGTAAATTAAAAACTTATAACACCCCCGACAAGTGAAGGTTACAGTAACTAGAAAAGGGCTGATAACTTTCAAACGACTGAACCGATTTTCTTGGATTATTGCTAAGAACAATCTCGATCAAGCCACCTTTCAAACAAAAAACTAAATTATAATCGGTTCGTTAGTTTAGGAGCTACGATGCCACAGACAAATACACAGATACACGCGTCTAACTTATAAGACCACTCTTTTTGGGTCGGGGGTTAAAAAAGATATAAATTACACTTTCCAAGTACACACTTCTAATAAACTAAGGTGGAAATCCGTTATTTAGGTAATAAAAAGAAAAAAAATATTATAACCATGACGATTTGCGACAATATCAATCCATCAATGACAAGTTCCGTAATATTTGAACTGTTTTCGTTCATCTAGGTACGGTTAATACCAACAATTTAAATTAATGCAAACGATTATTATCAGCACTTATGAAGTTAACTTACAATAAACAAGGCCAATAAAATAAACCTTAATGCCTTAACCAGATGAACACCTTATAAGGATTGAAACTCTAGGTTTTTTCTCGTGTCATACCTGAATCAAGTTTTTCTTTTGATCTTAATTGGTTTTAAATAAAATTACAGTCTTGGAAGGAAAGCCGATTCTTGTAAAGCATGGAATTGTTAGATGTACTCTTATCCAAGAGCTTGTGGACGTGATGCTTAAGTAAATAAATTGTTATAATTTGTCTTTGATATTGTCGTCACATTTATGTATAGTTTTATGTACGGACCTAAGTATTAATATTAACGGCCTAGTGGAGAAAAATAACCATTATTTGCGTTCAAAACCATATAATTTTTGCTTCACTACATTTTTGTATCGTAGATGAGTGTTTGATAACGCGTACAATAGCTTATTTATAAATTTAATATTACTTATCCCGGGCACAAAAAGCAGTTTAAAGAACCGTGATATTTTGTGTAATATTGTTTGCACTAACAAATTGTCTAATGTAACTTTCTATTGTTAATTTGTGTTCGAATTAAAATTGTTCCAGCTTCGCTCAGGTAGAATTTCTAAAAATTATTTTTTGTTGAAAAAACCTTCATGCAAAATTTCAAGTTACTAAACCCTGCAGCTTAAACTATACGTCGATATGACAGACAGTAAGTCCCAGTATGATGTAAAACTTGGATCAGTAAAAAGCTAAAAACACTTCTATAAAGAGTCCACCAGCTCTCGGCCTAGTCGTTTTACCGTTACACCTAGGCCACTCAAACAGGAATGCTGAACGAGTCGTAAAAACATCCATAGTTTTTACTCCTAGCCGTAGAGGTACCTACCATTGGTACCTGTACAATCGGGTGCATGTTCCTTGCGAACATTAGAGTTAACTGCTGGATCAAATAGGTTTACCCGGAGATACTATAAAAGACATTGGGGCCAAATAAACCTGCAAATATTGGGATATGTAACGAATTACAACAAAGTTTTAGTGGTTTGGTACGGGTACCTACATGGGCTAGTATTTCCCGGCTTAGACCCAATTACAGTAAACAATTCTAAACGGTTATGCCAAGTAGGTCTAGTATTTTGAATTACGATATTTTAAGATCCAGACGTTTTGCTTCTAATGCATTTAGCGTTCATGTCTGTGTAGTAATCAAAAAATTCGACTACCTGCTAAACGTAAAAGTCTCTATCAAAAGAAAGCTTTTGACTTTGAGACGACGAAAGCCCGCGAAAAACAAAGAAAATGATAAATCGACACTTTACGCCAGCCTTTACGCTAGGCTTCTTTCAAAGGGGAAATTAACAAACAAAAACATATTTTTCTCTTTAATTAAGGGAACACAATTATTTTCCTCAACTGAATTTTTATTTTGTCTTTTCATTATGATCAAAATATTTTTCACCACAGAACGTGTTTTATTTGTGTAATTGCCGAAACCAAATATCAGATACAATGAAGCCTGTAAACATTTTCAATTTTGTGGCTTTCAAAAATTTTCTAGATTATATTGTAATTAATAAATGAAACTCGAAACCTAGAAACTCATAGAAATGACCGATGCTTAATGAAACAAAACAGTAAAGTACACTATCGACCGACACTCGACAGGGTCGCCGCCCTATGATTACGGCTTGATGACTACCTTACGGGGAATTTTAAAAGACCCTTTCTAAAGCATTGGATAGACAATGCGCGTCGGAAACGTGTCCAACGCGTGGAGTCTCCTTGAAATTTTTATGTAAGGAAACTGAAGAAATGGTCACACACTGCAACATTTTCGTAGGAGTAGCGTTGCTGTCATTGCCATCGCCCTGCTCGATCTGCTTTATATCAACAATTGTTCTGCAATCCGTGTAATAAACGTAATAAATTGTTCATTTGGAATTTGCTGGTCGATTGCTACTAATTCATCAACATACATACATACATACATACATTACATCAACATACATACATTTATTGATTGAATGAATGATGAAGTCTCATAATATTGCGTTTGGCTGAATTTATGTTTGCTGTTTAAGTTCGCTGCAGCAATGCATTTTAACCAATAGCAAGATAGTATCAGCCAATCAGAGTTAATTCCGAATATCACGCTGTAGCTGTTCATTTTACCGTTTGAGCTACAACTAAAAAGAGCACTGGACGAAAGCTGATGAAAATGAAGAACTGAGTAGATTTGACTGCGCACAGGTACTGTATTTTCATACTGCGCTCAAAGTGACGGACGAACCACTTGCGCGGCGGTGCAGGCATCAGCTCAAATCCACAAACTGTCAACAATTCATTACTCACTGCGCAAGTTCAAGGTCAAAGATCTGATTTCCTGACGTCAATAATAAATAATCACTATTCAATTATCATTGGGTCGCCATACTCCTGGCGCACCCATAATCTCCGTTACGCCTTGTGTGTGTGCAAGTCTTTATAGGGAATTTTAAATCAGACCATTACAAATAGCTTCCCAGTTCCCACAATATCGATTGCTAGTATTTAGGTTATGCGACAAACTGAGATCCCTTGGCTATTTGCGTCGGCGGTTGTTGAATAGCTAATTTAAGTTTAAATGCGGTAAATCGCTCTGTTTATTTATAGTAAAGACCAGCAAAGAACTCTACGTCGGTACTTTAATTCAATAAAATTTATTGTCCAGTCCGGATACAGTTTGGGGAAATTTTATTGAATTAAAGTACCGACATAGAGTTCTTGAACTTATATAGAGTTATACTATAGAGTTATTGAGTTCTTGAAAATATATGAACGATATACAAACTGTCATGGGCAACATTTATTTTATGCCATACTAATACATAATGAAAACAATTAATACGGGCCTAAATTTGATTGGTGCCTCTCTCCGCAGTACTCTAGCCGCGGATAAACCTGTAAGTTTTACTTACGTAAGTAGCTTACATGATTAACTTACAATAAATTTACTAATGTAAGCACTCTTATAAGTAAGTACATTTACTTTAATTTTATTGTCAATTAATTATGTAAGCTACTTACGTGAGTAAAACTTAGAATTATAATCTTTTGCTCACGTGAAATTATAATAAGAATAGATACACCACCCGTCTTTGTTTTATGCAAAGCTTTTCGATTAACACAACTAACTCCTAGTCAGGCTATTATTTAATGAACATAACTTAAGTTATATATTAATAGGTAAGTATTAATAATTTGGCCTCTTATATTCATAACCTCAAAGCAAGTTTATTTAGATAGTAAATAGAGAATGACTATCATAATCGGCCTAGACACCACGTGCTTATGGACCTCGTTAGCAAACATTGATAGGATAAATCTTGGATGAAGGATAAATCATAACCGTTAATCAACTTACATCATACGTGGACGTAGTATCTACGGAGGTTTTATGCAAAAAGCGACCAAGAGAACGAGGGAGTAGCTATAAGCAACATTCTCCTCCGCCACAATACTAGACCAGTAGATCAAAAAATAAGTACGAGTATAAAAGTCTAGGTTAGTCGTCAGTCATCACCGGAAATTATCTTGCGTAAGTAGGGTAATAGTTCTTACCCAACTTACGCAAGATAATTTCAGGTGATGACTGACGGACGTTTTGTGCTAAAAAAAAAATCGAGAAGTATTTATTAATATTAGTACGTAGTGGTTGCAATATTTTCTAACACGATACTACAACAAAGTACTGAACCGATTCGGTTAAAAACTACATATATCCAATGCATTTTTTGCTTTGTCATTCCACTATTTGTTTGCCATAACAAGATCGTTATGCAGCAATAAAGCCGCCGAAATAAAGCTTCGATTTCCATGTCCTTTTTACTGTGGGGCAAACCAAGTATGTGTGCGTAGTCTTTTAGAAAATAAGGCGGAACATTTTTTTTTGAAAATAAAACAATAAATTACTTTGTTGTTTTTCTCAGGCACGGAATTCCTGGCCAGTGTGGATTAATCTCTCCTCGTGGTGCTTGGAGCGTTTATGTTGAATAATAAAAATTTTCTCTACAAACAGCACAATTTTTCATATCAAATCCGAGTGCTATGTCTACTCCTAGGCGAGTAGCTTAAGAAAGTAGGTTGTATGCGATGCCTCACAATGAGTCATTGACCGGAACGCATTAAAGAAGGCTCTATCGTATCGTATCCTCGTAGACTAGCCTACGTTAGTGTTTGTTTAAGTGTTTAACCTATGTATGGGTAGACCATTATGGTAGTGTTGTTGCAACAACATTTTTAATACCATTTAAATATTTTTTTATACTGAAGCTTTGTTGTTAAGGTGACCGTTATTTCACTACCAAACGAGTTTGTGAATAAGACTTTTTACTATTGGATAGATTTTAAAAGGATTGCCGGTTAAATAAAATATTTGTAAGTAGTCACCTACGTTATACGTAGTAGGGGGTTATTGCAAGTCTTAAAAAATGCCTTTCTAGAATAATATGTACAGATCGTTCCCCAGCTTTTAGACTTAATAGATATTCGTATAAACGATGTCGCGCCATCGTAAAAGCCAGCAAATAAAGCCGTCAAAAGCCCGTAAAGCCGAACTGTCGGTAGCGATTAAAACGGTATCCTCGTTTAATGTTATAATTATTCCAATTTACGCTGTCATCTAAATGTTTTTATTCGTTTACATTAAAAAAACCGGTTGAACCGCAAAACAGTTTTGATACTATGATATTTGCTTTGGCTTGTTTATGAGCAACAAATCCTAAATTAATTTGCATAAAATTCCAACTATGTAGAAAACTGACTTGATTGTTTTCGTCCAGATTAATTATTTATATGCTATAATGGTTTTAAAATATCAATTCATAAAGATAATGTATGTGCCACAATCTCAGATGGTTATTTATGTTTACTCAAGTTCTCCTATAGCTTACAGTTAGAAATCGCGATTATTTATTCCTAGCCTTATCTATAAACCATTTATCTTAGTCGCTATTTTTATTTCAAATCGATTAACATATTACTAGGTAGGTACTTATACATTTTAATTTTTTAGAATTTTCTAGAAAGTTCAGCGAAACGTAATTCTATCAATTCGCCGCCAGTACGGCGTCATGGTGTCGTTTAGATTGCGAGATACTGTTCGCCGATGATTGATACTAGTTGCGTTCCTAAAAATAGAAACCCTATCTTTTGTCTCATGCATAAATGAATACGGTCGTTTATGCAAAAAAAAAAAATGAAAGAATTTCTATTCTTTCATATTTTGTTACGAAAAATTTCACATAAACTTTTACAAATGCTTTTGAATGATAAAATGAATGCACCAACAAATTATTTCTTTATAAATGGGAGACAGCTAACTGCAAGTATAATGTGTTTTTTAGGTTTTTAAGCTAGCGGGAAATCCTAACGAATGATACGAAAGCAAATAAATTCATTTCAACCCCTTCTGTACCAAAATCACGGCAGTATATCTGTATTATGGCAACACTTAACACAATCTGTCACCGCACACGCATGATCGTAAAAAGGAATGCAGGTCCTCTGCGGGGGGGAGGTGGTGTACGCAGTTTTCCCCTCTGGATAAGTACCGGACCATTGGGTCAATAATAATATATCGAGTTGTTATAACAGTGTGCGTGAATTCTGATCTTCTATTATAAAATATGTGGCACTGAATTAACGATTTATAAAATCAATGAACTGTAAGATTTGTAGTATTTCGATGGTCCTTGCTCATCATCGAATGTTCCTCAACGTCATCGAGATGTGCAAAGTCGTACTAAGGGTACAATTAATGATTCTGGCTGAGTTTGTTGTGGGCTCTTCTCAGACCTGGGCGCGTTTATAGCCTCGTAGCCTTGGTTTTAGGTTTACGTAATTAATTATTAGCACTACATCATTGTGCGAATTCAGCAATTTGCAATCAGAAAGAGGACAATTTAGTACCCAAACTCAAACTCAAATCATTTATTCAAAGTCGCTACTATTGTACTGCTTTTGATGGTCAGAATTGTTAGATTTGTGGGACGACATAGTGGTGATAATTTATATATACTTGAATAAATGATTTGACTTTGACTTTGATTTCCTGTAATGAACGGGAATGCCATGTCTTCTGCGTGTTGCTTAACGATAGGGCGAATGCGTGGCGACGCGATATTAGTTCAATTCGAGTCGGTTTAGATCGTTCGCGTAAAGCCTGACGAATGGCATCCCAGAGATGGGAGAGGAAATTTAGAACTCGTTTGTCACGCAGCGTGATTTACTTGCTTATTTCCTATGTCGTGAGTAGGATTGATTTCGATTTGGTACAGGATTTGTATAGAGAATTGAGCACGTATATAAGAGAGAGAGAATTTCTAAAGGTTAAAAAGCCTTGTTGGATGTGTGAAGCAAGGATTTTTGATTCGATCTTTGAAAACAACCAATGTAATCTAGCCTGAACTGTTTCTCAACTAAGCAATTACCTCTTTGGTCTGTCCAAAACTTTATAAGTATGTATTTCGTGCCTTATCGTCACCAATTGACATAATCATGTATGTATGTACTGCTATGACTTATGTATGTAATGTATGTAGTTATGTACATGTCTATCTAATATGGTATGCTAAGGTAATGGTTTATATATTAATTTTATAAAAATATTATATATACCTAAGCAATCCTAAGATTATAAAACAAGATTCTAAAATCTGGTTTTCGTATTGCCACAACATAAAAGGTTTTTAGCCACTCGTTTCTACATTAAAGTGGATAATGATAGAAAATTGATACTTTCGAAATTCGAGAGCAAGAATGGTAATTATATAGCCGTAGGGAAGTTTAGGGCTTGATATAGCTTTGCGTGAACCAGAACTAGTGTAATTACAGACACGGAAACGCCACATCTTAGTTTTTTTATGGAGCTGGCAAAGCATTCCAACTGCACCGTTCATACGTCTAAACTGTTCTGTACAATAAATTCGGTAAATCCTCTAAAATACCTACTACTCCACTAAAATCGTCTAAAATACTAATCCACTAAAATACTGCACTTCATTTTTGTTTCACAGAATTTTATTTTAATTTTATTGCAAAGTTTTATTTAGATTCCTAATTCTTGGTTAGTGGTTATTTATATAATATGCAAAGCGGTACGCCATCGCTTAATTAGAAATTTGTATCCACAGATCACGCCCAGTTTGCATATAGGTATATACAAAGTTTTTACCCTAACTCATTTGGTAGTCTTTATGTCATTTACCATATTGTCCGCAAAAACTACTGATTTTGATAAAGTATAGGTGTTTTTGCTATTTTTTAACACTCAAACCGTGAGTTTGCACTTATAAACCTTTTACTCAAATAAAACATGTTGAAAACTCTCTTTCCTAGCAAACAAACCGCGATCGCATTGTCACATAACTTGTTGGAGATATTTTATTTGATATTTTGCAGCATTTGTTTCATATAAGTCAAAAAAACTGCCCGATTTGCTGCAGTGCGAACGGATAACTAACAAGCTTATGAAATTGTTTACATCCGACGATCTGTAAACATTTGCATATTTAAGTTTTTTGGTACAAACTCACGACTGTGCCCCCTAGACTAAACAGTCATAGGTTTTAAAAATGTTGATCATAAATTATGTTGCTTCTTTCCTTTGTTAGCTTTTAAATCGCGATCAGTATGTTTACAATTTCTTGTAAAATACTTACTCAGACTAACGTCTTAAAATTTCCTGTATACTTCTTCTCTGTATAAATAACAATTATTTATGCTTCTATAACAAAAAGTTTTCGTTATAATCTTGTTTGAACGAGCTATAATTAATTCCTACCAACATTTCTGTTTATTTTGCAAGATACTGTATCAACCGCATCATTAATTATTGTCAAAATTCTCCATCTTTGTCTCTAGTAATTTCTTGTGAACTCCGGCTTTTATCAAAATGCTGCGTAGAGAAATTTTGCGTCTAACAATATTTTAATATCAATCATGGTGTTAATCATGTTACTGTAAGCGTAAGTTTGTACCTAAATTATAATTAATGAAAGATGAAACGTTTGATGTTAATTAAGCTATTAACCGCTGCTTATGAACATTTTCTTCACCAGAGAAATTATTGCAGATCCGTTGCTGTTTTTTTTATCAGATCGTTTAGATTTTTTTTAACACACGACACAAATACTTTCAATATACTTATTTACGTAGATGTTTGATATTTTTCCTTTCAACAAACTTAGACAAACATAATTATCTAATGTACATTCAGTTCTTGACTTTATTTTTCAGGCCTTTTTATCGAAAGGCCCCTGATTTTTTCACGTTCAAAACGTTTCACTGTTTCGAATGTGTTTGTATTCGAACAATTATTACGACGGGTAATAATAATTAAATACATACCTACTTAGATACACTTATCAATAATATAATTTATTAATATGTGCGTCTTAGTAAAATATGCATTCCTAATTAGTGATACTTACTTTTAAAGCTAGAAATGATTTTCGTCTAGATCTAAGTCAAGCAATTAGTTGATGTTGACCATGAATGAGGTATGCAAATCAGAAATGTGTGACTATTTTGTGGGAAGATATAAACAGGGTAGTGCCATCTATCGGTAGATTTGGAACTAGCAAAAGTACCAAACTCGCCGATAGATGGCATTGAAGTAATTGTCGTGTATTTTATATTGCGCTAAAACGATTGGTCTGCAAGCTTATGACTACATGTGAAAAGTATTATCTGGTATCTCTGGTTTCCCTTCAAAACGTATAAATCTTTCGCCTTTTACTAAAGATTTCCGTGGAGGGGAACACTCAAATGAGTCTTAATTATTTTTTGAAAGCTTTACTTCGTAAAGCTACATAATGTCTTACCTCTTATCTATTATCATTACGCCAAGTGGTCAGCACAATTCAGTTGTGAAATTAGAAATGTGAGATAGTCGATAGAGGCTAGAGCGGTGTATCATCAGTCATTTTAGCATGCTGGTGTAATTCTGCAAAAAACTAGGTAGTACATATTATGTAATAATCAAAATCAAAATTCATCATCATTCATCTACCACTGGCTCGGTATGCCTTTCTTACCGAGATTATTCTGATGTATGCCAAAATCCAGACTCCTCTCTACAGTAACCTTCAAAGCTGAGTGCTGACTTATAATATTAGAACTTTATGATATGCGTAGGTATATTATTAACTAAATTCGCAATTTTCTTTGTTACAGATGGCTACTGCCTCATGAGAAAAGAAAAGCAGTTTTCACTACGTTAAAAAAAGGTAAATTGCATGGACTAATAATATGATAAAATAAGTATAAGTTAAGTCAGAGTCAAAACGTTTTATTTGATGAATCGTTATAATATTTTTTTTTTTTTTTTTTTTTTTTTTTAATTTTATTTTATTCGTCTAACCTACAACTTTTATACATAAAATATTTACAAAAATATAATTGTTTATAGCTAAAAAGATACATAGTATAAACGTTAATAAAAGGCTAGTACAAAAGATTTAAATACAATGATATTTTAAAAGGTTAGTAGGTAGTAAAGTGGGGTAAGATGCAATAATTAATATCAATATTAAATTAACACGTTACATCGTTAAATCTCTTACAAACTAATTAACTCCCTTACGCAGGGAGGCAATGACGTTACGACGAAAGCAGGTCGTCGTAGAATTAAAAATGTTGAGTTGCCGGTGTTTGTGATGAAGCATATTAAATTGATGACAAATGCGATTGATGAAGGAGTGCTGCGCAAAAACAGTGCGGCAGGGCTTAGTTGGAAATACGTTATAAGTGCAAGTTTTTCGTTTAGGGATTTTACAATTCACACCTATTTTTGATAATAGAGAGGTATCAGTTTTATGATTGATGATTTTATGCAGTAGCATTGTATCAAGTAGCATACGTCGGATGCACAGGGAATCGAGCCCGAAATACTTCAACTTGTCCTCATAAGAGGAATGAACAAGCTTTCTGTTGAATTTGAATAGAAGTTTTCGTAAAAAACGTCTTTGCACGGACTCAACGGTGTCAGCATACGTTTTGTGGTAAGGGGACCAAACTGGAGCACCATATTCTAGGGTACTACGAATAAGACTTTTATAAAGATGCATTAGACTTAACGGGTTTTTAAAGCCTCTCGTAATTCTGAAATCTATATATATTATGTGTAATCTATATAGCTAGACGTATTTTTCTCTCTACTACACGAATTTCGGTTGTTTTGTTTGTTCGATGGATCGTGGAGGTAACTCTTCTTAGTCGACACACAGTATTATATGCCTTTAACTGATCCCAACCGAATAAATACATATAAGTACCTATCAGATGGGCGACTATCTAAAGGCGGGAACGGCAATCGAATCGGCAATTCCGAACACGTTTAATAGATAGCACCATTAGCGATATGGTGGCCACGCTGTTGAAAAACTGAATGAGGTTTATGATCTCAATCGTCCTTTGTATGAAAAAATAAACCGTTTTTGTATGATTCCATGTCATTTTATCCACCTGATGCAGTCGGAAGATACTCACAAAAAAACATGTGTATTTTATAAAATAATTGTAACTGTCAGCAACCCGAGCGTACGTATATCTAAAGCTAGCAAAAGAGTGCAAGAGGCTAGGTAAAAAAATTTGGTACTTTTTACTGCAAAAATTAACAAAAAATCAATTAATGATTGTCACCCTACTGCACCCCAGTGACTAGTCCCTAGTGACTCACAGCCCTGAAGATACTATCCAGATTCCAGATACATTTATTTTGCGATCTTCTTTTTATCTACTTAGTTCATTTCCAAAATTATATACCTACTAGCTTATGCCCGCGACTTCGTCCGTATTGACTACAAAAAAGCCCTAATTTTAACCCCCCACCCAAAAAGAGGGGTGTTACAAGTTTGATGTGTGTATCTGTGTATCTGTCTGTGGCGTCGTAGCTCCTAAACTAATGAACCGATTTTAATTTAGTTCTTTTTTATTTGAAAGGTGGCTTGATCGAGAGTGTTCTTAGCTATAATCCAAGAAAATCAGTTCAGCCGTTTGAAAGTTATCATCTCTTTTTAACCCCCGACCCAAAAAGAGGGGTGTTAGGGTGAGGCCAAACGGACGTAATTTTTTGAGTTGTAAGTCGCGTAATTTCGGTTGCGTAATTTCTGCTTCATTCAGTTTCATACAAAAGTTCAACTCATTTTGCGTCGCCGTGTGGCACGAACTGGACTTTTGTATGAAACCGAATGCAGCAGAAATTACGCGACCGAAATTACGCGACTGACAACTCAAAAAATTACGTCCGTTTGGCCTCACCCTTATAAGTTTGACGTGTGTATCTGTGTATCTGTGTATCTGTCTGTGGCATCGTAGCGCCTAAACGAATGAACCGATTTTAATTTAGTTTTTTTTGTTTGAAAGGTGGCTTGATCGAGAGTGTTCTTAGCTATAATCTAAAAAGATTGGTTCAGCCGTTTAAGAGTTATCAGCTCTTTTCTAGTTTTCTTGTAAAAAAGAAAGGTTAGATAACCGTTAGGTTCATAATATTATGTCAATAGACAAATGTCAAGCTGTCAAGATGGACGTTGCCTAAATACATAATTATTTATTTGAAAATGATGTTTTGGAAAACTCAGATACTTTGGATCGTCGGGGGTGTTATAAATTTTTAATTTACACTTGTCTAGTTACTGTAACCATCACTTGTCAGGGGTGTTATAAATTTTTAATAAATCGATTGAATTTTTAAAAATCGTTTCCTAACGAATGGCTGCGTCATAATAACCATCTAGGTACGTGCCTTTCAGCCCGATTCGTCCAGTAGTTTTTTTTTTTTTAAAGAATATTAGCCATGTTAAATGACTAATATTCCCCTTTCCTCTCCAACTAAGCGTTAGGCTTATGCTAGGAGTAGGTACGACAATAGTGCAACGGGCGGGGTTTGAACCGTCGACCTTTCGGTTTTCAGTCCACTCCTTTACCGGTTGAGCTATTGAGGCTTACATTTGAGCTGTGCGTACATGCTAGATTAATCAGTTAGCGTTTCCTTTTATAGATTTAGATCTAGGTACGTTCCTATTGTAATTTGTATCTTTATAGGTTAATTCACCTACTTATTGAATTTTTATTTATCTATGCAGTTCACGAGCTAAAAGTTCTTTTTACTTTAATTCAAGTTAGACATAAACTTTCTCTTTCATAATATTCAAACTTTTAGCCACTGAATTCTTACGAAAATCGTTCTGGAGAACTTTGTGGACTCAACCTTACTTTCGATCCAATTTCATCTTTTCTTCATTGAGAGTTTTATAATATTCAAACTATTCTGTTATCTCGTCCGTATATGTATGTATCTATCGGTGGAAGTTCTCTGATAAGTCTCATAGGTCCACCATAGGTCTCTTGTAGGTTGTTGGGATTACTACAATATAGTGCCGCTTGGGTACAGCTTGCCTAAGTCTTTCGGTGCAGGTACCATTGCAGCATCTTGGGACCCCGACGTCCATTGTGACAGTAATAATATTTATTATTGAAAAGTATCTATTATTTACATAAATACTGTTTATTTCCTCTTTTCAGTAATCTTTTCCAAAATAGCACAAACATTAAAGACCTATGTCCACTGATAAACAAGCTGATAAAGGAAAACAGTTTGCGTATTACTCCACATCCCGTAAATTCGGTAAAATAACCGGAAATTGCCAACGTGCACTTCCATTAATTGCCGCCATTAATCTTGGACCTTAGCCGATTTTCGTCGGGACTCATAGCTGAAGAGATGGACGAAGTTTTGGTATAAGAGGATGAGCGTCATTGTACGTGATACCGTATACGAATACCTATAGATTTTTGGAACTTTTGAAAAGGGTCGGCGAAATGGTGAAGTAGGACCTAAGTAACAAATATTCTCAAAATTGTAAAAAAAATTAGTTAATTGCTCGACTCTGGTATTACTATTTTAGTACATACATAACATTTGCCTACTGTATAATAACTTAATTTTTTTAATCAAAAAGAAACATACCAGATACTCGTAAATGTATCCTAGTATGATATATGGTGACCAGATGTTTTGAACGTCTTATAAAAAACCATGAGTGAAAAATTGCCAGACATGAGAAAATTAATTAAAACGAATTTTTTATTTGATCGATTATATTTGTTACGCAGTGATATTAGTGTGCCAGAAATGTTATTACTAAAATGTCTTCCACACGAGCTAAAGGGGTATTTTATACAAAGCTCATTTTCAGTACCTACGAAGTTATGTGTAAAGGTACGTAAGGCAGTTGTCGGCGATTGTAATTGGAAATGCGTCATTTAATTTTCATACACTTTTGCCTCCACCTTTTCTGTGCTGTAAAGTTAACAATTAGTTACAGATTTCTACCACTAGCTCTCCAGCTACAGTAGGAAATCCCCGATCGTTGTGAACAGCAATAATTGTGCGAAGTATTAGCACAGGTATTAGGGGATAAGGTTTTCCCTGGCGTTCGGATGTCGGATTAACTTTGTTTGTTTAAGCCGCTTCTTGCTTGCTTTCAAGAAGCTATTAATGTTTTATCTTTTGATATCAGGTTCGAGGAGATGTTTCTGAAAGCATTTTACGATAAATGCTCCCCAAAAATACAAGACGTTACGTTTTCTGGTTGTGGCATTGTAGCTCCAAAATGAATGGACTGATTTAGTGCGATAGCGTCACACCTTACATTTTCATGAATCGATATTATGATATTCAAAACAAATTATAATGCTCATTATAATTTGATAGGCATCTTCTAGGTAAACGCGTCCTATCTTAGGCCACACCATCACTTTCCATCAGGTGTGATTGTGGTCAAGCGCTTGCCTATAATGAATAAAAAACTAAAAAAATGTTATTGTTTATACAGATGGGCCACGAGCACGTATGTCGGACGAGGCGGCGTTGCTGTAGGTGAATAGGAAGCGAGATGGCGCGGTGGGCGCAGGCCGTGCTGACGGCGCTGGCGCTGTCCGCCGCGCGCGCCTACCTCATCATCGTTCCCGACACCGCGCCGCCCGGCCACGTCGTCCTCGACGCGGCCGTCTACAAACTCGGCTCAGAGAGAACCTACACCATCGACGTACACCGCACCGCTAACTTCGTACACCACATCCTACGAGTCAACAGAACTTCTGGACTAGTCACTCTTCGTAAGCGACTGAGATGTGACGGTGTCCTCTACCCTAACCTCTTCACATTTTACGTCGACTCCACGTCCGAGCGAATCAGAGACATCGATTACTATAGCTTACCTATAAGAATACTTGTAGCTGGTGAAGATTGTAGCAGGCGACACGCTGACTTGTACGACATAGATTTCGATAGAGTCTACGATCAAAACGATTCAGCTTTACAGTACGAAGATGACAATGTAAGAGATAAAAGAGAAGCTATTTATCAAGAGAGTATAGACTGGAGATTGTTAGAAGAAGAGGAGCTAGACTCTAGTCAATATAGTGTGCTGTCCACGGCCTATCCGTGGTCCAATGCGATGTTTGAGGATTTCGCGTTTAGTAATAGAAGTAGACTAAAACGATCTCCATTAGTTCCCTTCGATATGGCCATAGATGTTAAGATAGCTGAAGCGAAACAATGGATTTCAGAGACGTACGCCAGTTTTGGGATACCAACGACGGATCGATGGCAAGGAATTTGTTTAAAGAACTCGCAATTCGTAAATTCATTGACAGCATTTCTGCCGCGGACAGTTCAAAAACAGTGTAGAGTTCAATTCTTAGACGTAAGTGATCCACGTTTTGTCATCGAGAGTAGTCAGGGCGATCTCGTAGCGAGCGGTGACGTGTGTATTCAAGAGCCAATGTGGAAGGTTTCAGTGCTTTTTACTTTCAACTGTGAACGGACAAATATTATTGATTCGGACCATAGATTGAAGATAGTGTATCACCATCAAGAGCTGAATGATACGGATATAGCAAGGCGAGTGAAGAGGGAGTTGCGGAATCAGTCTCCTTATTTCGAACAAGCTCTTTACGTCGCCTCAGTCGCTGAAGAACAACCACCAGGAGTCGTAGTCACTACTGTAAGAGCCCGGTAAGTTTTCATGAAACATTTTGATATTCAATCTAAGGATAGAGTCATAGGCCAACTGGGTTTTGTACATTAAAAGCCTTAGACAATGTAAACGTTCTAAATTCAGAAATGTGAACGGTTTTTACAATCTCGCAGTACGAAACCATGAACTTTTCAAGTCAACATAAAACGACTAGGGTATCAGTATCGTGCCCTACCTCCCAAGCGATCAATTTTGAAACAGCTAAAGTGATAGTACCTAATAACAACAAGCTTTATCATTCAAGCATGATTATAAATCTACGGCACCTTTTGTTTTGCCATCTGCAGATATGCCAACTTCCAACTTCTTAGGTTGGCAGCCGACATTTTCATGTCAATGGTTGCCAGTTAGCTCATCTCTGTAAACGACTTGCTTAATAGTCAGTAAATCAGCGCGTAAGGGTTGGAATAGCATGGATAGACCGACAGTTATTGGTATATCTGTAGACGACTTTTCAAATTGTGCCAGTAGTTACCCAAAATTATCCTAATCAATAAGTCCTTCTATAACCCATCTGGCCTACTTTACCTAATAGGACGTGAGGTCAGCACTGCGCTCGACGCGCTCCTATGTTTGAATTCTTCACTCAGTCCTTGCATTCTAACTTCTGAACTCTTGAAGACGTTGCCATCGCATTTCGTTGCCATCATGTCTAAACAGTGCTAAGATAGCAGATCCGATTCTACTCAAGAATTGGAGCTGACTTGTTGGCACTTGTATATGCAGTTTCAAATGTCGTTCCGGTAGTTAACCAAAATTACCCTAATCAATGAGTCATGAATGCCACCGGTCTGACACCCGTCTATAAACCATCTGGCCTGCTTTAATTGACTCTAAGCTGGCTCGTTGAGCTTTTATGATCTCATCTATTTCATGCGGTCCGGAAACAATGTAATCGCGACGAACAATGGCTGACGGGCCGTAAAGCCAAAATACCTCAATTACGTTGACGTCGGCTTATTGTGACTAGCGTGAACAGCGTAAATGGACTTTTTTCCTTTTCATAGTCTGGGCTATATCAGATTAACCTTTCACCAAGTTTATCATTATATCCATTATATCATTTCAGTAATGATGCCTGGCTAATAAAGTATAAACGGGTGGTTTAGATACCTATTACAATACTTTTTTGCCTGGCTCAATCTCAATGCTCATTATTTGTGGGAACGATACCAATTATTTGAATGATGAAATTCTTTGCAATTATCTTTTGAATAATTTTGTTTAAATGTTAATGTGAAGCTGAGCTTTAAGCCATAATGTAATATATTTTTTAAAATAAATGTCGGCACATTTATCTTAAAAACCAGACATGATAAATAGTGCAGCAGTAACTATTTGCATACCAACTTGGCCACACTTTCATTCGAATTTTAACTGTACTTTACTACTAATACTTGAATACTGTATAAAGAATACTTACTAGTCTTGGTTCAGATATTGGTGCTTTCCTTCAGACATATTGTTGTATTGAGTAGTTTCATAACAACGATCTCTGTTTATTTCAATTTTTAACCCCCGACCCAAAAAGAGGGGTGTTATAAGTTTGACGTGTGTATCTGTCTGTGGCATAGTAGCTCCTAAATGAATGGGTTCAGCCATTTGAAAGTTATCAGCTCTTTTCTAGTTTTCTTATAGAGGTTTTTGTGTCGGGGGTTCTTTAAATTTTAAGTTATTGTAACAATCGATTCACACCGGAAAAATTGAAATTGGCCTCAATTTTTTTTTTAAGAAATATTGCCGTACAATAATGTTTTACTTTTCACAGTGATCCAGAAAACAGCCCAGTGACATACTCAATATCGAGTCTCCTGGACTCAAGATCGGCTGGCATGTTCGCTGTGGACACCAGGTCTGGAGTGGTGACGACGCAGGCTCGACTGGATAGAGAGAGACTCGATGTGCACTACTTCAGGGTGGTGGCTCAGGATGACACCTTCCCGCCGAGGAGCGGCACTACGACGCTTCAGGTTTGTAGTTTATCTAGATTTATCTATTTAAAAGAGCCATAGTTATACACAAAAGTGGGCGATACCACAAGATGCGATTTATTTCATTACATTCAAGATTGAATAAGAAAATCTATGGTGTTGGTGCCCCTTATGAAAAATACTGGGATAATTTAGATTGGTTCCTCAATTGCGCATTGATAATAATTGATATATCAAGCAGACTTCTTAAAAAAAGTTGCCTTCTAATATCGTACCGCAAGGCATTACCAAGATCTGCACGTACCTACGTAGTCAAAATTCCACGGACACCTACGAAGGGATTTGCCACCGCGTTTTTAGTAACCGTTAGGAACTATTATATTCTGTTCCGCTAGTACATGGAACGTCCTTCCAGCATAAGTTTTCCTCTCCAATTTTAATATTGGTACCTTCAAGTGAACAGGTATCTTCTAAGCGCGCTCCATCTTAGACTGTATCACCACTTGCCAGCAGATCTGATTGCAGCCAAGCGCTACTCTATAAATTAAAAAAAAATGTCAATGAACTTGTCTTCTACGTGCTTCTACTTTCCAGATAAACGTGCTAGATTGCAACGACCACGCGCCTGTATTCGAGATGCAACAATATGAAGCCTCGGTCAGAGAAGGCGCCAGCACCGGTACCACCGTCCTTACACTAAAGGCTACTGATCAAGACATTGGCAAAAATGCTGAGGTATGAACCAATTCGTCAGATTCCACTGTTCTTTCTAGTTTTCCCACACGTGTGTTCTGTGGTCCTCGTGTGAGATTATGTTTTGCATTAATTTTCGTCTATTTTAGCATCATTAACATCATAGTTCCTTAGTATAGGAAGGCTATTAAGGCTATATATCAGAAGCTATATAATAGCTAGCTTTTTCACAATTATTAGTATCATAGGTAGTTCATAAGTATGTATTTATCTTTTTGTATAAATTATGATTTTATTGTTTAACATTTAATTTTAATGATCGAATTCCATTAGTTTTATGTGTTAAAGGAGCCAATGGATATGTAAAAACCAGATTAACTAGCAGTCAGTGACTTGTTTACGACATCATTATGATAGCCATAATAAATAGTTTGAAGCAGGGAGCTGGTAGCAAGTAGCTTCGGTGTTACGAATTACGATAAACTAATTGTCGTTAGCTATGACAAAGAGCTTATAGTTTTAAAGCTTGTGAAAAGGATTAAAGAGGTGTTGAAATCGGGTACAGCTGAGTTTTCGTAAATAAAAAACGAAATTGTAAAGAATAAAAGCTGTCCTTTTATTGCAAGTTATTTGCTCAAGTCTGGCATTATTTTGTTAATTAGATAACATAATATATAGATAGGTATACTAAAAAACTATTTAACCAGACCTAAGAAATAGAAAAAAAAGTAATGTACCTACCTAATAGTGGCATTTTGAGTGGCTTAGATGTCTGGCGACAAGATTTATTTGAAGCATATTAATTGAAGAAATAGAACAGATGCCAACAAATTTAAAGACATCCAAAGACCTTTTAATGAGTAGGTACTTAGAACCTAATATACCTATGCGTGATGTCGGTTTTAGTAAGTTTACAAAAGTAAGCAAAACTTTAAATTCTACCTAAGAGCTTATGATTAAAAAAAAAATAACATTTTGCCCACTAGCTCTAATGAAAACGTATCATCAGAAAATTGATATTCAAGACCTTGTTATTATATCTACACGTATAAAATTTATGGCCGATTCTATTAGGTCGTTGACTTCAAAATCTTATTTACATTCGATAAACGAAAGGAATGCACTACCTTATTAGAGCAGTTGTCGCTGTAGGCTACCGATAAAATGGAAGAGAAATAGTTAGTGATAATCCCTTTTATGAGATAATAATATTTTACTTGTCTTGACAACGCTTTTGGTTGCGTGCATACATTTAGCTTTTTGGATGATTAAAGAGTCTCCGAACACAACATATTATTTTGCACAAATTACACTAGATCACGCCATCATCATTAACATTCCTTTTGGATATTTTTTACCCGACTGCAGCGAAGCAAAAAGGAGGGTGTGTTTGACCTGTATGTATGTATGTCCGTTGGAAAAAGAAATTCTAAGTATCGACTCGCGGGCATCATCTAGTAGGTATACTTATACAGTATAAACTCTATATAACGACACCGAAGGGACTGTGCATTTTATGGCGTTATAGAGAGTTGTCGTTAAATGGAGAGAAGAAACATCAGAATTAGAAAAAGAAAAAGTTTATTTATGTGCATAAAAAAGAATGTTATTTGAACGCTAGAAAGTTTGTGAGCAACTAAGAATATGATAAGGTATAGATAATCCATGACTCCTACTTATGAGTCATGGTCAACAACAGTGTACACGTACAAGCAATCCCAATTTGTAAACAAAAGAACGAATTTCTTAGAATGTTCGGTATGCATGATGCCGACTGTCGAGTTTATTGCGGGCTAGGATAATAAAGCGACAATAGATCGTACACAGCTGCGCAGTTTTTACTAATTTTAGCAACTTAAAAGGTACTTTTTATTACTCAATTGTTGTCGTTATTGAGAGTGGGTGTAATGCTATGTAGAGTGAAACATGGTATGAAAGACAAGCTAAACCAACCGAAGCCAATTGATTTCGACGCTTAAGGGAGTTTGTCGTTAAATAGAGTGACGTTACATGGAGTTTACACTGTATTTTAATAGCGATTTTTTGCAATGTAAAAGAATATTGACATGTACTTAAGGGCAACAGCCCAAATGGTCATGGCCAATTATTGATCCGGGAACATATACTTACATTTTACAGGTTTCCAGATTTTAGATTCTATTTTAGATGCCCCCAATTTGTTAAGATTTGTGTATAATTATAAGAGGTGTGTATAATTATAGTATTTGTTACAGGTGGAATACTCAATAGACTCAGTCAAGGCAGAATCCCTAAACCCAGAACTAATAAACGACTCCATAGACTCAGCAGACCAGATTGAAGCCAGGGAAGTGTTCAGGGTGGATAGTAGAAGCGGTGCGTTGCTGACTCGAGCCCCGTTGGACAGGGAGAAAGTGTCTAGGTACACTGTGATTGTTAAGGCTACGGACCAAGCCAGCCCGTTGTCTGATCGAATGTCTAGCAGGTTAGTATTATCCACAAAATACCTTTGTACCTTAAATACTAATTAATTTCCAGTAGATACCTAGTTAACTGTCTAGCTGTTCTGTACACCCTTAAGGTGTAAGGCCTCCTTCAGATGTTTGCTGCGTTCATTTAACAGACGATAGTCAAATGAACTATGAACTGGTTATTTGCACTAGAGGGTAGTGGTCTAACCTCTCACGAGGACCAGCCGGATTGAGAGGTTGAGTTTGTACCTTCAAAAGAAGAGTGGAATAGGCCTCTTCTCGGCCAGAATGAGAAGGGTTTCCATAGTCCACCACGCTGCTCAAGTACGGCTTGGCAGACTTTTTTGAGTGATGATTGTCCTTAATTACCTGTCATATGTGGTTTATAATTTTTCCTGATATTATTTTCATGGTTAGTAAATATTTTATTTTCCGTTAGCGCAACGATTCACGTAAACATCTTGGACGACAACGACAACTACCCGCAGTTCAGCGAAAAGACCTACACCGTGAATGTGGACGAAGATATCAGCGTTGCTGACAATCCTGTCATCGCTAGGATAAAGTAAGTTGAAGCCAAGACTGGACCCGTTTTACTAAGAATTAGTAGGTACTTGCTACTTCCATGTTGGACCCAAAGATTTAATCTAATCTTCACCAATGCAGGTGTTAGTGTTCCGTACCTGAAGGATACCAACGGGACCCTAAAACTAAGCCTCCACTGTTCGTCCGTCCGTCTGTCTGTCAGCGGTCCATATCTCGTGAACCGTGATAGATAGAGAGCTGTCACAGAACATGTATTTCTTTTGCCGCTATAATAACTAATAGCTAATAAAAATTTCAAAATGGCCGCCGTGAAAATTTAAAAAATTTAAAAGTATTATTTCTTATACGATAGTATGGAACGCTTGGTGTGCTAATCTGACTCGCACTTGACGGATTTTATTTTCAAGTTTGATAGCAAAAGCTTTACCTTAGGCTTTAGAGTGACAAGGAGAATACATATTAGTCATGCGAATAAAATATGCTTGATATTATATGCTTTAAAGATACAAAACTAAAGTGTTACGTTTCATACCTATTCACGCGATACTGTACCGTGCATTGCTTGCTTCTTTTAAACGGAAGTTAGAATGTAGACGTCTGCGTTTCGGAATTTATAAGGCTGGAAATAAATCCTTGTTTATGGATATTGTGTTCCCTCGATATGTTTTAAAGTGAAATATGTAGCGAGAACTTCCAACGAAAACTGTCTGCTGCGGCGTGAATATTCCTTTTACTCTCAAATAAAACGAAACAAAACTTCATATTTAATTGAATCGCCTTATCTGCGTCGAAAATAAAAGATTCGGCAAAATTAGGAATACAGGTAATTTTGAGGAGCTGGCAAACAAAACGGTATAATTGCACGAAATACAATTTTACAGAAGGAGCAAAAACTGAATGCTGAATCCCCGTTCTGTGCCTTTTGAAAGTCTAATGTAAATTTTATGTGTTATATGTTATAATAAATTGTGTTATAAATATTTATGTTATAATAGTGTTATAGCGTTAAGATATCAAAATAAAGCTTTTATTATTATTAATGTTTTTCCGTTTTGATCGAAATCATGAAGTTATGACTGAATTTAAATAGGAAAGCGCAGCTTTAGGCATACACTTAATGAGTTCAGATTTGTACCGGAGCCAAAATCATCCGGGTAAAAGTCAAAAGTGTTTAATCACACCGTTTTGTTTGCATTTCAGGGCAACGGATGCAGATGTCGGCCCCAACTCGGCCATCCGCTACGCAATCATCGGCGGCAACACGCAAATGCAGTTCTCTATCGACAGCCTGAGTGGAGATGTGTCTCTTGTTAAACCTCTCGACTACGAGCAAGTACGCAACTACCGACTTGTGATCAGAGCTCAGGGTACGTTCCTTCTTTACTTTAAAGTTTCAAATAAATGTGTCGTGATAAAAAGCGACTTATGACCATCTCGAAGCTGCAAGTTATCTTCCTCAAATAAGTTAATGGAATGGGATGTAAAAAGGGAACAAACAGACAGATTTTTTCGCATTTATAATATTAGCATGGTCTACATCATTTAAATGTCTGAAAATTTTAACAGATGGCGGTAGTCCATCCCGCTCTAACACGACCCAGGTTCTGATAAACGTTAAGGATGTGAACGACAACGCGCCGCGCTTCTATACCTCACTGTTCCAAGAATCCGTCAGCGAAAGCGTGCCCGTCGGATACAGCATCGTCAGAGTGAGTATCACATAAACCTAACTAACATGAACATAACTAACATAACCCTTAATATGAAGCGGGACGCATATGATTTATAATTTATAGCCAGTGTCTTCAGGATGATGTAAGGATTCTGACGATAGGTACATCTAATCTTGTCATCAAGGAAAAATTCCGAAGATACTGTAGGTACATACATTTTGTACAATCGGCCTCAGAATTCGAGCAGCAACTCCGCAAAACTATTGCATCAAAAACCTGTCACACTTATGACCTTTTTCTATAAGCACGCCACACACAATGCCTAACGCATGTGCATTACCGTGCCACACGAATGTAATCATTAAGGTGCTAAACGACTTACGGCCTTTGACTGTACATTGAAATAGTAACAAGTACGTTGGAAGAGGTGTGCTATACAAAATGACAGTTATTTTTTTGTGCCGAATGTGCCTTCCTGAACATTTGTATCAAATGGTCGTCGTGTTGACACTATGGTGACAGTGTGGTGGAACTATTGCCAAAGCCGTTCTCATTCTGACAGGAGACCCGTTCTCAGTAGTGAGCTGGCGATAGGTTGATCGTGATGATGATCAAATTTTATTCATTACAGGTTCAGGCGTATGATGCAGATGAAGGCGTGAACGCAGAACTGACTTACACATTACAAGACAAAGAGTACAATGGCAACAACGATCTACCGATCACCATAGATCCGCGCTCCGGATGGGTTTACACGTCAAGCCACTTGGATAGAGAAGTCCAGTCCAAATATCAACTTCAGGTATGTGGTATATTGAAGACTAAAATAATTTAAAATCCTTCAGCAAGTTGTGGAAATACATTCCATTGTCCCACCCTAGGTGCATTTGATACTGACACTTCTAATTACTTGTTACTTGTTAAGCTCAAATCATACACCTATAGGCTCAAATATTGAAATTCAAAAGTGTACATGAGTACCTATGAACTAAACGATTGGGATTTGCGCGATCAAACTTTAAAATTGGCCAGAGATTAAAGTTAACTAAGAAAATCATATGACTAGACGCTAAATAATAATAAGTGCTGTTACCTGAGTATTTACATACTTCTCAGAGAAAACATCTTATAATATTTAATTCAATTAATTAGGTAATTTCAAAAGCCATAAAGCAAAATAAGAAGAAGATATTTTTTCAGGTGACAGCAACAGACAGTGGCACGCCACCCCGTTCAGCGACAGCGTCAGTAGTTGTGGTGGTTCAAGACGTGAACGACAATGACCCGGTGTTCGCGCCGCCTCAGTACGACGTAGAGTTGGCAGAGGACGAGCCGCCTGGCACTCCCGTCGTCACCGTCACTGCTACAGACGCTGATGAGGATAATAGGTAAGATTAAGAAGGGGGAAAAGATCCTAAAAGAGTAAGGCAACAGATGGGGCACATGGAAGTCACCAAGTGAACGAAATAAGCCACAGGGTCCCGTTGAAAACAAGCGAAATAAGAGCGTGGACTGTAGGAATTCCTACAACAAAATGGTGGTGGTGGTTTAAGACGTGAATGATAATAACCTGGTGTTCTCGCCACCTCAGTACGACGTGGAGCTGGTAGAGGACGAGCCTCCCGGCACTCCTGTTGTCACCGTCACCGCTACAGACGCTGATGAGGAATATAGGTATAACTTACAAGGAGAGAAACAAGCTGAAGGTGCAATTATCCATTGCCACTTCAGCTTGCTTAGAAGTAATAGAAATGCATAAGTCCTCAGCTAAGTGAACGAATGAGTAGCAATCAGCGAAACAAGAGCGGAGAGTGTGAAAATTCCTATGAAACGCTTATGTTCAGAAATGCAGTTCAGATATCAAACGTGTGAAGTAACACGTGCTGAGTGTTGATGGACCGACTAACCGCGTGCGTATCTCTAAAAATTCCGTCCACCACAACTGTCTACTCTTCTTTTCTTTGTATTCATTGTCTAGTTTTGTTTGTTTCTGACAACCCGACCCTACTGATTTATATTTCTTCAGTTGTACCTATTATTATTACAGATTACACTACGAAATCACCGGTGGCAACACCCGTGGCCGTTTCTCCATAACTTCACAGAATGGCCGGGGACTCATAACTGTGGCACAACTGCTAGATTTCAAGCAAGAAAGAAGATACGTCCTAACGGTCACTGCTACGGATTCTGGCGGAAGATCCGACACAGCTATGGTTAACATCAATATAACTGATGCTAATAACTACGCGCCTGTGTTTGAAAATGCGCCTTACACTGCTTCGGTAAGATCTTTACTTTAAGTCTACATATAAATACAAGTTGTATTGCACCGTTTATTTAAATTTTGCATGTATCTATCATAACATGGGGTTATTTTGGGGACCAACAAATTCCTGAAAGGCCGGCAACGCATCGGCGGTACCTCTGGTGTTGCAAATGTTCATGGGTGGCGGTAATCACTTAACACCAGGTGACCCGCCTGCTTGTTACTCGATATTGGATTTAAAAAAAACTGCCTGTTCATTTTCTCGCTATTGTTTTTAATAAAAAAAATTACCACAAAGTATTTTTGAAAGAACATTACATTTTGCAGGTGTTTGAAGATGCTCCAGTCGGCACAACAGTACTTGTAGTATCAGCGACGGATAGTGACGTAGGAATTAATGCACAGATAACTTACACGCTCAGTTCAGAAATCTCCAACGAAGCCGTCGCTCATCATGAGCAGGAGTTCCTCATCAATCCTCAAACTGGAGCCATTACGACAAACAAATTGTTGGATAGAGAGACTATGAGTGGTAAGTTTACAGATGGATGCAAAATCCCTTTTAATTTAATGATGAAACAAAATATGTAGGTCGAAATAGTTACAGAAAACGTATCCTAAAAATTGGTAATTTATTTTTACGGTAATTTATCAACAAACATGTGAAGCAGCAATATAGGAAAATTTAAGTTTTAAAAAGTTTTTAATGTTAAATAAATAAACTACTTAGCTTCACTTGAGGCGAGTTGAAGCATAAGACGTCTGATAAATCAGCTTGAATAAAAGTGGTTTTCTACTCTACCCTGAAGGGACATACAGAGATTTAATCAACAGGAATAAAGGACGCAGGAGTCAAGAGTTGTATTTACGAAATATCTCGCCATTTTCTTTCTATGAAAGTTTTTTTTTCAGGATATCTGCTTACCGTAACGGCTCGGGACGGCGGTGTTCCATCTCTCTCTGACACAACTGATGTGGAAATATCCGTAGTGGACGTGAATGATAATGAACCGATCTTCAAGCAGCAACTCTATACTGCCAGCATCATGGAGGATGCTTTAGTTGGTGAGAGATTTTTAACCCCCGACCCAAAAAGAGGGGTGTTATAAGTTTGACGTGTGTATCTGTCTGTGGCATCGTAGCTCCTAAAGTAATGAAGCGATTTTAATTTAGTTTTTTTTTTGTTTGAAAGGTGGCTTGATCGAGACTGTTCTTAGCTATAATCCAAGAAAATCGGTTCAGCCGTTTGAAAATTATCAGCTCTTTTCTAGTTACTGTAACCTTCACTTGTCGGAGGTGTTATAAATTTTTAATTTACACTTGTAGTTCTCTACTTTAGATTAGCAGGAGGGACCCTGAATGAAATCCACCATCATGCTGATACTCAAAGTACAAATAACTTCAACTAAGAATAGCGCTTCCAAAATTAATGGATTCAACCCTGTTTTTTAAAGCAATCAGTGGGTGTAGGTAGATACAACAATTCAACAGGTAGAGTTTGTACCTAACATTCAAATTCAGTCCGTTAAATGTCGTGTTTTTGAGGTTAAAACGTAAAAAATATCCGTGAGAGATAGTTCCAAATTTTTTATGATTATCCTAGTTAGTAAATCTGCTTGTCATGTATAATTTCCAGGATCTAACCACTCGAACCACTCGTATCATACTTCTTATTATCATTTTATGTTCCTAGTAGACTCATTTGCTTGTAACTTGATTTTTTAAACCTGAAAGTTTAGTAGTTATATAGGTTGACTAACATCGCATCTTCTGTCCCCAGGTACATCAGTAACCCAAGTGAGCGCAACGGACGCGGACGTGGGGCTCAACGGAAGAGTGCACTATGAACTGGGAGCCAAGGATCGGGAAGAGGGGTCGTTTGTCATCGACACCGCGTCCGGAGTGATCAGGACCAACAAGGCTTTAGACAGGGAGTCTGTGGCGATATATGATTTGAAGGCCTTGGCGATTGATGGGGGAACACCACCTCAGAGCTCTAGCGTGAGTAGTGAAGAAATATTTAAAAAAGTGTTTGGTATGATATAAGAAACAATAACTGCTTCAAATTCAGAGAGACAATTTTTTAAGTATGCAACGTACCAGCTATACTTATTCACGTATTTAGTCGATGTAAGCCCGACTATTAATTTTTTTAGACATCTATACTAATAAATAAAATTGGAGTGTCTGTCTGTAATTTCGAAATAACTACCTCATATTAAGCTCAAATGGTTATTTGAACGATACCAACACTGAATCACACGTTTTTAAAATTTTTGTCTGTCTGTCTGTCTGTCTGTCTGTCTGTTTGAAAAGGCTAATCTTCGGAACGGCTGGACCGATTTTGACGGGGTTTTCACAGACAAGTAGAGGATTGATCAGGGAGTAAAATAGGCTACTTTTTTAACCGACTTTCAAAAAGGGAGTTGTGTTTTTCTTCCTATGTACACCGAAATCTCCGAGATTTCTGAACCGATTTGCGTAATTTTATTTTTAATCGATAGAGGAACTTTGTGACAACTTTCCCACGGGATTTCAGACCCTAAATCCACGCGGGCGAAGCTGCGGGCTTCAGCTAGTTTGTTAATAACTTTGACTATTAATTTACTTGCGGTAGCGTTGGTGTAAAAGCGTTTCTTCCAAAAGCCTAGCCGCTAAGGTACTTTGGCGTATAAGCAAGAATTTGGAAGCAAGGGTACGCTTAGTGCAGCGTTGCAGGTAGCGGGCATCGTTTTTTAAATAAATAAAACGGAGGCTTATCGGGTGAAATGCAAAAATACTTGCAGTATCGTTCACTTGCGCTTTTCTTATCACGCGCCAATTATGTCCATGCGATCAATGTACCAAAAGTTAAAACTAACATTATAACTTGCAGGTGATTGTCCACATAAAAGTGGAGGACATCAACGACTCCCCGCCAGTGTTCGAGAGCGACTGCCTCACGTTCTACATCCCGGAGAACAGCCCCATCGGCACCACGGCCGGCGAGATCTACGCGCACGATCCGGACGAGGGCCCTAACGCCGTCGTGCATTACTCTATTAAAGGTATTCTTCAATTTTATCCTTACGGCGTCCGTTTTCCTGCCACATGCCTTGAATGCCTTGAAAGCAAGACAATAAAGAAAGATAACGACAATCGTGCTTAAAAAGGAATATATGAGATCTATAGTACGCGACAGGTGGAGATGGCAATCGGGGTATGAGGTGGGGTGACCCCCCACACACTCGCACTCATCCGCAGTGGGTTAGTGCGGGGGCTGTGCGGGTGTGCGGGGGCGTCCCCACCCCGGTTGCCATCTCAACCTGTCGCGTACTATAGATCTCATCATTCCTTTTTTAAGCACGATTGTCGTCAAGCGCAAGCTATCACGCAATAAAAAAAATACCCTAATATCAACCCCCAAAGTCATTTTAAGGCGAGGGGCGCGCGCGTAGCGTAACCTGAGTAAATAGAAATTCGACTCCCCCTACGATTTTATTTTAGTCTGATCAATGCTCTACAGTCTACATTAATGAGGAGATTCCGCTTGAAAGAGAAAATTATAAGGGTTCCGTTTTTCCTTTTGACGTACGAAACTCTAAAAAGTACTTATAGGAGCACTTATCAAGACCCTTAAAGGGACTAAATACCTAGAGAGTACTTCTCGTTGAGCTAAAATCATGTTTGGCAAGTAGCAAGCAGAAAATATCCGAAAACTGAATTTACAGTTACATCACAAATAAATTGGAAAGTGTTATATCTTGATCAATGATACAGAACCCTTCGTGTGACTCGCACTTGACTAATTTTTAAAAAAACAAAGTATTACAATATGTAAATATACAATATGCAATGTAACTATTACATTATTTTGTGGAGTGCAAAATTGTTATGAATGTCAGATTTTTTTAACTTTCCCGAAGGTGGAGACGATTCCAACAGCTTCTCTCTCGAAACCCGCCAAGGATCTGACAAAGCAGAACTAATAACCATGGTAGACCTGGACTACGAGAGCCCAAGGAAGAAATACGAGCTCATCATCAGAGCCGCAAGCCCTCCTCTGTGGAATGACGTCAGAGTAGAGATCCTAGTGACGGATGTGAATGACAATGCGCCCATGTTGAAGGATTTCCAGATTATTTTCAATAACTTCAAGGACTGCTTTCCTGTTGGACCCTTTGGCAAGGTCCCGGCGTATGATGCTGATGTTACTGACAAAGTAAGTTGAGAAGCTGCTTTTTAAAAATTCTATTACAAGCTAGCCCTTGTCTGCGATCTCACCTGGTGGTAAGTGACGCTGCAGTCTAAGATGTATGCGGACTAACTTGAATATGGCTTCTACATGGCATCGTACCGGAACGCTAAATCGCTTGGCGGCACGCCTTTGCCCCGTAGGGTTGGAAATAGCTATGGCAGAAGCCTTCCACCAGACTAGACTAGAAATTATAAATTCCCAAGTTGCCCCTGCCGATAATCGAACCCGGGACTTCCCGCTTATAATGCCACAGTGCTCATCACTGCGCCAGGGAGGTCTTCGTGTTCTTATTCTTTATCGATAGAGAGTGCAGGACTTCTAGAAGATTCCATTTTACCTGTTTATTATAAATATATTATTTTTTGAAAATTAAAAAATATTATTCCTTGAACGATAGTACAAAACCTTTCGTGCGCGATTCACACTTGGCCGGTTTTTATTCATTTTTTTATTTGCAGCTACAATACCGTATTCTCTCTGGCAACAACGCAAACCTCGTTCTTTTGAACGAGACAACAGGCTCTATGACTTTGTCACCTCAGTTGAACACCAACGTGCCTAAGCTAGCTACAATGGAAATATCCGTTACAGGTATGTTTTAAAAAAAATTAGGTACGTAAGAGTTTCGTATTCATGTACCCTAGAGCTTTCAGCTTTCACTAATATTTTAACTTTTAGGCAAGCGTTCTCCATCTTAGGCTGCATCATCACTTGCTAGCAGGTCTCATTGTAGCCAAGCGCTAGTCTGTAAATTAAAAAAAAAGTGAACACAACCTTACAGGCGCTTATTTTTCAGATGGTGTAAACGAAGTAAAAGCGATGATGCAATTACTAGTCCGGCTCATAACAGAAGAGATACTCTTCAACTCGATAACCGTCCGCCTCAACGACATGACAGCCGAGCAGTTCCTGTCGCCTTTACTGGGCTTCTTCATAGACGGGCTCGCGGCTATCATACCCTGCCCTAAGGAGAACATCTTAATTTTTAGTGTACAGGTAAGTTAACTCGTTTGATCGACAATAAAATGAAGCAATAATAGGGTATTTTACCCTTTTTTGGGTTCCGTACCTCAAAGCGAAAAACGGGACCCTTATAGGATCACTTTGTTGTCTGTCTGTCTGTCATGCTTGTTGTGTCTATCAACAAAACTTATAGGGTCCTTCCCGTTGATCTATAATCATGAAATTTGGCAGGTAGGTTGGTACTAGGCATAGCACAAGTGAAGGAAAACATCTGAAAGCCGTGAATTTGTGGTTACATCACAAAAAAAAAATGTGTTTCAGTTTCCAAAGTAAGATAAAATACATGAGCTGAGTTCATGAGCTGTCATGACGTCACACAGATTAGCATGACAATACAACGCCGTTTTCTTAGTGAAATACATTGCAACTACAATTCATGTGACGTCATAGTCGGAATTCATTATAGCGGCTACAGTTTCGTGCGTTTCGAATATTACATTACTGGTCTTCTGTCGTTTTAATGTCGTTATTGTTTCACAGGATGACACGGATGTCACAGGCAACATCCTTAACGTGTCCTTCTCAGCGAGGAGGCCGGACGCAGAGGTTGGCATCGGTGGTGACACCTCACAGTACTACTCGCCCGCCCACTTGCGCGAGCGAGTGTACTTGCACCGCGCTACTCTCGCCAGGCTTGCTACTGTACAGGTACTATCATCCAGTGACCTCTATGTACTATGCACTATACCTTATACACGGAAAGAAGTTAGTATAGCGCTCTCTCTGCTACGTCATCCCATACAAATAATGAGGAAAAAATTTCAGTGGGCGTTAACCATTTTGAGTCACCAACCAATCAGAAACGTGTTTTCAAAATACATTCGAAATTCAATTCGATTGATTCTATCATTTGTATGGGATTACGTAACAGAGATAGCGCTATTTCCGCGGTATCTTTGAAAAGACCAACCGCCGAGTTTCTTGCTGGTTCTTCTCGGTAGGAAAGGCATTCCGAACCAGTGGTAGATGCTTTTGACGATTCAAAAGTACTTGTAAAAGTCTAATTGAATAAAAATATTTTGAATTTGAATTTTGAAATTGGGCATTCCGAACAAAAGTAGTGTTGTCAATCAAATCATTATTTACTACATTAGACATTACCTATACTAACCATGCTGATTAACCTTATTTGATTTAAGGTTCTGCCTTTCGACGACAACATCTGCGTCCATGAGCCATGTCTGAACTACGAGGAGTGCCTCACGGTGCTCAAGTTCGGCAACGCGTCCGGCTTCATCAACAGCGACACAGTGCTCTTTCGACCTATCTATCCCGTCACTACATTCACCTGCCAATGCCCTCAGGGATTCACTGGTAAGATTTGACCTATTTTTGAATTCAAATCCCTTGCGAGACAATCTTAAATCTTCCTGTTCTGTATGAGAAAGCCCCTTCGAACGTCGTTTCAAAGTCGACTTTCATTATCTCGACACCGACCTTCGTTACCTCGACATCGAGCTTCGTTACTTTGAAATCGAATTTCATAAACTCGTTATCTAGACGTCGTACTTCGTTCCCTAGAAGAGATCTTCTTAGCTTCGACATAATTAAACCTTCGTTACTTCGATATCGAACTTCGTTGTGTTGACTACGAACTTCGTTATCTCGATAGTTAACCTTGATACTTTAAAGTCAACTTTCCTCGCCTCGCAATCAACCTACATTGGGTAGTTCGAACTTCGAAGCCGACCTTTGTTATCTTGAAGTCGCCCTTCCAGAAAAACATAGAATTCCTTCATCATTAAATAATTTCGGTTTAAACAAACTAAAACAAAAGCCACGCAGACAAAGTCGTGGATAAAAGCTAGTTTATCTGTTCTTTCTGTTCAGGTTCTCGAGAACACTATATGTGCGACACAGAAGTGGATCTGTGTTATTCCTCGCCGTGCAAAAACAACGGGACTTGCGTGCGACGGGAAGGGGGATACACTTGCGTTTGTGGAGCTGGATTCACGGGTGAATATCGATGCATCTAAAACCTTCTTTTTTAATTCTGTTTATTTGTACAAAAACTTTTTAACAATAAGAAAAAGACAAAAGTTGAGGAAACCACTGATGTCTTAAACAAATCCCTACCAGTGACCGTTGACTTGGCTTGAACTTAATTTGAATAAAATGTGTGACATTCTCGTATCACAAGTTTGAGACAAGATTTTGGATTCTGGTCGAAAAAAATTTCGAAAGGGAATCCAAGTTATTCATTCTTTGAAAAAATTTACTAATTATGTCGGTTGAGTTAGTTTCAACCGGCCATGATCGAAAAAACTACATTTCTGAAAAGTTACATAGGTATAGGTAAACGCCATCGGTAAATTATGGTTCTGTACCTAAACAAAAATCCTAAGCTTCACTAAATCGGCGAACCCAAAAATAGTGGTGTCCTTTTATACGTGCTGTTCTTTTGCAGGAACTAATTTAGTTGATTTGCGGGTTTGTCTACGAGCGAATCAGCATCATTGTTGTGTTGAACTATTCTTCCGATTTCAGGCGTAAACTGCGAGACGATCCTAATAAAAGCCACATGTGACATGAACGGCGACGGCAGCGTGTGCCGCAGCGGGTCCCAATGCGTTGCTAAGAAGGAAGGGGGGATCTTATGTCAGGGGTGTACCATCGACGCGGCGTATACAACTGATATGTGTGAGCTAAGGGCCCGGAGCTTTCCTACCACTTCTTTCTTGACATTTCCGGGTCTCAAGAGGAGGCATCGATTCCATTTGAAACTCAAGTAAGTCTTAGTTTATTGAATACCAAAGTCATAGATTTTAAATATTTTTCAAGTCTTATAACTAATGGAAAAGGATCAGAGATATCTACCAGAAGAAAGGTATCCGAAGTATCTAGTTGAAATTATAAGGTGTTTTTCAAGTGGGACAGTATGGAAAAATCCAAAACATTAGAAGATACAGACAAACTGTTATAGGAACCATTGGGTCTTTTTTTGTGAAAACAATTTTGGCAATAGTCAATTTTTTGCTCAAGCGTGAGTTGTCCATAAAACATGTTTTCCCTGCATCTCCTATGGTTTTGGATTTCCACATAATGTTCAGGACGTATTTCTAAGGCAAGTAAAATTTATTAAAGGAATGTCATATTAGAATTTTCAGTACGTACCTACCCAGGTACCTAGTGTCCATTTAAGTTTTCTTTGCAAAGGAAAAATATAGAAGCATTCTGTGGTGGGCGGTTCGAATGGCAACTAGGTATAATATGTTTCTTTGGGATTTTTTTTCATTTATCCTGATCCCAAAAGCGAGATTTACATTACGAAATTATTTTCATGCATGTTGAGATTGATGCCACGCAATTAATTTCAATACGCGCGAAATCAGACGTTTACGTTAAATTGCTTATGAAATTAATGTCATGAAACTAATTTCAGTTCGTAATGTGAACTTGGCTTAACAATATTTTTGTGTCCCTATGAAATAATCCTTCCGTCACAGATTTGCAACTCAGACAACATCAGGCCTTCTCCTCTACAACGGTCGATACAACGAGAGACACGACTTCATAGCTCTGGAAGTGATCAGTTCAGGAGCTGGCGAGGGCGGAGGGTCGGGGGTTCGATTCACGTTCGCGCTGGGAGGCGGCAAGACTGAAGTCACCGTGGAGGGAGACGTTGCTGATGGTGTCTGGCATACTCTTGAAGTAGAGTACTTTAATCGGGTATGGTTTATTTTTTACTAGATGGTGCCCGCGACTTCGTCTGCGTGGATTTTCGTTCTTTAAAATCCCGTGGGAACTCTTTGATTTTCCGGGATAAAAGTTGTCAATTTTTGGGATGCAAGCCACCTCTGTGCCAAACATGTAAATCGGTTGAACGGATAGGACTTTCAGAATCCCGTGGGTTTGATTTTCTGGGATACAAAGTAGCCTATGTCCTTCCCCGGGGTGTAAACTAATTTTGTACCCATCAAAATTGGTTTAACTGTTGGGCCGTGAAAAGGTAGCAGACAGACAGACAGACACACATTCTTAATTCAATTTTTTTTTAAATTAAACTTCACTGCACCAAAAATCTGCGCCTAGGTACTAAACGTGAACTTAATTCTTTACTTGTCAACTTTTGGGGCTACCTATCATGTATGATATAGGTTGGAGCAGATCATTGTTATAACGTGTTCCATAAGACATGACCAGGAAATTTCAACTTTTCCTTTTAAAATTTTCTTGCCAGTGGTATAAACTCAATATCTTTTTACAGACCGCAACAATGGTTCTGGACGACTGTGACAAAGCGCTGGCGCTAGCGGGCGCGGCGGAGTTCGGCGTGAAGTACGCGTGCGCGAACTTCACGCGGAAAGTGCTGCCACCGCGATGCGATATTCCCACCGAAACGTGCCATAGGTATAAATAAGAAAATTATACTTTTAAAAAAGTATTTTTAACCCCCAACCCAAAAAGAGGGGTGTTATAAGTTTGACGTGTGTATCTGTGTATCTGTGTATCTGTCTGTGCCATCGTAGCGCCTAAACGAATGAACCGATTTTAATTTAGTTTTTTGTTTGAAAGGTGGCCTGATCGAGAGTGTTCTTAGCTATCATCCAAGAAAATCGGTTCAGCCGTTTGAAAGTTATCAGCTTTTTTCTAGTTACTGTTACCTTCACTTGTCGGGGGTGTCATAAATTTTTAATTCACACTTGTTGATTTTTTTTATGGATCATGTCATTGTATCTTCCGATATTAATGAAATCCTTACGTCCTTACAGTGATCCTTACACGAAACTGAGTCGACTAGTCTTTTGTTTCATTGCAGGATAGATTTGCGCTTGATGACAATCGTGCTTTAAGCAAGGCGAGGTGCAAATGGAGGTCAAGTTGGAGCGCACTTGCCTAGAAGATGCCTATACACTTTGACCTTGAAGCTATCTAAGTTATACGTGGCATATGCTATGGTTTGGCTGCCGGAAGGGCATTAAAAACCTTAGCGGTTCGTATTAGAAACGTTGAGCAAAAACGTTTCGTGCGAGTCTATTAGATATCGATCACAATATAATGATGCCAACGCTCACGATTTCTTGCTGTTCTATGGTAAAATGTTGAAGGAGGAACAAGATTGTAGAGTTCTTGAGCATATATATATTCGATAGGCAGACGACATTGCAACGGTGTCAATATTGCCTGAGTTAATTATTGATCGCCAATAGTTTTGTACTTGCTTTAAATATATGTGTGGCAGTTTGCAGAAGAATATCACTTACCCATGCCATTTATTTTGTCCCTTATTCTTTAAACTCTCAAGCAGATTCCTCGACCTAACCGGACCTCTACAAATTGGCGGACTACCGAACATCCCGAGCAGTTTCCAAGTGAAGAATAAAGACTTCGTCGGCTGCATATCAGATCTATTCATCGATCACAAATTCATTGATTTGAACAGGTATGAATTCTTGAATAATAAATCGCTTAATCAAATCAAAACATTTTTATTCAATAAACCTTTATTATTTATTTTACAAGTACTTTTGAATCGTCAAATGCATCTGTCCATTCCATTCCATTCCATCAGCCTGTATGCGTCCACTGCTAGACATAGGACTTTCCAAGAGCGCGCCACCAAACACGGCCCTCCAGCTTCCTCATCCACCCGCTCCCCGCTACCTTCTTCAGGTCATCGGTCCAGCGGGCTGGATGCATCTGTCACTGGTTCGGAATGCCTTTCCTACTGAGAAGAACCAGCAAGAAACTCGGCGGTTGCCCTTTTTAAAGATTTGCTATATGACTAACCAGTTATAAATTTTTGTGCGCAGTTTCGTGTCGGATAACGGGACGTTAGCGGGGTGCCCGGAGAAGCGCTCTCAGTGCAGCAGCGCGCCGTGCTACAACGACGGTGAATGTCTCGATCTATGGGACACCTTCCTGTGCAAGTGCAACGAGGGATACACGGGGAAGGATTGCGCTGATTGTAAGTTTTATGCCTTTCTTTATATGCTGGATTTCTTGAATTTTCAGGTTTTTTCTGAGTGGCTAAAAATGATAAGTGGCAACGTTTACTTTTTATATAAAATTGGAGTTTGGTGTGATGAAGTGAGATGATAATAATAAACTAGTTCTGTCAGGTATTAAACCGTAGTTTAACCTATCCTAAATAGTTAAACTTTTAAAAGCAAAATTCCGCTAAAACGGTAGCAGTCCCGACTTAGGAGTCGGATCAATTTGAAACAATCGCAGTCTGACTGAAAATACCAGAAAGTTCAAAATTAAATAGGTACCTACCATGAATATTGCGAGTTTCTTTAACATTCAGCGATAATGAGATATTTTGTCTGCACATTTATTGATTTCACTATGCCGATCCTAAAATTCTTTTGCTGTGGTGAATTTTAACCAGTCTAATATCTTAATTTTTTTATGTTAGTCGCCCTTGCATCTAATGTAAGTATAGAGAACAGAAACACAAAAGGTTAAAAGTTTGCGTCTGTATAGATACAGTTATAATGTCTTACTTTCCGTTCAGCTACGTCACCCCCGTGGCGCTTCAGCGGCGATGGCATGTTGTCGTTCAACCCTCTGCTCCGCCCCATACAACTGCCATGGCTCAATGCCTTATCCATACGCACGAGACAACATGACGCCTTCCTTATGTCTGTGCAAGTGGGACAGAACAGCAGCGTTCTTATCACTGTAAGTTTATTCCATAGATACGATACTTAATACCAGTCAGTTTACTCTCCAAAATGTTCCTTGCAGCACACTCCTATAGTATTGAAAGGACAATTCTACAAAAAAACTCATTTTTTAAATTTTTTTTACTCATTCTGGTCATACTGTGAACAATACAAATCTGGACCAAATTGAGGTTTTCCACATTTTGGAAACTCGCATATTAATCGCAGTTGAAGCGTCGTGTTTTTGTGGGCCTTCAAAAGTACCTACCGAATTATCTGCTCAGCCGTAATTCTGCTGAATAGGCACTAAAACAAAGTATGAATAAGGCAAATAAACTGAAGTATAACTTGAATAGATGAATAATATTTCCGTTAAAATATTTTAATTTGTTACTAATTTCCTTAAAATATTTTTTTTATTTACTTACCTTATCTATATTTTGCTCAAATATCGATTACCAATTATTCTTAATTATTTTCAACAGTTGAAATCCGGCCTTTTACACTATTCATACAATGGGGAAACAATGTTCCTCCCATCCACCACCCTTGCCGATGGATCATGGCATCGCATAGAAATCAAATGGCTAGGAACCGATATATCTGTGAGCATAGATTACGGCCTTCGGAATGCGTTGTTGCCAATGTTGGCCAATAAAATACAAGGGCAATATATTGGTAAGATCCTCATTGGTGGATTGGATACTACTGCTGGATTGTTGGCGTCGGATGTTGGATACTTTGAGGGGTGTATTCAGGTGAGTTAACCCACATCACTTATTGTTTCCTTATTAGAATATAAGCACAATCTTGGCCGAACATGCCCAGTCTTTAAGCAAAATATCTTTGCTGATTGGGCGTTAGGTTAGCTGCTGATGAAGTCCCCTATTACAATAGAATAGAATCCCCAATTTGAATCGTCAGAATAATTTTACCCGAGTAAATACCTAATAATATTCAATCAAAGATGTTCTAGTTTAGAATAGGCTATATCCCAAACTGATTAGGGAATCCACTTTGTAAATAATCATAAAATATATTTGGAATGTGATAATTAATAAGTCATGTTGAAGAGGTATTCAATAAAAATCATTTTCTAGGATGTCCGAGTGGGAACTGCTCAGTCGCTACTAAATCGACCGACCGTCAGAGAAAACGTGAGAGACGGGTGCCAGTCGCGAGCGGACTGTATGCTGTCGATTTGTCCACCATACGTAAGTGTTGCAAGCTTAAAGGTCGATTCACACCAATTGCGTACACGTGACACGTGCGTAGTGACGTGTATATACAGTAGGGCCATAAAAAGTTATATTTTATTTTCTTGTGAAAATTCAATCAACAATGGAGAAGTTCATACTATCCTGCATTTTTGGTCAGCTTATTACTTGGGTAATTATGCTTAGAGGGATACCTAAGCAGAACGCTGATTTGACTAGTAGTCATCATCCCTATTGCCTACAATGGGTTATTCTCCTGTCCTGTAGTTTAGTTCAAAAGGTCTAGCCGCACTAGCAACTTTTTTAATACCCTACTTCTGTTTACTAAAAGAGCCCTCAATTTCCAGAGCAAATGTATATCCTCGTGGGATAACACGGAATGCGTGTGTGACCCGGGTCGCTTGGGCCCGCAGTGCGTCGCGGCCTGCGACCTCAGCCCGTGCGGCCAACACGCGCTCTGTGTGCCCAATGACAGCGATAAGGGGTACTCTTGTAGCTGCTTTGTAGGGTATATGATGACTGGTAAGTTTATTTTTTTTATAATAAAACTAGCTGATGCCAGCGACTTCGTCCGTGTGGATATAGGTTTTTAAAAATCCCGTGGGAACACCTTAATTTTCCGAGATAACTTTTTATCTATTTTATTCCCCGGGATATAAGCTACCTCCGTACCTTTCATCAAAATCGGTTAAACTGTTGGACCATTGAAAGCTAGCAGACAAACAGATAGGCAAATAAATAGGCAGACAGACAGACAGACGATAGACAGACGGACAGAGACATAGATAGAGAGACAGACAGAGAAATAGACGGACAGACAGACTCATACATTTTCGCATTTATAATAATGATAAGTTTACTCAACCTTACCATGCTTCATTGGTTTATATCTATTTATATTGTTACATTGTTGTACAGGGCAAGGATGTATAGAAGAGGACATGCAGGAATGCCCCAGTGGGTGGTGGGGCTCGCGGCGCGGCGCGTGCGGGCCGTGCGCGTGCGACGCGCGCGGCCTACATCCTCATTGTGATACTGGCACTGGACAATGTCGATGCAAGGTAATAACTTAGCAACAAAAAAAACGTAGATGGTTTCGTGGGGTCAAAATTGAAACTTTCTTACGCATTATCTTGCATCCGAGATAAACAGGGTGTAACAACGCTAGCAAAAACCAAGACAGGTGATAGTACTAATGATTACTGATAAGATTCCAAAAAAAAAACTACGAAAAAATAAAAATCCTCTATTTTTTAAAAGTTCACAATATATTGCAAATAAAACATCTGACCGAAGCTAGAGGTCAACGATCGTTTCGTAAATAGGTCACTCGAAGTCAATGCCGCGTCATATGTGGGGCATTGACTCGAGTTTTGCTCGCTATACAATGCGAATTTGAAAAATACTAAATCACTAGAACTACAAGAGGCAAATGGTTATTGGCATTGGATTGTGTTAAGGTAGTGTAATAATAATGCTAAGTTTTTGCTAGCGTTCTGGTTACACCATACGAGATATTATCTTGCAGGAAAACCATTACAAGCCTTTAGGGTCAGAGCAGTGTATCCCCTGTCAGTGTTACGCGGCCGGTTCGCTCAACGGATCGTGTGAAACTCTTTCTGGACAGTGCTACTGTCGCAGTGGAGTCATTGGTCGAGCTTGTGACTCCTGTGCTAACCTCTATGCTGAGGTCACGCCTAGTGCGGGATGCAAAGGTTTGTACACCCCATAACCTTAACATATGTTCACTTAAAGTTTGGCCTATTGCGTAAAGGCCACTAAAAGGAAGCAAATAAATAAATTTTTGTTTCAGTTGTTTATGATGGATGCCCTCGATCATTTTCTCACGGTGTTTGGTGGCCACAGACGAAGTTTGGAGTCGAAGCTATCACGGATTGCCCAACAGGTAATTTATATTATCATCCCTTGAACTCTTTCATGGTACGATTCCCATCTGTGTTAATGTTTTTTAAATTTTTACATTTTACATTTTAGGGTCGAGTGGTAAAGCGACTCGTATGTGCGATAAAACTCAAGTGATACCATGGCAGGAACCAAATATGTTTAATTGTACAACATCTACATTCTACCAATTAAGGAAACAGGTACGAACAGGCTGAATATAAAAATCTTTTCCCGATATTTGAATTATTTGACAACGATCTGCTCATCTATACATATAAAAAGAAAGTCCTGATTCACTGGCTTACTCCGAAACTCTTGCATCTTCAATGCTATAAATCTAAAATTTTGCCCAGAGGTTAGATTTTTAGATAAGGGACAAAGAGTAATGTTTTCATCTAGCGACGTCGTTTGTGGTTGCTAGTTGTAGTTAGATTGAATTGACTTCTATACGGTGTAAACGAATTGAATTGAATATATTATATGCCTTGAATTTAACCTTTCCAATATTGAATCGAGTAATGAGAACTTCAACTTCTGGTTGCAGCTTTTCAACTTTCTATCCAAAGTACAGAATTTTAAATAGCCAAAGGACCTTAAATGTTCTATTATCCATGATTAAAATTAAAGATAAAATTTTGGTCCAAAAGTAACAGACCCTTTGTGAACAGAACTTAACCGCCCTGACTCACATATCAGCGCATTAATCATACCCATTTTAATTTACAAGTAAAATTTCAAAATTTGGCCATTTTTAACCCCCGACCCAAAAAGAGGGGTGTTATAAGTTTGACGTGTGTATCTGTGTGTCTGTGTGTCTGTGTATCTGTGTATCTGTGTGTCTGTGTATCTGTGTATCTGTCTGTGGCATCGTAGCGCCTAAACGAATGAACCGATTTTAATTTAGTTTTTTTTGTTTGAAAGGTGGCTTGATCGAGAGTGTTCTTAGCTATAATCTAAAAAAATTGGTTCAGCCGTTTAAGAGTTATCAGCTCTTTTCTAGTTTTCTTGTAGAAAAGAATACATAATTATTTATTTGAAAATGATGTTTTGGAAAACTCAAATACTTTGGATCGTCGGGGGTGTTATAAATTTTTAATTTACACTTGTAGCTGCATAAAATAGAAACCGGCGAGTTGCAAGTGAACACGTTCGTCGGTGTTCGCTTGGCGGAGGACTTAGCGAGCGCGAGCGCGAACACGCCGCGTCTGTTCGGCGCCGACGTGTTGGTCGCGGAGGGGATACTGCTGGAGCTGCTGCAGTACGAGCTGCGGCAAGCGGGCTTGAACCTCACGCATAGCCAGGATAAGGACTATGTTCGCGTGAGTGTAGACTTCCTTACCATTTTAGCTGTATTCCTAGCGAACACGATTGTCGGTGTTTGTGAGTTTTCAAATTCAAATTCAAATTCAAAATATTTTTATTCGATTAGACTTTTACAAGTTCTTGAAACTTCTTTAAGCTCCAAAAATAAAGTTGAAACATCTACTTGATTTTGAGCTCAGTCAGATTCATGGTGTAAAGAGCAGTCGAAAGGCTACGTCATTTTGATTGCAACTCAAATTCAGCTTTATTTAGTTAGGCATACGGTTGAAATTGTTATGATGAAAACAAACACTTAGGAGACTTTCTGGACATTGTATTATCAGAAATGTTTCATTATGTAGCAAATATGAATTTCTTCTACTTGATTTGCCAAAAGCCAGTTTTTAGACTTCATTTACACTTACAATTTATTTAATGTTTTGATCGATCATTAATGGACATTTCATCATGCACCTATTTTATAAGACGTGATCCTAAAATTAATCTAGATGAATATTTTTTTAATTACGTTTCAGAATATAATAAAATCCGCTAACACGATACTGAACATAAAATACGACAAGGAATGGCGTCGCATACGAGAGCTGACAGGCCGTGGCGTGGAACATTTGTTGCAACAATTTGACAAATACATCGCAGTTCTCGCTGAAAGCCAGCACGATACCTACACTAGCCCCTTTGAGATCGTCACTTCGGATTTGGGTAACATTTCTTTAGTTATATTATGGTAAATTCCAAAGTGAATTGTTGACTGTCCATATCGCCTATTTCGGCGATATTTATCCTGTAATATTATACATTTTTAGGGTTCCGTACCTCATAAGGAAAAAGGAACCCTTATAAGATCACTCCGTTGTCTGTCAGTCTGTCCATCTGTCCGTCTGTCCGTCCGTCCGTCCGTCCGTCCGTCCATCCGTCCATCCGTCCGTCGTGTCTGTCAATATCTTGTACGATGGTACGGAACCCTTCGTATGCGAGTCCGACTTTCACTTGACCGATGCTTTTGTTATGCGTGTGCGTTTCCTAAAGCATAACTTTAAATTTCAGTGATCGGCGTGGACATAGTAACAGCAGAATCTATCTACGGCTTTGAACCAACAACGCTCAACCGTTATGGAGACTCGTACACAACTGAACGAGTCGTTCTACCGGACACATCCGCTTTCATACATTCTCCCATACAGACTCCAGGCTATTACGGCATTGGAAAAGCGAAGAACAAAAAACCCTCCAGTCCGACCGTCTCCTTTCCAAAGTACAACAATTATGTGAGGAGTAAGAACAAATTTGATAAATTCTCAAGGGTTCTGCTTCCGTTGGATTTGATTGGGATCAATAATGCCCAAGGTATTCATATTTTCATTCCTTATTTTTAATTTTTAGCTTTTATAGTCTTTTTAAGAGTCCCTAACACATGCCCTTAGCCTCTCTTAGGCCTATTGCAAAAGAATTGTGTATCAATTTATTATGCCAAGACTATTTATTAATTAAATTTTTTTTAGTAAAATTATAGATGTTAGTATCTTCAGGATAAATTCTTCAAACAGTTCTACGATTTATATACAGATCCTTAATATGTTCTGAGATCTAGTAGGTATTTCCATTAACATTTTTCTTGTCTTCTAACAGAAAACTTAGAAACAAACTACGAATCTCGAGCAGTATTCTCCTACTTACAATATTCGAGAAACACCTCACAACTCATGCCTTTACGTATGGACGAGTCGGTCAGTCGGCGCTGGGGAGTCAATATTACTATAGGATCGCCGATACTGCAAGTGGCGTTATTTGTACCGGAGTATGTATGGGTTAGAGAGACGAAGGAGACTGACGAAAGTGGTGTTGATAACAATATGGAGGATTTCGAAGGTTTGTAAAAGATTTCAATTTATTAGAACCTCAACAAAGAAGTTAGACCATGTTACTAATATTATTATCGCCAAGAAATTTGGCACCACTAGTATTTTACATTGCTGTATGACATCGCTGCGTAGAAAAGTATAAGTCGTTTCTTGTATAGTATATCCGTCTATCTCTCTCCGTTGAAAGATCTATTAGAGAGTGACATCTACTCACTCCTCTCCTTAGGAGACTTCGTCATCTTGGACGGTGACTTTAATGCTCCATACCATGGCTGCAACGAATTGTGCCAGTGGCTCCTAGTAATAAAAATATTGCAAGAAATATAAGATTAGAATATAGACTTACGATTTCTTTTCACGAAATTTACAAGTAGTTGGTAGTAATTTTTAAAGTACCTACATAATGGCTGTAGTGATAAAGTGAACGGCTCGTTTGCGCCAAGCCTAAGAAGTAAAGTATTCAATTATATTCCAGGCCTCACATACAATAACAAAGGTCATCCTCACCCAAACAATATTGACAACCACATAGCCCCCAGTACACATTCAAAACACGACCCATGGCCTCAAACAGATGAAAACTCAAACCACGATAACCACGGACCAGTAGTTATACAACCAGCGTATAAGAAATCAGAGAAATCGTACAACGAAAACTTCCAAGAAAATGATTCATCTTATGTAGAAGAAAGATTGGAAAACTCTGAGGGTCCGAAAGTTTTAGCCCTAATTATGGATAACGAAAAAAATAAAGAAGCTAACTCCACCAAAGAGGTGGGGAAGAAAAAGTTGGTATATAAAAGTTTGAATGGAGTACGTTTGAAGAAGCCAATAAGATTGCAATTGTGGTTGGATATCAATAGAGATACTTTCGGTTCAAGAACGAACCCGCAATGTGTGCATTGGTCTACTTTGAGAGGGTAAGTGTTAAAGTATAATTTTAGTAAAATGTAGTTCATGTGTCGGATGTCATTAATTTTTACCAACTAGGCCATAGTTTTGGCACAGTGTTTCAGTTGATTGCACTGGGTAACTTTCATCCAAGTTTGTAACTGGATGGTTAACTGACTGTATGATCTTATTCGTGCCTCGAAGATTACATTTAGATTACCACTAACATCTGATAATAATAATTGTTATATCTAATAGATGAAATCCCGTACCCTTTAGTCAAGTCGCTTGCCGAAGCTCTGCATTCTTATCTCAAGAAAACAGTAATGGGTTAATAGATAAAGCAGAAAGTCGAGCGCAAAACAAGTAGTCCAATCTGAACAAGAGGCATATGACTGCGAATTGACAAAAACAGACCTCAGCCAGGCTAATGTATTTAATCTTAGTCTCCATGTTGCAACTTCATATTGTACCTACCTACTTGGTTTGCGAGCAGTGCATTGGACTTTGACTCTTCTCTTAAAGGACTTTAAAGCGAAAATACGGATATGAAAACTAGGACCGAACTAGGATATTGCTTATGCTATTGCGTTCGATCTCTGATCCAAATCCAAGGTGTTCAGTAGACATCTTTGACATATCTACGTCATACGTCCGATTTGAATCCGAGGCACATCCGAGATATTCTCACAGATGACGGAGAGAACTCGGATTACGGTAAGCGGAGCTAGTGCGTAAGCTACCATACAAATAGTTCTATGAATGCTTCGAAACGTATTTTCACGGATTCAGATCGGATGCAGTGCGTAATCGCCCTGTAGTCTAGTCTGAAAATCATTCAGTTTTACAGTATCATGCTTTAAAGCAATGCATTACTTGCTTTGTAATTTGTCAACAGGTCTGGAGAATGGTCCCGTGTTGGCTGCCACACGGAAATAGACTACGATTGGTCTCCGTACTCCGATGAGCCATTACTGATAAACTGCACTTGCAATCACCTTTCCACCTTCGCTGTTTTAGTTGATGAAGTTGATATTGAGGTACTTAATGCATTCTCTATTTAATTATTCAACTTGGCACCTGTAAAATAATTCTTATGCCGATCTTACTGGCAAGTAATCTTGGTTTGTGATATAAATTACCGAATCTATCGCAGGCAAAAAATAGTTATTTAATTTGTATTAGTTACAACTTTTTCTGCTTTTAATTTATGATTTATTTTGTGAAAATCGCTACCTATAATATAAATGTGAAATCTTATTTGTTACTTGGTTTGTCCTTCAATCACGCCACATCGGAGCAATGGACAGACTTGAATTTTTGCATGGATATAAGTAGTTAAAGTCATAGGACAAGGCTATTTTTATCCCAGAAAATCAGTGTTCCCATGGGATTTTAAAACCTACCTATCCACGTGGCCGGAGTCGCGGACATGAGCTAATACGTTTATACCTATTATACGTACAAGTGAAAGCCGTTTCCGTTAAAAGAAAACCCAAACAAGTTGTACTCCTCTCTTTTTTAAATGATAATAAATTATTTTTATTCATCTCTTTTTTTCAGTAATCATCATCTTTATCATCCACCCATTGTCGGCTCACTACTGAGCACGGGTCTCCTCTCAGAATGAGAAGGGTGTAGCCATAGTACCCATGCTGGTCAAGTGCGGATTAATAGACTTAAGCAATGTTTTTTTTTTCGCAGTTCATACCAGAGCCATCTCTCCTAGAGTCGGTAACATCATACACTGGCTTCAGCATATCTCTACCACTGCTGCTGTGGACTTGGACAGCTCTTTGCCTTATGCGCGGTGGAGCGGCGACCGTATCCAATTCCATCCACAAGCATCTGATATTCTGCGTGTTTATGGCCGAACTGTTGTACTTGATCGCTTTGAAAGCGCGCAGTTCTTTAGTTCAGAATGAGGTAATAATAGGATTTTTTAAATTAAATTAATAGCGCATTAGCTGCGAAATGAATTTTAACTAGCGAAAGAATTTTCCCGTCATCGGCCATTGTTGAATTTGTTCGCAAATTAAAACTAGATGGCGCCACTAGTACTTGACGTGGCAGCGTCGCATCGTTGCTTGGCAAAGTATAACTCGTTTCCTGTACAATGTGATATCATACTTACCTGGCGTAGGGGACACCGTGATCATGAAGGCGGTGTTACGGTATTGTATTAGTCTGTGTAATATCCTAACGTCATCTGTCACTTGTCACCTATCGCTGTCTTGATACAATGTCTGTCTGTGTCGTGTGAATGGAAATAAAATCAAATCCAAGAGCATCCATGTTTTATTTGTAACACACCAATGAAATATGGTGCCAGAACAGGGATCACAATAAAGAAAAACAATGCAGGACGAAGATTTTGTGAACACAAAGCCTAGAAGACCACCAGGTCACAGCGAGTCGTCAACCAGCCACGCCATGACGCCATTGCCAGTAGGCATGACCCTGCCGCCGTTCATCGTTGAAGGTAACAACGTCCCATTGCTATGGAAAAAATGGCTCACACGACTGAAAGTCTATTTAAAGGCAAATAATTTAGATGAAGCCGAAGATGCACGTAAAACAGCCATTCTCTTGCAATTCATCGGATCAGATTGTCTGGAAATTTTTTACTCATTTGACCTAGATATCGAAAAAGTTAGTTTTGGCGATCTCTGTAACAAATTTACACAGTATTTCACTCCGAAAATAAACGTCACGATAGAAAGGCATAAATTATTTAGCAGGAAACAACTACCAAATGAATCTATAGACACCTATGTCACGGATCTAAAAAATTTAAGTCACACTTGTGAATTTGGTGACATACGTGAAAGCTTGCTCAGAGACATATTTAGCTGGAACTGCAACAACACTTACTATAAAGAAAGGATTCTAATTGAAAAACCGAACACCCTAGAGGAGGCAATAAACATAGCCAAGCGCTGTGAGTCTACTAAACAACAAGCAAAAGCATTGGAAGACGCATCATTACATTTCATAGGACGCGTGTCAAGATCACCAAGTCGCAGAGACTCTTCCCATAGAAACAGGTCCAGACACCAGTCACAGCAAACACGTCAACGCACACCATCAACGTCAAGTCAGAGGAATACATCATGTGGTCGGTGCGGTCAGGTACATAGATTCAAGTGCCCAGCTCAAGGTGTCAAGTGCAGAAAGTGTAATAAGTCCAATCATTTCGCTCAGTTTTGCCGTTCACATCAAGTAAAAGTAGTCAATTGTGAAAATCAGTCTGTAAATAATGAATCTTTGTTTTATCTTGGTTCTGTCTACTGTATACAGGATGATAAGTCTAATTTGTATTGATCTATGTATAAACCAAATACAGGTAAATTTTTTATTAGACACTGGAGCAGACACAAATATTCTATCCAGTCACACATACAACTCATTAAATCTGCCACTTTCCAACATACACAAAAGTAAGAACACACTTTCTACATACAGTGGAGAAATTATCCCTCTGGTAGGTCAATGCAATTTGTCAGTGATTCATAAAAATAAGTCATATACAGTTAACTTTCATATAGTCGACATGAAAAGTCAAAATATTATAGGTAGGGATACCTGTAAAACTTTAAATTTAATAAGAAAAATTAATAGTGTTTCTTTCCAGAATTTAACATGTCAAGATATAGTTGATACAAATAAGGACTTGTTTGAAGGTTTAGGTTGTCTAACAGATTTTCAATGCGAACTAACCTTGAAGCCTAATGCAACTCCATCTATAGAGGCATGCAGAAGGGTTCCATTCCGTCTTCATCAACCACTAAAACAAGAGCTAGAATCTATGGAAAAAAGTGGAGTCATACAACGAGTTGAAGAGCCTACTGAATGGGTAAGCGCTCTAGTCTTAACCTCAAAAAAGAATGGTAAATTACGTCTGTGCATTGATCCTAGAAAGCTAAATCAGTCAATTTTAAGATCACATTTCCAATTTCCAACCTTAGATGAAATTAAATCTAGTCTTGCTGGAGCTCAGTATTTTTCAACATTAGATGCCAATAAAGGCTATTGGATGCTCAAGTTGTCAGAAGCTTCTTCTAAGCTCTGTACATTTATTACACCTTTTGGACGATATAGATTCACTAGGTTACCCTTTGGTATTAATGCAGCTCCAGAAATATTTCATAGAGAAATGATAAAAAGATTTGGTGATATTGAAGGTGTTAAAATTATGATGGATGATTTTCTTATTTATGGTAGAACTGTAGAAGAACATAATCAACGGTTACAAAAAGTCTTAGAAAGAGCACGTCAAATTAATGTAAAATTTAACAAAGAAAAGTCTGTGTTTTGTCAAAAAGAAGTCAAATATTTAGGTCATATATTTAGTAAAGAAGGTGTACAAGTTGATAAGTCTAGAGTAAAAGCTATTTGTAACATGCCAAGTCCTAAAAATATAACAGATCTTCAAAGATTCCTAGGTATGATCAATTATCTTAGTCCATTTATTAAAAATTTGTCACAGCAAATAAGTCATTTGCGAGCACTTTTATCAAAAAATACTGAATGGTATTGGTCAGAGCACCATGAGTCTCAATTTAATAATATTAAAAAAGTTATTTGTTCAACACCTGTCTTAACATACTATGACCCTAAAAAGGAAATAATTTTATCTGTAGACGCATCGAAGGATGCCATGGGTGCAGTGTTATCCCATGACAAGCAACCCATTGCATATTCATCTGCTTCTCTAAGTAAAATACAACAGTCCTACTCGCAGATAGAGAAAGAACTACTAGCTGTCCTCTTTGGTTGTACTAAGTACCACCAATACATATATGGTCATAACATAACAGTGGAGACAGACCACAAACCTCTCATAACTCTTTTCAAAAAAGCTCTATATGACATTCCCCCAAGATTGCAAAGAATCATGCTTAGACTGCAGCCGTATGATTTAACTGTTGTATACAAGCCTGGTCGTTACTTATATATTGCAGATACTTTGTCTAGAGCAGCATTAAGTGAAACTTGTTTGTCAGAAGTTGATCAAGATATAGATTTACATGTTAATATAATAATGTCTAATTTGTCAGTCAGTCCAGAGAAATTAAAAGAAATTCAAGAGTCTACAGTCCAAGATCAAACATTAAGTCAAATAATTCAATATTGTCACAACGGATGGCCTGAACATAAGCGTTCAGTTAGTCAGTCAGTCAAATCTTATTATAGTCTCAAAGATCAAATATATGTCATTGATAATGTTGTCTTCAAATCTAACTGCATTATAATCCCAGAGTCAATGAGAGAGTATATATTAAAACTAATTCATTCTGCCCATCAAGGTATAAACAGCTCAATCCGTCTAGCAAAAACTACAGTCTTTTGGCCAAATATGCAAAATGACATAGAAAAATATATAGGTCAATGTAACATTTGTCTATCTTACCGTCGAAATAATAGTAAAGAACCAATTATGCAACATGAGTATGAAAACATACCATGGTACAAAATTGGTATAGATATTTTTGAATTTGAACGAACTAAATACTTAATGGTAGTTGACTATTATTCAAAGTATATAGAACTTGCCAAGTTAACATCAGGCTATTCAGCTAGCCAAGTAATTACACATTTAAAGTCAATATTGGCCCGTCATGGAATTTGCAGGATTGCAATAACAGACAATGGCCCCCCGTTTAATAGCAAAGAGTTTAAGTTATTCACTCAAGAATGGGACATAGAACACATAACTTCTAGTCCATACTTAAGTAGGTCAAATGGTTTAGTTGAAAGGACTATTGGAACTATAAAAAATATGTTAATTAAGTGTAAAACTGACAAATCTGATATGTATTTAGCATTACTTTTGTACAGAAATACCCCTAAACAAAGTCAATATTCACCAGCAGAGCTGTGTATGTCTAGACAACTGCGTACAGTAGTTCCTACTGGAAAAGAAAACTTGCTACCTAAGCTTTGTGATATGAATAAAATAAAGAAATTAAATGAAAAACAAAAGTCATACACAAAATTTTATTATAATAAACATACAAAAATGCTTAAACCATTACATGTAGGTGATAAAATCTTATTTAAACACAAACCTGAACACAAAAAATGGGTTCCTGGAGTTATTATCCAGATAGGTCCTGAACCTAGAAGTTATCTAATAAATAGTGAACTAGGACAGTTTAGGAGAAACCGTCAGTTTATCATTAAACAGTCAGTACACACATAATATCATTTTCCACAGCACACAACACAGTCAGTATACCTATAAAGATGTAAACAAAATGAAATTGTTATTTGTTAGTAAGTTTGTTAGTATTTCAATTATTTAAAGATGTAAACAAAATGTTAGTATTTAAATTATTTTTCAGGAAAGGTAAAGGTTCAAAAAACAAATGTCAATTTTAGTAGTAGTCTGTCAATGTATCGAGAAAGGCAAAGGTTGTAAACCATGCAGCCTGGATAGTCATAAGTGATTTTCTTGTGGTGTTATAAAAAATAATGTTGTACTTGTACTATGTATATACTTGTGTTTATAAAATATAAAAAATCTGTCGTTGTCATAATAATAAAATTGTTAACAGTTAGTACCTAGTGTTAAAAAAAAAAGGGAGATGTTACGGTATTGTATTAGTCTGTGTAATATCCTAACGTCATCTGTCACTTGTCACCTATCGCTGTCTTGATACAATGTCTGTCTGTGTCGTGTGAATGGAAATAAAATCAAATCCAAGAGCATCCATGTTTTATTTGTAACACACCAATGAAATAGGCGGTTCCCCCAGAGCGAGGCCCTTCCATTGCACTGCGGCTGGGTTGACCTCTGCGATTATCCCTAATGTGGATAACTCGGACGCGTAATTTTTGGTAGTGGGGACTGCGTACGCGCCGTCCCCCTCGTAATAACACTAGCGAAATGGATTTCTTGTTCAAATTCTTAATTTTCTCCGATTATTGTGAAAGCTTAGTGTACCTATTTTAATATCGTCTATAATTATACAGTCCACTCTGCTTTTCTAATTGATTGAGAATTGGTTCATTTCTATTTTGAGTTATTAATAATAATTACCCATCAGTGTTAAACTTTTTTTAAGTGGCGATACTTTTTCCACTAGCTAGAGCTTCAGAAATCCATAATATTGACTTAACACTATTACTTATTACTCTATACTATAGGTACACTTATTTGCCCCCAGTTCGCGTGCAAAGTGGTGGCAATGGGCCTGCACTACTGGTGGGTGTGCGCGCTGGCGTGGGCCGCGTGCGACGCGTGGCAGCTGCGGCGCCTGGTGCGCGAGCTGCGCGACGTGAACCACGGGCCGCTCGCCGCGCAGCTCGCCGCCGCGTACGCCGCGCCCGCGGTCGCGCTCGCGCTTGCGGCCGCGCAGCATCAGCACCAGTACGGAAACGCGTTGTTGTGAGTATAAGCTATGTTAGTTAGCATTAATATTCCCTAAATTACTATATTTAGCCATACAGACACATTTTATGGAATCTATACTTTAATTAATTATTTATTATCCCCTTTGCAACTTTTGTACGGAATTTGCATGCAGTCTTTACTTTTGAATGATTTAACATAGTAAGCATGGCAGAAAAATCAATGTATTTATTATAGTTATTACGTTTATATGTTAAATCGCAAGTAAACCTTTAAATAAAACAATTTAAAAAAATAGTCTACGTAGTGACTAGTTATCTAGTTAGCGCGTGGCAGCGACATCTCGTCACTAATGAATTGCGGCCACGGTATCCTGTATAATATAGCTAAATTACACCGTTTTGTTCGCCAGCTCCTCAATCACTAATTTGTTTCGTCCCTCAGCTGCTGGGTGAGCTGCCACGAGGCGGTGGTGTGGTGGGTGGTGATCCCCGCAGGAGTGTACGCGCTGGCCGCGCTGATCTTCCTGGCGGGCGCCACTCGCGCCGCCTTCACTGTTCGGGACCACGTTATTGGATTTGGGAATTTAAGGTGTTTAAGTTATCTAATCTATAATAATATGGTATATTATAAATGCGAAAGTGTGTTTGTTTGTCTTTCAATCATGTCTCAACGGAGCAACGGATCAACGTCATTTTATGCATGGGTACAGTTAAAGATCTTTAGAGTGGCATAAGCTATTTTTAACTCTAAAAATTAAGGAGTACCCATGGGATGTATATGAAACCATACCTACTTATCTGGCGTAGTGGACGTGTTTTAATAAAACTTGACTCTTTTTTAGGATGCTTCTAGCAGTCAGTATAGTTTGCCTGCCGTTGCTTTGCGTGGCGTGGGCGAGCGGGCTGATACTCGGCAGCGAGGCGGGCGATCGGAGGAACGTGCTCAGTTCGGTGCTGGCCGGAGCGGTCGCCTTGCACGCTGCGGCGGCTTCACTGGGATACATCGCTTTTAACATACGAGTGCGGGATAACTTGAAGAGGTGAGAGTAAATTCTTTTCTATAAATGTTTCATACTTACCTACCCCCTACCCATATAGTCTGAATGAAGCCGAAACCATAAATCCAAAATTCTTATGAATCTAAAAGAATAAGAATTACTCTTCATAATAATCATACAGTGGCCCAACGCGCTCGGCAAAATGTACTTGGAGTCGTAGTTTCATTAAAAATTACTTAGACGAATTTGTGAGTTGTGTGAACCAGCTACTTAATTGTGACAGGCATCTACGGAACCTATACTGCGCATGACCCAACACCGGTTTTAATACTTTCCTTCCCAAGAATTATTCAGAGTTCCTTAGGAAGGCACAAAATAATTGCCCAAAGCGCAAAATACGTTCCTGATCTGTCATTTTAAACAACACATATTATGTACAACCTAAATTATTATTATAATTTATTCATTGCTCACAGGACAATTTTGCGATGTATGGGGAAGAAGGTGCCACTTGCTGACACGTCCGTCATTATAAGCACGAGTGCTCAAAATCTGTCGCAAGTGAACAGGTAACCTTCATTTTAGCCTTTGCTTATCGCGAAGAACTTACAAGTTATTTTTGTCATACTTGCTCGGAAATTGCTCCAATCTTTTATTGAAACAAAACGTAAATCGATTCTTTTCTGTATGCACGCCAGCAATTTCCAACAGGACAATAATAAAAATTGCTGGTCAGTTTTATAAATGTACACTAACATAAATTAGAGGTTTTTAGATATACGATTTATTTGTAATCTACAGCATATTTGTTTCTCTGACGAAAACGTTTTAATCCTAGTATCTTTAAAACAAGAGTGAATAGGCAACTTTTAGGTAAACGCGTCCCATCTTAAACCATATCATCACTCTCCATCAGGTGTGATTGTGGTCAAGCGCTTGCCTATAATGAATTTTGTCACTAACCGCACTAACACCTTAAACAGATCAGCGCTAGCCTACCACAGCAGTACCGAGCCTGGCCGACAACTCCGCAACATCGGGATATCGGCCTCTTCAACCACTTCAAGATCCACTACCAAAACCAGCTCTAGTCCGTACAGGTCAGAACTCACCTAATAATGGCCCATATGCAAAATTTTGGAAGTTTTTTTATTTGAAAAATACAAATAAAATAACATTAAGGTTTCAATCATCGTTTAATGTTGCACCTACACATATTGAAAATTCTAAAGTAACTTAAAATGATGCAATGGTAGGTATAATGCAAAAGGACAGTTAGCTGCATTAGATTTAGACTTGTCAGTTTCATTTGGAGATTGTGTACAACAGAATATGGTATTTTACCCTTTTTTGAAAAGTGTCTTAAGTTAATCCTAAGGTGATAATCGATTTTCCGATTGCTTATTGCTAATGCTATCTACTGTAATGAAGGGATTCGTTTGATTAGTGAAGGGTTATATTGCAGCCGCAGCGATGGCCAGCTGCGTCACACGAGCACGTCGACGTCCAACTATAACACCAGTGCCAGTGACATGCCCGCCTATCTGAGAGGATTTGACTCCTCACTGCATACGAGGAAAGAGGGTAAGGATCCACTATTCACTTTAACCTTAACCACTGACGCCTGAACTATCCATACATATAGGTTTAAAGATATTTATTCTCATAAAGACATAGAAAAGTCATTCACATGAGAACTTAACTCTAAGAATACACTATTCGCCATTTTTTTGCTTAAATAAATAGTACTCATTCAATGCATTTATCGAAGTAACTTGAATTACTCATAATGTGAGCAGCTAACTCAGTTTTAAATGCATTGAATGAGTGTACATTTTTTATCTGTGCCGGTATTTTATTGTAAAGTTTAGCTCCTTCATAGGTAAGGGTTTTTCTGTCATAATTTGTTCTGGTTTTGGGTAGGACAAGGTAACTGGCTCGACGAGTTTTAGTTTTAATTTTTGTAAATGTGATATCTGTGTGAATTGTTTTATTTATAGTTTTTCTAACAAAAATACATAGTATAGTATTATAAATTTGAAAGTGTGTCTGTCTTTGTCTGTCTATCGGTCTGTCTGTCTGCGAGCTTTTCACGGCCCAACAGTTTAACCGATTTTAATGAAATTTGGTGCAGCGTTAGCTTACATCCTGGGGATGGACATAGGACGAAAAATCAAAGAGCTCTCACGGGATTTAATAAAAATTGAAATCCTCGGAGACGAAGTCGCGGACATTGGTCTAGTTAAAAATAAAATGCAATTGTGATAAATTTATAGACGAAGGTCGTCTCCGACGTAAAAATCGAGGCGACAACGAAGAAGCTACAGAAGGTACTGAAGGAACCGAGGGAACTGATAGTGAGAGTGAGGCGTCCGCGCGCAGCCTCGACCTCGCCTCCAGCCACTCCTCCGACGACGACGACACCACGTCGCGCCGCTCTAGCCATCCGCCTTCCGCACATCGTGAGTACCTATCTATAATACAGGGTGTAACCAGAACGCTAGCAAAAACGAAGACAGGTGATAGTACTGATACTATACCATAAAAAACTACGTTTTTTTATTCCTGTGTTTTTTAAAGATTCACAATATATTGCAAATAAAACATCAGACCGACGCTAGAGGTCAACGAAAGTTCCGTAAATAGGTCACTCGAAGTCAATGCCGCGTCGTAGGTGGGGCATTGACTGCACGCTGTACAATGCGGGTTTGAAAAATACTAAATCACTAAAACTACAAGATAAGGCAAATGGTTATTGGCATTGGATTGTGTTAAGGTAGTATAATAATAACGCTAAGTTTTTGCTAGTGTTCTGGTTACACCCTGTATATTCTGTACTACCCGCGGCGACACAGAAGACACGAACAACTGTCCACCTCCCATTGCGCCAGCAACCTCTCGGTTATATCGCGGGCCGAATCGCGGAAGAGAAAGAGGAGAAGTCACGTGACCAAGTGAGATCAGCCTGCCAAAAACTTTTAAGATATACCAATAAACAGTGAAATAGTTTACGGATGTGACAGAAGTTTAATAGTATTTAATTCCTATTTTCAAGGAGACCGAGGTACAAGCGGTACGGGAGGAAGCTATCTCCCGAACATTACCGAAGGAGCGCCGTTAGCTATCACGCCGAGATGGCCTTCTCATATTAGAGACGGTAAGTAAATGTATAAAATAATTAGAAAATAATTGATCCGGACAAATTTTCGTCCTAGCATTTTGGCTTACTCCTTTGACTAATAACTTTTTATACTAATCACACTTGACTTTCGCAATTTAATTTAGGATTCAAGTCTCAACTGCAACTCGTTTCATGTCAACTGTCCATCTCTTGGGGAGTTCGCCAACATGGCCATTTCCGATCCAAGATCGCCACTCCTGCATCTCGGGGCCTCAATAACAATTAATTTTAATCTCCTAATCCTACTAATATTATAAATGTGAAAGTGTGGATGTTTGGATGTTTGTTACTCAATCACGCAAAAACTACTGACAATTTGGCTGAAATTTGGAATGGAGATAGATTATACCCTGGATTAACACATATGCTACTTTTTATCCCGAAAAACCAAAGAGTGCGATTTTGAAAAACGTAAATCTACGTGGACGAAGCCGCGAGCATCAGCTAGTTCGTAATATATTAATTCATTCGCAGAATCAAACCGACCAGATATGGGAAGATGGTCCCAAGAAACTGGTTCTGAGGATGGAGGTAACCCTGGACCCGCGACGCCGTCTCCAAACCCTCTGCCCAACCCGGATCTGACGTCGGATGTGTACCAACTGAGCAGACATCGACTGAAACCCTCTATACTAGAAAATGTTCATGATACATACGTCGCGAGCGTTGATGCGTCGAGGTTGCCTCTTGATAACAGGTATAAACTTTTAGTAAATTTTGTGATGCTGTCACTTTTTGGCAACCACATTATACTTTTGCCAAAGAGTGACAGTATTACAAAACTTAACTAAATCTGTTTATTTGGGTTGTATTCAGCTTAGGCCTTCATATCTTTTTTCGTAATGACCTATCATGGTTGGCAGTTGGCTCCTAGCTAGCCAAATGACTTTTTTTTAAAAACATATATAGCCAGTTAGAGCATAGAATCTTCCCATTAAATGAAGATTATAACTTTCTGAAGGTAAGCATTGCTCATGGTAATGGTAGGAAAAGTTGCTAAGTATTATTCCAATAATAATTTCAAAAGCTTAAAGATTTAGGGATGTACAAAAATTACCAAATAGTAAAATGTCTCTGTTAAATATAATCTGGTGATTAAAACATCGGCTCGAAAAATACACCTTTTAAAAAAATGATTGGTTTTTAGATACGGCGTAATGGAAGACGAACTAATGTATGGGGTGATGCCGAACGACGCAGAGAAGCAAATGCCATACGATCCCAACTACCCAATCTCCCCTACAATGTACCGACTACCCTCAAACCCTTACGGCTCCAAAACTTATTTGTCATCCCGTACTTCGGACTATGGGTACAGTCCCACGAAATATTTGAACACGGAGTCCAGTGTGTATGGCTCCAGGGATTTTCGGGATTCGAGTGTTACAACAAGGTAAGTTTCATTTTTACCTGGAATGGCGGCCTCACATCGTTGGAAGACCCCCACAAGGTGGACAGACCAGTTGTATGGAGTCGCTAGATTCAGGTGGCGCAAGACGTGTAGAAGTCCCTACAGCAGATCTATGTCCAGCAGTGGACCTCTATCGGTTGATGATGACGAAGACATTTTGGCAAGCATGAGTGGGACACCGTCCAGTAAAATCGAAAATACCTAATAATGTTCTCCCCACCAATTTTCGGCCAACCTGCCAATCCTGCGCTTTTCGGTGTGAAGTCGATACTCTTCAATTGATAAATTTAAAATCCTCTGCCGTCCCGTTGTCCGCCAATGTGCCCAGGCGAGACGGATATATCTCATAACTTGTTCCAGATATATGCGCATGTGTTTAGATTTACGTCATCGCGTCGATGCTATCATACACTCACACATAGACGTGTGTTAGTGCGCCCTGTAACTATCTCTGCTGCTGCTTGTACCTTAGGTCCTCAACGTCGAAGATCCGTAGGTACTATGTAATTCTCATTAATTGAATCATTCAAGGGAGCACGACGGATACCCTCCGCGGGACTTCCGCGACTCCGGCATAGCGACGATGTTGAAGAACGACTATCAGAGGAAGATGGAGCAGTACGAGTACAGCGACCGCATGTCGGACGGCTCGGATAAACACCATCCGCACGACAAATATCTGTTCCCTTATACAGGTTAGTGTGAAACGTGTTGTGTGGTTCGGTTTGTGCCTTTTTAGTGTGGTCTTAAAGTATAGTTTTTGATACTTTACCTACTTTAACAGTTTTCAAGCAAAAAAATGTGGTGAAAATTGTATATATGAGTACTTATTATTTACTTATGTAGGTATTTTTATTTGCCAAACACATTTTTAGATAAGTACCTATGTGTTTTTGTTTTCATGAGATTGATATAAATTAGTTTGTTTCGTGTGGTCTTCAAGTATAGTTTATTAATTATTTTACCGACTTTAGTAGTTTCAAGCAAAAAAAACGTGGTGAAAACTGTATATACGAGTAGGTACCTATTATTTACTTATGTAGATAATTTTCATTTGCCAAACACATTTTTATACTAGTATTTAAGTGTTTTTGTTTGTGTCGCTTTCACAAGAGCTTATTGATTATTTGATGGCTTGTTAATTTCGCTTCGTGTAGCGGAGGAAGACCACGTAAGCGCGCGCGGCGCGCAGTCGCCGCATCGTCTTAACAGCGAATTGCACGCAGGTTTGTACGCATTATCATTTGCTGTGTAAATAGTAAATATCATCATGATTATCACCATTTCAACTTATCACCTGCTGACTATTGAGCAACGGGTCTCCGCTCTGAATGAGAGGGCAATTCATAGTCTACCACGCTGGTCAAGTGTTATGGAGAACTCTCGAGCGTGCAAAGTTCCTCGCAATGTTCTTCGCCATTATATCAAAGTGATATTGAATTGCTTAAAACGTACGTAAATCCAGAAAGTCACTGGATCGGATCGGGACTCAGATCGGATGAGTAGGTAATCGATCTAACTACTTGCGCAGAACGTGGCCACATGGCTAGCTCTTTTGTATACAATCTCTTAATTAAATTGAAATGACTATATCTAGTGCTATCCTTTTCCGCAAGGAGTATTATGAAAGGGATAGCAACACATTGTAAGCCTGTCATTTTAGTTTAGAGATTGTTGACTGGATGGAATACGCGAGTGGAAAACAAGACTGGAGACGAATGTGTGAGCAGAACGTCTGACGTCCCTGCACATAACACGACTCGCTTTTCATGCGAATGTGTAAATGCACTTTTTTTTTCAAAATAATAATTGTAAACTTTTTTTAGGCGAAGGTCAACAGCAAATGGGGGCGCCACTAGCGAGCATGGGGGAGACTAGCGAGTAAGTACCTACCTGAAATTCTATATTATTAAATTTTTCTTGTCTATTAATTTTATTTTTAAACACAATGCATGTAAAAAAAATTATAAAACATTATTAATGTTGCATGACAAAAGTAATTCATAATATTCACCTACATTATTAAACTCTTTCAATATCATTTTATAACGATTTTATTAATTCTTTTTAAATTCTCCTTTATAATATTATTAACTAAGTATTACTTAACTGAGACATTTCAAAAGATTCAAACAATTAGCGAGATTGATAACGAGTCTTGCCTTTTATAATATTTTGTGTGTGATAAATTCAGACAAACAGTTAACATATCTTTAGATTTACTTTTTTTATGTGACTGGTATTATAAGTGTCTACGCTCCACCAATCTGTCGTATTGAAAACGCACTTTTGGCTCACACTATATGAAATCATTTCATATCATCTCACTCTGCAAACATAAGAAGCGTATGTCCGATTTGGCAAAATTCTGACTATGGGAGACTTGTCTGTTACAAAATGTATGAGAAGGATTGCCTAAAGCCTTCCAGTTTATCAGATTTTTTAACAGATATTTTCTTATATTAAGCTGGCGGTCTAAGAACTTTTTTATTTAAATAGGTACTAACTGACTCTATTATGGTTCATGTAAATTGTAAGTAAATCGATATCTTAATAGATGGTGGCGGTTGTATGAGAAACACTCATTGTAAAATCATCTTTTGCTTTGCTAACCGGTGGTGTCGCGCGCGCAATCATCTATCACCCTAGGGAGGAGGTAAAGTATTCCATGTGTATTTTCTAAGCATGCTGAACAAGTATTTGGATTCACTATTTGTAAAATTTATTCGTATGCAGTACCAACTATACGTGAATCAACGCACTAAGGTTGAAATCTGTAGAGCGCACTTAGACTTTGCTCAGACTTTAGACCCTGTTAAGGGGCAAGCGACGGGTCTGCCCGCAAAATTCAAATTTTGATTTGGTTTTTCGCAATTTGTAAACTAATACGACAAAGTAGGCTTATGGCACTTTAATTGCGCCAATGGTAGTATTATCCTCACAAGTTTATATAAAAATCTTTACTTGAAAGGGTCTAGTTTAAGACATTAGCTCTAGTATCGACTATAACCTACAAGTTAGTCGATACTAGAGCTAATTTCTTAAACTGGACTTCTTTCGCGGGAAGACCTTTCGCATCCACATTAAAATCTTTTATCTCTTTTACTCAGTCCCAATCTATTTATCCACGGCTTTTTATAAATAAATTACATAATATTATTACAATAATTTATGTTAAATATAAATGTAAAATAATACCTAACACCAATTCCATTTTTTTTCGAAATGAGGGTAGATCAAGATAATGTGATAGTTTTAAATTACAGATAATATTGTGTTACAGGAAATCTACTACTGAAGACGACGCTGAGACGAGAGTGTAACAAGACCACATAGTACAAGGTTTCCAATGAATCTCAATTAGTTAATTTATTTATTTAATTCTTTTGTAAAGTATATCAATACTCATTTATGTTAATAATAACTATTTAGCTGTATTTGCAAAGACTGTCACAAACTTAGTGCTCACTGCCATAGATAATATCGACCTGCCAGCCTAGATGTAGAAGAAAAGAAAGATCGCAGAACGAGAGTGTTGCCTATTACCTTTATTACCTTAACATGGATGATAACTTCCACTTGACCTACGTTCCCGTCTGCGACGTGGCATTGACCCTGCGGCTGCTATCTACGCCACGTTCGTTGAACTCCAGCGTTAGGCAGATGATTTATTATCTATACATTGCGCTTTTAAAAATACAGGATTATTTGCGTTTTTTGTGATATCTTGTCAGTAACCTTTTTCTTCGATCTTTTTACTCTTCGCTAAGTTTGCATCTTGGTTAATTATTTAGCGGTTATTTCAAATACTTTACCGCTAAATAATTATTATCAAGCATACATTGTCTATGCTTTAAATAGAATAGTTGCCATTATAAAAAAAAAATGGTAGTTTTAAGATTCAATATTATTATAAATCCACCATATTGCACTCAAATGCTCAAAATTTCTATGACAATGAAATTCGATCTCAACTTTGTAAATTGTTTTTAGATAAAAACAATAGAGAAAATCTGTTAATTTTGTAGGATTTTAAATAAACGGGTGTTCAATATATTTTAATATGATGTAAATGTAGTATTTAATCTATTATTAAGACTTTATTATTTGTAAATATGGAAAACTATTTTTAATCGAGTTCAAAAAAGTTCTGTAGGTATTTAAGTATAATATTTCAATTATTCTTGTACACAAAAACTTAATTAACGCGTTTTAAACCTTAAACGCGTGGTTGAAGTAAAACTTTTTGACGCTGTTTCAAATAATGTTATGTTCCTTACCTACCTAACTAACTACGATTAAATTAAAAATAAATAATTAAGTCGTGTGAGATGAAAATGAGCTAGCTATACTTAGTTCATACCTAAGTTAAAAATAGAGCTTTTAATCTATGGCACTAACTACTTGATAATTAGGTAGGTAGGTACCTACCTACTATATTAAAAATAAAAATTAATTATATAACACTGCTAAAAGATGGCGGCCTCAAAATAAACCGTTCTGTTTGGCGCCCATTATCAAAGATCTGAATTACTCTCAAATATCGCGTCTTAAGTTTTACTTTAAAAATTTGTGAGGAACGGGATGGCAATAATAATTTTGTGTAACAGAAAATTGCCACCAATGTCGTAGAAAAAAATGTTTTTAAAATTGTGCTTCATTATAAATCTTTGGCTTGTTAGATTTTGTTAGAGTTAGATCCAAAGTCAGTAGATAAATGTACATAAGTAAGTTATTAAGATTACGTAGATCTTTATTATGTACCTACCCTAGCTGTAGGATTACAAGATGTGAAATATTTTTATAAGATACCAAAACTTATTTAAAACTACAATAATTACTAGTTAACATTTAAAGTTTAGTAGGCTGAGAGTCGATGAATGATTTTTCAAAGGTTTTATATTGATCTAAATTTTTGATCATTACATATTGAAGTAGGTATAATTAGGTACTTACCTAATACTAACTTATATTATTTTAAGCATAAAAATCAAATCCGACAAATTTTCAAATAAACTACCTATGTCACATTTATTTTAAATTGCTTTCAACACAATTACTTAAATGATTTTAACAACAAAAAAACCTATGAAATAGAAAACATTGCTATTTCGTCATTACAAACGGTAGCTAAGTTGTTTTGTACAAACCTATAAAACAATTTGAATAAATAGTTCATCGGCTTTTATATTATTAGGCACAGTTTCGAGAAGCATGTAGTAAAAAGTATAGAAAAAATTTAAAATATAGGTAACGGTTATATTGCTACAGTAGATAAATGTGGGTAACATTGGAATTTAACATTGTCAATGAATTACATATTAAAGATGGGTCAGATATGGATTTCGCGGATCAAACAATAAGCTTATCGGCGAAACCCATGATCGGCTTATTGGAATTCCATGACATTATTCTATTTACAATGTAAATGCGAAATAAAGTTACGCACGTTTTATACTTTTGAGGACGAATATGACGCAATGTAAATACTGTCCGTGACCGTCAAGAGTGTTGTGTGTATTTTGAGCGATTTAACGAAGAGTCCACCTATTTTGTAAATAAATAGACTTTTTACACTTTGTAGTATGTAATTAATTAATTAGTATAATACATATAGGTATAGGGAAAGAAAGCTTTACTCGATTATTCCCTGTAATCACTTTGCCATAATAAATAAATGGGTTTTTAAATGTGCAGTATTCTCTATAGATTAAATAAATCTAATTAGCTTGATTTGTCTGTACAATGTTAGGTATCTAGGTACTCGTATATCATACATTTTTATTTGTACTAAATAGTACTTTAAACTGTACTAATTCGATAATAATTGGTACTCGGTAGCACACAAAACTAAATTGTAAGGATGAGAATAGGTTGTACCTACTGTTTTTTTGTCACAAAGTTGCAAGGTTGCCTGCAAAAAGGACAGTATGATTTTACTGTCTCTAACTATTTAGGTTTTGCGTACAACCAGCGCCAATTATTATTATTAAAGTGGACGCAAAGCAAGTAGTCTAACCTGAAGTTGTAACATAGCGGTTTGCGCAGATCATAGACTGAGGACTAAATATATAAACCCGGCTGAGATCTGTTTTTGCGTAATGCGCAGTCATACGCCTCGTGTTCTGATTGGACTTCTTGCTTTACGCGCACTAGGTATACCAAAAATTCCATTTTAATTTCATCTGAAAGTCAACTCAATTAGACAATTTTACATTCCGCTCAGTGATTTTTTAACTCTACATTCCTTTTGTAAGAAAATTGTTTGTTAGAAGCAGTAAATACCTACAAAAATGTAGCATCTGAACTGTTTTATATTGAAATAAATTATTTTATTGCTAAAATGTTGGTTTTATTTTTGTACCAGAAAAACCGTTGATTCCTAGACTAAGTACGTGTTCTACCTCGATTGATTAATACTTTTATTTATCTCAATAATAGGGCAATGAATAATTATTATAATTATGCAATCAATGTGGAAAGGGATGAGTAACCAACGGGTAACTCTGAAATAATTACGTACGATTAATTATAGAATGCGATGATATTTTTCGAAAATATTGATGACATCCTGGACTTTTTTTTAATACCGATATTGGACTTTTTTTTAATACCGATACAGGCAAGCTGCTACCTCATCTGGTGGTAAGTGATAATGTAATGCAATCTAAGGTGGTAAAGGGCTAATTTAAAAGGAGTAGGTATGCTAGTACGGTCTACGCCTGATTGGTTTCTACGCAGCATCGTACCGAAGGCATGCCAATCACTTGGCGGTACGCTTGGCGGCTTGGTGGCGTTGTAACTATAGCGACGGCCATAGAATCCTACCAGAGACAAATTAGAAATTAATTATGAATCCCCAAATTACCCCTGCCGGGAACCGAACCCAGGACCTCCAACTTATAAAACCACAGCACTTACCACTGCGTCAGGGAGGTCGTCGGTCGAGCTGACGTTCCAGATAGATCCGTACTTCACACCCTTTTGATCTGTCAATCACTTGGCCAGTATGGTGGACTTCCCTCTTCTCATTCTGAGAGAGGAGACCTGTGGCCAGTAGCAAGTCGCCGTCGGTGATGGGTTAATGATGATGATGATGATGGCAATGCTACTCCAATATTATGGCAAGGTGTCTATTGTCTATGACCTATGATGATAACGGCCAAAATTGATAAGGGAGGTTATAGGATGCCGTTAGCGGTAGCATATCACTTTGGGCTGTTGTCGTAATGATGCTGTCGGTAACACAGATGAATGATATACATAAGTAGGTATGCTATCTCTATGCCTGGTACTCGGATGGTAGGTACAGTCCGAGAAGGCTCTTTTGGTGCGTGGCCAAAATCGGAACTAAAGACGCCATCTTGAGAAGTGCACATGTTGATTGTTCATAGTTCGCTGTGCGGCGTAAAGCTACAACAGCGCCCTCACTCAAGTGCCAAAAGAGCCTTGTCGGACTGTAACAACCACAACAGCACCCAAAAGGCATCCTACACTATTCAAATTAGTATGCTTTTTTAACCCCCGACCCAAAAAGAGGGGTGTTATAAGTTTGACGTGTGTATCTGTGTATCTGTGTATCTGTGTATCTGTGTATCTGTGTATCTGTGTATCTGTGTATCTGTGTATCTGTGTATCTGTGTATCTGTCTGTGGCCTCGTAGCGCCTAAACGAATGAACCGATTTTAATTTAGTTTTTTTTGTTTGAAAGGTGGCTTGATCGAGAGTGTTCTTAGCTATAATCCAAGAAAAGCGGTTCAGCCGTTTGGAAGTTATCAGCTCTTTTCTGGTTTTCTTATTACTTTTATCCCAGGACCACCAGAGGTTACGTATTTTCTGACACAGGAAATATGTACGATTGAGTAGTGTTAGTAAGTACTAAGAAAGCATGCCTAGCCTACGTGCTAGCTTGCTTAGACGGCCAATTTTCAGTTATCTGATAATCAAGGTACATAAAACCATTACTTACCTCACGTAAATTCTCCAAACTGTTTTTTACGTATATTTTAGGCAACATCCTTAAAAATATGTCGCCAATACTCCCAGACACTTCCCGCGTCGGCCGTATTGCTTTGCAGACGCTTTAAAGCTCCCAACATAAGTAATTACTTAACTGCACGTAAATTCTGATGCTCCATTTTTATATATGTCCACCAGACAACTATTTTAAAACCTTTTACAAGAAAACAGACCGATCCAGAGGGCCAATCATCCCCTAAATTCAATTTTAATGCCTCTGTGGGTTTGAGCGCGAGGGCATCATTATCTACGCGCATGAGACTGAGTAAGACATATATTAGGATATATATTGACTTCTCTCTCACTCTCTTATAGTTTACTTATGTCAATTAATTATTAATATTAAAAAAAATCAGCTAAAAATTAAAAAAAATGGAGAATTTACGTGAGGTAAGTAATGTTTTTATGTACCTAGATTACCTGATACCTGAAAATTGGCCTTCTAAGCTAGCAGGTCCGTAGGCATGCGTTCTTTGTACATACTAATACTACTCAATCGTCCACATTTCGTTCGTCAGAAAATACGTGACGGCTGGTGGCCCTGGGATCTTTCACTATTGTAACAGAGGTTCATAATATTATGTCAATTGGAAAATGTCAAGCCGTCAAGATGGACGTTGCCTAGATACATAATTATTTATTTGAAAATAATGTTTTGGAAAACTCCGATACTTTGGATCGTAGGCGCGGAGTTTCTAATTTATAAAATATTATAATCACAGTTAAAGCGAGAAAACATCAATTCAATTATAATATCCAACAGTCAACCAAAGGCCACGAACAATCAACCCAAACCCAAACCATAGTCAAACAATTTTTAGGGTTCAGTAGGTATCTGTAGAAAAAAAATATGTAGCCTCGACTGTTGTAGTCGCGTCGGTGTGCATGGCGGCACCATTAAATATCGTAGGAGGCGATGACCCTCCGCGCGGCTGAGGTTCCCGCATCGTAGTCGCTTTGTCGCGCAGGTTTGGATGATGCATTAGGCGCACCTTCTTTTTATTTTATCTGCTTGAACTCAGCTTATTTACTTTGACAAAATACGTTTAAAATTCATCATCATCAGGATCAACCCATCGCCGGCTCACTACTGAGCACAAGTCTCCTCTCAGAATGAGAAGCTACCACACTGGCCAAGCACGTATTAGCACACCTCGCGCACCTTTGAGGGAGCATTATGGCCAACTCTTAAGCATGCAGGTTTCCTGACGGTGTTTTCCTTCACCACTTCATTGTCTGTCTGTGTGTCATCTTTCAAGAGAATCAAAACTTATAAATTGGGTACTTCCCGTTTACGTAGAATCATGAAAGGCAGGTAGCAATATCTTATAGCCCAAGCACTCTACTCCTGTGGCCCAAGTAAAGGGAAATCCGACAACTGAATTGTCATTACATAAAAAAAAACTTGTACGGAACTCTTCATGTGTGAGGCAGACTCGCACTTGACCGGTTTTTGAAAGTTATGTTAAATAAAATTTTGACATGCAATAACAAACAAAATGAAATACAAGCCACTTTATTCTTTATTTCATCGGATGAAAGTCGATTTCAATTTAATCGTAGGTATATCTTGAAAAGCGAACTATTATACGACTACGTAAAATGGGTACATTTTTAAAGCAACGACATGTTAGAAACAGATATTTCGTTTTGGTCGTGTTAAACTATGTGAGTCATTCAGATAATTCTTCATTTAGTGAAGTTCGGTCAAAAATATTTCATGGAACGTATAATTAACATAACATTGATGTAACTTTTGAAGAGATATTAGCTGCCTTATTGGATTTATATTATTATAGAAATTGTGTTTTAGAATGGCACAAAAAAACGGTAATTTATGAATAAAAGTTTAAAAAGCGTGAAATAAAAATTAAATTAAAAATTTAAAAAACCCCCGACACATAAACCTCTAAAAAGTAAAAAAATAATAGGTAAGTATGTATGGGCCCTTTAAGAATAGTATAAATAGTAAAGTTTTTATCCAAGCGTTCGTTGCGTCGGGGGACCGCTAAAGACTATTCTTTCTACAACAGATGACTTTCATAGTTTACGATAGGTAGCGGTCCCCTGGCGCAACGAGCGCTTGGATAAAAACTTTACTATTTATACTATTCTTAAAGGGCCCATACATACTTACCTATTATTTTTTTACTTTTTAGAGGTTTATGTGTCGGGGGTTTTTTAAATTTTTAATTTAATTTTTATTGACAATTATGAATTGCGACTACTCGACGGGTTATTAATTTCAATCGTGACCCAATCTGAGCTTACCGTGACTGCAATCGACATTTTCAACATTGGTGATAGCGATTGGAACATCATTACGAAATTGGTGGTAATTTTTAAAGAAGTACCTACTTAATATGATATAAGGATAACTTTGCAGAGTGCAGGTTAATCATAGTAATAAATAGAATCAAGAAATAAAGAACACATAAAACTTTTAGCTATTTATTCATCAACATACATAATATCTACATTTGCACAAATAATGTTATTTAACTTATAAACGCTTCTGTAAACAGTACACAAGATGATATTATCATAATACTTTTCTCGATCGATTTGTTCCATGCGCTCACACTTTGTGCCAAAGGATGACGTTTTCTCCTTGTCTATAAAGACGGAATTTACAGCTAATTTTAAGCACAGATAAAAATATAGAACGTTATTAGAACGCTAGCAAAAACGAAGACAGGTATTGATGATTCCTTAAGAAGATTCCACAAAAAAAAATTACAGGATAAAAAGATAAAAAATCCGATATTTTTAAAAGTTCGCAATGTACTGTAAACCAAACATCTGACTGACGCTAGAGGTCAACGAACTTTGCGAAGATAGGTGCCGAGGGGTCAATGCCGCGTCGTAGGCGGAGCATTGATCCCGAGTTTTGCATGCTATACATTGCGTGTTTGAAAAATTAAATGACTAAAACTGCAAGTATAAGGCAATAGGTTATTGGTATTGGATTGTGTTTAGGCAGTAGCACTGTTTTAGCTAGCGTTCTAATTACACCCTGTATAAACAGGTATATTACACAGGTCGGCAATAAATTTTAACGGTTCAAGCCGATTTCAAAAGAAGTCCACCTGAGCGATAGCTTGATGATTTCGCTATTCACGCACAAAACTGGATCTTTTATGATTATATACTTGCAAATATAATCATAAAAGAGCCAGCTTCGTTTACAAGTTAATATTTGATTTGAATTTACATTTACAAATAAATTAATGTGTAAATCTCATTGCTCATTATAAATATGAAGAAGCCAACTAATATTTACAATAAAAATTTAATTTCATAATAAAAAATAGACCAGTGATTTCATAGTAATGTTCAATGTACTTACATAATTTGTATGAAAAAATTCTATTAGATGTTTTAAATTATTTATGCTTTTGATTTATAGGTACTTAGGTACCTACCTATATTTACTAGTGACAGTATTTATAATAATTTATAGGTATCAAACAATATAGTTCAATCATTATTCTAGATGGCAGAAACTGTCTGTACTATGTAATTTATAGGAATTACGAAATATTTTAACGAGATGAAGGTTATTATGACCACAAAAAAGTATAACATCACATCTTTAATAATTAATCAACATAAATTATAAAATTCTAATTATAAATTTCATAAATAATTACAATTATTGTAAAATAAAAAAAATCAATAACAATCATAGTCAAGTTTACATTGAAATTAGTAAAAGATGTGATGTCACAAAAATGAGGGGGATTAGTCTAATATAACGTGTGACAAAAAGGATACAAGATTAATAAAAAAACGAAAAAAAAAATGGCAGGATGTAAATCAACATTCCCTTATATCTTACAAGATGTACATTTAGCGGCTGTACTCTCAAACGGCAGAAAACAATTATTACATAAGTGTCATTTATTTATATACACAGGCTATTTACCAATCAAAGCATTCACAAACGTTGTATTAACATTTCATGGAATGTTTAAGCCTTAAACAAAATGACTACATACATCAGTGCATCCATCCAAGGTACTCATTCTCTATGATGTTGAAATCGTAACTAACCCAAATCCATTTTGTGACAATTCTTTTATCTCTCGTCTGGCTTTACAAAGATTAGCCAATGTCAAGTTTGTAGTTCTTTGTAACAAGTTAGATAAACTATACAAGTATGGACCCTGTCTGTGCCGGCGCTCGCCGACATACGCACGGCACCCCTCTAGAGCGCTTTCCGGTCAGTTTTAACAAAAAAAAAACACTCCAAAAAGGCGGAATACGCCCGCCAGCTAACACCAACACAGACGAAGTCCGGCATAATTCTTTAGTCGTTATACAAAAACTATCAAGTTTGACGTTAAAATACTTGCCAAATGTGCCAAATGCAATTTCACAATTCTTTACAAAGAACTGCTAAGTTTGAATTAAAAACACGTGAAATCTCGAATTGGATTTCGAATGTTTTTGTTCTCTAATAGAGTAGTACAGAAAATATAGTTTCGTTTGTGATAGGTTGGTGACTCAAAATGGTTAACGCCCACTGAGTTTTTTGTCCTTGTCATTTGTATAGGATTACGACAGAGAGAGCCCTATACTAACTTATCTCCATGGACAGCGTATAATCTGTTACAATTTCATGTCATAGCAAATGAGCTCCTTTACATTGTTACTCAGTAACACATTATAAAATTCTACGATGACACAATATATAATATAATATAAAAAATGCACCATATATCTAGTCAATTTAATACAGGACACTGTGATAATAATATGGTATTAAAAAAACATATTCTATTGATTAAGAAGTTGTCTAATAACAATCCAAACTGTATAATGAAATGTCTTAAACCTTAGCACAAAAAGCAGAAACTTGTAGTTGACCATAAAATTGCTTACCATTTTTGACAACTTCCAGTAAATGAAAATTTGACTTAGGTTCAGACTTTTACAAATGTATGTCGGTCTTGTAAGCGAAAATAGAGCATGTAGTTGTATGATGTGCAAACTGCAAATGACTTTTAACCTAAACCAAAAACCTGGTAAAGCAATTTTATGGTTGAAGTTACATTATAAATTAGGGTAAGTACAATAATATTATTTAACATCAAATACATTCCTCATAATGAATAATATAGTGAATATGTTCTAAAAAAATGGTTAAAATATTTAACTATTGTCAAACCATGGTTAAATTAAAAAAAAAAAAAATTAAAGGCAACTAAATCAAGTTAGAGACTTGAATATTATAGATGATTTTTTACTACTTGATTATGAAATATAACCTTTGATGAAATCACATAAATGTATAAAAATATTTGGCATACAGGTCAAGTTATACAAAAGTTCTCAAAAATGATGACAGAACATAATGGGAACTTTAATTCACACATTACCAAGGGCCATGGGCATTATGAACTATCATTTAACAGCTATGCGACGTCAGTGCCATGAAATTTACTATGTAAAAGAAGAAAATACATTACATTAATATTTAAAGTGAAGAATTAAAACTACACCACTGGATCACATTTGTAGAGCCCTATCTCTTCTTCTCTCATGTATTTTGTATCCTGTCATACTCATCAGTGAGCACAAATTTTATACATATGGTAATATAAAAGTATGTAACATGTCTGTTAGTAGGTAGCTTCATACAAATGTGCCCATGCTCCTTTGTAAAATGAAAATGTGTATTACACATTATAATGCAAATTACATTGACTATCAACAGTTTTATTAGTAAGGGTCCAAAAACATAAAAACTGGTTTCCAAGACTTTGACTTTTAAGTGCTAAGGTAATAAACATTGTACAAACTGAAAATGATCAAATAGTAATCGCACAACATCTATATAGTAATTCTGAAATGTAGATTCCGAAGTATACAAGTCCAACACTTATTCAAAGCTTGTTGCTCCTTAATAAATATATTTTTGTTTGAAGCACTGGCGGCGAGTTGGATCAGGTCAAGGTCGGGGTAGGAGTACCAGTGCTCTTGTATACTGAAAATTAATTTTTTTTATTAATTATAGTCTAAATAATCTGATGTTAAATTCATTTAAATATAAATAAACTAGATTATCCTCGCAACTTAGTCAGTCTGTATTTAGGTTCTTCAAAAATCTCATAGATAAAAGTGTCCTGTATATTCATCTCCAGTATGCAAGCTACATATCTCTATATTAAGTAGATAATGCCCGCAAATGTCCACACAGATAAAGGTTTTTTAAAATCTTGTGGGGATGTGGAATATCTTGATTTTGAAAGAAAGAAAGAAAATGTTTTTGAAATTTATTTGTTGTTGGTGTCACAGTTAAAAAAACAAAGAAATGTAACATTTTCCTCTGTGACACCACCCCAAATGGGTTTACAGCATAACATCTTGCATCATGAAATGCATAAAATGCAGGACGCTGATTTTCAGCTGAGACCTGAGTTTTGCTGGAATTGGATAAACAGTGGGGCTATGAAAGGTAAGCAGACAAACAAATTGATGATTTTAATATAATCAAATGTTAAAAGCAAGTCATATTTTGTCAATAATAAAACGAACATGGGGATTATGATACGATTTTGTATTGAATATTAAGTAAAGAAAACAATCACACCTGTAAATTAGCAAATTGAGGATCAATAATGCACGAAAATAAATAAAAAATTTATTCACTCATAAATACCTACTTAATAATATAATTTTATTTATTGGTTAATACATTCAACTAAAGAAAAACTAAAACATACTTACACTTAAATTCAAGTAAGACTTTCTGCTCAAGTTACTGGTTGCCCATTTTAACTCTCGACGTCATGTATATTCCAACAATCAGTCCAAACAACCCAATGGCTGAACCGAAGATTTCCACAATCAGGATCTTCACAAAAAGAGCTGCGTTGGCCGCGTCGGCGAGAGCCGCTCCCGATCCCACGATCCCGACGCAGATGCCGCAGAACAAGTTCACGAGACCCACGGCGAGTCCAGCGCCGAACATCACGTACCCAGCCATCCAATTCTGTTGCTTGATGGCTATATCCAGGAACGGCTCTTTATATTGCTCCAATATACCGGACAGCACGATGGCCGTAATCAATCCGTAAATGGCCACAGCTTCACAGAAAATAACGGAGATCAAGTTCTTCGTTTTGATCCTGGGCGCTTTGACACCACCTCCCACTATGCTCACTCCGGTCGTGTGGATTCCCATGGCCGCCCCGACCACGGAGAAGGACACGGCGAACGCGATACCCAACGTCCCCCACATGTAGGGAGACGTGTTCTCGAGGAACCATCCGAAACTGATTTGCTCACCCTTTCCAGTAAGGAGATAGTATAACGAAAATATGGGTATGGCGAGCGACAGCAGCAACAAAAACAGGTACGTCAGGAAATATCTCATCTTGATGGAGGTTTTCGTCAATTGGAGCTTTTAAAACCTGAAGATCCCTAAAGGGACGGCCTTTTTTCTCCAATTTCTTCTTTGACAGAAAACTCGAAACGAAGAAGTCTTGTGATCACAAGATGTCAGAGACAAGAAAATGTTGCCATATTTTGCACGAGTAATTAAAAACCATAGAGATCGATATTAGTGCTGAGCATTGCTAAGTCGGTCAGCGGCCGACGATCGTCGGCGCAGTGCCGTGCGAGTACACACATCTGCTGAGTCCTGATAAAGTCACGTAATGAAACAACAACAAGGTAACAAGACCCTTACGGGGCTCGTTGACCAGCAGAATTATTTGACTCGGTTTTAGTGCAATTAAATTCTGGCCAATGACAACGTTCATCCTGTCTCTAAAGTTACCCGGTTTCAAATGTGTGTGACCAAAAGACTCAATGATTATGACATTTGTCGTGTGTTTGTCTTTCTCCAATCAAATGTTTTGTTGTGACTACTTGTGACTATTTTATTTCAAATTGCTTTTTATAAAAATATTTTGATAAAAAATGTAATCTCAAAGTTTTAATACAACAATGTGAAGTCTTCAAACAGCTTTAAGGATATGTATTGGTTTCACTTGTGCAGAAAATGGAGTAAGAATGTTATAAATATGAGATCAATGAAATCAAGGTCTAAAAATGTTGTCAGCTTATGCGAGGTTTATTGTCCGTTACTCGTACCTTTTTCTGTTCATGATCGTTGTAACATCCACTGTCCTAACTGTAATACCGCTAGTATGTCACGAACTTCCTTCATTTTCCGACCCAATAGTTGGCTTCGAAACGAGAGGTACAACGCTAGCGCACCGTTTCATAGCCTGGGAAAACCTTATTGAGGAGACGCGACCCTCCAAAAGGCTTGCCGTTAATCCTAAAGAAATAGAAGACCAAATTCGAATGAACCAATCTCACTATAATCGAGTCAAAACAAGATCTGGTCGGAAGTATGCCAGGAAACATAAGAAGAAAAAAATTTACAATAACACAGGATTTGCTACAACATTTTATAGCTCACCTGATACAAATACTACAATCAATCATGTACATTGGGGATTTGGAAAAAATGTGTCATTTGAAGATGAAAATGCAGTTTATCTCAAAAACCATACAAGGAAACAGTGGAAATCAATTAAAAATATGCAGCGTCCTGACAGATTTCATCACAATTATGCTTCTGGAGTTTGCGGTGCACCTGTCGCAGACTTTGCTCACTTAGTAATCACATCTACGGACAATAAATCAATGCTCACATTTGAGAATGTACAAAAGGTTTGTCAATTGCAGACCCTCCTTATTGAGATTGCTGAAGATGAGTTTTACAATCTATGTCAAAGATCATTGCATGCTGAAGAAATATGCTGCCCTATATGGAGTGTCCCGAACTATATAGCTTTAATATCTGGTAAGAATTCTTGTGAAAACTTAACTAAAGATGATGTTACATATGTTGTAAATATATTAAAGAAATGTGCAGGATATTTTCATAACTTTACACTGATGGCATCTTGTGAGCTGGACCGTTGTCGAGTGCCAAAATATTGTTCCCAGTATGATGCAGTGTACAACTTATTGTTCTATATAATTGATTCTGATGCATTTTCTCCTCCACAATTTTCTGAGACATTTGTGAAAGACGTAATGATATTTTTACCTTTGCCAACAAGTAGCACAGCACTTCCGTATTATTTGAAATTACAATACTCTAATATATCTTTGGATACACTTAACATCCCAGCTATGGATTTTGGATTAAAGAATGCTCTATTTGACTTATGGATTATTGAAGACGCTTGGCTAATAGGGCTAGGTAGTATCTTTGTATTTGTATGTGTATGGGTTTATACCAAATCCTTGCTTCTTACATTATTGTTGTTCACAGCCATTACATATTCACTTGGTGTGGCATATTTCTTTTATGTGTATGTATTTAATCTGGACTTTTTTCCTTTTATGAATCTATTAGTTGTGGTTGTTGTGATAGGTATTGGGGCAGATGATGCATTCCTGTATATCAAAGTATGGAAAATGATTAGTAAGCAGTTAATAAGGGATAATGTTGTTAGTGAAGATAATGGTTTATCTGATTTAAAAAATGTTTCTAGTGCTGGTGAGACTATACTTGTACAAATTCTTGAAGAAACTTTGAAACATTCGGTTACAGCTATTTTTGTCACCACATTGACTACTGCTGTTGCATTTTATGCTTCATATGTAAGCTACATTCCAGCCATTAACTGTTTCAGTGTTTTTGCTGGCACTGCAGTATTAGTTAACTTTTTACTCATGGTGAGTTGGTTGCCAGTATCAGTATTTATATTAGATGTAAAATTGTCTGTAAGTAGGTGGATTACATTAGGTGCAATTAGTAAAACTATTAATGAGATTGGAGAAGATATCAATGTTATATTAAATAGATTTATTATCACTTGTGTAATGCGGTTGCACACAGGTTTTGTAGTAATCTTGGGTGCTATTGGAGTCTACAGTATAGTTGTAGTATTTTATCATCCTGGACTTCAGCTACCTGATTCAAAACAGTTCCAACTTTTTCAGACATTGCATCCCTTTGAACAGTATGATATGAATTATAGAGACAAGTTTCTCTTTGAAAGATTTGGCAATGATATTGGAATTGGTAGTAAAATGCCTCTACGGTGGATATGGGGGGTAAAAGCTATTGACAATGGTAATCATATGGATCCATTTTCAAAGGGCAAACTAATTTTTGATGAAAATTTTAGTGTGTCAAATCCAAAATCACAATCATGGTTGTTGGAGTTCTGTTCTAAAATTAAAAGTCAACCATTTTATCAGCAAACACTAGGCCCATTGTTACCTAATTGTTTTATTGAAAGTTTCAAAATGTATATGAGCCGAAGGTGCATTGATAGTATTGACAAGATAAATAGAACACCATGTTGTGAATCATCACATTTCCCATATACTACTGAAGTTTTCGACTTTTGCATAATAAAAGCAATGGAGTCCCTTTATCAAACGCCTCGCGAAATTTTTATGCCAGGTGTAGCAGGACCCAAATTTTTAAGAAGTGCATACCCCCCTGCTGTATCTGCTATTGTTATAGAATTCGAAAGTGTAATTCCCTATTCAATGTCCTTTAAAGCAATGGATGATTTTTTCGTGCAAGTAGAAAATTGGACTAAAAACGAATTAAAGGATGCACCTCCAGGACTGAAACATGGCTGGTTTCTCTCTGATTTGCAATTTTACGATCTCCAAGGAACTTTAGCAAGTGGAACAGTGTTAGCCTTGTTGCTATCTGCTGGTTTAGGTTTCATGGTACTTATACCATCAACGTCTAATTTCACTGTTAGTGTATGCTCTCTGTTAGCTATAGTCTTTTCTTCAACTGTTACAATAGCTGTGCTTGTTTTGAATAATTGGAAATTAAATATATTAGAAAGTGTAGCAATATCGACATCGGCAGGGTTAGCTGTAGATTTTAGTCTACATTATGCACTAAGTTTTACAAACGCTTGTGGCACAAAAGCAGCTAGAGTTAAGTCTGCACTTTCAACATCGTCAGGCCCAACGGCTGCTGCTGCATTGACGACCGGTTTTGCCGGAATATTTTTACTCCGCTCAAATCTTCTTCCTTATTCCCAAATAGGGACATTCTTGGCTTTAATTATGTCAGTAAGTTGGATATATGCTACTTTCTTCCTTTGTCCTTTACTGAAAATATTTGGAGGAAGCTCCTCTAAAGAACTATCGACAGATGATAGAAAATCTTTGTCGCGTGTAAGTTCTGTTTGTTCTGCTGTCCCTAATTTGGAAAGTCATGAATTAGAGCATTTAGCAGACAGTAACAGGACAAATATTACTTCCCATAGTCCTTCTAGTATTAGCGGAACGACTGTCGTTATTCACGACGATTTTGAAAATTCGCTAAGTAAAATTGAGAAAAAACCTAGTGACATAAATAATGACTGAATGTTTAAATTTTAGCATGTAGGTAGCTGGTTAAGAAAAGCTGTAGATGTAAGGCTCATTTTCGAAGTATTATTATTAATTCAACAGTATTAAAACATACATGTATTTTTTGTATTGCCCTTTTTTCGATCTGTAACTTATTACCTCGTCAGTATTTTGAATTACGTTCTGATTTAAATATATTTTGTAAGTCAAGATGAGGAACGATTATTGTGACAATAATTATCACATAATTATATTTTCACACGACAATACAATATCTAAACGAGCTTGGATACTTGTTAATGAATTTTATTCAGTTGCTTATTTCTAAAAATCGGTATTTATTTAGATTGTAATAGAAAAAGAATAGTTAAATTCAAAATCCCAAAGTCAAAATACATTGGAAATTTGTGTCAATTTTTATAATATTATATAATCATGATTATTTTTAGACGATCCATTAATGTTTTATTTTAATTTTATATTATTAGGTAATGTACTTAAGTATCAAATTGATATATATCTATTGCAATGTTACTTATTGATACAAACTGTATGATACATATATTTCCAACAAAATGTAACATTAAATCAAGTACTTATCAATAAATTGATTAATACTAATATGTATCTCTTGGATTTAACAAAATTGCTAACTATAGATTATGTAACTAAATAGTTAATTTATGCTCTATTCGATACACATAGTATTATATGTTTAAATGTACCTACTTATAAGAAAAAAACAAAAATCACTGTCTCAATGTATTCAAACATAATGAAATATTTTTGTTAAAATTATACTGTGCCATAAAAATTAAGATGACGATAATCATACTAAGATCTGTAAATAATGAAGTATTGTAAATCGTAAGATATTAAATATTATATTATTTGCATTTACTAAAATATTGATATCAATTATATTGGTGTTAATATTTGTAGAATTTATGTACTTTTGGTTTAAGAATTACCTATTGTACTTAACAAAATGGTATTATATGAAATGTAAGTTTAGGAGAAAATAAAATGTTAATTTTCTAAAGTGGCTTAGTTTCATTTTTGTATAGCATAGCAAGGTAGGGGGAAGTGGGGCAGTTAGATGCAAGGTGAAAAATATTAATCATGGAAATAAAGGAATATATAATGCGGAAACAATTGGAAGCATAATTGCCAAAACAAGTCTTGCACAGTCCCAAACTATTTATATTCTAATTTTCCGCGCTTAATTGCAAGCGTTATTATTTAAATATAAACCATAGACATTAATTTTATTATACAATAAAGTATTTTGTAATATAACACAACGGGTAATTGTTCGATATGTGGCAACATCAATAGGTACATGTCATTACTGTTTGTTTATCATTATCATAGGGTTTGATAGGACTTCGTCTGTGTTGGCGTTTACTGGCGCGCGTGCAGTCTTTTTGGAGTGTTTTTTTTTGTTAAAACTGACTGGAAAGCACTCTAAGGGGGTGCCGTATGTGTGTCAGCGAGCGCCGGCACAGACGGGGCCCATACTTGTATAGTTTCCCTAACTTGTTACAAATAAATACAAACTTGACATTGGCTAATCTTTGTAAAGCCAGACGAGAGAGAGAAAAAAAAAAAAGGTTTTGATTGACGTTGACACTGACAGTTGCTTGCGAAATCGAAACAAATCAAAAGCAAAAGATTCCATGATTCATAGTAATTTTACAAACAACAATCTTTATTGTATTAGTCATCTAAAAGAATATCATTTTATAACGTTTATTCATTGATTCCATAGTGAGTGATCAAAAATCAAGATGTTTTCTTCAAATCCCAATTACACGAAGCTAAAAACTCACTTGAGATTGGCTATAAATCGTCTCAAGTTACTGGAAAAGAAAAAAACTGAATTAGCCCAGAAAGCCCGCAAGGAAATAGCTGAATATATCGCTGCTGGAAAAAGTGAACGTGCGAAAATTCGTGTGGAACATATCATCAGGTATGTGCTAGTTGCTAGTGATATTATGTTGAAAGTGTTATCACCTGAGGCATCAGGGAACGGCCTGTTGAGAATTTTCCAGTCGTAGGTCGTAATTGCTGCCTCATGATCTTAATCAGTCATTATATCATCAATTTTTGACCTTAACCACATTATAAACTCGCATATTACACAAAATACGGTCGGAATTGGGATGTCCAAAATGATAGATGACTAACCAATGTGTCTATGAATTTCTACATTACTTCTATTGAAGTAAACAGGCCATCATAATATGAATTTAGGCTAGTGTGCTAGTGCTAGACAGCACTTGTAGATGATGTTCTTTAATAACCCTGGAATTTATTAGAACAAATAGAAGCTGTTTGCAAACATTGTAGTATGTCCACATGTTATCAGTGCAGTTTTATCACTACCAGCACCTTGGACGAGATTTCAAAGGCCCCTTCGCCTAAATGGTGTTTTTTGTTGAATTTGCCAGGTGGTAGGTTACAAAATATTTTCAGTATAAAAATTAAGAGTGGGTTTTATAAATTATGTTGGATAAATGCTCAGATTCTAAATGAAGTAGAAGATTGTAATATCATCCAAGAATACAAGCATAAACGCAAGCAATAAAGCGAGCATTTAATGTTCCTTAATTTTATAGAAATGATGTTGTAGTACTTGTACAGAAAGTGAATAAAAAATCAGCACTTGAATACTAAATACCTTATAATATGCACTTGACCAATTATTTTTTGTTTTTAGAGAAGATTATATGGTGGAGGCGATGGAAATAGTTGAAATGTACTGTGATCTGATCCTAGCAAGGTTTGGGCTGGTTACACAGATGAAGGAGTTAGATGAGGGGCTTGGAGAAGCCATATCCAGCCTCATATGGGTTGCTCCACGGATGCATACTGATATTCAGGTATAATTCAATATCAATATTTGTATTTATTTGTAGTTACTACTACAAGAAAAATGTTTCTACTATAAGAAAAATGTTTATTTATTAACATTTATATTGCTAGATGATGAAAATTATGTGGATTTAGGTTTTTAAAAGTCCTTTCGGAACACATCCAACTCCCATCTGTGGGATGCAAGGTATCTCTGTATAAAATTTCATTGAAATCACCCCATTTTGGCCCAAGCTGAACATTTGACCAGACATTAGTATTAATCTAAGATACTATTCAACATTACAGGAACTGAAGATAATATCAGACTTATTAACTGTAAAATATGGCAAAGTATATGCAGATGCATGCAGGGATGAGAGTGTGAATACAATAAGTGACAAGTTGAAGCACAAGATGTCTGTTCAGAGTCCACCGAAGATACTGGTTGAGAAGTACCTCATTGAGATTGCTAAGAACTATAATGTGGAATATACTCCGGATGAACAAGTTATGAGGGAGGAAGAAGGTATATTTTGTATTCCTTACCATATAAACCACTTTACTTTAAGTTAAATATAAATACTCTCTTGTATTTTAACTATCATTGTCAACTAATAACAAGTAAATTAAATATTTATAACACCCCCAACAAGTGAAGGTTACAGTAACTAGAAAAGAGCTGATAATTGTCAAACGGCTGAACAGATTTTCTTGGATTATAGCCAAGAACACTTGATCAAGCCACCTTTCAAACAAAAAAAAAACTAAATTAAAATTGGTTCATTAGTTTAGGAGCTATGATGCCACAGACAGATACACACGTCAAACTTATAACACCCCTCTTTTTGGGTTGGGGGTTAAAAAACCACTGCTGGATAGAGGTCTTAGGTAGGTAGGTACTTCTTAAACACTACTTAAAGAGACTGGGTAGGTCAGCTGGTATGCCAGATGATTTGTAGGCTTAATCTGCTTCTTTCGGGATACTCCAAAATCATCACTACTGGTGTAGGCCAAGGTTGGCACTATGTTTTTAGTTGTGATCTGAGAGAGCTTTAAGAAAATTGCGATTTGTGATGGGTCTTATGGATAGTGTAGGGTAGTGGCTATGTAGTAGCGCTTAAAGCTCCAGAATCCCTCGGACTAAATCAATCTCAAATCAAATCAATCAAGAAGATTTATAAAGTGTAGATACAGCTTGTTCCTTTTTTATTTCTAGCTAAAGATGCAATGCTGATAGACATTAATGGACCAGCCAATCCTCCGGGCTTCATTGGTTACCCCACACCACCCATGCCACAGATGCCCAATCTACCACCACCCAATGTTACACCGTTCAACTATCCATCGGTGAGTATCACAGAATGACAAAAAACTGGTCAAATGAGAGTCTGACTCTCACATGAACGATTCTGTATTATTATACAAGATATACTTAAAGACTACTTACTACAAAGACTTACAGACTCTGTAAGTTAATGACGGACAGCTCCATCTATGTACATTGTATGATTTACATCTGTGTATATCTTGTGTAATGTATATTTTATTACATAATAATTACATTACTGTGTAAATTCGACAATATTTAATCATAACAAATGTGCACAACAGTACTGAATTTTTTAAACTTTCACTGGGATTTGTAAAACTTAAGTAGGTACCTTTTATTATGTACCTACTCATATTTTTCCAAATCCCTGATCCTAGAGGAAGCTCGGTAACAACAAAGATAGAAGATCTAAAATCACATCACACTAATATTATAAAGGCGAAAGTTTGTGTGTTTGTGCGTGTGTGTGCATGTTTGTTACTCCTTCACGCAAAAACTACTGGACGGATTTCGCTGAAATTCGGAATGGAGATAGATAATGTCCTGGATTAGCACATAGGCTACTTTTTATCCCGAAAAATCAAAGAGTTTCCACGGGATTTTTAAAAACCTAATTCCACGCGGACGAAGTCGCGGGCATCAGCTAGTAATATTATAATCCATACTGATATTATAAATGCGAAAGTGTGTCTATCTGTCTGTCCGTTTTAATTTGTTAATAATATATTTGAGCATAAATAACCAATTAAAATATAAAATATTGAGGGTATTTACAAGGGTGGTAGCTTCTTCTTCTTCTTCATGTCTTTATGCCAAGCTGCGTGGGGTCGGTAAAAAGGGTAGTTTAAAAGTACTTACAATTTAATTTAAAACTCCACAAATAAAATTTCTCTAGAATTTTTGATCGTGACTGTACTTTATTCATGACAAAGATATCAGCCGTTATCTAATGTTTTTATTTAGATATAGTATTGCTGTGTACACTTATTTGGGGTTGTCACTTAGATTAGGATCTTTTGTTTTTATGTTTGGACCATTTTTAGTAACAACCTGTTTTGTGTACCTTTTCAATAAATAAATAAATAAATTTAGTAAACTAAAAAAATTTTCATGTACACATTTTAATTTTTCGTTGCGATGTAACCACAAGTTCACAGTTTTTGGATTTTTCCCTTTATTTGTGCTATAAGACCTAACTACCTTCCCATTACTGGAAGTACCCCATAGGTTTTGATTCCCCTGAATTGACAGACAGATAGCCAACGAAGTAGACTTATACGGTTTCCTTTTTCCTTTTGAGGTATGAATTTCTAAAAATGGTGTTTGAGTTGATAAAAACTTAATCAACTCAAAATTTTTATATTTAGCAACCATCTGGCGGTAAAGCTGGAGGTTTCATCGCCAATAACTACGGCGGGCCCAGCCAGCCAATGAGCTACGGTGGGCCCAGCCAACCAATGAACTACGGTGGACCCAACCAACCAATGAACTACAAAGTGCCGCCCGGAGTTGACTCCAAATCTCTCAACAACAGCTTCTTACAGGTAACTGTTTATATTTATTGTGTTGTTTGCGTATATGTCTGTTATTTTAGTATAGATAATGAAACTCCGCCGAACCTAAGTTTACCTAGGCTGTCCTCAGTTCTGGCAAACTTGATTTTACGATGATCAATCCTTAGTGCAAATAGTTAATAAGTTGTGATAGCCTCGGTTCAGATATCAGCACCCAAATCGGGGGTTCGATTCGAGGCACGCGCTTCTTAACTTTTCAGAGTAAAGTGCGTTTTAAGTAATCAAATATCACTTGCTATAACAGCGAAGGAAAACATCGTGAGAAAACCTTCATGCCTGAGTTTAAAGGTGTGTGAAATCTGTCAATCAATCTGTCAACTTGACAGTGTGGTAGAATGAGTGGAGACCCGTGCTCTGTAGTGAGCCGGCGGCGAGTGGATCATGATGAATCCTTAGTTTGACTAAATAAACACCAAAAGGATAAACTGCTCTTGTGCAAGTGAGCCTTGCCTTAGACCATAATATTATTATGGTTATAGATTTGTGCAAGAGCAAAGGATCACTATTAGACATCTTTTATAGAAATAATTGCTTCTTCGTCCACATTATTTCTTCTTCATATTTTTTCAATATTTTTATCATCGATAAATAAAATATTTCATCCAATGTGATGAAAGTTAATGTATAAAAATGAAACAAAAAACTGGTTTTAACTGTCCGAGTTTATCTCTCCTAGGAATGATTAGTCAACTAGGTTCAGTGAACTTTGACAATAACATTGATACAATTTAGTTAGTATGGATGTAATAGATATGGAGAGTAGTTACAGAATGTAAAACATTTTGTTGGCATGTCTCATTAATTTTTTTATTTATTTTTTGTATAGCAAGACAGTGTGGATTTGGTAAGCTGTCTCGTATAGTTTGGTTCTGGCATAGTTTGTTTGTAGCTAATCCAAGCATTAAAATATACCCATAATAATATTATTGCTAGTCCTTCCTATACTATTTTATAATTTTACTCCTATATTAAAGGGTCATGCACAAGAATGTCCACGATTCTCTTGCTTATTCCATGCACAAAACAATTTTTTTTTCTCTATATTTACACACATTGTGGCCAATTCTGTTATACACAATCTCTAAACTAAATTGACATGTAAGTTTACATTTAGTGCTGTCCTTTTCGGCAGGTAGCATTATGCAAGGGATAGCAATACATTTAGACCTGTCATTTTAGTTTAGAGATTGTTTACAACAGAATTAGCTCCATTGTGACCAATTCTGGTATACACAGTCTCGAAACTTGATTAAATTTGGCAGGTCTAAACTAGTGCTATCCTTTTCTTCAGGGAGCATTTTGACAGGGATAGCAATACATTTAGACTTATCATTTTTGCTTAGAAACTGTGCACAACAAAATTAGTTACAGTATCAAAATGCATGATTTCACATAAATTCTGGCCATATTAACATGATCAAATGGTAGTTATTTTGGCCTCTGTTTATCTTTTATTATGTTTGACCTTTTGCAGGAGGAAATGCACAACCTACCTCCTGCTTACGACAGCATTGCGCATGATTCGGTAATTTCTCTTTTATTTTTCACTCTTGTCACATTAGAATCATTATATTTTAGCGTAACTAGCGTAGCGTTTTAACTGCTTCTTATTATGTACAATACCGGCAAACAACTTGAGAATTGACGCGATTGGCTGGCTAATGGCGCGTGCACGCGATTGGTTGATCAGTCGGCGCGGGTGCACGCGATTGGTTGAAACATCGACTTTCACTTCCTGGGATTCGCCAACTTTCTCCCACTACGCTCTTCAGGTCCAAGTTGTTTTCCGGGCACTATAGTAAATCATTGTTTCTAGTAATATAAAGTTGCTTTTATTCGTTAATAATCTGTGATGATCTACACGATCAAGTTTACCGACAGCGGCGTCCAGTAAACTTGACGGTGTATCAATCAGTGTGCATGACAGTCGACTTGCCATGCACACTGATGAAGACTTGATTGGCCAATGTTACTGATTGATAAATAATAATTAATTAATCGAAAGAAATAAAAAAGAAAAAACGTATTGTGTGTACAGTGTACTACGTCATACGTTTACGTACGATACTTTGCATTCGAATAAGTATGATTAGCCTTACACTTAGGCTATGCTTACTTTGCATGCGTTTTCGTATCAAATTCGGTATGAAAAGCCATGAGCGATCCCAATTCCCAACCCTTCAAGTACTATGCTAATGCTCACACTGGATGTTAGTAAATCGTAAGTACATAGTCGCGGGCAAAAACTAGTCTCAAATAGTTTCACTATTAATCCACAGATCTATCTCACTTAACTATCAAATCGTTTTCGATTTTTATTGATATATGTTTGTTTCAGCCTTCACACGTACCGACATCGTATGGACCACACGCCCCAGCACCGAACGTACCAACACCCCAACCTCGGTCCAAACCACCCGCAAACAACTTCTTCCCCGAACTACCAGAGCTACCCACCGTGCCCTCCGACCTCGTCCTACCCTCCGTCCCTCACAGCAATAACTCCAACACATCCAATGATGCAAACGCTCCTGATGAGATTGACTTTGAAGATCTGAACCGACGGTTTGAGGAGTTGAAGAAAAAGAAGTGATTATTTTTTGATCTGTGTAAAATATATATACACATATTTTTTTAATCTCATACCATATAATATTAAGATTGTGCTGTGTGGCAAATCCTGTTGTACATCACTTTATAAATACGAAAGTGCGTTTGTTTGTTGATTTATTGGTTTGTCCTTCAATCACGCCCGGAGCAATTGTTGTGATTTTTTGCATGACTAGTCACCTGGAGAGTGATATAGGCCTAGATTTTATGGGACGAAAAGTATTTTATCCCGTAAATCAAAGAGTTTCCACTTGTTTAAAAACCTAAATCCACGCGAAAGAAACCGCGAGGAATTTCTTAATTAAAATGACGTATATTGCTATCCCTTTCACAATACTCTCTGTGGAAAAGGATAGCATTAGATTTACAACAGAATTAGCCACAATGATTATTACCTTTCGATGCTTACTATAGAGTAATATTTTTATCGCACACGTGCGGTAATAGTCCTATTTACACTTTTGACAGCGGTGAATTAAGAGCCACTTTGCGACCAAATGTATTGAAATTTGAGAAATAATGTAAAGATTTCCATTTATTGCTTTAATATTACATACACATTCTGCATTCATCCTCATCCATTATGCACAATTGTTTTATTAACCTTCAGTTGAATACTTTAGGGTTAAATTTCGTGCCTTTGTGTACAATTTAAATTAATAATATTGATTATCGCAAACATGTATTTGATAATCATTTTCATTGAGTCACAAAATACATTAAAAAAAACATATAGTCACATTTAATATAAAGGCATTCTAGACTTCTGTCCAATTTATTTACAATATGTATTGAATGATGTTAATTACGGGTGTTGATATAAAAATGACGTAACTAGAATTGTAAAATGTATATATTATATTCTCTTTGAAGAGTGCATATCTTTCAGTTACGCCTTTTTTATTTGTAAGATAAATGTGAATATAACATGTACCATATGAATATAATTGTTTTTATTATATAAAAAATGTGATAGGGTAACAATAATAGATAGACACTTTTTAAAATTAAATTATATTCATTTTGCTAAGTATTGTAACATTGTTCATATAGAAAGTATTGCATTACATAGGTAATATAAATGTTATTAAAAAACTTTTCTTTTACTGTGGATGTATGATATTTTATTGTATAAAAATCGAATTACTTTTTTATTTTATAATAAATCATTTTCACGAAGAATTCTTGTTTGAATGTAACTTCATTGCATGGGATTGAGATCTTTTGAAGGTCGCGTACCCCAAGTGTGTCATAGGACCCCTATTACTAAGACTCCGCTGTCCGTCTGTCTGTCAGCGGGCTGTATCTCGTTAAATCACAATAGGTAGACCTGAGAATGTGTATATTTACTGTCATAACGACAAATACTAAAAATTTCAAAATTGCCACCATGAAAATTAAAGTGAATAATTCAAGCTACTCGATACTAGTGGATTGTGCTGGTCTGGCCCTAAAAAGCCACAAACCAAGAAACGAAAAAGGTTTTTTTTTAAAATTTGAGTGAGGGAGACAGTTCAGTTTCTTTTCTATCAGGTGTCCCACAACACCTAGAACTTCTTTATGAAACGCGCATAGTAAGGTTTTCATTATAAAAGTCAATGCGTATTCTTATAAAGGCAGATTTACATTCACAGTGTGGTGTGAATTTTTATATTTCCTCAATGTTGATAAAATTTGAGCATCAAAACACAATAATGTAAAATGGATCCAAAGGCTTTTGATATAAAATTGAAAATTCAGTACCACCGATTTTAGTTTAGTAAGTTTTCCGCGCTGGCCGTTGATTATGAACGAAGTTAAGCTTTAAAATAAGGCAGTCAAGGTCTTTTTAATTTGACGCTTGTTTCGACACTCAATTTCTATTAAAATTGATAGATTTAAATGTTTTACTAATTTAACAGAGCCCGTAAGTTTTAATTTATTAGAGTAATGATGACAGTTACTTTCTCAATGTAAATCTGGCTTTAGCACTGTCACAACAGTCATGGTTTAAAATAATTTACATAATAATCAGTACCTGACTTCTTGATCAGGTCAGTAACAGGCGAGGAAAGCACGCTATACCATTTCTATTTATAACAAATTGCTTTAATGAAAAACCAGCCTTATAGTCATATAATTAAGTTTACATTTCATAACATTTTCAAGATCTGTTGCGAGCAGATGCATATCTTCTTAAAGCTGGGATTGACTTCTGAGCTGTCTCTCTTCAGTTTGTTGTGTAGTTGAATGTTGGATACAATCTTTGTTTGAACTATTAGTTTGTTTGGTGCTTCTGCTAATAAAGTTCCTAGTGCTACCAAGGCCCTGTAAAAAAGATATAAAATAAGTTTAATGATGGATAATTTTAAAATTGGAGGTTTGGATGTAGGAGGTAACCTCCAAACTATGCATCGATTTCATAAATTATTTATTTCACTAATAGATTGTATTGTTGACAAAGTCACGGGCAAGAGCTAGTTTGTTACAAAAATAATGATTTCTTATTGTAAATTATAAAAATATGATGGCTCACTAATAGTGATAGAAGATAACTTTATTTTACTCAGGAAACACTTATGCTACTCGTATATATGTTATGTCTCTACCACTGCTAGTTCAGAAAGCAACTAGTACTCAAGCTATGTTATGACTAGTTTGGAAGGCAAATTCTATTGTGAAGAGTTAGCAAGAAACTCAGAAATGATAATTGACATTTAACAAGATATGCTGCAATAAATATTATACTAACAAGTACAGTGAGTTATATTTTTTCTTAATATAGAGAATATTTTGTAAAAAAAAAAAGCTAAAATGGTCTATTTGATATTATGTTCATTATGAGATGACTGCGTATAACAGTTAGTTTTATTATACAAACCTAAAATACGCTTCATTATCAGTGATCTTAGTCAACAAGTCCACTATGCACTCTGCAAGCTCCATATTGTCTGTCTGTTGAGCGAGAGCTACTGACAAATTGAGTAAAAGTGATGCAGCTGCTATCTGAAATGGAAGAATGAATTTTACTGTTTTTTTTTTTTAGAATATTAATCGTACTAATCAAGACTAATATTCCTCTTTCCCCTCTAATTAAGCGTAAAGCTTTTTTTTTTTCTTTAAATCTGGCTTTACTCTGATTAGCCAATGTCAAGTTTGTGATATTTTCAAGTTATTGAATTTATACAAGTATGGACTCCGTCTGCGCCGGCGCCCGCCGATATACGCGCGGCGCCCCTTTAGAGCGCTTCCCAGTCAGTTCCACCACCAAAAAACACCAACTAACACAAAAACCAGCCACTCTTAACAAAAAAAAAAAACACTCCAAACAAGCACATTGTTAAGCTGTGGATAGTGTAGCTGATTACATATTTACTAATATTGAACGATAGATTTAAGTTATAGCTGTAATATATGTAATTGTTTATTGTCCCAAATAAAAAAAAAAAAAAGCACAGCACGCGCGCCAGCAAACGCCATCGCAGACGAAGTCCAGCGTAAAGCTTGTGCCGGGAGTGGGTACGTCAATAGTGCAACGGGTGGGGTTTGAACCGCCGACCTTTCGGAATTCAGTCCGCTCCTCAACCGATGAGCTGTCGAGGCTCTAGCTTGTTAGTACCTAAAAAATTCTGTTGTACATTGTTTTATCTTGATGACCAACCAATGTTTTAAAACTATCTTTAGGTCCGTTTGTATTATTTTGTTAGGTTAATTTCTTGTTTTGATTTCATGTATGTACTTAGATTATAATGGGGCTGACATGCACTTGGATATAAAAGTCACTAAATAAATAAAGAAAAAAATCTTTAGGTCTTTGGTTTTAGAGTTGAGTGTCTGTGGCATCAGTGGCGCCGCGACAAGAACGTTAATCAAGCGCAAGGACAGTACTGATTCTGATTGCAAGAAAATTTTAGAGTATTCGTATCTTTTTCCTAGAAAAGCCAGCAAATACAACGCGCCTATGAGAGATCATAGGAGCGTTGTATTTGCTGGCTTTTCTGTAATGGGGAAACTCACCTGTGTGTTATTGTTAAGGTGCGTAAGGGAGATAATCGCGTGCACCACGCTTTCTCTGGCAGCCAGCACTAACATCTCGCCGGGCAGGTCGCTGAACGCGTTCACTAGCACTCTCATAGCGAGCATTGTATTCGCTGGCAGATTATCTGTATTAGGAACGAACACCATATTATTACACTAGTCGATGCCCGCGACTTCACCCGCGTGGGTTAAGGTTTTTCGAAATCCCGTGGGAACTCTTTGATTTTCCGGGATAAAAAGTAGTCTATGTGCTAATCACATACACACACACATACACACAAACTTTCGCCTTTATAATATTAGTGTGAAGTGTGATACAATACTACACAATATATACACAATACACATACTATACCATACTAGTTTTTCTTTACTTTTTCCGCATGGACTATATAAATTACAAATCCCTTAGGGGTTGAATTTTCAAAAATACTTTCTTAGCCGATGTCTACGTCATAATAGCTATTTACAAATCTTTCAGCGCAATCCGTCCAGTAGTTTGAGCTGTGTGTTGATAGATCATCAGTCAATCAATCAGCTTTTCCCATTATATTGATTAGATTTAGACTATGGAGACAGCAATGAACATACCTGGAGTGAGCAATGTTAATAAATATTTGACAAAATTAGGTCCGTGCGTTGTATCGAATATCTGCCCATTAATTTCTTTGTTTCTAACCGCTAACCTAGTTATATCGAGAACTGGGAACAATATTTCTGAAACAAAAACACAAAATGTTATTTTGATGTAGGCTTCATATTTATATCATGTAATAAATAAAAATTATGAATACTACAAAACATCAATTTCAAGTTTCAACACAGCTTGTATCTGTAAAAAGGGTTACTTTAAGAATTACTAACCTTTGGGCCACTCTAACATTTTCTTTAGTGACTGTATGGTTTCAGGACTGTATGTACAATTCTGTAAAAAAAGTATTCGAATGAGAAGTAATTTACAGTTTACACTAATGACTAAGTTGTCAATTTAGTATTGGACATTAGTTAAAAACGGTCAAGTGCGAGTCGGACTTAGACACGAAGGGTTCCGAACTATGGTACATGAAATACTTATATGTACCTACTTTAATTTTTTCAATTTATTATTATAGCGGCAATAAACACATTCTGTGAATATTTTAACTTTCTGCCTATTAGGTTCACGAGATACAGCCAGCTGGCAGACAGACGGAGGCTCCCGCTAGTTAATAGGGCCCCATTGGCACTCTTCAGGTATGAAACCCTAAAAACTTCAAACTTGTTTTATCACTGTTTCAGACATTTTGTCACTTTCCAACTCACCATTTCCCCTAATTTGACGATATTCTCTAGCTGCTGGTCCGAGAAGGCGCTCAGGCCGTCCCCCACTTTGCTGTTGAATTCCTTCAACTTGTCATGTATTGCTTTTAGATTGGCTTGGTCGAACCTGAAAAATAATTTATTCTGTAATTTTATAGTGTTTTTCTTTGTTTGATGTTGATTTTTTAAAGGATGTTGACTAGCAAACATCTGAAAACTTGAAACGCGAAAAGCGGCGGTGTAAGTATTTTTGACAATTCATCCCCTAAGGGGGTAAAATAGGCGTTTGAAATTTGTGTAGTCGATGCGAACGAAGTCACCGGCAGTCGCTACTCACAGTAATATTATAATATATTATAATAGCGAAAGTTTGTGTGTATGTATGTAATATGTATGTGTGTATGTTTGTTACTCTTTCACGCAAAAAGTACTGGACGGATTTGCCTGAAATTTGGAATGAAGATAGACTCTACCCGGGATTAACTAATTAATAAATTTTTATCCCGGAGAATAAAATAAATCCTATGAGATTTTGAAAAACGTAAATCCACGCGAACGAAGTCGCGGGCATCATTTAGTACCTTATATAAGAGTCGTGAGGCACGAGCGGTTTCTCGCTGGCAGCAGCCGCGGCGGTGGTGTAGGCACCGGCGCCCGTGAACGGATCGGACGCGGACGGCGGCGGCAGGCCCGGCGCCGGGCTCGAGCCGGGCACGTACCGGGACCCGCCCGTGAACGGGTCTGCGAATCTGTAGGATCAAAAATGCCATATTATTTCTAGTTAGTTACTTAACTAAGATCCGAGTTTTCAATTACGAAATAATGTTTAAGATTCTATTGAAGAGAACCGGAAACGTGCTTCATAGACTTATCAAGTTAAATAATCTGATCAGTTGAAAATGTACCACTCAGTTTCACAGTTTTTAGGGTTCCGTACCTCAAAAGGAAAAACGGAACCCTTATAGGATCACTTTGTTGATGTTGTCTGTCTGTCCGTCGTGTCTGTCAAGAAACCGGTAGGGTACATCCCGTTGACCTAGAATCATGTTTGACAGGCAGGTAGGTCTTATAGCACAAGTACAGGAATAAATCTGAAAACGGCGAATTTGTGGTTACATCATTAAAAAAAATATTAAAATGTGTTTCAATTTTCAAAGTAAGATGACTACACCAAGTGAGGTATCATATGAAAGGGCTTTACGTATACAGTCTAAAACAGATTTTTATTTATTTTTATATATGATAGTTTTTGATTTATCGTGAAAAATGATGCATGTGACTGACGAACGAACATCTACGTATGTATACGTGTATGTATGTATCTATGTAGTATGTATGATAGACGAACGTACATCTACGTGTGTATCTACATTGCACTTAAACATACAACTTACCCATTACTAGAAGCCGGCAAGGTGTCCAATTTAGCGTTCTTAATTATAAAATTGGCAACTTCGTCCAAAAATCCTTGTGATAAATCATTTCTGAAAAGAAATACTTTTTAATTAGTTCAGTTAGAGTAGACGAACTTATTTGTCTCCGTAATGCAAGCTATCTTGTACCAAACGTCGTCAAAATCGGTAAAACTGATCGTGGCAGGTGAAAAGCTGGTCAGACAGAAACACCTTCGCATTTATAATAGTGTAGATTATTATGACACTTACCTGTGAATGAATGCCTGTGCAACCACCCAGGGGTCTTCAGTCTTGTTGAAAGGCAGCTTTAGCGGAGGGGCGCCATCTTTGATATCGACGCTGAATACAAAATCATATTCCTGAAATCAATAGAGCAATTTTAAGTTTTTTTTTAATACATATTGTAGTAAAATGGCTTTTATTTTAACAAGGCTTTTATTGCACTTGTGCGGTGATGTTTTGGAATGTGACCAATATGTAATAAAAACAACTGTTTTAGGACTGATATCTTTATAGAGGTATTCTACAGTATAATATTTTAAGTAAATAAAGATAAACATGTATTAATCTAAGTACCGACTAATATAAAATTAACTACTAAAGCTACTGGTAATCATATTTTATGGTTTGTGTAAACAATAATTTATGTATTCTAAAACGCATGATACACATGTTCATTGAAAATGAACTAAATGCTATTTAAAGCTCTGACCAGCGACTGAGGTGATAAAATTTGTGTATAATTGTTAACTTTGTGCACTTGCAACAAAAATAACTATTATGATTATGATGGAAGAGTTAGCCCCACAATAGACCAGCTTAGCCTGACCTCTTGTGCTCCATAAATATTACACATACTTAGTTACTAACCTTGCCCTGATACATGGTCTTTCCTTCACTGGGCGGGTTGGCGCCCATGACGTCACCAATCTCGTTCCATGTGTTTTGTTCCGCGCTCCAAGAATAACATTTGACGTTGGTTCCTCGTCTGACCAGCTTAGTTTGACCATCGTTCTTGCCTGGCTCTAATAGTACTTCGGGGCCTGGCAATCTGGAAATGAAAGACAAATAAATAAAAATAATTTTTAAACACTAACCGCCTTCCTGGCTTCGCACTTTACAATTTTCGTAGAAATCTCTAATTTTTTTGAAAATAAAAAACCTATGTTATTCAGGAATAATGTAGCTTTCTGCTGGCGAAAGAATTTTCATAATCGGTTCAGTAGTTCCAGAGATTACTTCCTACAAACAAACTTACAAACTTAACCTCTTTATAATATTAGTATAGATACACTCTCCTATTTCGTTATATTTTTAAGCTGGAGAATTAGCACAGTCTGTCATATCATTTGTGATGGTGAGATTGTTAGAGTTTAGCACAATATTCTAACATCTCACACATGAAATGATTTCATGATAGTTTTAAGTAAGAATTAGCACATACTCTGAAATTTCATCATAACTTTAAGTTACAGAATGAACGCTTACTCTGACAGTTTGAATCCCCCTATTTCCTGTTGCGAGGCTGCCATCATCTTCTGCACTTCCTCCTCAAACAGTTTGAGGGTAGGCTCATCGGCGTAGCGCGCCGGGTCTCGAGTGAACACTCGCACTAGGCCATCGCTCGCACCTGACGACAATACATAGTATAAAAGGTGGCTGACTGACTGACCGATCAACGAACAGCTCAAACTACTGGACAGATCGGGCTGAAACGTGTCATGCAGACAGCGATTGTGAGTTGTGACATGGATATCTGCTATGAAAGGATTTAAATTAATTAATATAAAGGTGTCTTTGTATAGTCTGTCTAAACTGTATACTGTATTTGTGTAAACTATGCATAAATTACTAAGCAACGTTGTAATTTGCCAAAAATGTTTTTTTGGCAAATTACATTTTTTTTTCCATGGAATTCTGACAGTCATGGTTATTTATACATTGGGCGGGTTATTTATACGAAAAGCACACAGAAAAGCAGGATTACCAGCTGAAGTTCGATTTTACTCCAAATTATCCTGAATTCCAGTCAGGTAAAAATGAATAGTGTGTGTTTTGTGTGTGCGTGTGTGTATGTGTGTAAATAGTGCAGTTTTGTTGTTCTTACCAGTAACAATATCCCCATTATCTAAACAAGTTACACTCCACACAGATTGTACTGGCAGCCGCAACTCTCTCACACAGTCTCCCGCCGCCCAAACTCTTACTGTTCCATCCTCACCACTAGTCACAAACCCTTGTGGAAGGGCTGGGTTTACGCTGATACTGAAATTAAAAAAAAAAACACTATCAATTTTATAAATGCAAAGAGTGTTTGAGTGCTGGTCTGTCTTTTAATCACGTTGCAATGGAGCAACTTTTTGCAGGAATATAATTCATATTTACTCATAGGTGTTAGACCTGGAGAGTACTCGCACTTGACAGGTTATTTTATCCCAGCAAACCAAAAAAAGAATTTTTTTAAATCCTGCCATTTAAAGTTGTCTAATCAATTCTGATGAAAGGTACAAAGCTTGCATCCCTGATATGAACATACAACAATATTATGTTATATCACGGAAAATTGAAGAGATCCCACAGGATTTTTAAAAGCCTAAATTCACAGATATAGTCACGGGCATCACCTAGTAAATAATAATAATTATTGAAATATCTCACCTATAAATATAATTAGTGTGTCCATAGTAAGTGTTAAGGCACTCTCCTTTGTTAGTCCACAACCTAACAGAAGCATCATTTGAGCAACTGAGGAAGGTTTCTGCACTTGCTACTGCTAAATCTCGCACGCAATCTGTGTGACCTGTAAACATGACATTTATGTGAAAATGATTGAGAGTTTAGAATACACCATTCTAAACTCTCTTCATTCATTCATTCATCAATTCAAAAAAAAAAAGAAACAAAATCTTGAATAAGTAGTAATACACAATATTATGTATAGTAATACTTTTCTTACTTCTAGTAAAAACTTTAAAATTATGCTAAGTTCGTAGTCTACTCCCATGACTTCACTTTTTAAAGGCTTCCACTTAAAACCAGCATTACAGCTTGCTGCAGCATGATACTGAGTGGGAGACCTATATTAATTAGGTCATACATGACACTTATAAGTATAGATTAATTTAATTAGTTTTAAGTTTCATTGTAGTGGTTTAATTTTTTTTTCTTTTTTTCTTACATAGGGGGTTGTTCCTAGTAACATACCTGAAAGTGAAACAATCAGTCCACCAGCCTTCCTCCATAGATTAATGTTTTTATCAGCCGAAGCTGTTGCATAGGCACCATTGCCAAGTTCTAATGCTGCCCAGACCGCAGCTTGGTGGCCTTTTAGCACTATTGGTGACATTTGGGGCGTGTTCACATTCCACACTCTTGCTGTACTGTCCCAACTTGAACTGAAAATTATATTTAAACAAAATAAAAAGTGGTCAAGTACGAGTCAGCTTCTCACACAAAGGGTTCCATAAGATAGTACAATATAACACTTTTATATGCAAATTCATGACAGACTCATCTCATGATAGCACCATCTACTTGTGATTTAGTAAACTAATTATTTGTTTGTGAGCACAAATTCACGGTTTTCAGATTTTTCCCTTTACTTGTGCTATAATACCTATCAGTCAAATTTCATATAGGTTTGGCTCTCTTGTCTTGACAGACATGCCAGACAGACAGATAGACAACAAAGTGATCCTATAAGGGTTCCTTTTTCTCTGGATATATAGGACCCAGGAAAATTTCAGTTGTGTAGATTTAGGTTTTAAGTTTCTGTGGTGTCTCTTTGATTTCTTTGGTAGAATACAAATAGATTGAAGACAGGAACCCAACATTAGATGTGTCAGTCTACTATACTTTTGAGATAATTGTACAACTTAATTAGTACCAACGCAGACCTTAAAAGTATCCCAGAATCACTGCCAGGTGAGACGCTGCAAACTACATTTTCGTGTCCAGTTAAATTGATTTCAACAGCTCCATCTTGTAGTCTGTAGCCCAATATTGTATTGTCGTTGCTTCCCGTAATTACTAGACCTTCAGGGAATGCCTCACAAGGCGGTAACCAACATACACAGGATACAAAATTATTGTGGCCTTTATATGTTACCACATTGACAAAATCTTTTACTCTGTTGAGGGATAAACAAAGTTAGCTTATTTTAATTGTTTAAAGTATAGTGGCGCTGCTCATTGGAAGTAGTGCCCATACTGACATATAGTGTTTGGTGGCGCGCTCTTGGAAAGGCCTATGTCCAGCAGTGGACGCTTACAGGCTGATGGAATGGAATGGAAAAAAAAAGTATAGTGAGTGATTTCTATTTTAAGTATAGAATGTACCAGCTATAGTCAAATATTTAGTTGATGGGCTCGAAACTTGTCTTATCGACGTATAGCCAGTACATCCTATACATACTTCAAATATACTTAATGTTTATTTTTTACTAGATGATGCCTCATAACCATTTTCGGGATAAAAACTATTTCTGTGTCTCAAAATTAGATAGGAATTGAAACCGGGACTTCCCACTAATAAGACCACAGCGCTTTTCACTGCGCTAGGGAGGTCGTCAAAATCTCTTCCATACCCTAATCGAATGCCTGACATATAGGACTACTGTGTTCACCAATACGCCAGAAAGATTGCCGAAATAAGAGAAATAACTAATTATGATGAAAAAAAACGATATACTAACCCTTCCGGGTGCCACAGTTTTGCCGTTCTATCTCGAGATGCAGATAGTATACAAAATTCATTGGTTGTGGCGACACACCTTACATCCATAGAATGACCACATAAAACAGAACTCAGTTTATAATCTGGTACAGCCATTTCACTGTGTAAATTACTTTAAAATCTATTCGAAATAAAGAAATTCGAAACAATCACAACGACGAGAATTACCAACAACCTATGTCAAATATCAGCTGTCATTTTGACAATAATGACATGACAAAATAAATTTTGGTTAACTCATTCAGGATAAGAAATCAGAAAAACATATTATAGAATATTCTCGTGTCAAGAATTTTGGAATATGATGTGATGCATTTTATCTTATCACTGTATATTTGCAGTAGATCTTTAAGTGAAAAAATGTTCCATCAATTAATTTCCAATAATATTTCAATTACGAAACAAAAAGTATTTAGCTGCGAGGAAATAAAAACGAAGTAGCGAACGCATTTCATAATGTCACGTTACCAAGTTAACCAACATTTTGGTATATGAAAGCGGCAAATTTAAATTATACACTGAGAAAAGAATAAATATTATTTCTATAAAACCCTCGCGAATAAATATAAATTACTGTTAAAATATAATATTTTATTAATTAAAAAGTATAGTAGGTAAATCACAACAAAGTTTGTTTATACAATACCTATTACATGGTGCATGTTAATTTTTACTATATTTTTTCTGATTTTATTTTATTTTATTATTATGATACCTTCAAATGTGCATTATTTTAAAGATCAATTTGTTCACAATGTTCTAGACATTGATACCAACCAAAAACGCCTATAGTGCATCAAGGGCGCCGCGCCGGGTCCGGGTGTTATATTGGTAGTGTAAAAAATGGCGTCGACGGTGTGTGTGTCTAGGTGCCGACTTTTAGCTAAATTAGAAATAAATCGTGGTTTGTGTTTATCTCCAATATTTAGGGATTTGTCTAATAACAGAGTAAGTATCCATTGCCATAATTAGACTCATGTATTTATAATATCCGATTTCATTTAAGATTGCGGCTTTTTAGTTAATGCACGTGTATCTCAATTGTTCAGATATTTATTTTTATGCAGCTGTCAAATGTCATTTTAAAATTGGAACTTCTTTTTGTTATTGAAATAAATACCTACCCCCTTAAATTGTTTGTAGTGGTAATAAATGGTGATAATTAGTGTTTTCATACAGGAGAAATTGTATTACTTGCAAACTTTATTTAATTTGTGGTTGTTAATGTTATGCTAAAATATAGACTTGCTATCAACTGAGTTAAGGAAAATATTTTTATCATATTATAATAACATAGTTAATATAACTTAAGTATTTACGAATAATAATCGCCGAATAGTACCTTTCCAATTGGTGATAAAATAGTAAACTTATTTACTTAGCTATCAAAAATTATTAAGTACATACTTACTTACAAAATTATTTTATTATTATTCCTTTATAATACATTGAGTAGGTAACTAATAGTTAATCTATTAATATGAAACACCTCTCAAGTACCTAGTTAAGTAATTTTTAAAATTATTCAAGAAATTAAAGAAATCATTGAAGTTTGTAGTTTTTGATGGTTATTAAAATCCAGTCTTTCCTTATTATTTATTGTGATCAACATTTTGAATGCTCTGTTTGTCAAGACATGTGATAATAATGTTGAATCTATATTGATGTATTCATTGTGCCTTATCATTTAGAGTAGGTAGATGATATAATTTACCAATTAGTGAATAATTATTATAGACTTATTTGACATACTTACTTAATTTTAAATTAAATTCAATGCCTCAATACAATGCAAGCTATCCCTGAATCAATAAGATGATGTCCACAATTCTTCAAAACCTAAATAATGGTTTTTTTAAGAATTGTGTCGGTACACTGATTTTTCACTATAAAAAGTAGCCTATATCCTTTACTGGGATGCAAGTATCTCTGTACTAAACGTCAAAAACGGTTGAACAGATGGGCCGTGAAAGGCTAGCAGACAGACAGACGAATTTTCCTATAATATTACTTAGTATAGATTATACGGGTACAAACATACTAGCTTAATTTGGATTCTTATGAAACGAAACCTGGTCTTGTCTATTAGATATCAGAACGATACATGGTTGTATTTTTAACTATTAGGTATATTGAGTGATCACAATACACTGTAGTGTTCTAAATCATGTGACATTCATTTGGCTCAGTAGTGAGACAGGATAATAATGAGTGGTCAGTGTAGTCTCATTAATTGCCTGCCGCTGCTGTCATAATGAGTAATTTTCAGTAGCGAGCTATAGAATTAACTAGGTATTTTTAGAATTGCCTCATTAGGTTAAGACTAAAAAAACTAGGCAAAAGCAAAACTGAAGCATGTAGATAATGCTTTTTCCCATAACATGCCCTTTTAAAAAAAATTAACCACCGTTGTTAATTTTTCTCAGCCCAATCACTGTGCATAGCAATGTAGTTAAACTGAAATACGAAAGTAGTTACTCGTGAGACAATAGGGTGCAAGGCAAATTATGTCATCTGTATCTCAACGACATCCCGCGAGTCATTTGCATGAACGAACGACCGGCAATTTGCTCTACGTACATCGTACCTATCATGTAGACGGGTGAATATACCTACGAGTACGTGTAGTATTACGCTGGCCATACATGATCAAGTTTGCAGCTGACTTGAAACGTCGTCGTCCAGTCAACTGATAGCCATATACCGTCACAATTGGACGCTGCGCCGCTTCAAATCGCCTAAAGGTGATTACGCATTATATCCGATCCGAATCCGGGAAAATATGTTTCGAAGTAGTCATAGAACTATTTGTATGGTAGCTTACGCACTAGCTCCGACTTTCCGTCATCCGAGGTCTCTCCATCATCCGTGAGAATATCTCGGATGTGCCTCGGATTCAAGTCGGACATATTATGACCTAGATATGTCACAGATGTCCATTGAATAGTTTGGATTTAGTTCAGAGATCAGATTAGTGCGTAAGCAATAGCCGAGTTCGGTCCGAATTTTATATATCCGTATTTTCACGGATTCGGATTGGATGAGTGCGTAACTCTAATCGTGTATGGTTAGCGTAATATAGCTCGTACGTTTCAATAAGAACATCGTAAATTACATAAGTATACAGAGACTGTTACTTACTTGACTTGCACCTACTTCGGACCAAGTTTGGACAAAGTGACTAAAACTCGTCAAAGAAAAGATAAGATAAGGCTTTACGGTAACATAAATAATTCGGACATTATTTTAGTACTACTCAACCAACCAACGCATTCCTGTTTTTTAATCCACGTCCACGTATCTCTATCATAGTTCGAGGAAAAAGTATAAGTACCTACCTACCTAATTTAGTTTATTAAAGACAGAGTCAAGTGTTGTTATCTTGCATTATGTAAGTGGCTGCTTTTTTGTCGCCGGAAAATATAATTTTACATGAAAATCGGAGTACCTCATGATGTAGTTGTAGAAAATGGCTAATCTTAAGTGTCTCCTAATGAAAAAAATAATACTTACTTGTAATTATTATAAAGTTGATATAAAATGCATTAACAAACATACTTAAGTATTTAAATTACGCTGCAGTAAGTTAGCAACTTATGACAATGCTTCCGGTATAAAAGCCTCCTGCCTGATTCTGATGCATGCTACATTACCTTTTCTAGTTTAGGGCGGCTTATCAGTGCATAATCTCTTACTTTCATAAGTGTGTATAAATGCATGTACCTACGAAGTAGGTGCTCTAAATGTTCCTGGAAGCTATTTTACAGTTGTATCACACTAATATTATAAAGGAGAAAGTTTGTATGTGTGTGTGTGTGTGTGTATGTTTGTTACTCCTTCACGCAAAAACTACTGGACGGATTGGGCTGAAATTTAGAATGGAGATAGATTATACCCTGGATTAGCACATAGGCTACTTTTTATCCCGGAAAATCATAGAGTTCCCACGGGATTCTTAAAAAACCTACATCCACGCGAAGTCGCGGGTATCAGCTAGTTTAAGTATAAAATGATGTCACTTGAGCAAAATGCAAAATCACGACAGATAATTTGCATGAAAGAGCAACTGTACTCTTTATTCATCGTACAAAAGAATAAAATAAAGGTACTAACGTACAACGAGTCATCAACCTGCAATTCAAAATTTCAATGAACATTCGAGCTTGAGTTGAACATTACCTGTACATCTACCTATCACTACCTCACTATATTATAAATGGAAAAGTGTATTTGTTTGTTGGTTTGTCCTTCAATCACGTAGCAACGGAGCAATTGATCGACGTAATTTTTTCCATGGGTTACCTATAGTAACCTGTACCATCGTACAAGAAATAACACTTTTGAAATTTTTATTATTTGTTTGTTATAACGGTAGGTAATAGAAATGGATATTCTGTGACAACTCTCTGCTTATTACTCTACCAGCCCGCTGACAGACAGACAGACGGACGGACAGCGGAGTCTTAATAACATGGTCCCGTTGGCACCCTTCGGATACGGAACCCTAAAAACTGCTCTAACTTTGATCAAAATCAGTGAACTTAAAACTCGAGACAACTTGACCATAGTCAACAATCAACATCATGCGAACGAAGTCATGGGCTAGCGGCTATCGCTATACTGTTTACTAATAGTTTGCTATTTCGTGCTAAAGCGTGCCTCCGCTATTCACAGTGACTGTAGCTAACTTGACGAACACGTTTCAAGTCAAATATTGGTCGTGCAAACAGAAATGACGAAGATAGTATGTCATAGCCTCGATTAATCACATAACAAGACCATAAGTGTTTAAAGAACTTGAGTGCACTGAATCAAAAAAACGATTCCAGTAATTTCTCGTTTATATCGAGTTTATTCTCGGCCCGACAGTCCTCAATTTAAATTATTTCACCTTGAAGCATTTGAATCTTCAATAAAAAGCTTATCTGAATTTTGAAGACGAAAATAAGTTTTTAATTTTGGGCATAATTCTAATTTTTAGGTATAAAAAATTACCGCAAAAACGTGACTTGTAAGCTTCAATTTTTGCCCACTCACCGAAATTAAAAGCCTCTTTAAAAAAATGTTTTCAGGGGATGCGATGTGGAGAGTATAAACTTTAAAGGAGGATATAAAATGAGTCTTCGTTTTTACGAGTATAGCTCTTCTAGTGACTAATCTGATCGTAGTTCCGACTCAGAGTATACATACTCGTAATAGTACAGGTTCGGATTAGATTGCTTACGTTGAAAATGCGTCATAATTCTTGAACTCTACAGAACATTCATTCCGAATCAGGAAAAACTCTATCTAAGGACGTTTTGTTGTTAATCATTAGTTTAATGATGCTAAACTTAAAGAAGGTACCTACTTTAGATATTAACTATTCAGTGTTCTAAAGTTAGTGAAGTGGACAAGGGATAAGGACCATGGCAAAATAGATTTTCCTTGCCTTTCATTCTAGCTAGGTAGATAGTATTCCCTCTGTGGTGTAATAGTATTTGGAAGATTAAAAAAAAATATGTTAAAAAAAAAACACTACTTACCTGCGTGTTTTTTTTAACATATTAATTTTTAAAAAATCATTTTAACTGCAACAAATTATTGGCAGTCTGTTCATTGATTGTTTTAACTTAATTTTATTCATTTGTTATTAACATTCTTTTTATTATTAGTAAGTAATTTTGGTTAGGAGATTTATTTTACACTTACATTATACTTTATTTACGAGGCAGAATTAGAATTTTTAAAATAAAGCAAACTATTTCAGGATCTTTATAATAACTATCGTCTTCATAATTTTGTCATGTCGTTTAGTGCCAAGTTTTTAATATAAACAATATGGTCCGGGCAGTTGTCTCTACATAAATTATAAGTGTATGTACTTAATTTAAAATCAAATAATACTTAACATCATGTTCAAAATGTAATAAGTAAGTAATTATTTACCATGCAAACTGCAGTATTACAAAAGAAAAGTACATATTATATCAAGTAGGTACGACTCTATAGCTGTCTGCTACGTTTTCACGCCTCAACCGCTGAACCGATTTTAATGAAATTTGGTACAGAGTTAGCTTACAGCCCGGGGACGGATATAAGCTACTTTTTATCCCGGAAAATCAAGGGTCCCCATGGGATTCCTAAAGATCCATCCGCTTATCCGATTTGTATAAAATTTGGTACCTACCAAGGTAGCTTGCGTCCTTGTAATTGATATATGCAACTTTTTATCCCGGAAAATTAAACAGTTCCTACGGGATCCTTAAAAACCTAAATCCACGCGGACGAAGTCGCGGGCATCCTCTAGTTAATAATAAAATTACTATATCCTCAATCTTGACACATTTTGGAGTTCTGTAGAATATACATAAATAATATTATAAACTTATGATCAATATTGAGAAATTCTATCTAATCTAAAAATAACTATTTTTATCTAATTCTTTGTGAGATTAAAATATGCATTCCTGGTGGCATAGTTGCGCGTATGATAGGGGAAGGGTCTCTATTAAAAAAACACTAATATTGACATGCAAGGCGCATGTCAATATTAGTGTTTTTTTAATAGAGACCCTAATATAACCTAAATATAAAGAGAGAAATATAATCGTGATAAATCCCATTAATGTTTTTATTTAACTTCCTAATCCTGTACTACACTTATAAGTATTTGCAAACATCTTGCAAAACATGTTTATGTTAGTTTCATATCTGGATTACCTTTTTTTTTTGCTTAAAGATAAAATTATCAGTATTATCACTATAATATTCGTGCGATGTTTAATTTATGAATCAGTAGCGTTTTTGCATTAAAAATGTGACTTATTTTTAAAATAATATCGATAAGGCTATATAAGATACTAGCTGACGCCCGCGACTTCGTCCGCGTGGATTTAGGTTTTTCGAAATCCCGTGGGAACTCTTTGGTTTTCCGGGATAAAAAGTAGCCTATGTGCTAATCCAGGATATTGTCTATCTCCATTCCGAATTTCAGCCAAATCCGTCCAGTAGTTTTTGCGTGAAGGAGTAACAAACATACACACACACACATACAAACTTTCGCCTTTATAATATTAGTGTGATGCTCATTGTCGTCGGGTTTCGGGTTTCAATATCTGTCTGTCGATAGGTTACTTAGCAACGCTTGAGTGCAAAGGTAAAATTTGTAAGTTTGTTTGTAACTAGGAAGTAATCTCTGGCAACGTTGCTAGGCAACTAATCGACACAATAAAGATAGATTGAATATTTTAAATATTATGCTGAGTACACTAAAGATGTAACGCTTATTACGGCAATAATAAAGGCACAAAAAAGGCATTAGCTTGAGTGGATACATCTGCATTTACTTACCCGAAATATCGCCAACGCATTACGATATTATGAGTACCATGATAAAAACGTGATGATTAACAACACCTTAGTTTGTCCCAGGGTCCAGCTCTTCTTGCAATGCGTGAGCGTGTAATATTTTTGTATTTTACTTACCATTTTAATAGGCCTCTTTCTATTTTGAACAGGAATCATGGTGTCGTCGGTGGCGGCCTGTGCGCCGATCGTTTTTCACTAGCGTATGTGCGCACGGATCTAAAGCTACTCCCACAAAAATCGACCACGAAAAATCTGACGGTAAGGACGTAGTTAAATAAAATAGTATTAACGGAACATTCAATGTGATTTATTACAAAGGGTTAGAGACCATCACCAGGACTATAGCTTTAATTAAAATAATAATAATTATAATCGTTTACTTTAAATTAAACAGTTTACATAAATGCCTAATTCTAATTAAGATACTAAAATATCTATAATTAGCTTAATTTATTTATAATTGTTACTAAATTTACAAGTAATAATTTAAAAGCGTTTGAAACAGGCACAGATCACAAAGTAGTTAAGCGAAAGGCTTTTAAATTACTAACTATTTCGAAGACTTATTACTGTTTAAACTATCGTAACAGTTTTCTAAAACTTCGAATTCTTCAAATACCATTTCTCCAAATTTTCCTGGTGTCAGCTTATTTTGCTCGATGTTGTCGTTCAGATAGTAAAATTTTTTTTCGAAGGTCGGGGCGTCATGTGTTTGTGTAGGTTCGGAACATTCTTGTATGTTATCAATTACTTGTTTCTTTAAGCCCTGTTGCCCCGATTCTTGTATTGTTACTTTAATCGTTTTAGTATCTACGTTTCCGTTTTGGCTTTTTTCTTTTGCGTTGTTTGGTTTGACATTGTTATCACCATTATCCTTTTGTTGAAAAGGACTCGTTGCAATACCTTTATTGTAGCTTTCCAAGCGGCAGATTTTATTTTTTACGGAATTTTCATTTTCATTGATCAATGGAGGATCCTCCTTAGAACTCTGTTTTCTAAATTTTAGTCGAGGATTTTTGCTTTCATCAGCTCCAGTTAGTTCCAGTCGACTGCTACAACTATTAGATTTTACAAGCTTAAATTTGAAACCTGGAAAACTTTCTGTTCTTTTGTTTGTGTCTTTGATTTGATTTGATACATAATCTGCTGAAGCACTAAGTGAGGCTTTTTCGTATAGCATTTGTTCATGCTTATCTGCTACTAAACACGAACATTTTTCACCTCGACATTTGGTTTGACATGAATAACAATCTCTACTACAGTTTTTCTGCAGATTTTTAATCTCTTCCATTATAGCTTTGGTCATCGGACTAACTGTAGAACCAGGTTTAGAATTTAACACCTTTCCTCCATAATATGTAACAGACGTTCCACAATCCCGTATTTTTTTAAGGATGTCTGGACTTACGTATTGACTTTCGCAACAAAAGTCTTGACTACCTGAATCGCATAGATATTCATCACTAGAACTATAAACATTATCCTTAAGAGCTTTCTGTGAATATGGACTGTGACCGTCGGTTTCGTATTCATTGTTTGAACTCAAATCTCCACTAGATACTCCACTCGATAAGCTCGCATTGTCCCACTTTTTATTACCAAAGTTCGTTTCAATAGTTAATTGTCGTGTTATTTTTTTCCTTCCTCCAATTTTACTACTCTTTGTTTCTTCAATCAAATTTTTGTAGGACGTAGCTCGTCTTGTGAGTCCGGCATTTTCATCGACCAGTGGAGGATCATGAGTCATTGGGCTTTTCATTTTCAACGTATCTTCAAATAGATTTCTTACTTTCTTGACAGTATCTGGGTTTGGAAGCTCTTCCTCTATTATTTCTTTATTTACTCTTATAGGGTGATAAAAAAAGTGTCTTCGTACTGCATTTTTTGATTTTTCAACTTGGGAAGAGTGTTCATTTTTCTTCAATAAGATAGGTGATATTTTACAAGTATCCGTTTTTGTTTTATTTTTCGGAGCTGGTTCAACTTTAGTTCTTACGGGTTCAATTATTACTATGTTATTGTTGACTAATAGTTCCTGAAAGCTATAATCTTGTAAATATTGTAAAAGCCCATCAAATTGCGCTTCTTTACGATAGTTTGCTATCATACTATTTTTAAAAAGTTCCGATTTCATTACTTTATATCTCACGTGATCGAATTCGTCGCATCCTTTTTCATATCCCTTGGCTTTAATAAGAGTGGCTTGAGTTTTTTGATTTTGGTTGTCCTCATTACTTAACTCTACGATTTCAATCTCTGGTGTATCTCTAGAAACATCTATCTCAGGTTTTTTAATATATTTAGGATTATCGTAAATTGTTCCACTATTTTCTTTTACTATCTTTTCCACAAGTGGTTCGTCTATTTCTGAATCGCTTTTAACTTTTTCCGTTTCGTCCTTCCACAAATTAAGTTTAGTTTGACTTATTTTTCTAATGCTATCTACAATTTTAACACTTTCCAACGATTTTATAATGCTACCAACTGATACTTCTGGAATACATTTCTTAGTTTCACCACACTCTTGTGCACAGTCTTTATTTGTGTTGTCTGATTTAATTACATCTGAAGCATCTGACCTTTCCGAAATATATTCTTCCTTTTTTTGAAGTTCTGGAGGGTTTTCAATTAGCTTGGACCAATAACTCTTGACAGAATTAATTTTTTCTTGATATTCTATGTCTGTTTTTATTGCATCGTTAAGTTTCTCTTTCACATGGTTATTGTCACCTTTGCATTCTTTGATTTCCTCTTTTGTCTCTAAATTTTGCTCAGATTGTTGATAATTTTTAACTGTTTTGTTTTTGTCTGGGTAGCTGTTAGAGGTCTGTTTTTTATTTTTTGAGTCAATAACTTGCAAGACTTGTGGCCGTGTCATTGCTGATTTATTATTTGGTAAATTGTTATTTAGTATGGAGTCCTTTTTATCGTTTATGATAAGTTTTGGTGGAGGTTTCAGTAACTGTTGCTGACTAGTTTGAGTTGTTTCATAAGATATACTATTCAATTTTGGAATTGTTTTCTTCACGACTTTGTTAAGTTTTATTGTTATAAAAGGTTCTTTTGCAATGTGGCTTGTGTCAAAAGAATTATTATCGCTGTTTTTTATATTGTTTTCTATAGTAGTTTCCTCGTCTCTTATTGTTCGCTTCTGTTCTGAATGTGTTAGATTTATCTCGGTTGGAGATTTTATGTCTAAATTTGTTTTGTGGCTTGTGTTTACTATTTTATCGTTTCTAATAGGTATATTTTGTGTTACAGGTGGATTTATGACGATCGTTTGATGACCACTTAAAGGTACAATCGATATATTAGATTCCGCAGAAGTCTTGAAAGATTGCACTCTTGAAAGCAATGAGTGGTTTTTAATTTGCTCGCTAAATGACAGTTTTGTAGGCGATGGCTGGCAAGTTTTGTTTATTCTTTTGTCTACACTGTTAGGACTTGGAACACGAAAGTTTTCATCTTCAGCAGGATTACGTTGACGCAATGAATAGTGCTTTTTTATCCCCGTATTAACTTTCTGAATTTTTACTGAATTATTAATATTATCATTAGAAAATGATTTTAATATTCTAACCTCTGGTTTGTAAGAAAGATTCTGAGCGATTTTTAAACTTTCAGACTTTGTTATGATTTTATTGTTTCGAATAGTACCTTCAATTTCGTTTATTTCTCTTTCGTTCTGGTGGTGATCTAGATGATAGTAGTGTGAAGTTTCATCTGGATTAGAACTATCGATAGTAATTATAGATTTTAAGTCGTCTTCAAGCTTGGAAAAGTTTTGAATAGCTTGAGAGTCTGAATTTTCAAGCGTTACGTTTTCATTAAGAATGTTATCGTTGTTGTGATAACTTATGTTTATTTTGTTCAGTTGGCCATAGTTTTCGTTACTTTTATTTGATAATATTTCTCTAAAGTGTGTTTGTGCTACTTCGTAAGTATTTTCACAAGGTATGTCTTCTGGATCTTCTTCTCTTAATTGAGCATCAATTCTTTCTGATTTTCGTAAGCATTTGCTTATGTTTATGTCAGGTAAAGAATAGTACTGATTTTCTATAATAGTAGTTACGAATGGTTCAGTTGTTATATTTTTTGAAGATGTGCAATAAGTATCTTGGTTGTAATCATGACAACCTATGAAGGTATTGCTAACATAAACTTCATTGGTGGGTGTTTTTATTTTTTCTTTGATAGTTGAGTCACTAGTTTTACTTAAAAAGGAATCACGTCTTATGTCTGCAAATGTTGCTTTTTTATGAACAGTTGTATAAATAGGATCAGTTTCAAGGTTTTGATTTTCAGAATTTGATGTCTGCGAATGTACAAAACTGTTTTCTTGAAATTGTGAGTCACAGTATTCATCAATTTTTTCAGCAAGCGAATTTGCCAAGTATTCTAGTTTGTGGGACTTGTCTGTCGAAGAAGCGATGGAGATAGATATGTATGATGTTATACTGTCAGCTTGACTAGATATTGTTTCGTCGTTCTCAGAAAGTACAGATTGGGTATCACAATCTTGTTTATGTCCAGTGTTTATATTATAAGTTTCAGTGTTTAAATTTTTATCGCCGTTTAACTGACCTTCTCTCGTGATTTCGTAAGTGTTTGAGTTGCAAATTATAGTGGGTTGATTAGATTCTGTTATGATTTGTTCACTTTTTGAAGTAGGAATGTTATTATTAGTCTCAGGATCTATAGTTTTAGATATCTGTTGAGTTTCGTTTTCACTATCAGGATCATCAGTAGTAATGTAAAGCTCTTTGCAACTATTTGGGGATCTATCAGTTTCAGGGGAGCTATCTTTGTAATTTTTCCGATGTGCCTCAAAATTATAGTGTTTTCTTACGTAGTTGGAGTCCAAGCTATCGATTTCACTAGGATTGCGTGAATGTCCAATGCTATCTTCTGATAGATTTGTTTGCTTAGTTTCTTCGTTTAAATTTGCCCAACTGCCTGCTCTAGAGTGTTGACTTTCGTCGTGTGATATAACGTCTTCTTTATCCGATTTGCTTTCTGAGTTATTATTTTGTGTAGGGGATTCTTCGTCTACTCTTTGTTGGTTTATGTCCGCGAAACACGATACTGTACTATCAATATAAATTCCCTCCAATACTTCTTCTTTTGTTTGGTATTTTGCACGTCCGGTTAATCTGAAAAAAAAAAACATGAAATTAAGAGTAAAGAATTCATAAGTAAGCTGGCGACTGACTTAAATATAGATTAATTAAAGGACATGGACTACGTTACAATATTGACCTAAGCTGCTCACCGCAATCTCCGCATATATTTTTAGCAGCTAGATGCTGTGTATGAGTGCGAAAGTAACTTTGCCTGGCCTTTCCACAGCTCAACCACTTAGTGAACTTAGCGAGAGTTACAGAGCTAGCTTGCATTCTGGAGAGGGAATAGAATATTTTGTATCCCGCTAAATCAAAAACTAAATAAAGAGATTCCAGTTCCCACAGGATATTTAATAACCTAAATCCGCGCGGGCGAAGTTAGCTTGATATTATTTTGGCTCAGTCGCCACCATTACAATTTACAGTACAATACAATAGGTACATAATGTGTTCAAATAAATTATGTATTTTTTTTATAAAATAGCGAATTAGGCTTATTTTATGTAATGATTATGACGTGATATAATTTAAGTAGATAAAATGAAAATGCTTGTACCTGTCTCTAAAACAAGGCTTGTCAAATAAGCGAGCACGTGGAATGAGTTGAGACCTTTTAGCTTTAGTGTGGTTTTGTATTTGAAGGTCAGTAAAGGTTTCTTCGCGTATAACTGCCAAGCTCCTACTTCGACGTAAATTAGACCCTTCGATTTCTTTGTGCTTGCAGAGTCTCCCGTAGCTACCGCTAAACTCTGTGTCCGAGTTTGAGAATCGTTTTTGCAGAAACTCTTCTGCCGCTTTCGACCGCGTCAAGTGTTGGTAAAATTCGTCTTGCGGAAGTTGCACAGGAAGCTTGTAATATTCCGCAAGCTTGCTTTGATATTTTTCGTTTTTCTTGTTTTTGCTATCGCACTCTTTGCCCTTAGATAGTTTGCGCTTTTTGGGTCGTTCGTCCTGGTTTTTCTTTTCTAAGGAGTTCCGCGGCTTATCAAATTCCAAAGTCTCCGTGGGATTCTCAAAGTATTGTATGTCAGCGACGGTGTTCGCCGCGGGCTTGTGTTCGTCCTGACTCGATTTCCTTTCGACGAGTTCTCGAAGGCGGCTTCTTGTAGAACTTGTGGAGGTGACGCTTTCTGGCCGTTTGACTGAATATTCCAAATTAGAGGATGACCGTCTGAAGAGGCTTGTCTTGATCGATCCGAAGTCGCCTTCGTCTTGACAAGAAGCCGCTGAGAAGTTCTGAGTCCTGATACGGTCAACGTGATTCTGACTAGAATACGACGAGACCGAGTCCACCGAGTGCCTGAAACGTAAAAGGGTGTTGGTTAGATTAAGTTGTTTAGTTTCGGACGAAAACTGCGGAGATAATTCTGTTTGCTAAAGATAATAGAATATTTGATATGTTTTAACGTTCAAGTCAAGGCTATGACATCAAGTAGGTTAGCGGATTATGAAGGTCGTGTGGTTAACGAACTAATGATATAAACAGTCCATGTCTACTGTCTACGTACGTTTATTGACAGGCGTAATGCCTCTCTATCAATTTATCATATTGGCTTTCGGCCGTAAGATCGTGTTCACATAATGTTTGCAGTGACAAAGCTGGCGGCTAGCCAGGAGCATTTGGACGCACAATTTACGCATACGTATTTACAAAAAAAAATCTATATTTATATACCGTCGGAGCACTGACCAAATACATTAGGCGTAACTATATATTATGAGAGTTTATTCTTACGATATTAGATTTCTGTGCGTGAAAAGAGAACAACAGTTTTTCGCTATGACTGACTTAACACATAATAGCTGTCACATCAATTATGTTATATATCCAGGTAAGTATAACGGAGAACGGGAGCAGCGTCCTCTGTGCTACTACTACTATGTACAGCGATCACCAACCCCAGCGTGGTGATTATGGGCAAATCCTCCCGTTCGGAGAGGCCTTTAGTTCAGCAGTGGACTGTTATTAGCTATTGATGGTGATGATGAAGTAATAAAACTGAAATAAAAGTCACTAGTCAACCCACCGCGATTCAATCACAATAAGCGCTGAATGGATTTTATTCTAGACTAACTTTTCCCCGCAACTTCGCTCTCCTGATGCATATAGCCTATAGCATTCGGGGATAATGTAACTATCTATCAGTGAAATAATTTTTAGAATCGTATTATTAGTTCCGGAGATTACCCCGTACAACCAAACTTATAAGAAGAGAAATTTTTCAGAGATGAACCTGTAATCGCGTTTTTAAAAAATAATGTATGTATCAGTTTTTGCCTTTTGGTGTAGAAACCAAGGGTTTGTGGAGCGGAAAATGAGAATGCTAGATCTTGTTTTAAGGACTCTGCTATCCCTTCTCACGGAATCCACGGATGGCCTAGGTCAGCATAATATTAGTCTGGCTATTCACCTTGATTAGCCAGCGTCTTGGAGTTTAATTGATTTTATCTAAAGTTTTATTTAAAGTTAATAATTTCGTCCAGTATTGACCGTCATGGATAAACATTTTTCCATTAAAATAATAATATGAACAAAAGTTTAACGTTCAAATGATTCAAAGCGATTCAAAGTTTGGTAGTTTAGTCTGCATGTATTTGAAAGGGTGCCAAGAGTGGCGTCGCGCCGCCGTCGCTAATGATCGCTTGCTAAGTGAGTGGTTGAGCATTGGCGGCACTCCGACAGAAGTATGTGCAACATGAAATATTCGCTAATCGGCAGAATTACTGCAGAATGTGTTTCATCAAACGTTTCTATGAGCTATGTACAGTGAGGTGCTTCTAAAATTACTATTTCCTGAGATGTAAACGAAATTGTAGTAATGTGTTTTTCCATACTAATTTATCATGGTGCATCATCATCATTAACCTTGGGACGTACACTACTTGATATAGACCTACCTACCTTAGCCCCCTCTGCAGCCTTTCTCACCCAGCCACATTCTGCCGATTTTATTATTTACTAGTCGATGCCCGCGACTTCGTCTGCGTGGATTTACGTTTTTCAAAATCCCGCGGGAACTCTTTGATTTCCCGGCATAAAAAGTAGCTAATGTGTTAATTCAGGGTATAATCTATCTCCATTCCAAATTTCAGCCAAATCCGTCCAGTAGGTTTTGCGTGATTGAGTAACAAACATCCAAACATCCACACTCTCACATTTGTAATATGTTTAGGATTAGGATTATCGCTCCATCGTTCCGGAAGGCACCCCACACTACGCTTATTCCTATAAATTAATTTAGAACAATACTTACTAGTAGTTACAATACTTGCTACTACTTTCACCAGCTTTAATTTAGAAAATTTGTACTGGTAAATGAGTAATGATTTGTACCCTGGATTTTAAACTCATTATAAACAACATGGCGCGTAACAACAAGTCTACCAATTTTCCTCATTATTAAGTAAGGTCAGGTGGGGTAAGAGGGACGCGGGGGGAAGAGAAACTGTAACTAATAAAAAGAAAACTATAACGGCGAGCTCTATGGTCACTACGTTGATATAACAGTATTAGGCGTAGTTCATATATTCTTGGATAAATGGCGCTACAACACGGCAGATAAGCAAGTAAAAGAGAGAAAAAAAAATCAGTTGTCAAACTAAAAAAACCAAGACCTAGCTGCGTTCCTTGTTTGTGTTATTAAAATATTAAAAACATCAGTTTTGCGATTGATTGCTATGGTAAGTGTAATTATTACGTTTAATCTTTATTTTCTACGTATTGTATTGTTTGTAGTGTGTGTTTTTAGTGCTTTTTCGATGTCAATAAAAACATAACCTTCAAAATGGCAAGCTGGGAAAGAGGAACGGCTGTACTAGGTTAAGAGAAACATATGTTCCTCTTTCCCGGTTTCAGGGGGTAACAAACATTTTTAAAATCCACTAAAATACCGGCTGACTTTTTAAGTACTGGCCAAGATTTGTAGGATAAACCTACCTATGAATATGAACAACTTTTTCTAAATAAAAAGTCAGCTGTTCCATACAAAAGTATCGATCAGCTGTGACCAAAATGTATGAAATACTTAGTAGTTTTTTTTTTCGAGTACGAAAGTTAGTCCCATACAAAAGGTTAAGGTTTATCCTACAAATTTTGGCCAGGTTTAAAAAGTCAGCCGGTATAACACGTTCCGTAAATAGCCATGATTTGTTTAACTGTTTATTTGTTACAGAAAAAGCAAAATGCCTCGAGCTTACGAAAGAAAGACCGATAGTAGTATTTCACTACGAATGTTATTGTTTGTGACAGTATTTTTGTTGTGATACATTGTTGTTTACAATTACGCGTATAGGCCAAAGTGAGAAAAGTTCAAAATTGTTAAAGTTTGTTTTGTTTCTTACGAGTTAATTTTTTAAACTGTAATTAAGTAAAGAAATTTACTAAAACCATATCTGTTTTTAGAATACATTTCTATCCCCACTATTCCGACCAATATTATAAATGCGAAAGTCTGTCTTTCTGTCTGTCTGTCTGTCTGTATGTCTGTATGTCTGTCTGTCTGTCTGTCTGTTGCGTTTCTACGCCTAAACCACTGAACCAATCTTAAGAAATTTGGAAGGTAGGTAGCTTGACACCCGGGGCTAGGGGCATAGGCTTCATTTTAACCGATCACGGGACACTAAAGGGGGTCATGTTTTGAAAAATTGTGCCAAGCGCGATATAACCAAAACGCGGACGAAGTCGCGGGCGGAAAGCTAGTTTTTAATACGTTCATTTAATACCAGAAAAAGTTTAGCACCTCTGACCTTACCTATATGTTCCTGTTACCCCAAATTTCGTTTTTGTATGCTGTCAGCCTAAATAAGACCTTATTTTAAACGAGGTAAGGTTTTCATTCCCTTAACTCAAAAAAAAATTTAATACATGCTATATAAACACTTAAAAACACGAGTTATTACTTAAAAGTATCGAGTGTTCCTCTTACCCCAAATCTCGGGTAAGAGGAACATTTTTATGATCTAGCTTTGTTGCTAAATTGTGCCGTAATTATACGAACAACCTAGTTCTGTATCAAAAAAAATGTTAGTATATTTCAAAAGCAAAGATTTGTTTCAATTAATATCGAAATAAATGTATAATTTTGATAGCTGATGGCCAAAATGTTCACAAACCAGTAAAGTATGTTTCTCTTACCCCACTTGACCTTAATACATTTTAAGTAATATATTTAGGTACCTATTTTCCTCGTTAAATTTTTCCTTCCAAAAATTTTAGGTAGGATAAAATTAACATTTACGACAAATTTGACATGAAATTATCTAGTTTACCCTCATCTGAATTTATTTCGCTCATACTACCGATGTTTCTCAAGGCCCTAGAAAAAGCGACCAACGAAATTACTACGAAGGTTTTACATTATTCAGGCTTTAAGAACGATGTGCCTTTCAGCCGGTAGGACGTATAAATATTTATAGTCCCGAAGATCGCCTGCGGACACCATACTCCGACAGAATGGCATTTGAAACTTGCTCGAAAGATTTCCTCGAGATGAGACGATCTAATGTCCAAACTAACTTTAGTTTTTTTTTTTTAAATTTATAAACTAGCGCTTGGCTGCATTCAGACCTGCTGGCATATGATGAAGCAGTCAAGACGAAGCGCGCTTGCCTAGAATATGCCTATTCACTCTTGACTTGAAGGTACCCATACTAAAATTGGAGGGGAAAACTAAAGTCGGAAGTTGAAAGAAGAAACTCTGCTATTTTGTATCACATTTTGATGTCGGTACCTCTTCTTACAACGAGAATTTTTTCGTTGATATCAAATGTTGCTCTTGAGACCGAAAGCGAGAACGACATTTGAAACTTGCTTAAAAGATGTCCCAATTTAGAGTACAAGCTAAGTTTAGATTTATAGAGGTATTAGGTCCTGTGGCAGCGGTTAAATGATGTTTGCTATATAATTTATTTACCATGTTGAATGAGCAAATAACTATGCATTTGTTATTAAAGTTCGACCTCTTAGATAGGTTGATAAAGAATGACCATTATTTGATCTGCAATTGTTCAAGGTTATAGCTATTTACAAGCTTATGCCCGCAACTTCACGTGCGTAGACTACACAAATTTCAAAGCGCTACTTTACCCCCTTAGGGGTTGGATTTTCAAAAAAATCATTTAGCGGACGTCTACGTCATAATAGCTATCCGCATGCCAAATTTCAGCCCGATTCGTCTGTTAGTCAGCTTTTCCTTTCATGTATTTAGATAATAACCAGTGCATCGACTTCTTTACTAATTCAGCAATGTCTTACTCAATAGCGACACTTACTATTTTATAGACAACCGTTTGTTTCTCAAACGAAAAAAATACACTTCGAATTTCCGTCCCTTCGAAAATCTCTTCGAGATTTCCGTCTTTTTTTGTAGGAAGTTTAAATATTGTGTTCATTATTCATATCAGACCTCTCAATCATAATTTGATTTTTGTATGCCTTCATATCTTGCTTCGAATTTTCGAATACGTTACCGTAATTCTCTTTACATTATTTTTTGACGACCTCCCTGGCGCAGTGAAAAGCGCTGTGGTCTTATTAGTGGGAGGTCCCGGGTTCAATTTCCGGCAGGAGTTTGGAATTTTATAATCTCTAAATTTAAGTCTCTGGTCTGATCTGGTGGGAGGCTTCGGCCGTGGCTGGTTAGCACCCTACCGGCAAAGCCGTGCCACCTAGCGATTTAGCGTTCCGGTACGCTACCGCGTAGAAACCGATCAGGGATATGGGTTTAATGAAACTACTATTCCCCATCCAAGTTAACACGCTTCCATTTTAGTCTGCATCATCACTAATCACCAGGTCGCAGTAAAAGGCTAACAGAATCAGAATTAATAACTCACAATTTTAAAAACCCCCGACACAAAAACCTCTGTAAGAAAACTAGAAAAGAGCTGATAACTTTCAAATGGCTGAACCGATTTTCTTCGATTATATAGCTAAGAACAAACAAATAGAACTAAATTAAAATCGGTTCATTCGTTTAGGAGCTACGATGCCACAGACAGATACACAGATACACGCGTCAAACTTATAACTCTCCCTCTTTTTGGGTCGGGGGTTAAAAAAACCTAGGTATTATTTCCTTATGAGCAATATTATTTAGCAAAAATTTTGCCAACTTTCCGATATAAGGCGCGCGAGATGTTACAATCTATGTATGTATGTCACAACATGCGTGCGTGCATGCAACTACAATTTCCGTTCCGTGCTTAGGTGGTTTTTCTTTATTTTTTAACCCCCGACCCAAAAAGAGGGGTGTTATAAGTTTGACGTGTGTATCTGTGTATCTGTGTGTCTGTGTATCTGTGTATCTGTCTATGGCATCGTAGCGCCTAAACGAATGAACCGATTTTAATTTAGTTTTTTTTGTTTGAAAGGTGGCTTGATCGAGAGTGTTCTTAGCTATAATCTAAAAAAATTGGTTCAGCCGTTTAAGAGTTATCAGCTCTTTTCTAGTTTTCTTGTAGAAAAGAAGGTTAGATAACCGTTAGGTTCATAATATTATGTCAATAGACAAATGTCAAGCTGTCAAGATGGACGTTGCCTAAATACGTAATTATTTATTTGAAAATGATGTTTTGGAAAACTAAAATACTTTGGATCGTCGGGGGTGTTATAAATTTTTAAACTAACACAGTTAAAACACTTGTATTCGTTGTGATTGTATCGGTAGAAATATCGAATTTCGGTTATTTAAGGCGCGCAGGGAGAATATTCCTTGTAAAAATACACCTTAGTCACAAACTCACAACATGTTATTGCTATTCATTTTCCTATTCAGTCTTCACTTATTTTGTGCACAAAGTTAACAAGCTTCACTCGTTTGGGATTCTCAAAATGCATTCTAGGTGGTGGTGTAGGTACGTTCTAGAGAAAACCTACATGCAAAACTTCAAGTTTTTTGACAGGGTTTTAACATGTAGGTAGGTACAGTGATATTTTGTAAAATAGTTGGTTTCTCCTTTATATTATAATCCGCGTGAATTTAAGATATTCTCACCAATTTTATGGAGTTCATCATACCGACAATAATTTTATAGAGTTGATATCTACATTTTATGGATCCAAATTTCGTGTATTGTGTGATGGCTTTCGCCATTGTGTATATTCACTTTTAGTTTTATTAGCTGAGTTCATAAAATTCGCCTCGCTCAGGCTTTCAATTGCAATTTCAATATCGAATGCTACAAGTGGGGAATAAAGTTAACTTTCATAATAATAAGTTACGGGACAAAACTCGTTTCAGGCGTAAAATTGCCTTATATAAATATTGATTCTGAATTCTGATATAACAATCATCGTTTTATCGTGAATTTGGTCGTACCTACTCGTAAAGGAAAAGCTGTCTGACTGACTGACTGATCTATCATCGCATTGCTCAAGCTTCTGGGAGGATCGGGCTTGATAAATAGCTATTATCACGTACACATACGCAAAAAAGGGATTTTTCAAAATTCAACCAGGGGGTAAAATGCCTAGGGGTTTGCGGGCATAAGCTAATAGGAGTATAAAGCTTTCTTGCAAGAAAATACAGTAACATAGGTATGGCAATGGGCAGGACACAAAAACCGATAGACCTTGGGACCCCAAAGTGATCAAATGGCGACCCCGCACCAGAAAGCGCATGACATCAAATGAGTCGCATGGAGCCACTGGATTCCGGCGGCGCAAAACCGTGGCGTGGACGTCTATCGTTTAGCGACGATAATGATGATGACAAAAACATACATAAGTAGACATAAAAACAAGAAAAAAACAATTGTGATAAGGTGCAAAGGTGCCCTTATCACTTACAGGTGTATCTACACTATCATTCATCGTAATTTGGCGTGCACCTGGTGTACATGTGTACAATATCACAAAACACATAAGTTAATTAACTAAACTAAGAAAACGAAATAACACGCTGTCCTTTTCGGCAAGTAAATTATTGTGAAACGGCTTTCACCTAGGTATTCTTTACTTTTATTTTAGTTTTGTGAATCATGAAAATGACCTCTCTTATTTCAACGCTCGGATCACTGACCCATACACCAGACCCTGGGATATAAATTTTGCGGGCATTCCTAGAATTACCTACTACAAATTATTTCTATTGTATAAGTAAGAATCATGTTTTTTTTTCCAGCTTCAACTATTACATATACATAAAATGTTTGTACTAGTAGCAGAACCATTACGGAAATATTGTTTTAATGATATACCTACTCGTAAGAAAAAACACTTACAATCTCTCCGGCTAAAGTAGATAATTTACCATTCTTACTAGTAGCAATCATCGTCATCATCATCATCCCGGTGCATTACTGAGAACAGCTCTCTTCTCAGAATGAGAAGCCAAGAGCGGATTAGCAGACTTTATACATCGTATGCAGTTTTCCTTCACCGCTAAGCAAGCGATATTTTAATTCCATATAAATCCTCTTAAGCCTCAATAGCTCAACGGTTATAGGAGCGGACTGAATTCCGAAAGGTCGGCGGTTCAAACGCCACCCGTTGCACTATTGTCGTACCCACTCCTAGCACAAGCTTTACGGTTAGTTGGAGGGGAAAGAGGAATGTTAGTCACGATTAAAATGGCTAATATTCTTTAAAAAAAAAAAAAATCGCCCCGCACCCCCAGAATTGGAGGTCAGTGACTTAACCTTTAGGCCATCATCGCTAATAGCAATAATGGGCAAGTAGTAACTCGGGGAAGTGCCCACTTTTGCATGAAAACTTGATATTATGTTCTTAACTACCGCAGCGTAGGTATATAGAGGACTACTTCAAAAGCTCTGGCGAGTGGTGTGATACTGATTACCGATCAATACTAGAGACTTGAAATAAAAATCTAGGTATGTTCAATTCATTGCGAAAGTCGATCTCACATTAAGTATATTCTGGTAGATCTCTTGTCACAGTTTTATATTTAGAGATGTGAATATACTTTTGGCGGGTGGGCCATGTCTTATTTTCAGACATCGGCGAATAAAAGTCGTTTCGGTAAACATTGTTGTTTCATTGATGTGTTTGCTCTATGTCAGTTATTTTATTGTTTCACTAAAACAACATACCACATGATAGTCATTGTAATATCAGAATTCAATTGTGATTGCGTAATATTTTTTTTTAACCCCTGACCCAAAAGAGGGGTGTTATAAGTTTGACGTGTGTATCTGTGTATCTGTCCGTGGCATCGTAGCTCTTAAACTAATGAACCGATTTTAATTAAATTTTTTTGTTTGAAAGGTGGCTTGATCGAGAGTGTTCTTAGCTATAATCCAAGAAAATCGGTTCAGCCGTTTGAAAGTTATCAGCTCTTTTCTAGTTACTGTTACCTTCACTTGTCGGGGGTGTTATAAATTTTTAATTTACACTTGTTTACTTTGACTGGCTGGGTTGGGTGGGGCTGACGGTGAAACAAATATTTTCGTCATTAATGACTTAAAATAACAAAAAATTAAAGTATTTATAGAAATAACCTGTTAGAAAAAAACATTTAAGTATATTTGTAAAAAAATATGCATCGTCCGACATCATTATGAATGTCATAATATGGTACCCAAAACATTGGTGCTATAGTCTCTTTGTATTGCCAAGCTAACCGTAGGGCTAAATACATCTACATTTAATTAAGATATTCACTTTTCGAAACATTTTTCTTAATGTTTTCTTATTTTATAGATAAACTGAAGATCTAAGCAAGAAGTAGAAAAAAAAAAAACCAAATTATGCTTCACAATCGCCTTGCTCAAGATAAAGTTCAAGTCATGAACATGATTGAAGAAGTCAAGCTAGATTTTTAAATAGAAACCTTTATCCCATCGACTCCACGTCGATCGACGTTAAGAATCCATGAAGTCCAAGCTAAAGAACATATTTCACCAATACCTGTAATAATATGCGATTAATTTAAATGGACAAAATTTCTATCTAGTGACAAACTTATTTTGCGCATTTAGGTCACAGCTTGCACAAACACTTTAGAAGTACCTACGTTCCTCTGTTCAAGTATATTCTAAGGCTGAGGTCATACTACTGGCAAGGCGACCACGCGGCAGCGATTATCAAAAATAGGGGTGGCCACATCACCATTGTTTAGGGGATTGTGGGAGCCCCTACAAAAAACCTACCAAGTGCGAGTCGGACTCGCGCACCGAGGATACTCGGGTATTTTTCCCAACATTTTGCACGATAAATCAAAAACTATTATACATAAAAATTTATAAACATCTGTTTTAGAATGTACAGGTAAAGCCCTTTCATATGATACCCCACTTAGTATAGTTATCTTACTTTGAAAATTGAAACACATTTTAATTTTTTTTTTAAATGACATAACCACAAATTCGCGGTTTTCAGATTTATTCCTGTACTTGTGCTATAAGACCTACCTACCTGTCAAATATCATGATTCTAGGTCAACGGGAGTCGGGAAGTACCCTATAGGTTTTCTTGACAGACACAACGTACGGACGGACGGACAGACAGAGACAACAAAGTGATCCTATAAGTAGAGAGTTATGTCCAGCATTGGATGTCTATCAATGACGACGATGACGACGAATCCGCTAACATACTATGTAATACCTAATTGCATTGCTCTTCTAGGTATCCGAGTGGCCGACTTTCTTCCGTGATACTCCATTTGCGATTCGTGCTCGCGCTGCATTCTCAATTCATCAATTATCTCGTTACTGATGGGTAGCAACAATTATAATGTAATTTTGTGGTACAATAGTTACAAAGTCAAATGTCTTTGTATAAGTTGGTATATCGATACATACTTAATATTTTAAATGCGAAAGTGACGTGTCTATCCGTTTAACCGATTCTGACGTAAATTGGTACATCCTGGGGACGGATATTTTCATCCCGGATAGACAAAAGTTCACACGGGATTCTTAATAAATCGAAACTTACCTGGACGAAGCCGCGGGCATCATCTTGTACCTAGTGTTATATGGAATTGACTAATCTGCAGCAGATCTATACTAATAAATAAAATTGGAGTGTCTGTCTGTAATTTTGAAATAACTACCTTATGTTAAGCTCATATGGTTATTTGAACGATACCATAACTGAATCACACGTTTTTAAAATTTTTGTCTGTCTGTCTGTCTGTCTGTTTGAAAAGGCTAATCTTTGGAACGGCTGAACCGATTTCGACGGGATTTTCACAGACAAGTAGAAAATTGGCCAGGGAGTAACATAGGCTACTTTTTTAACCGACTTTCAAAAAGGGAGTTGTGTTTTTCTACCTATGTACACCGAAATCTCCGAGATTTCAGAACCGATTTGCGTAATTTTTTTTTTATCGATAGAGGAACTTTGTGACATTGGTTCATAAAAAAATTGGATTCCAACTCTCAATCCTGATGCTGAAGGGGATCACACCATCAATACTGATGGGATTAAGAAACTGTAGGTTATAAATTCGGGACGGGCTATTACGGATAGGCTACTTTTGTCCTGGGAAATCAAAAGTTCCCACGGGATTTCGAAAGACCTAAATCCACGCGGGCGAAGTCGCGGGCATTGGCTAGTCTTTAATAATTTTGCATAGAATTCAGATTATATTCTCACTTTCAGAACTATCAAACTTATCAGCACATTAGGTTCTAAGTTCTAACTTGTAACTTCAGTTTGTGATAACTTAACATTTGGCACATGAGATAGTTTGATAATATTCCCTAGTTGTCCAAGACTTCACTAACGCGTTAACAGGGCTCTCTCCGTCACTCGTTTCCACACGTTTCATACAATCGTAGTTCCAATTTCATTTGAATATTAAGCAACCAAAGTCCATGAAATGCAGACATATTCTAGAAACTAATATCTGTGTCTGTGGTGTTTCAGATTTTTCTAAAAATATGTAGTTTTAAAATTACAGGGGCTCCAAGATTTGTATGAAAATTTTTAAGACCGCGTAACTTTGAAACCGAATATTTTAACAGAAATCTGGAAAACCACAGACATAGATATTAGTTTCTAGAATATGTCTGCAAAATTTCATGGACTTCGGTTGCTTAATATTCAAATGAAATTGGAACTACGATTGTATGAAACGAGTGGAAACGAGTGACGGAGAGAGCCCTCTGTACATTTAGAATTCCAGAGTATTATCGAAGCTCTAAAATCTCGATAGTGTCATTTGAAAATGTCTGTCTGAAAGTTCTATAATAGTTTCTGTAGGTCTCTCGTTGTTAGGTGTCTATAACAATCAAACCTGTCATTGAATAGTTTACTACAAGTTAAATTATTATTATAGACATCCGAACAAGGTTGTATTTAGATTTTATATTATTGTACTTCTAACTAGTTTCTTCAGCATCAATTATTTATTTATTGATTGATTAGTGATTGTTTATATCATCAAGCTGTATAACCGATTTTGACGAAAGGTACAAAGATAGCTTGCGTTCCGGAAACGAATAAAGGCTGCATTTTATTCTAGAAAATCGATTCCCACAGAATTCTGAAATAGCATTTTTCCGTCATATAAGACGTATTATTAGAAAATTTGGGCGTCGCGTAGGTATGTCTGGAACTGTCTCAGACAAAGCTCCTGAAACTTTTTCGGGTTATATAACTTGGCGAAATGCGACTGCAGTTTGAGAGGTATTTTGTCCTCACAAACTGCCGAAGTTCGTTAATAATTCCCGCAGGCCACGCCTGACGACTCTATCTTGTATCTGTTACCTATTTAACTTGCGAATGGATTAGTTCGCGAGTTTAATTACGAGATAAGGTTGAGGGCGGGTTTAACAGTGGCCTTAATATACAATGTATAGGCTCGGTAAATATTGCTAACCTATATTAATTTCTACCTAGGGACTGCTGGCTTAATAGACCTGAACAGATATCCCTCGAGTTTACTGTGAGACTTGTGTTCCTAATTTACTATCTATTACTAAGTACCAAATAAGTATAATATATTAAGTATAATTATTAAGTATCGGATAATGACCACGACTTCGTCCACGTGAATTTAGATATTTTTAAAAATCCCGTGGGAACTCTTTGATTTTCCGGGACAAAAAGTAACCTTTTCCCGTCTATTCCCGGATGAAAGCTATCGCTGAACCTTTCGTCAAAATAAGTGTTAACTTGAGGGTTACAAACATAAAACATGACATTCGTGGTCTCGATGAGGTTTTAGATTTAACTTAATTCAGTTTAGTTTTTAATATTATTATTATTATTTTATTTTTTTAGTTTTAATTTAGATTTAAGTTTATTTTATAAAAAAAAACTCTTATGTTGATGTATGCCAATTATAATTAAAATAAAAACGTTGTATGCACATAAATTTAAAAAACATTACACAATTATATTGCCTCTCGAAATTGGCAATAACGAAGCCCTTTAACTTTAAAAAAAAGGAAAATATAATTGCAGCACTCAGCCAGCAAAAGAGCGTTTTCCATAAAAACCAGCTATTTTGCTCGTTATGTCGTTATCTATATCGTCTTGTACGAAACAAGCAGCGCTCTTGATCGATCTAGACAGCAATATTACTGCTGTTGGCTGCCGACCTCTTTTATCTTGATTAATGGAACAGAACGTTGAAATACGTTGAATTTAGCTTTGATCGCGGCTTTTCCAATGCGTATAAATCCACGAACTTCGACGTTTTGCCTGTGGGATTAGGAATCCATTCGTCAAATGACTTCGTCCAAGCTATTATCAATGGTCCAAGCATGTTGTAGTATTTTACTTTGATCTGATTTGTATTTCTAAAGCTATGTTTGACTGGCCATCATTCATTATTACCGATGCGATTTAATGCTCTAAAGAAAATATCCTAGCTAATTGAGCTTTGCGGTAGAACCGAGAGACATTTTTCATATTCAGATTTAATTGTGTTTTCATTTTCATCCATTATCCCGTTGGAACCCTATTATTTTTCGGGATAAATGTGTGTGTTAATCCAGAGAGTTAATTATTTAGTTAATTTAAATACGTTAGACGAGACAAAAGTTTATTAAAATAATATGTTATACAGGGTTACTGGTAATATGTCGGCAATCTGTTAAGGGGGTGTAGGCGAAGTAATTTGCAACCAAATGACCCCTAATGACCCCTAGGCAAATGTCAACCATTTTCGAGTAATTTGACTTTTTGTGTTTTTTAGAAGAATTTGAGGTATGCAACTTTGAAAATTTATAAAAAAAAACCAATGCATAATTTTTTTTTATTTTTATTATTATTTGCTTGCTAACACTTCAATACATAATAATCAATCATAAAATGATACATATCTTTAATAGTTTTTAAATCACAGCTACAAATCTGTACAAGTTTCATAATTTACACCAGGTGGTCTGACAAAAATGGTCGATTTATGTAAAAAATTACTGAAGAACTTTATCGGCAGAACACATGAAAAACATGTAAAACTTCTCAGCTATCCAACGAGATACAATATGGTACCAGAAATTAGAAATTGGCCGAAAAAAATGCAATTATTGTGAAAAAAATGAAATCGTCTTAAGAATACGAAATAATATCTCAACGTCGAATTTTATGGTAATATTCTTATTTCTTATTTAGGATGAGTAATGAGTTATAATTAATCTTACAATTCATTTTCGAAGTATAAAACTCTAAAAATAACACTCTAAAAATAATGAGAGTTCCAAGAATGACATTTTTAATCCTTTGTGTGAACACGTGCACCAATCAGCGCTCTCGGATAAGAAGAGCTTAAAAACATTATCTAGTGACTGGATAGAAAAAACAAAGGCATAAATAGCCAGATTTGCCTAACATTTTTCAGAGAATAGGATAATAATTAAAGCACTGGCAAGTACAATAACATTAGGTGAAGGGTGGGATCCTTAACTTATTTAATTGTATTGTATTTATAAATTCTTAGACTTAAAAGATAAGACATTTAGAATGTTTCGTAATTTTTGCAAAACTGCAAAAATTTACAGTTTGCTTGTGCCACTCGTACTGTACAAATCATCTCTACCTAAGTTGGTACCTACATCATTGTGAATTTGGAAGTGAATTGACCAGGCTTTTTCTTATGGACTGTTTCTGGCATACTCTGTGATTTGGCTTGTGATTGGACTCTGATTTATTGCTCTCCCGACAATTTGGTGCGTCAAAAGGACTAATGGCTGCAGAAAGAACCCAGTACTCCAATGAGGAATACGCCAATATCCTTTTTTGTTATGGATATTGTGACGGCAATGCTTTGGCCGCTCGCCGTGAATATCTTCGCCGATTTCCTCCTCAGAGGAGGCCCAATTCCTTGGCCAGCAAGATGTCCAGACCTGACACCTATGGACTATTATGTCTGGGGACATATGAAGAGCCTAGTGTACGATGTCTCACCAGTGCCATCAGTCGAAGAATTGAAAATTAGAATAATAATTGCAGCTAATTCAATAAGAACCAATTTGACAAGTAATGTAGTAAAATCTCAATTAAGAAAAAGAATGCGCCTGTGCATAAGAAATAGAGGGTCACATTTTGAAAATGAACTTTAGAATTTAGTTTTAATGGCTTAGTGTAACTTATCTACGTAATTATTTTAAACTTCCTAAACGATTATTGTAATTTTTGATTGCAGACGATTTCGTCTTTTTAACAATAATTGTATTTTTTTTTCGGCCATTTTCTGATTTCTGGTACCATATTGTATCTCGTTGGGTAGCTGAGAAGTTGTACATGTTTTTCATGTGTTCTGCCGATAAAGTTCTTCAGTAATTTTTTACATAAATCAACCATTTTTGTCAGACCACCTGGTGTAAATTATGAAACTTGTACAGATTTGTAGCTGTGATTTGAAAACTATTAAAGATAAGTGTCATTTTATGGTTGATTATTATGTATTGAAGTGTTAGCAAGCAAATAATAATAATAATAAAAAAATTCATGCATTGGTTTTTTTTTTATAAATTTTCAAAGTTGCATACCTCAAATTCTTCTAAAAAACACAAAAAGTCAAATTACTCGAAAATGGTTGACATTTGCCTAGGGGTCATAAGGGGTCATTTGATTGCAAATTACTTCGCCCACACCCCCTTAACGGATTGCCGACATATTACCAGTAACCCTGTATAACAGTAGTACTAATTGACAATTCTATAAAATAAACTCAAATCTAAATAAATACAAAAAATAATAATATTAAATTAAAATATGCTAAAAATTCAAATCCATTCAGTAGTTGCAGCGTGATGCGCGAATAGGCATTCCAAAATGATTTAAAATTTGAAAACATAATATTTAAGTGTTGAAAAATTGAATAAGTATATTATTTCAGATTTCTAACGTTAACGTGTTCTATAGCAATTGCATGTGATTTTCTTAGAAATAGCGTAAAATAGTTGTTTAATAAAGAAATACTTAGCTTCAACCGTGTTTACTGATCATTAAAATATTTTATGTGCGAAAGTGAATGAAAACAACATATCATCAGAAGGCGATTAAAGATGATTTATTTGCTCTTTGAAAATAGTTATACTGACATTTTATGGTACAAAATTACCGTTTTATTTGTTTATATCGATTAATCTGAAAGTGTAAAAAAATAACAAAATTTGTGTGCGTGTTGATTTTATCTTCATGTCATCAAGTTTTAGACAAGATAATATATTTTGAGGAAAGTTTGATTATTTTGGGGGAAATCTGTCAAAAAGTTTTAGTGGTTTTCGAGAGTTTCAATAATATTTAATTATATTTCACAAAATTTTCGCTAGGGAGTAGGGGTGCTGGCTGTGGATTTATTTATAATAACTTGATATTGAATATCCATATTTAATATTATAAATGGGAAAGTCTGTCAGTCTGTCTGTTAGCTTTTTCCGGCCCATCCGTTAATCCGATTTCGATGAAATTTGGTACAGAGTTAGTTTACATTGCGGGGTTGGACATATCTAGGCTTTTAATCTACTTTTAATACTGGAAAATCAACGAGTTCTCACGCGATTCTTAAGAGTTAACTTTAGCCATCTTTATGCAACTTGGTACAGAGATAGGTACCATAGGCTTTTTTTATTCCGCAAAATCGAAGAGTTCCTATGGCATTTAAAAAAAACTTATATAGACGCGGACGAAGTCGCGGGCATCATCTAGTAATTAAAAATAATTATTAAGTTTTAGCGGAATGGTTAACTCAAAGAACCGCTAGGGAGTGTGGTGGTAGAGAACTAGAGAAACATAATCTTTATAAAAACGCAATATCTCAAAAGTGGGATTAGTTTAAAAAAACTATCAACCCCAACAAGAGCGTGGTAGTGGATCACGAGTCCCCAATGCACCTAATACGACGAAGATAAATTATATATTTCGTTGAAATTTCGCCTGAAATTATGCTTTGTGTTAATTATAACAAATAATTACTCATAGTCGAGAGAATTCTGGATTAAGCATGTCTTCTGTTGGCTTAATATTAGTATTATATGAGAAGGTAGGTAACTAACTAGGGTCTAATGTAATGTACGAATAGAACAGCGAAATATTATCTTTTTTTTAACCGACTTCAAAAAAAGGAGGAGGTTCTGAATTCGTCGGAATCTTATTATTTTATTTTATTTTTTATGTACTACTGGGCATAGCATATTATACATATAATAGTACAGTGGGGCCACTAAAAGTTGTGAAATAAAAAAAATTCAAAAGGAAAATAAAATCGACTTCAATAGCCGTTTTTTTCTCTTTTGATTTTTTTTATTCAGATACAAGTTAGCCATTGACTGCAATCTCACCTCGGGTAGGGTTGGATTCAGCATGCAGGTAGTTATTATGATGTAGACATCCGCTGAGAAAGGATTTTGAAAATTCAACCCCTAAGGGAGTGAAATAGGGGTTGAAATCTATGTATTCCACGCGGATAAAGTCGCGAGCTAGTTTTTAATATGTATTGCTCCATATTAGGCTACATCATCTCTTGCCAGCAAGTCTGATTGCAGCCAAGTCTATAAATTAAACAAAAGACATTGAGATCATGAAAGTGGAGATCACTGGATTCAATCAATGCAAATGCCACTCTCTCGAGTGAGACAACCCTTTTTTATTTTTTTTATTTTATTGGGAGGAGGAAAATCCTCATGGATACCGTCTGGCATGCCCGACTCCACTGCAGATGTTGCGCAGTGACCTACGGACTAAAAACCTCCTCCACTCTTCGATATCTCCGCTCACGGCTTCCCGGAATTGCACGAAGCATTGCATCAGGAAGGCAGCTGTTTTCTAGGGCATGGGGTTTTGCCTCTCCCATTCATCATCTTCTCTCGTTTTTATTGTATGTTTGATTAGCTTAGCATGCCTTTCCCATTCTTCTTCATTCTTCAACATTCTGGGTATAAGGTTTTTTGGATTTAGCTTAGAGACAACCCTTTAAAAGTATGTAAGTATATTGCTTCAACTTCATTCAAATCGATCCACTAGAATCCTTCAGAACGGGTCAACAGAAAAATAAATCTGTCTTTGAGATATTTACCTAAATAAATCTTGTTCGCAAAGAATACATGTTAATCAACGGTCTTGTCCTCTTCAAGTGGAATTCGGTCCTTTAAAAATTAAATTACAGAAATTCAGTCCGTAAATTCAGTGTCGCGAGTGAAGTACACCAAAAGAAAATCTCGAGAGAAATTTTCAGGATATTTGTGTGAAATCTTTCGTACGTACAAAAAATTCTTCAAGATCTTTTCGCTTCTGGTATTATATTCCGTTAAAATTTCCTTCTAAAGCTGTGATAGCATACCTGAGAGTTCACCGTGACTTTCTCAAAGGTGTGTGAAGTCTACCAATCCGCACTTGGTCAGCGTATGGCCAAACCCTTCTCATTCTGAGAGGAAACTCGTGTTCAGTAGTGAGCCGGGGCGACAGGTTGACCATGGTGACGATGATCAAAATTCCTTAGTCTTCAACAAGTAGTGGAGTTTATTCTAACAGTGGGTTCTCTTTCATAATATTATATGGCAATGAAAACGTTCCAGATATAAAATGAATTCCTACCTACTATCAGATCTTAATGCAGCAGCTGCATGTGTGTCGTTGAATCGAATTGAATATTATAGCTTTATGCAATAAAAACTTAATTATGGTTGCCTTCACCTCGTTTTATTTTAACTGCGGTCACAACGAGCTTTGAGGTCGAAACGAGATCATTTGTACAGACTGCGCTGAAATGCTTTATGAATTTGATTTTAATGAAGCTACGCTACGATACGTTAGTATGACCATACCGAAGTTTAGTTGATTAGAATTTTATTTTTACTATCGTGTTAGGATATGGAAAGATTGGGAGCCCACTGCATTATTAACCCAAGAAAACTCCCTACCATTTCATGAATCCATTTAATGGAAAAGGGGCACGATTATCAACAAAGAGTATTACGGTATCGAGGGCCAAATCTAGAATAAAGATAAGTAGTCACACAAGCAAGAACATAATATCTTACTGTATGCTCCGTTTTATCAGCACAGGTAAATTGGAGAACCTTGATTGTATAACCGATAACATGAAAAATTCAAAAGCGTTTCAGAAAATCATACCTATTTGAATAAGAAAAGTTACTATTCAATTCTTTGCGAATGTCGTCAAGACTTAGGACTCTTGTGGATTGTTTGCGCCTTGCAATCGATAGGTATGTAGGTGGTGACCTACCTATCGCATCTTCGAGGAAAATAAATCGTTTTTAACCCCCGACCCAAAAAGAGGGGTGTTATAAGTTTGACGTGTGTATCTGTGTATCTGTGTATCTGTCTGTGGCATCGTAGCGCCTAAACGAATGAACCGATTTTAATTTACTTTTTTTTGTTTGAAAGGTGGCTTGATCGAGAGTGTTCTTAGCTATAATCCAAAAAAATTGGTTCAGCCGTTTAAAAGTTATCAGCCATTTTCTAGTTTTATTGTAGAAAAGAAGGTTAGATAACCCTTAGGTTCATAATATTCAAGTGTCAATTGACAAATGTCAAGCTGTCAAGATGGACGTTGCCTAGATATACATAATTATTTATTTGAAAATGATTTTAATATGATGATTGTTAGCCGTGAGCGTCGCGTCGCTCAGTTGACAGTCACCTTGACTGATGTGTGATCTAGGAAGCAAATAATACGTAGTACCTAAATTCTGTGAAGTATCTACCTAATTTTTATTTTTTTAAATGTGACTGCCGACACAGGTGGCAAGTGGTAGCGACTGGCGACAGCGACAGACGACACTTGCCGCGACAGGGTCGCCTGTTGTCGCCTGTCGCTATGTTCAGTTTGAATTAGCAACAGGCACAGCCATTTCTTGAATCAGTTCAAGTTGCTTTGACACGTTATGTGAGATAGGATGTCGACAGAGCTTCAGTGGTCTACGTATACGTTTTGTCGCTCTGATGATAGCGTCACTATAACGGTGTGTTGTGGTGGTGTGGCGACCAGTGTTGCCATACCTTATCGGAATACTTTTTCATACAAAGTCATAGAAAGCGTATAGGAACCAGTAGAGTCGCTTGCAGTCGGCGATACGGTCGCTTCTCACTATCGTCAGTCACTGCCGCTTGCCGCCGATCGTGAATTCGAGCCTTTAGATACTCAGATGAGAGACTTTTCACCTTTAGGCCTACGCCACACTTGACGGAAATTTCTGTTTGAAATGCGTACGTCACTATTTATTTATCTACCTGTACAATATCCCAAAAGATATCGTACAATCTTTACCTTATTTATACATAAAAGATGTCACACGAGGTAAAGGCCTCGTTATAAAAAGACATAAAAACGTGTTATGAAAGCTCTCCTTGAACACGCACTTAATGGTTGACCCCACTTTGACCCGCTCTGTACAAAACTCAAAAAATATAGGTATCATTACCTTAACCTCATTTTAACCAAAATCGGTGTTACAACATTGTCTAAAGAACTTAATGAGTAAAGTACTACGGGTATTAAAAATACGGGTGACAACTCTAATTGGTCTCTCATCAATTAATCGTATCTCGATTGATTTCAAGCGAGAACAGGTCCGACAGACACGTCGGACAGACAGACAGAAAACCAAATGATGATCTATAATTAATTTTTTCCTTTTTAGGTACAGAACCCCAAAAATATAAGTATCATTACTGTAACCTCATTTTAACCAAAATCGGTGTTACAACATTGTCTAAAGGAATTAATGAATTAAGTACTAAAGGTATAAAAATAGCTGAACGGTGTCGTTAAACGATTAGTTGGGTTATTAACGACTCTAATTGATCTGAAATCAAATCCGACCTCAATCGATTTCAAGCGAGAAAAGGCTCTTGTATTTTGTTTTGTGATTCATTAAAGCTTATAAGTACTCTACAATTTTAATTGGACATGGATTTTAGACTAGCTGATGTCTGAACAAAGCCCGCGTGGGTTTAGTTTTTTAAAAATCCCGTGGGACCTCTTTTTCGGATAAAAAGTAGTCTATGTTACTCTTCAGGTCTTTAACTAGAACACGGCAAAAATTTCGTCGATCCGTTGCCCCGTTGCGACATGATTGAAGGATAAACCAATAAAGTAACAAACAAACACACTTTCGCAATTATAATATGGATTGGTAAGTAATTGATTTTTCAAATTGGAATTCCTAGTCACCATTTTTATTATGGTCGCTCTGAATGCATCACAGCAAATCGGTTAAACGGATAGATCCTTAGGAATCCCGTAGGAACTCTTCGATTTTCCGCGATAAAAAGTAGCCCATGTCCGTCCCCGGGATGTAAGCGAACTACCAAATTTCGTTAAAATCGGTTCAGCGGTTTAGCCGTAAAAACGTATAATAAAAAATAGCGCTAAACTCGCTATTTTTTTTATTTAAAAAAATATCCACCGAACAAAAGATACAGTTCCTATTCCAACAAAAATTAACGGTATTGGACCCGCATGTTTGAAAGAACCCGTAATAAAATCTTACTAGGTACCTTTGTAAAGGACACGTCGGGAGTGTTCCATGAACCGTCAAATTTAATCACCCGCATCAGCGATCATTTATTGAATTGTGATCGCGCAAATTCACAACCGTGTTAAGGTCGGCCGAATTCGATTCGTAAGCGATTCACAAGGCTTGTTGTTGTTTTTTACATGACTCTTGAGACTTATCTCGTTTTTGTCTCTATCGAAGTGCGGAAATCAGCTCCTTTAGCACGACAGTTTTTACTATCATAATCCTACCTTTATACTCTACAGTCACTAGCGACTCGCTCCGGCTTCGCGTCGGTGACGATTTTTTTCTCACATTACTACAATTCTCTACCTATCTTTGTGCTTTTACTCTGTGGTTACTAGCGGCCCGGGTCACGATTTTTTTCCGAATTAACTCACAATTATTATGATCAATGATCATACCGATAACTTATTTTCGCAAAATGGTCACAAATTTTATAAGCCTAAAAAGCCTACTTCCTTCTGAGATACATTTTCTTTATATTGATGAACACCGTATGAAAATCCGTATAGTAGTATGTGAGATTAGCCTGAACAACCACGGGGGACTTTAAATGATAGGACGTAGTGATAAAATATCCCTAGCTTTATCGGTGAAAGAAAACATCGTGAGGAAATCTGCATGCTTGAGAGTTCTCCATAATGTTCTCAATGATGTGCGAAGTCTACCGATGGGTTGAAGACGCTGATGATAACTGTTGAAAATATAGGGTGCGTACTAAACAGGAGACAGGAGCATTCGTTTGTAATGTTACAGCTCGAATTCGAGCGTTACATCGGTGACAGTCAAACCGAGCATTGCATTGCGCGCTTTTGTAATGAATAATGATACAAATTCGAACATGTGCGTGTTACAAAAGCGAATATTCCTTCAATTAGTAGATACTAGGTACTGCATTATTGTTATGTAATGCTCAAAGTCGAATTCCAAATTCTTACATTACATGTAAATGTTCCTGGTCAGTACGCATTGGACCTTTAAGGTCCAAACGCACAAGCTTATGCTGCGCTGCGCGACGCGACGCGGCGCGGCAAATATCTACTATATAAAAATAAGTCGGGTTTTCCTTCCTGACGCTATAACTCCATAACGCACGAACCGATTTCCACGGTTTTGCATTCGTTGGAAAGGTCTCGGGCTCCGTGTGGTTTATAGCAAAGAAAATTCAGGAAAAATTTCAACAGAAAAGCGTGAAAATCTTTTTTCATAGCATGTACTACAAACCAAGTGGCGAAACGGAGTTCGCCGGGTTTGCTAGTAGTTTATAATATTATGAGTTTTTAACCGACTTCAAAAAAAGAATGAAGTTCTCAATTCGTCGGAATCTTTTTCTTTATCGTGCAAGGCGCCGCCGCGTCGCGTCGCGCAGTGCAGTGCAGGACAAATGCGTTTGGACCATTAGAGGTCTCTTTGTAACAACTATTTCGATAAGAGATTAATATTAATAAGAACTGTTTAAGCTGACCTTAAAAAGTAGGCCGTGTCGAGATTAATTGGTTACGTACACATGTAGTTTGTGAAATCAATATTACCTAGGACCTTGGATATGTTATTTAAAGGAGATCATTATTTTTGGGCCTTTTCTGAAAGTGCCGGCCAACGAAAAAAAATGGTACGGATCGTTAGAACTAGCCATTTGGAGTAATAGTTAATATGGCAGAAAAGTTGTAGGATTGCTCTGAACCAAGTTATACAAGGTCGAAGATTCGTCATTTTCATACATTTTATTGATTTCTAAAAGTGCTGGGAAACATAAAATAATGTTAGATATTGCTAGAACTAATGATTTGAAGCAATTTTCATTATGACCCGAAGGCTGTGGGGCCATTATATGTCGTGTTATACAAGTTATACAAAAAATTAATATACATTGTATAATTAATTGTAACCGATTTTATGATTTTGTTACTGTTCTTATTGTTTTATACGAATTTGAATACACGTACAATTATTTTGACTCCCACGAAGTGCTGGATCAGCTGCAATGTGGACAAAATTCGTTTATACATACCTGGATTGTATGCGGCCTTGTAATACTAGGTGATCTCATCCAGCCATCTCCCAAACTTCTGCCACTGGGATATCTCCGGCGAGCTCTGTGATGAATGCACCATTTGGTTATAAGTACTGTTCACCATAGTAACTACGGGCTTGCTTCAGTTGATAGCTGCCCAAAGCAACCTGCGTCGATTCTTCTGTGAATCTAGGAAAGTCATTGAACGGAGGATGTCGGCTTCCATAGCCTGGAAATGAGCTCTTCTTCTATTATAATTATTGTATGTGATAACAAATTCTGCTAAACTGTTTTGCGCATTGACCAGTTCATGGATTTTGTTAAGGAAATCACGTCTTTAGTACACGTTATTGTCTATCAGAACATGATAGCTGTTTAGCGATGTTACCGCAATCCTGTAATAATCTATCACGTTACTTAATGCCCGGTCACTCTGATCAATCCTGAGCAAACGAAAATCTCTTTTAAAGCAATTGTTCATCACTTCCACCATCCAGCGGCAATTGGTAACAAGCTTAGATTTATTGGTTTGGTCAGTAATTAGCTGGGTTTCATTTAAATGTTTTGTTTCTAGCATTTGTGTCACATAACCGCATGCCTCAAGAAAGAAAGGCTATCTATAAAGGTCATGTACAGACAGATACAGGCATGTACATATATCTTCAGATAAACACTAATTACTTTTTTCAGTGAAAATCATACCCTAACCACAAATTCCGAAACCATTAAAAGCCTTTATATTTGTTGCGATGGAACAATAATCTACACGCTGCAGCAACTTACAATGCCTAGATTTTAAATGATACCTTAAATAATATAGAAGATTTTTACTGGATTTTTAACTTAGTCAATGGTTTTAGAGATACCCTAAACAATCTTGAGGTAATCTTTCTTTCTTGAGGTGTGCGGTTATGTGGCACAAATGCCAGTAACAAAACATCAGTAAAAACCCAGCTAACTACTGACGAAGCCAATAAATGTAGACTTTTTACCATTTGCTGCTGGATAATGTAAATGATTAACGATCGCTTTAGAAGAGATTTTTGTTTACTCAGGGTTATTCAGGATGATCGATTATTTCAGGATTTTGTCAGCATTGCTGAACGGCTATCATGTTCTGATAGACAACAACGTGCATGCACGTGATTTTCTTGACGTAATCCATGAATGGCCAGTGAGCAAAATAGTTCAGCAGAACTTGTTATCACAAACAATATGTAATTATAATATAAGGAGAGCTCATTTCCAGGCTATGGAAGCCAACATCCTCCGTTCAATGACTTTCCTAGATTCACAGAAGAATTGACGCAGGTTGCTTTGGGCAGCTATCGACTGAAGCAAGCCCGTAGTTACTATGGTCAACAGTACGTATAACCAAATGGTGCATTCATCACAGAGCTCGCCGGAGATATCCCAATTCCCAGTGGCAGAAGTTTGGGAGATGGCTGGATGAGATCACCTAGTATTACAAGGCCGCATACAATCCAGGTATGTATAAACGAATTTTGTCCACGTTGCAGCTGATCCAGCACTTTGTGGGAGTCAAAATAATTGTACGTGTATTCAAATTCGTATAAAACAATCAGAACAGTAACAAAATCATAAAATCGGTTGCAATTAATTAAACACAGTATATTAATTTTTTATATAACTTGTATAACACGACATATAATGGCCCCACAGTCTTCGGGTCATAATGAAAATTGCTTCAAATCATTATTTCTAGCAATATCTAACATTATTTTATGTTTCCCAGCACTTTTAGAAATCAATAAAATGTATGAAAATGACGAATCTTTGACCTTGTATAACTTGGTTCAGAGCAATCCTACAACTTTTCTGCCATATTAACTATTACTCCAAATGGCTAGTTCTAACGATCCGTACCATTTTTTTTCGTTGGCCGGCACTTTCAGAAAAGGCCCAAAAATGTATGGAGCTAGAATGATCTCCTTTATGTTTGAAGTTAGACTATGTATATGCCAATAACATATTGACTGAAAGTGTTGTTTTTCCAGCGTTTAGCATAGTCGTGATCTGCGCAAGGCTTTTATATTACAAAGTCAATACAATCAACAAGTCACGAATATGTCGACATTGGTGTTTACGCTAGGTCTTACACTAAAAATAGTACATAATACAAAAGTTTAGGTAACTATACGTATCAAACACACATAGTTCGAAAAACCGACTCGTTGGGATTCTAAAGTGTTAGAATGGTAACCTCGCACCAGAAGGCGAAGCGTCTAAAACCCCCTTCAGGTAGACAGGCGAAATCAAACGAGTCGCAGTTATGGAGCCGCTGGATTCAGGCGGCGCGAGGCCGCGGCGTGGGGTGTGGAAGCCCCTACAAGAGACCTATGTCCAGTTGTGGACTATCGGTTGATAATGACGATGACGACACGTATAAAACAATTGATCGACTGACAGACAACGCACAGCCTATAGACCATGGACCCAGAGATTTGAATATGGCAGAAGTATTCCTTGAGTACTCCCAGGTTACTAGGAAATGCTATTAAGAAATTCTAAACTGATCTTTAAAAACCTAAACGCATGCGAACGAAGTCGCGGGAATTTTGCGGGCGGCTCGCTGGTAGTGAGTGATAATTCATACGTTTATTTATGAAAGTTACCCAGGAAGATACCATTTGCAATGCGATGCGTTTCGTTGCCGCGCGGCCTGCCCTTATGTGCGCGAGCCTTTAGTTTAAAACACCTTTTAAGTCTTATAGCAAGTAATACACCTCCTTATCTTATATTTTCTTGGCAAGAATATCCAATTTTATATTCAAAAGCACACGTACCTGAATCTAATTTATAGTACAAAGTGAAAAGTGGCCTAAGTATGTTTCTGTTAGAGCGGTGAATGGATGAAAAGTGAACACTGAACACTTTTATTGAGCACTAAATTCAAACGCTACGTGCGAGAAGATGCTGTCTTTGAAAGCCTCTGGCAACGTATTAGATATCTAAGAACTGCGAATGTGTCTATGCAAATAGAGGAATGTATTATATAAAAAGAAAAAGCTGACTGACTGACTGATGATCTAAAAACGCACAGCTCAAACTACTGGACGGATCAGGTTGAAATTTGGCATACAGATAGCTAAAATGACGTAGATATTTGCTAACAATAGATTTTGAAAATTTAACCCCTAAGAGGGAAAATCAGGGGTTTGAAGTTTGTGTAGTCCACGCGGACAAAGTCGCGGGCATAAGCTAGTACTAGACCTTAGATCTAGACAGTTGGTACAGAGCTTTTCATTATAAAGTAGACAAGGAATAAGGTCGAATTTTTCGAAAAGGATGGTTGTTATTATGTTTTTGAAACTGAAGTCTAAAAATTGTACAAAAAAAAATGGATGCATATGTGACGGATATTTTGCGTGAAAGCGAATGAAGTTAAGAAGTGTAGGTTAAAACAAGTTGGTTTTCCAAGTTTATTTAGTTTAAGCTGGTTAAATCCGTTTACACTGAAACAAAGCACGTTTGAAACTGTACAAATAAATGGCAGATACAAGCAAAAAAGAAGGAACACGTACTCGTATGTTAGTTACCCTACTTTCGGATACCTCTTATTCGACTTCTCTATGCAATTGAACTTCGAAGAGAATTAAAAATACATTTTGCGAATAGGTACAACCATGGTACAACTAACTGCTTTTAGGTAGATAGTGACTTATTTTTTTTTATTATGTAGGATCACATATTATTATGGATGACGATTGCAGTCAGGCGTACACCTTCATAACCTCGACTAAAAAGATTTGATATCTGAAAATCATACTGATATCTTAGCTATTAGCTTTAGAGCTCAGAGTTATAAATACATTATTTATTAATTTTTCAAAATACTGATTTGTGATGATTGCAGTGAACCACAAAGTATAGACGGCGCGTTTCTAACAACTGTCATTCAAAACTAGAGGCCACAAACTTACGTTTGTTAAACACGTAACTTATACCAATTTAAATTAGCGTAAACCACAATACATTCATGATTGGTTCATGATTGGCTCGTATTGTGTGTCGTGTGATACTGACTGCGCCGTAATTGGCCTACAAAGTGACAGTAACGGAGCTACTATTAAATTGAAGACGCCTGCGGTAGATTATATGCACCACGCACCTCGGCAGAGATTTCTTTACGCTTTAATGGAGCGTACGGGATATTTCTAAACTTTGTCGTTCACTGGTTTTGGGAAACTGCATAAGCTTGTCTATTAACGTAGGTAGGTATATGATAGAAGTATTGCGTGAGCTATTAAGATTTGAGGCAATAAATAATAAGCGCGGGCGCATATCTGGCGAGGGCAAGCGCAGAGCCTGTGGTGCAAAGTTTTCTAAACGCGATACGTACACACTCCTGTAAGTTTTTGAAAAATAAAAGCAATAAAATACCTAGTTCTTTGTTAAACTCTGTCATCGATTGGGAATAGTTTCTAGTGTGAAAGATACAGTGACGATAGTTTGATTGTTCTTGATAAGATATCCTCAACTCTATCCCAGTTACCTAATAAACTTTCCGATCAAGTTCACACAAAGTACCGACATAGTTGAGATTCTAGTCCCGTAGTATCAGAGGTAGTACAATGAAAGTAAAACTTCATTAACCGACTTCCTTCAGCAATTTAACTTTGCATAATGTACATAATATTATAACATCTACGTATGATAAGTGATTCAACTTTATAATATCACGTTTTATTCATTTCTCGGCATTCTAATTTGTTTATAACTTTGTATTTATAGGAATTGAGTTCATTTGTCTTTGAGACGTGTTTTATCTCATGACACGCTTTAATTGCCTTAAAATATATCATTTGCGATTCGCATAATTATAATTACATCATAATAAATCATAATTATATATTGTTATAATATTTTAAGTATTCATTTTAGTTTTTGAAACATTCATGCATTATAGCACTTAGCAACATAAAACAAACTACAAGTACCTACTTACTTACAGATATAAATTTGCCTGAATAGTCTGATAATAACAGGAATAGTAATTTTAAATTTACGTACATATTTTATGCGTTCATTGCACTGTAAACTTTGTATTTTATTTTTTAATGTGTGATCTGATCTGTGTGTGATTTTTATTAATCTCTACCCAATATTATGAATGTGAAAGGGTGTTTGTTTATTCTTCAATTTTGCCGCCACGGAGCAACGGATTAACGTAATTTTTGCATCACTTTTTATTTCTTTTTATTCCGAAAAATCAAAGAGTTCCCACTTAAGGTGCCCACTAAGCCGCGCCGCGGCTGGAGAGAATATCGTGCGGGGCGCTGACCGCGACGCGCAGTTCAGCTGCAGTTCAGTTCAAGTGCGTGGGCACCTTTAATTTGTTAAACCTAAATCAGCACTGATAAAGACGCAAGTATCAGCTCATTTCAATTCAGGAATAAATAGGATAGAATTGTAATTCTTTAAATTTTTTAAGGTTTGAATAGGTAATTCTAAAAACACTGGTCAAATGCGAGTCGGACACGCACACGTAGGGTTCCGTAACATCTTAGGGAAATAATACTTTTTAATTTTTTTAATGTTCATGGCGGCCATTTTTAATTTTTTTTTTATTGCTTGTTATAGCGGCAACAGAAGTAACCTAACAGAAGGAAAATTATGTAAGATTTATTATGTAAACATTAAGTTATTTCTAAACACACATCAAGAATAATTAAATTAAATTAAAAACTAAAATCTAAATTACTAAAACAAAGAACAAAGAAAAACAAAGAACAAAGAAGTAAAATATACCATCTAGGTATATCTATTACGGATCACGAGATACGACCTGCTGACAGACAGACTAACAGCGGAGGCTCGTTGGCATTCTTCGGGTACGGAACCCTAAAAAAGATTTAAAAAGAGTTTTCGATAAATAAAATTTGGCATAAATATTCGCATTGACTCAGCGAACTCAGCAGACGATAAGCAAACTGAAAAGTGTGTTACTTTTTTAAGCGCCCGTATCTATATAGAATTGAAAGTCTGTGGTGTCATTGACCCAGACATCAGCTGTGTTGAAATTTTTATATCACTAACGTTATGCTTTTGTTAATAATATACTTACCTAGTTGTGATAACAATACGCTACCTTTTTAGAGTTCCGTACTTGAAACGGAAAAAAGGAATCTTTATAGGGTCACTTCGTTGTCTGTCTGTTTGTCTTGTCTGTCAAGAAAAGGGAATCAAAACCTATAGGGTAATCTTCCCGTTGATCTAGAATTATGGAATTTGGCAGGTAGGTAGGTCTTATAGCACAAGTGAAAAAAAAAACCGAAAACTGTGAACTTGTGGATACTTCACAAAAAAATAATTTAAATATGTTCACGAGGAAATAATTTATTTACTACATCACATATATAGCGCCGTCCTTCATTAAATTGCAGTGTTGCACATAAATGTGTTAGGTAGGTATATATATCTTGTACAATGGTACGGAACCCTTCGTGTGTGAATCTGACTCGCACTTGATCGCTTTTTTGAGGTATGGATGGACTTGCAGATGCTTGAAAATTGATTTGCCTTTGATAAATGAGTTCGGGGAAAATAACGTGGCGAGGAAACCTGCGTGCCTGAGCGTTCTCCATAATATTCACAAAGGTGTGTGAAGTCTGCCAATGCGGGCAGGGCCAGCTACTATGACCCTTCATTCTGAGAGGAGACCCGTGCTCAGTGGTGGGCCGGCGATGGTTTGATCATGATGATGATGACCATTCGGTTTGAAGATCCTTTTGGGTTAATAGTGTTATTATGTCAGAACTCTGCTTGAAGTTGCCAATCCAGTTATTAACGGAACCTTGGTGAAGTACCACTTTACCTTTCGGCTCATGATTTCTTTAGTAGCCTTAAAATTAAAACCTGTTACCATCCTTTTAAAAAGGTTAAAAGCATACTGCATAGTTAACATTATTTTAATGTTAACGCTAACATTTTTAAAACATATTCTGTGAAGTATTGCGCTTTTGCCTTGCAAGCAACTCGTCGCGTTGACTTAGTCAATTTTACAAAAATATAGTTTTTTTTGAACTGCTTAGTACTTGTAAGTTGGTCTTTTCGGTCGCGGCTAGTAACGATACTATTCTAATGGCAAAGCTTTCTCTAAAGTTCTAGAGTTTTGTTACGGTGCTCCATGGGAACCGATAAGGACAAAGCTTGTATAGAAAACTACCTATAGCCCTATAAGGTTAGATCACAGTCAAGTAAAAAATTTAACGTAAATATACGTGGGATCCTCTCATACCGTGAAGGTATGCTATCTGTATAACATGGTAATAAAATCGTTCAATAATAAATCCGTACCCGGGTTTAATCTTACATGAAACGTAGCATAATAAATCGGGTATTGTTAGATTCAACCTTTTGTTCAGTTTCTTATGAGATAGGCTCAACGTCGAGCTAATCTCTACGTGTACATACGGATCCCATTTTAATAAAATTGTTCGAAGGAAAAAGCCCGCATATATTGAACTTCATATAAATGCGATTACTAGCTACTAACAGATAAAACTGACCTTTTTATTAGTAACCTAGAGAACTGTGCCTGTATTAGAATATTACGGAAAAATTGTTGGATCATTACATATTCAAAACTACAAAACAAGTAGTTCAATCTGAATATGAGGCGTGTGATTGCGTATCGTACAATACCGGGCTACTGTATTTAACAGGGCTCTCTCCGTCACTCGTTTCATACAATCGTAGTTCCAGTTTCATTTGAATATTAAGCAACCAAAGTCCATGAAATTTTGCAGACATATTCTAGAAACTAATATCTGTGTCTGTGGTGTTTTAGATTTTTCTAAAAATATGTAGTTTTAAAATTACAGGGGCTTAAAGATTTGTATGAAAATTTTTAAGACCGCGTAACTTTGAAACCGAATATTTTAACAGAAATCTGGAAAACCTTCCAGATTTCTGTTAAAATATTCGGTTTCTGTAAAAAATTCAGAAGAAAAATTGGATAGCATACCTTCACGTTATGAAATGATCCCACGTATATTTACGTTAAGTTTTTTACTTGACTACGATCCAACCTTATAGGGCTATATATAGGTGGTTTTCTATATAAGCTCTTTCCATGTTTCCATGGATCACCGTAACAAAACTCTAGAACTTTAGAGAGAGCTTTGCCATTAGAATAGTATCATGACTAGCCGCGACCGAAAAGATTAACTTACAAGTACTAAGCAGTTAAAAAAAACTATATTTTTGTAAAATTGACTAAGTCAACGCGACGACTTTTGCCTTGCAAGCAGCAAGGCAAAAGCGCAATACTTCACAGAATATGTTTTAAAAATGTTAGCGTTAACATTAAAATAATGTTAACTATGCAGTATGCTTTTAACCTTTTTAAAAGGATGGTAACAGGTTTTAATTTTAAGGCTACTAAAGAAATCATGAGCCGAAAGGTAAAGTGGTACTTCACCAAGGTTCCGTTAATAACTGGATTGGCAACTTCAAGCAGAGTTCTGACATAATAACACTATTAACCCAAAAGGATCTTCAAACCGAATGGTCATCATCATCATGATCAAACCATCGCCGGCCCACCACTGAGCACGGGTCTCCTCTCAGAATGAAGGGTCATAGTAGCTGGCCCTGCCCGCATTGGCAGACTTCACACACCTTTGTGAATATTATGTTAATATTATTATAAAAAAAACTAAATTAGAATCGGTTAATTAGTTTAGGAGCTAAGATGCCACAGATAGATACACAGATACACACGTCAAACTTATAACACCCCTCTTTTTGGGTCGGGGGCTAATAAACCGCCTTGGAGTTAGTACTTAACTTCAAATTGGACTACATGTTTTGCGAGCAGACCTAACATTACGAGCTAGCTTCGCGAAAAGTGCAATTGGTTTGGTAACCCAATGACCTTCTTTAGAAGGTCATTGTGGTAACCCGTACATAGATGGACAGACGCTAAGATAAAGGAATATTCCCTGCTCAGTGGACAGACGACATCAAATGAGTCGCAGGGAACCGCTGAATTAATACAAGTGGTACAAAATCGATGTGGAAATCTCTACAAGAGAGCTTGCTAAGCAGAGGTCAGCAATGGGTCAGCAGTTTTTTTTTTTAATTTATGGACTAGCGCTTGGTTGCAATCAGACCTGTTGGCAAGTTATGATGCGGCTTAAGATAGAGCGCGTTGGCTTGGAAGATTCAAATTCAAATTCAAAATGTTTTTATTCAATTAAACTTTTACAAGTGCTTTTGTATCGTCAAAATAATCTACCACTGGTTCGGAATGCCGTTCCTACCGAGAAGAACCAGCAAGAAACTCGGCGGTTGCTCTTTTCAAGATGCACATTCACTGTTGACCTAAAGGAACCTGTATTAAAAGTGGAGGGAAAAAACGACGCCGGACGTTTATTGGTTGAGACGAGAGAAGATATATTTTCATATCGTGTTGTTTGATTTAGCTCTTATTCATGCTTCGATAAAACCTCAAAAGCAGATTTAGAGACGTTATCTCGCAAAGATGGGTGATACAACACGTTGCATCTGACGCAGATGCGATAAGAGACGCTTATCTCTTATCAATGTTCGGAGCACTGTTGCGAACAGTTTCGTATTTTATTAGGATGTTATATTTTACTATTTATCTTCATTTTCGTCCATTAAAATAAAATGCTAATCCATAATTTCATACTAATATTATAAATGCGAAAGTTTGTCTGTTTGTAGGTCTGCTAGTTTTTCACGACCCCTCCGATTTTGACGTTGGTACAGAGATAGCTTGCATCGCGGGGCATACATGCATACATACATATTTTAATAATATTTTCCTGTCCGGATTTCGCCCACTGCAGGCAATCTTAACCTGGATAAGGCAACTACGCAAACTGAAGTGCACGCTGCTGAATTTCTTTATAAAGCCAATAATTTTTATCCCTACCCGGAGCTCGATCTCAGGGCCTCATAATTAGCAACCAAAAAGCTAGTCATAGGCAGTAAAGTTAAATTTTGAGTGCGTTGCCAGATCATAATAAAGTCGAAGCCATTTTACGAGATATCACTAATATGGTAAGTGAGGTCCGTATTTAATAATAGCTGAAAATCTCATTTAAATAATTATAAAGACCATAAGATGCAGACTTTTAGCAGAAGTGTGTTATTACTGATGGTGCAAGTCAGTGTAAATAACAGTAAAGTCTAGACCGACTTTCGAATATCTTTCTAACAAAGTAAAATAGTATAACTTATAAGATATGGGGACATCTACTCAACGTTTTATGACTTTCAGTTCTTATCCACAAAATATGATACCTAAAACTACATCACTTTGAGAAATTGAAGTGTTTTCCTTAAATATTTATGTCCACAAAGTGAATTTACAAACGTAAACACGAGTTTATTCAAGATATGTTTGAAGGAACTCGTTTTAAAATCAAACGGCAAAAACTTAATAACTTTATTATTTAAAACAAAAAATTCTCAACATCACTACATCATACATTGTATTATAGTAAATACCTCGTCAATCTATTAAAGTTTCAACAAGTTCTTCGCAAAGTTCATCGATGGACATTTGGATGTCAAGGTGCTAGAATAGCACCCTCGCAACTTAAAATGCAACAAGACAGACAATCGCAGTCGGGTTTTAGTTTTCAACTTTATCTTGTTACTAGCGACTCGCCCCGGCTTCGCACGGGTGTTCTATGGAAAAGTGGTTATAATGGCTAAAATATAAATGTTTGGTTTATACTATCGCGGACTTTTTTGTAGGCATTATTGAGTTCTACAACTTTTCTATAGAAGTCAACCATACATCTCTAACCATTTAGGCAGCGTTCGCGAGAATCGTTAACGTACGGCAGTTTTTTCGACGCCTTACTCCACAATTTTCACTACCACGAAAAATCCTATCTATTTTCCGGGATAAAATATAGCCTATACGGATTCGGGATAGTGAGGGCGCTGGAGTGCGCAACGCAAACATTATCTCTGTGTTACTTGTACGATTAAAAATAGTTACAGTGTGATATGAGACATATTAGGTGAAAAATTACGTGAAATAATGAAAAGGAAATAAAGTTTTATAAATTTTTTACAAGAAAACCATACAATAACGAAATAAACAGTGCAAAAGTGAATAAGCAAAGTGTTACAAAACTGTCACATTAGTGCCTAAAACAAAATAACACAGATACAAGAACTAAGTAGAAGTAATTTAATACAAATAAAAATAGAAATAAAAGTGGTTATCGCAGATAATTTCAATAAAAATTACAATAACCTTAAAATCTTACAACGGATTTTTTCGGCGTCATGTCGGTAAAGCAGTAATCATAGTCAGAGAACTTAGCCGCGGCCGGCTATTTGTTACCTACGTGCTGTCGAGTTTTTAAAATAAATATTGCATGTTTTTTAGTACTACCTATTTGAAATGGAAGAAATAACTGAAATACTAAAAAATATACAGCTTGAGATGCAAACTCAAAAACAAGAACTACACGTTTTTGAAAAAAGTATAACGGAATCCATAAACAACAACATAAACCAAAAATTTTCGGAAATCGAATTAAAATATACTGAATTAAACAATAAAGTCGAAGAACAAGAAAAACGTATAGACCTAATAGAAAAATATATAAGAAGAAAAAATTTGGTAATTTTTGGAATCGAGGAGAAGGAACAGGATTATCATGATTTAACGAAGGAAGTTTTGACACTAATCAATGAAAAAATGTCAGTTGAGTTAAATACTTCAGAAATAGAATCTCTTCATAGAAAAGGCAAGAAGAAGGGCGACAAGATAAGGCCAATAATATTGTCTCTTACCACTGTAAGTAAAAAGATACAAATAATTAAATGCAAGAACACTTTAAATAATACTCCTTATTATGTAAAAGATGATTATCCACAAAAAATATTAAAAGAAAGGATAACTCTCAATGAAAAAGTAAAGAAATTAAGAAACGAAGGAAAAAACGCTATACTTAAATACAACAAAATAATAATATTAAATGAAGGAATACAACAGTCAAAAAACAAAAGAAATCTGCAGGAATCTCCAGAAAATAGTTTTAATAATCAAAACCAACGCAAATTAAAAATGCCCCTCCCAAAACGTCATTTTAAGAAAAATAAAAATTCAAAAGTAATTACAATTCATTAGCTCCCAGTACAGGTGGTCGCTGCGGGAGTCTCAGACCAAAACCCTCACATCAAAATCATATCCTATACTTACTATCAAGACACGCGACAGCGTGTCTCGCCAAGTTCGATTCTAATAAGAACGGCGGCACGCTGACAAGTGTATATTACACGAACCATTTCGAGCTACCTTTGACCCCCCCATAACTCAGAAACTATTGAACCTACATATTTGTAATTTTGCATATCTATTAAGACCCCTTTAAACGCTTAGAATCCAAAATTTCATGAAAAAATCTTTTATCGATAATAAGTTATTAAGGTCTGAAAAGTGCCATTTTTAACACTCACTCACTCACTCACTCATCAAAAACCTAACCTACTTCCAGGTGACTTAGAAACTTCAAATTTGGTATAGTAATAGGTAATTAGGTGTATACAAAGGAAAAAATCAGAAAATAGCAAATTATGTTTTAATATGTCATATATTATATGACAAAGTTATTGGTGTGGCTAGTAGAACAGCAAGTATGGATCGAGGTGCACATTTTAAGTTTGTAAAACTGTGTAACGTTGGTTCGTTGATCCGTTGCTCCATTGCGACGTGATTGAAGAACAAACAAATACTTGCTCTTTAATATGGGTAGTAATAGGTGATTTACTTCCAAAGCAAGGAACATAACATTAGAACTTCATATATACTAGTGACCTGCCTCGGTTTTGCTTGCTTTCACACGGACAGGTAGTACAATATAAACTATTCACAGAGTTGATTTTCCGTTGTATGTTTTAAGTGGTCTAATTGTGTATTTTTTTTTTGTAAGGGGTAATCTCAGAAGATAAAAGTTATGTACCTAAAGGTTAGGTATACTATATCTGACATACTGTACTTATTAGTTAGGTACTATTGTACTCGTATTAAAAGTGAAATCACACCTGGTGTCTTGTCAAGGGAATCAAAACCTAACGGACCTAGAACATTATGAAAAGCAGGTAGCAATATTATCATAAAAACCAAGTAAAGGAAAAAATCTTAAAACTGTTAATTTGTGGTTAGGCTTACATCACAAAAAAAGTGTTATTTCTTCATGTACGATGGCGCAGAACCCATCGTGTGCGAGATACTTGACTGGTTTATAATGGGGTAAGGGGTAATCTTAGATGATAATATAAGTTATGTATGTATATCTAAAGGTTAGATATATTATGGTATATCTTCTAATAATTACTAGTTACTATAATTTTCGTAAAAATATTCGTAAATTTATTCTCGGTTATGCACAATGAAACGCATAAAAAAGCAGGAACCTTTGAAACAATAACAAACAATTATAGTGCACATGTTGAAGTCCCATGCAGCCCTTACTGGTCAGCTGAAGAGACTCGACATAACATTTTGCTTTACTTGCATAAATGATTATGTTTTAAAATTGTATCCTGAAGCTCAAAAACAATTACTGATTAATATTATCTATACTTAGGTACTATTTGTTATATTATCAACTTAAGAAGTTATTATATTCCATAAAAAATATAAGAGCCAAAAAAAGATTCAATAAATTTTACCCGTGAAAATGTTACTTTAATACATATTATCAATGTCATAAGTCATATTAATAAATCCAACCACTGATATACTATAATACATATAATACCCATGTCAAATTACAACTTTTTGTGCTAATACCTACTACGGACAGACGGACGAACGGACGGATATTGGAAAACTATGTATAATAATATAAAGGGTTCCTTGTTGCCTATGGAACCACAAAAAAAAGGTCGTTGTTTTGTTAGTACTTCTTGGCAATCAATGGTACCCTGTTAGACATTGTTTGGTGTATGTTTGTTAATTTACTTGTTTTGCCAGATGTCAGATATCGCGATCCATAAGGTGCAAGGCACACCACCGGAATGGTGAGAGGATGCACGCCAAGCGCACGCCTTTGCAGTCAAGACTGAAATAAACAGGCCCTTCAGCCGAAATATTTAAACAAAATTATACAATCTAAGTGTAAAAAAACCGGCCAAGTGCGAATCAGACTCGCGCACTGAGGGTTCCGTACTCGAGTATTTTTTCCAACATTTTGCACGATAAATCAAAAACTATTATACATAAAAAATAAATAAAAATCTGTTTTAGAATGTACAGGTAAAGCCCTTTCATATGATACACCATTTGGTATAGTTATCTTACTTTGAAAATTAAAACACATTTTAATTTTTTTTAAATGATGTGACACAGATTTTCTCAAATACTAAAAATACTTAATTATAAAAATTACAATCTGTATTATTATTATTTATGAAGATGAATATACTGAACTTTATCCAACAAAAATGATGTAACCACAAATTCGGGGTTTTCAGATTTATTCCTGTACTTGTGCTACTTACTTACCTGCCAAATTTCATGTCTCTAGGTCAACGGGAAGAACCCTATAGGTTTCTTGACAGATACGACGGACAGACAGACAGACAGACAGACAACAAAGTGATCCTATAAGGGTTCCGTTTTTACTTTTGAGGTACGGAACCCTAAAAATGAGAAAAATATTCATGCTTAGTTTTAAAAAAAACTGTGCCTGTTTAAAACATCGAGATTTTCGCATAGTGGTCACTGGTCACTCTACTTAAGATCCCGGCAAAGAAACCACCTCCACTCGAAGTGCAGTCTCTATTCTATTCATCACACCTTGACTCACCACGCTCGGTCTGCGTTGACCCTTAGTTGTAGATATTTGGCATAAAAAAGAATTCATATTGTTACTAGTTCGTTTCAAGTTTGGATATTAAGAGTAGAGGCATTCAAGCTCGGGAAGGTGGCGAAAGCTGTTTTATTTGCATTGCTTTTCTCAGATTTTCATGTTAATCTTAACATATAGATCCTAGTTAAATAATAGTGAAAATAACCACAAAAACTTAACTCACGAGATCGTGTGATTATGTTCTATTATTGAGTTGGCGTCTCGATATTTTATTTTAATTTTAAAGAGGAATTCACTACTCAATTATTGTTAAATTACATAAGTTTTAAAATAATCTAAGTGTGTTCGTGGTATCCTGGGTTCCAGCAGCAGAGTGTTGGGAAGTACTAGTTATTAAGTTTATCTATTTTAACATGCTTGATTAAAATTTGCATCATAGGAAATACAATCCATGTGCGTACGTGGTATCCTGAGTTCCAGTAGCAGAGTGTTGGGAGGAAGTACCTAATAGTTATTAAGCCTATCTATTTTAACACTGGAAATTCTTATCAGGCAAAGAAAAAATTAGCATACACAAGTGAAAACCACGTAATAAATAAATTGACAGATAAAATAAAAAATCGGTTGGAAGCAGAAAAATTGTTAAGTAAGTTCTTCAGCGACGTAATAATATGGTGAATAGTTACATTAAACTTTTTGATCGCCTCCAAAAAAAAAAATTACTGTAGGTATACGTAGTACGTATTACGTAGGTACTCTCCCCTGAGAGTTGAGACATCTATAAAAGATAAATTTACCATACTTGCAGGGTAATCTAAACATCAGAGCACTCAAGAACCCTACTACTATGAAAGTTCATACAAAGTATTAAGCTCAGATGAAACTATAGTAATAAATGATGAGGGCCAAGCAAATGTGTTTAATTTACAAGAGAAAAATAAGCTAAATAATATTTCTTGGTCTTGTAATTCAAAATTATGTTTGCTAGAAGAAACTGTGCTACAAAACCTAAAGAACAGTTTATATATTATATACCTAAATCGTTGATTGCTGACCCTGAGGATTATATCAATCCTACTTGTCCATACTAATAAAATATTATAGAAGTATATTATGATTATTACTATTAAAAAATGCGAAAAGTTTCAGCTTTTATGCTGCACTTTTGATCATAAGTGGAACGGACAACTTCCAAAAAGTATGTTTAGCATAGGCAGCGTAGTTTAATTGAAATGATGACGTGTGTGGGCTACAGCAGTAGCTACAGTTTCTTGGTATTTTAGGAGACTTATTAGTCTTTGGATATTATATTAATCAAAGGACTAAATATGCTTCCTGGGATATCAAGGGAAGGTAGAAGCTCACCATTGGTGGCGTGGTGGAGCTACCAATCATTATTTATAACTCGTGCGCATTAACATGGCACCTGGCTCGAAAACAACCCTCCTCCCACTTCCCCGCGCGTTGTCCCGCTCTCGCCGAGCCGCCGCGCCGTGCGAGACCAGTAGCAGAACGGCGAGAGCGTGGCATCGCGCAGGGAAGTGGGAGGGGTTGTTTTCGAGCCAGGTGCCATGTTAATGCACACGGGTAATACTTTTCACAAGTAAATGATTCCACTTCAAAGTTTCTTTCTTTTAGAAGGTTTCAAGAAGCTTACACTCTCTTAATATCAAGTCTTCTTCCAAAGGTTATTATCAAATTAATTCACTCTAACCTAGGAAATCAAAAGAATATGAAACAATCAATCGAACTCAATATGTTCCAATACGGGGACCAAAATCTTTCATTACTTGAACTCTAACCGATTATATCCATACTCGCACTCAAAACTACTCAATCGTAAACTACGAGTAGGTAATATAAGTAGATGCAAGGTATTTATTATTATTAGCTCGTTAAGTAAACCAAATACAGCAAAACTCGTTTAAATGTGTTGAACTCATTATTTCCAATAAACTTAAAGTAGGTACTTAGAGTAATATGGTACGCATTATTATAAAAGATCTTATAATCAAACGTTACACGTGCCACTCTCAAGAAATACTTTTAAAAGCCTTAACTTTAAAAAGATCTGTAAGATAGTTAAAGTAAGTAAAGTTTTAGACACCCTATTAGGTTAGGTACGGAAATCTGGTATTTTAGATAAAGTTCTTTTCTTGGTTTATTTCTATTATCGTGTTGTTTTAAAGTTTAATTCTGTGCAATATTTGTGAAGTAATTTTAATAAGTACATGAAGAGAAATCAACTTCACAAAAAGTTATGATATCCCATCAAAAACATAAATGTGAAAATGTAGCCAAGTTCGAACTTGAGGAACATCTTAGTTTAATAAATGAAGATGATAAAAACATAAAATAAATGTGAAAATAGAGCCCAGATCGGACTTAAGGAATATTTTAGTTCAAATAATGAGGAGAAATCAACTTTACAAAAATTGATGATATCCCACCAAAAACATAAATGTGAAAAAAGAGCCAAGTTCTATAACAAGCGAGGAATTTAAGCTTCGCCGATAAAAGCATTGATATCTAAATGGGTGCCAAGTTCTATAGAAGGTCTTTGTATAATTCCTACAAAAATGTACAAAGATCTTTGATTGTTTTAAAATATTGTTTATGTTATTAAATACATAACTTGGCAAGTTTGAATAGTCAATTAATCATACATTTCATCTACATACATCAATTATTCGTGGCGAAAAAAGTTGCCAAGTGCATTTTTAAGCTTGAAATATATAGCATATTAGACGTTAAATATGATTAATTGACTATTCAAACTTGCCAAGTTATGTATTTAATAACATAAACAATATTTTAAAACAATCAAAGATCTTTGTACATTTTTGTAGGAATTATACAAAGACCTTCTATAGAACTTGGCACCCATTTAGATATCAATGCTTTTATCGGCGAAGCTTAAATTCCTCGCTTGTTATAGAACTTGGCTCTTTTTTCACATTTATGTTTTTGGTGGGATATCATCAATTTTTGTAAAGTTGATTTCTCCTCATTATTTGAACTAAAATATTCCTTAAGTCCGATCTGGGCTCTATTTTCACATTTATTTTATGTTTTTATCATCTTCATTTATTAAACTAAGATGTTCCTCAAGTTCGAACTTGGCTACATTTTCACATTTATGTTTTTGATGGGATACTCCTTACTTGAATGTAAGAGTAGGTACCTATGTAAGATTTAAATGTGTACTGATGGAGGAGGCCTGTACCCACGAAAGGGTAACCCAATAAAGGAAAACTGAGGATGTTAAGTTAAGCATAGTATTGTATTATCATACTTATATAAAACATAGTTAAAATTATAAATGTTAGCTATAATAAAAGTTACAGCAAAATGTTATTGTAAAATAATAAAATATCGAATATTATATAGAATATATATATATACCTAAAGCATTCTTAGTTACTATGATATTATTATATTTTCTTTGTAAAGGCGAACATAGATTATGATTCTAAAAAAAGAAAAAGGTACATTTAGGCCTACTAATCACAAAACTACTTATTACAAAAGTGGTATTAAAATATGATCGTAACTTGACAACAATGTACCTAATAAGTTAAGAATTATAATTAAAAACAGCATAGCTGAAAAAAGAATAAATTAGCTTTTTCACTATTTTTGGTTTTAACTGTATAATTTATTGTATTTAAAAAGAAAGTAGTAATTTATTGTTTATTTTATGAATCAATAGTTTCATATACTATGCCAAACAGCTGATGATAAAATACCTAATAAGTTAAGAATTATAATTAAAAACAGCGTAGCTGAATAAAGAATAACTTAGCTTTTTCACTATTTTTGGTTTTAACTGTATAATTTATTGTATTTAAAAAGAAAGTAGTAATTTATTGTTTATTTTATGTATAAATAGTTTCATATACTATGCCAAACAGCTGATGATAAAATACTATCACGATTTGAACTTGATTAACAAAACACTTAACTATGTAGGTATTATTTTTTGCCAGTATGTATGGTAGCAGAATTCAATGAACTGAACTAATAAAGCATATCTACATATTGTAATAAAATAAAATAATCTTACTATATTATTAATCTTAAAATTGTATTATATTATTAATCTTATTGGGAAATAAAGGCTTATTATTATTATAGATATAACTTATTATTATTATTATTATTATACGGATTCGGAAGAATCCCTCTAAGTAATGGTAAAAGAAATTTTGAAATCGGTCCAGTAGTTTTTGAGCCTATTCAATACAAACATACAAAAATACAAAAATACAAAGGTTTCCTCTTTATAATATTAGTATAGACTAAAGCCATCTATGCAAAGCCTACAAAGGTCCACTGAACAAAGTAATCAATCAGATTGCTGGAGACTTCTTTCTATTTCCCAGTAACCGGGTACGTCTGTTTTGCATTTCTAATCCAATGCGAGAAGATTTCTGTACCACATCTGTGTAGTGCAGCTTCTCGCAAAGTCTAATGATGCATAAACGATGGGGAAACGCACGGCGGAACACTACTTGAGCTAAATAACCGCTCACTGTTACGTCTGAACGGGCCTCTCGTTATTTACTAATACGAACCTTTATGGTTTGTTTGACTTAAGGTATTCACAACTCCAATAATTATTTATTAACTCTTATATAATATCGATTATAATTATATATATCTTATATAATATCGATTAATTTAATTTTTGGAGAAATTGAACCTCAATCATAGTTTTATAGCTGAAATAATCAATCTTGATCTTTTATGTGTCGATAAGTTACTTATAATGTTGTTATTTGACGAAAATTGTATTGTTTTTGACAAATAACTTTGTTTATAAGTAATTTATTGACAAATTACAAAAGATAACACATATGGATTATAATTAAAATTAATTTTGGCCGTAAGTAAATTGTCGACAGTAAGAGATGATGTTTTTATTTATTTTACTCCTATTGCGGGTTTATTGGTGGCACTCATCAAGGAAGGCCTAAGTATGCCCAATAAATATATGAATGAATAGTGGAAGCCCACAGGTCTATAATGACGAGACTTACTAGTGCCATAATTAGTAATAACTCTGGAAATGCGTCGAAAATAAGAATTCCACAAATATTATAATATATTTTTTTTTAATTGTAATAACGTAAAATGTTTCTTTTGTGTCTAATTAAGTAAATGCTAGCATTTAATACTCGGCTCTGCAACCGGCTTAACCACAGTTGAAAATCGCATTAGAAAATTCTAAAGTTCTCATTAAAACAGGAACTTTCCGCTTATAAAGAGAATATTTTCTAGGGAAATTTAAAAGCGTGTTATATAACTTAATTTATATTTCTAGAAAAAGCAGTATGCCACTAGCTACGTAACTTACCTAATTGCAGGTTGACATACATTTCCTGGTTTTATATAAAAAAATGTCAAATGTTTTTGCTAATTACACCAATTAATTTTGTAGTCGTATGCGAGAATGTAATACGAAAGTATTGATTTAGTAACGTTCAGTTGAGCGGTTTCCGGATGGGTGACCTAACCACGGAATTTACTTAATTAAAATTAGGTATATGCCTGACCTCCCGTAGCTGCCGTCTTAAGTTATAATTACCCATACTGAAACTATTACCCATAATTTTATTATCCTTTATGAATAAGTATATCATGTTTTTATTGGTGAAATCCAAAATGCTGGCACATCGAGATTGGCCTAGGCAATCAGGAAGGCCGAGGATTCGAGAGCGCTTTTAGAAACTTGGGACTTGGCATCTACAATCTAGGTACATTCGCACTAAGATTCTTTTTTAGAAATGTACAATTACTACATTTTTATTTGCTACTAGAGGATGCCCGCGACTTCGTCCGCGTGGATTTAAATTTTTATAGATCCCGTGGGAACTGCTTGATTTTCCGAGATAAAAAGTTGCCTATTTCGATTTAAGGGACGCAAGCTACTTTGGTACCAAATTTCACACAAATCTGTTAAGTGAATGGGTCTTTAGGAATCCCGAGGGAACTCTTTGATTTTCCGGGATAAAAAGTAGCCTATGTCCGTCCCCGGGATATAAGCTAACCCTGTACCAAATTTGGTCAGAATCGGTTACACTGTTGGGCCGTGAAAAGGTAGCAGACAGACAGACAGATAGACAGACAGACAGACGGACACACTTTCGCATTTATAATATTAGTATGGATGAGCAAAGCTGGGTTAGTTAGACGGGCTGTAAAATTTGGTATACTATATCAACAGTCTTGTGTCAAATTATCACGCAAAAAGCAAAGGATCAGATATCATTCCAAGCATTGCGAACAATGTCGAAACGCAGGTGTTCATTTCATCCATTTTACATAGGATCAGATTCCCAATTCCAATACCGATTTTGCACCACATAGACTCATGTCGAAACGGTCTTGGATTTGCATAGGTCACAAATAACATGAAAATAACAGTTGTTCCAAAAAAAAACGGTAGTCTATCGCAATGTGGGAAGTATCTTCAAAATATAATACATTCAATAACACTTAATTTTTACAGCTATCTTTCAATAAAATATCATTCATTTGGCAACGTTATAACTAGATTCAGCAACGTTGTTAACTCTAATATTTTTTGAAACATTTAATAACGATATCACTGTCATTATCCGATCAATCAATGTGGAGGCCGTAATGATTTGACACGTATATGATATGGTATTAATATTAGTTGGTAATGTTTGTGTAACGCAGAAACCAGGTGCTTATGTAAATGTTACAGATTTGCGCAATGTGGACATTACATACATCTCGCATTAGATGTACAAGTAGGGTTGAACATAAATGTCGAAATTAAATATTGATCCTCTCAATTTATGACGAATACAATCGTAACTATTTCTAGTTTATTTATAGTAGTAACAGGAAACAGTTTGGATATTTCGGAATAAATAATAGCAGAATTTGAATAGTAGGTATATGCAATATTATCCCGTAAGTTTTTATAAGCTTAAAAATTTAAAAAAATGTGAAACTCCAGTTCCTCCTCCAAATTATTTTTGTATAGATTTTTTTTAAATGAAGTAGTTTTTGGAACCACGTTGGAAATTGCCAATCCTAATATAACCCTAATGTTAATTATATGAGTATGTCTAGTACACTTGACATACTCATATAATTAACATGAAGTGAAGAAGAAGGAAAGTGTATCGTAATGAGCCAATCCGATCCTAAAATATGTAAATAATTCGTGTTCATACGTACAATCAAATTACCCCGTAATTTTGAAACTATTGTTACGTGAAAATTGTAGGTTTCAGTTTAATAAGTATTGATTTTCGTGTAAGTTCTGTATTAAATACATTACTGATTACAAAATAATAAGTTACGAAATAACACCTAAAGTCTAATAGCTTAGAACAAAACATTGTAAACAAATAGACCGTTGCAACCTTTATGTTTAAGTGGCTTCTTGTGGTTTAAAATGATGTCATTAAAATGATGTATTTTTATGTTATGATGTCGTAAAGATTATGACAAGTAGGTTCCATAACACGAAAGACACGAGGACGAATCTAATAGAAGGAAGAAACTTATTTTCGTACAAAATGTGACCATGACGCGGTCTGGTAAATTTAACAGTAATGTATAATGAAATAAGTAATTGCATTAGGTAATTGAAAAATTTTAATTAAAAGAACGCTGATTTCACTTAATAGCTAGGAAAAAAGGTCGATATTAAAAAGAAAGAAAATCATATAAACTTTCATTGATAAATAATTAAAAAATAGTACACATAAAAAGTATGGCAAGAAGTAATAACATCACATGACTTTGTAATTATTTAGGTGAAAGATGTTATTGAAGACATAAAAGAACTCTCGACAAGAGAAAATAAATTAAGCAATAACTTTGTAATAGACTAAGAATATACTTTTTTGTTAGATAATAACATAAGAAATGAAATCACACTAATATTATAAAGGCGAAAGTTTGTATGTGTGTGTGTGTGTAAGTTTGTTACTCCTTCACGCAAAAACTACTGGACGGATTTGGCTGAAATTTGGAATGGAGATAGTAATATCCTGGATTAGCACATAGGCTACTTTTGATCCCGGAAAATCAAAGAGTTCCCACGGGATTTCGAAAAACCTAAATCCACGCGGGCGAAGTCGCGGGCATCGGCTAGTGAGTGAATAAAAAAAATTGCTCGAAGTCATAACTTAGAAAACAAATGGAGAACTGCAACGAAAGTAAGACAACAAAATAACTGAGCTATGGAAATTAGTTAAAAAATCGAAGAATGATGTCATCGCAAAATTAGAAAACAATGCTTGTTATCTGTATGACGAGGTAAATGAACTTAAAAACAAAATGTCTCACATTTAACTACCTACTTAAAAACATACTTACTGCTTAATTACATAAGTTAAATAGGTAAGTACTTCAAAAAGATCGTTGTTAAAACAATAGTTAAGTAGGTATCACATCTTCAAGCTTGAAATTATGTCGTTGTAATTTAAAAAAAAATTGACAACATAAAACAAGCAAAGGTACGTTAAATTAACCCAAACGAGAGGTCTAAACAATAATAGTTGTTATTACAAACCAAATAGGACTCAAATTAGCATTAAAGTTTTCCCAGTCTTTCGGTTTCACACCGTAGTTCCTGCCCCATTGTTTCGAACGGACCCGGCGTCGATTATGTGTATGATAAGGTTGCGTTATCAAATGTATGGTAAAATTTTGACCATGTGACGCATATGTTTAACATGTAATTATTTAGAAAAAGAGGTCGTTGGTGTTTGGGTTCACATTATAGAGTTAATTCTGCCTGTTACCCACTTTATGACAAAAAAACCGGTGTTTAGTGTTTACCATGGGTGTTTTGGGAATTTGACGCGACTTTGAAGTTAGTGACATTAGTAGGTAAGTTTCCCAACGGATTGACCGATTTCTACGTGGTTTTTAGGGTTCCGTACCTCAAAAGGAAAAACGGAACCCTTATAGGATCACTTTGTTGTCTATCTGTCTGCCTGTCTGTCCGTCTGTCCGTCGTGTCTGTCAAGAAACTTATACTTCCTGTTGTCCTAGAATCATGAAATTTAGCAGTTAGGTAGGTCTTATAGGACACATATATAGGAATAAATCTGAAAACCGCGAATTTGTGGTTACATCATTAAAAAAAAATTAAAATGTGTTTCAATTTTCAAAGTAGAATACTTATACCAAGTGGGGTATCATATGAAAGGGCTTTACCTTTACATTCTAAAACAGATTTTTATTTATTTTTATGCATAATAGTTTTTGATTTATCGTGAAAAATGTTGGAAAAATACCCGAGTACGGAACCCTCAGTGCGTAATTCTGAATCGCACTTCGCCGGTTTTTTTTCTTAGAAGTCTGGTTTACTTCCAATCTTTTCAGGCATGTACAAGTTATGGTGGAATATATAGACACACATAATTAGGTACATGAACCCTGAAAACATCGCTCTCCTTTTTTTGAGCAGTCGTATAGTAAATTTTTGGGCAGCACACAAACAAAAGTTTATCACTGAATATATCTATAGAATTATCACAATATCTAAAACATTAGAGTAGAAAGTCAGATGTTATTCATAGAAAGTAGAGTGACTCTTTCAGAGCGCTCTAATTTCCATGTGCGATATAATGGAGTGACAATAGAAAATCTCGCTTATTGCATCAATTATTAGAAAATCTTTAATACCTATTGAACGTTGACAAATCACATCGTAAGTATTGTGTTTATCATGTACTCGTATTGGAATAAAAGTGGAAACAGACAAAGTAGAGTAATTCTTTAATAGTCATTCTTTCAATATTTATTCTATTAGTCATCTCTCAACTTTAACCGTGTGCATTTAGGTTTCTTAAAGATCGTTTGCATTCCCTTAAATCATTTTTTTTTGTGGATATCCACGTTTAAATAAAATCTAAATACAAAATCTCGAGTTTTTAGATTCAGCGGTTCGAGCTTAGTGTCAGTTAGTTAGTTGGTCATTAATACTAGATGATGTCTGCGACTTCGCCTTCGTAAATTCGGGTTTTCTGAAAATCCCGTGGAAACTCTTTGATTTTCTGGGATGAAAAGTAATCTATGTTTATCTGTACCAAATTAAATCATAATCAGTTAAAAGATGGGTCGTGAAAAGCTAGCAGACGGACAGGTTAGGGCATTTTTTGTTTTAAAGATATTTTTTTTCTCTCTCGTCTGGCTTTACAAAGATTAGCCAATGTCAAGTTTGTAGTTATTTGTAACAAGTTAGTTAAACTATACAAGTATGGACCCCGTCTGTGCCGACGCTCGCTGACATACGCACGGCACCCCCTTAGAGCGCTTTCCAGTCAGTTTTAACAAAAAAAAAATAACACTCCAAAAAGGCAGAGCACGCCCGCCAGCTAACACCAACACAGACCGTTTTAAAGATTACAAATATTCGCAGGTTCTACTTTCAGATAAGATAAACTTTAGATGACTTCATCTTGTCTCGGCCTCAAAAGTTTACCGAGGCCCGGAAAACAGCTGGCGGAGAGTCTATTATCACTTCAATTATATAGAAGTCCTATAAAACTTTTACTTTCAAACATCAGTAATAAATTTTAAATGGCAAAGTTTTCAAACTTAGTTCTAAAGTAAAGAGATCTCAAACTGGCATTTCAGTTTTCCTAACTTACTCTTGAACTCTATAAGCCCTAAGTTAGGCTTTACAAGAAACATTTTAGAATTTTGAATGTTTTTAATGATAAAAAAATATAGGTCCCCGATATTTTTTTCGCATTACGATTTGTAGTTTTACTTGTGATTTACTTTTATTTTTTTCAATTCTAAGTAACAGCCTTATGTACAAAGCAAATACATTTATGTAATCACTAATAAAATTAGTACTTAACTGTACTTATTTGTTTTTACATAAGGCGTGGAAAAAACAAATATGAAACGATTTATCACTTATCTGTTATCGGTACTATATACCTGATACTTATATTTACCTAATAACAATCAGTCACAACTCATAACGTAGGTGTTTTCTATAAATAAAAAATAAAAAAACTTTCTAATACGTTTTATTTATTCGAAATAAGTTTTTCTTTACGTCAAATGAAAATAAAATACTGTATTATACGTTATACGATGTCTCCTATAGGGGTTTCTTGACAGATACGTCAGACAGGCAGACAGACAGACAATGAAGTGATCCTATAAGTGTTCCTTTTTTTCATTTTGCGTTACGGAACCACAAAAAGAAGGAAAGGGTAACCTATTGGGTACGTTTGAACAACTAAGATTTATTGATACCCGATCAGATACCATGGAATCGGTCAAAGAAGGTAATTAACCGAGAAATTCGAACGTGATCCAACTTTTACCGATTTATATTCAGACTAAAGGCAAAAGTGCGTAACACGCGGCAGTAAAAGTTAAAACGGTTTACGCATTGAATCTTAATAACGATATATCTACTGATTACTGAATGTGATTGCTAGTTAGGACATGTATTCCATTTGTAATACATACATAGCTACCAGACTTAGGTCGAAATATTTTAAATTAAATTTACTCGCTCTACCTCCAATCAGCGTCCCAATCACACTCCCAGCGACGGTGTTCCCACTAGATTATTCAAGGGGCGGACCAGCAAATTCCTGAAAGGCTGGCAACGCATCGGCGGCACCTCTGTTGCTGCAAATGTTCATGGGCGGCGGTAATCACTTAACATCAGGTGATTCGCCTGCTCGTTTAGTCGCTATTTTATTATAAATAAACAATACTAATATTAAAAAGTTTAAAAGTGGATCTGTCTATTACTTTTTATGGTCCCTCCTCTTAAGCGATTTTGACGAAATTTCGTTCAGACATAGCTCGCAGCCCGTAGGCTACTTTTTATTACGGAAAAAACCGATCAAATGCGAGTCGGAGTCGCACACGAAGGGTTCCGCACCATCCTACAGGGTACACATAGCACTTTTATGTAGAACACTGCAAGTTAATGACAGACTGCGCCATCTACCTGCATATATGTAATTTAGTAATTTATTTTTTCGTGAATACGTTTTTTTTATGATGTAACCACAAATTCACAGTTTTCGGATTTTGTTCTATACCTACGTGTGCTATAAGACCTACCTACCAAATTTTATGATTCTAGGTCAACGGGAAATACCCTAAAGGTTTTCTTGACAGACACGACAGACAGACGGATAGACAACAAAGTGATCCTATAAGGCTTCTCGTTTTCCTTTTGTGGAATGGGACCCTAAAAATGACGGAAAATGAAGTTGCGGGCTACATCTAGTACGAAATGAAGATATTTAGATTTTTTGAAAATTATAAAAGTGTCATTCATTACCTACTCGTTGATAACTCAAAATAACTTGTATCTGTCATAACTTGAAGCATATACATACATCTTAAGTTTTATTGTTTTTAATATTATATAAACTAGAAAGTAATAAAAACAAGTTCCTGTATCGTTTTTTGTACAATTTTATGCACTGAATTGTGTTAGAATTGGAAACAAATGAAATTATCACTTTAATTTAGGTAACTGCTGTCGGCTAATTTAGAATCATGACAGGAAGTGTAGTTAAGTACTTTCCTATATTGCATGAATCATTTTTAAAGTTTGAAAGTCATATTATGTGATGAGATTCTATCGATAAAACAGTATTTTCTGAATAAACTGAAACAATCGTGCTTGATGAAGAGCAATTGATTTTTTTACAATGACAAACCATAAACATGATTTGTACTTACAATTTACATATTACATGGCGTGTAATACTCGTGCTCGGTGATGAATATAAGACAGAAGATACAAAACTCACGAGAGTAAAAGAGCGCTCAACAAATGCGACCCAAGTTTCGAATCGTATCTGCTTCTTTTTACCATAATATATATAATATCATTAATAAAACAGTATTTTCTGAATGATTGATGAAGAGGAATACCTAAAAATATCTACTCGTTCCAGTCTACCCTTGACAGAATAATATAATATTCACGAAATTCAAGATTAACTTAAGAGTAGGTCTATAATAATCACTTTAGCGAGGGTATGGTAACTTAGCGGTGTAATTATCGACTGTTCGTACGTATTAAGTGGCATTCGGAGTATTTCCAAGGCTTCAAACTTAGCTTTGATCATTGTATTAGATAATAGATAAGGCCTGGATAACGCAATTAATCACTTAGGCTATTGAAATTAATTCTGAATCAGTGATATCGTGGGAATTTTCAATAAAACGATTCTTTTTCATCAAGGAAATGGTAATGACAAAAGCTCATAATTGTAGTGACACCTTCAGCATTAGACAAGACACTAACGAGCGTGTAAGTACAGTCAGCAGCAGATATTTATTTCTAATCTATGTTTGAAAGGAGACAGAGAGCGATAGATAAAGTGTTACGTTTAAACCTGCCATTTTAATTTAGTGGTGTGTACAATTTCCTAAACATCCCAATAAGAAAGAACTTTCAGAAGTTACTCTGATATAGAAGGTTCAGCTGGTAAAGCTTATATTATGTTGAAAAGTTTGTTTATTAATAGTTCAAAGAACCGATACACATTGAATTCCTCATTATGCTGTAAATGGCGACCTCCTTCCGTAAAGTGCAGCATTAAAAAATACCGAGGTGGACGGTTAAAAGTGTCGCTGGGAGCCGTTGGACCCAGCCGTCCAACTAAAGACTTTCACACAAGACCAGCTGTCCAGTATGTCCAGCAGTGGACATGTATTGCTTATTGAAGACGTCATTAGTCGACATAGTCATAGTGATAAGGATATTAGAGCAGTATTGTGTAGGAACATCTACCAAGAAAAAGTTGGAGTTGGAGAGGTGAAATTAAACTACTTATGCATGCATATTCTATCGGGATAAATCTGATGCTGACTGTACTTATCATATGCCATTGGAATCTATTATTAAGATGCGAACAAAAAAATAAATTTCCTACACATGATAGTTAAAGACCAAACAAAGATGGGAAAATGACATCAGCTATAAATTATTGGAAAAACGAAAGTTTGACCCATTCTGTGAGAACCATTATTGATAGCCACATAGGTTTATCTGTATGTAATTAAAATTAAAATACTCATAAATATGAAGTATTTAGAGTCTAAAATTCGAAGTTATCAAAATACTTATTAAATTATATCAAAAAATTAAAAAAACACAACTGCTCTGCCATAATTAATTTATTAAAAAAAAAATTATGGCCAGTGTCACTCTGTATAATGAAAAGATTCTAACTATATCCCAGATTTACAAAGCTGTTCAGGCATTTAGAAGTTTTGGGGGAGCAAATAAACTCACATGCATACATACATGAACCCTGAAAATATTACCTACACTCCTTTTTTGGACAGTCGTGTAAAAGTATAGTCAATCTCTCGGGATTTGAGAAAACGATAAAATATGTTAGCAAAAGTTGTAAATAATTATCATAAGGCGCCTTACTAATTTATTATCAGCAAGATAATATTGCTAATCTCCTGATCTTAATTTATATTGCTCTAAAAAACCAAATTCGAAATCGGACAAATTGTAAATCATTTTCAGACAAATGTGTAGTTGCCAAGTTCATCTAGAGTTATCTTATCTTATCAAATACAAAGAATTATTCTCTGTTCCAAATAAGTCCTTTTTTAACAACATTCGAAGGACGTTTCATACCAGTTGTTATAGATTTTTTTCAACCAAACTGTAAGCGTCATATTTTTCAAAATATTCTCAACCCATCACCAGCCCACTACTGAGCACGAGTATCCCTTCTGAAAAGGGTTTTCGCCATAGTCCACCTCGTTGGCCAAGTACGGATTGACAAACTTCACACATCTTTGAGAGTATTTATGGATAACTCTCAGGTATGCAGATTTCCTCACGACGTTTTCCTTCACCGTGGTTTAATTTAGTTGGGATCTTTGTATAATAACTAAATTCGCAACAAATAATGTTAACCACCTTACCAAACTCTCTTTCACTAAAAAAGTTAAAAGATAAAACACAAAGTTAGTTCACAGCAACGCTAACAATTTAAAGCTAAATTGGTAGATCTTGAGATTGAGTACAAAGTTTTCCGATTGATCTGGAGTCTAGATGAAAAGCGAGTACCTGGCACTGGTAGTTTTGAAACAAAAGCACTTACAAAGCCGGCCATTGTTTCGATACTTCGATATTGCAAGTCAAATCTTCCATTACCATACCTCTCTTTGATGACTTAGCTTATTCATTCAGGGGAAGGCCGCTTAAATTTTTCCCGCACAGTTCTTTAGTATCAAGGAAACTCGAACAAATTATAATACGATTATTCTTGCTTTGTGAGGAAAACCATTTTCCGATTGGTACTTTTTTCGAATACTTAACGAGTAGGTACTTTTTGATTTTATGAAATTACGTATTCTGTGAAGGAAACCAATTCTGTTATCATTTTCCGATTGGTAGGTACTAATTTTTGCGTGGTCCTTTTTGATTTATTCGCCCAAGCAAACAGAGAGCTCTTTATTCATATTGAGGCTTTCCACCATAATTGCCAACCAATTTTTCAGTCATAAATCATCAAGATTTTTTTATTTTGGTTAAATATACAAATTCAATTCGTGAATGTAAACTTTCATGATCATCATCATCATCTAAAGTCATCGCCGGCCTATTACTGAGTTGCTTACAGAATGAGAAGGGCTAGGCCACAGTCCACCGTCTTGACCAAGTGCGGATTGGTAGACTTCACATACCTTTGGTAACACTATGGAAGATTTTCGGGCACATCAGGGCATGCAGGGTTTCCTCATGATGTTTCCCTACCTCGTAAAAGCGAATGATATTTAAGTGCTTTATTTTTTATATTTTTTAGTAATTTTTTAGCAGGATGGTAAGTTTTTAGCCAAAAAATAAATAATTATTCTAATTGTAGAAGAGGTGTACAATTCACATAAAGCTAGTCCTCGCATACAACGTTTGATTCGCAAAAATGTTTAGAAAATAATTTTTGTTGGTCAGAAAAGTCGTGAGAACTTTTTTCACAAGCTTAATTATTATGCTAACAATGTTTACAAAATGCAAACACAACCTTCGTTGATTCAAAGCCAAGTGCGAGGTCGCTTTATATAATCCACATATAATCCAATTAGCGAAATTATTTACCTTCAGTAGCATGTTGCTGGATTCACTTTCAGACACAGTTAATAGCGTTAACACTTTTGGTTATTAATTAAAGAACTGTTTTCACTTTTTGTCACGCGCGTCTAGCTGTACTTTTGTACGAGTGGAATAGGTACGTTAACGGACGGAGTGCGCGCGAGGCTTTCGCGCTGCGGCGTCGCTTGTGATAGTCTGACTCTGACGTCTGATAGCGTAGGATAGGTTGCGCGGGCGCATACATCACGTGCAGGGTTGCCAGCGCAGTCATCCTATAAGGTTTTTGACATTTCCCAATTTTAGTAGGGCTAGTATAAAAGTAAGTTTATTATTGCATTGTGATAATCGTAATCGTAATTGGCGGAATTCGTATGAGTGTGAAAGGTAATTCGTGGTGTATCTCTATCATGTGATTAAAAACTACCATGTTTGCAAGCGATTGCGTGGAACAGTTCTTGAATGGCTAAATCCATACTCATAAAGAAATTGTCTGTCTCTCCGTTTGTTTATCTGTCTGCTAGATTTTCATAAGCCATAAAACTCTTAGGAAGTTTTGAGGGGAAACATACGTATCCGAGTTTGGTTACCCAGACCTGACAGTTGCAACCTTCAATGTTTTTTAAAATTAAATTTAGGTAATAAACGAAATAGGTAGGTATGTGTATGATAAACAGACGGATCCGAAATTGATTTTACAAAGATTTCGTTTCTAACTTTTATTAAAGACTATTTTGTACTGGACACCTTTTCTTGTAAGCTTGTTTTCATGTTTTACTCAGAGTCACAAATTTTTTGTCGAGTGCCAATTTTTTTTCGGAAAAAATTGTATGAAATATTAAACTGGCAGCCCTGATCACGTGCCCAGTGGCGCTGTCGAGAACGCTGGCGTTCTGAAGCGGCCGGCCGCGGAACTAACGGCATTTTTCACGCTCCACCGACAATCGACGATGAATGATTGCTCTCTAGAACTAGATAGTTTATCGCCTGCATTTACTCGTACAATTGCGAATTAAGTTTTTTATAGGTTTTTACCAGTACTGTTTTGTTGTCACTATAAATTCAAATGGCACGGAAAAATTGTGTTATTTATTCATGCGGATGTTTTTTAAACTAAAGATTGTTCTAGATTCCATTTGTGTGGAGTTCTTGAGTTATTTATTAAACTGTCATCAATTTCATTATGAATTAATTTTGTTATGATTTTTTTCCTATTCAGGTGAAAAACATTAAGATATTGTTACTTTATTTATGCTACATTATGACTGATAATTTTTTTTTTCAGGTAAGTTTCTGCTACATAGGTATGTGTATCCTGTCCTATACTATTTAATTTGCAAAACAATGAATTGCATATTTCTATTTTTATAGAATAGGACTTTGTACCATTGTTTGTTTATATATTTTCAGGATAAAATTATTATGTAATAGACGAAATTTATTGTAGGTATTACAATCAAAAATATTCGCTCTGAAAAAGTGAGTCAATTTATGCTTTTTCCATAATGGCGCCCTTATTTGCATTTGAAGCTTTGCTAATAGCACAAGGTAACTCCACTCAATCATAGCTAAAAATAAAAAATAAAATTCATGAAAACAGCTGCGTGTATGAAACTTTAAATAAATAATTACTTAATAGAAGCTTAACAAAAAATAATTATTTTCATAATGTTGTGTACAGATAAGCTATGACCTTTTATGACCTATGACCTTTTGATAATATATTAAACGGAATCTATTACAATAGATTAAACATTGAAATTAATAAACTGCTAACAGCTAGCTGCTAAATGGCTTTAGCAAGCTGCAATCTAAAATATTCTGTATGAAAAGTTGAGTCAATATGCTGTGCCCATAAAGGCGCCCTTATTTGCATTTGAAGCTTTGCCAATAGTCGAGTACAATACAAGAGCAAACTGCACTCATTCCCACTTTTGCTGAGGAGAGTTAAATTCATGCAAACAGCTGCGTCGCTCTTAATCAAATTTTGTACGAAACTTTAAATAAATAATTACTTAATTGATTCTCAACAAATAATATGTGAGTAACTTATTGTTTCATACAGATATTAATAAGTGCATACTGATTTTCCAATGCTATATCATTAAAAATTTATAACACCCCCGACAAGTGAAGGTTACAGTAACTAGAAAATAGCTGATAACTTTCAAACGGCTGAACAGTTTTTTTTGGATTATAGCTAAGAACACTCTCGATCAAGCCACCTTTCAAAAAAAAAAAAAATTAAAATCGGTTCATTAGTTTAGGAGCTACGATGCCACAGACAGATACACAGATACACACGTCAAACTTATAACACCTCTCTTTTTGTGTCGGGGGTTAAAAAACGGTTTTAATTTGCGGATTTATTATGGAAATCAAATAAAAAAATTAAATATTTTAAACCTTTTTATTATTCTGGCAATTAGTTATGGCTTACGAGTATTCTTCAGGTGTTATTGAAGAACTATTTTATTTTATTTTTCCTAGCGTTATTTCTATAATTTATAGCTTAAGGCACCTATTTTGAGTGGCACAGTAGAACTTGATTGTGCATTGTTCGGAATGTAATTTATTTTATGGTGTAGGCACTAAAATAACTAGAAAATTCTTGGCGTCTTAAACTCAGCTTTTCAAAAATTCCGTGGGAACTCTTTGATTTGCCTGGATAAAAAGTGGCCTATGTCACTCTACAGGTCTTTAACTACGAGTACCCTATCCATTCAAGAAATCACGTCGATCATTTACTCCATTGCGGCGTGATTGAAGGACAAACCAGCAAACAAACACACTTCATTTATAATATGAGTAGTGTTTTTATTATACTTCCCAATAATGTGCTAATACGTAAAAATGTAGGCCAGTAAGTGACTCTATAATTTAAACAAAAAGTCACGTATGCGCCATCGTCACGAGTTTTAATAAGATCATATTATACGGCAATAAATGTACGTACGTACTTTAGTATAACGAAATATTATGTACCTACAACACACATACTAAGAAGTCATAAATGTTGTAACCACAAGTAGTTTTACAACACTATCTGTAAAATTAGCTTATTTTGTCATCTCTTTGGAACACATGTCAACATAAATAAGCTACATGCCCAAATTACTTGCCTCATAAGCGTTTTAAATTAGTATAAACTTGGTCAGATTTTATGATTAAGTATAATAATTTATATTGCATAACCTAACGAGATCAAAGCTGTAAATGACTGCGGTTCAAGGTTTCGCAGGGACATGGTCAGGGGTGGGTTAACGAACCCACCCCATATTGATTTCATGGGTACCTAAGCGTGAGAATAAATTATTAAAATGAAAAGTGCTCTGGTCTAGACTCTAGTCCAATTTAAGTGCGTCCAAATGGTTTCCATCATCCATTATTATAATTGTACATAAATACCTAAAAATGAAATATGAAATTCTGTATTTTAATAAATTAATACTGGAATGAATGAATTAAAAAATCCGGCCAAGTGCGAGTCAGACTCGCGCACCGAGGGTTCCGTACTATGAAACTGTTATGGGTTTGGTACGGAAGAAAAAGATAAAAATATATCTTCAATCAAAAATAATGTGTGATGATGATAATATGTATGACTAAAACATAATAATATGATATCTCTATTGTTATATTTATGTACTTAAAATATAATCCATGATAATCGCATGATAACATTTTTCTGGCTACGGCCTCAAAGTTTTTGTAACTTGTAATAACTTCGACGGAAGCTTTTCGAAACATGCAACGCTGTCGGCGCTGAGGCGTTTAACCTCTCAAATGTGGGGTGAAAACAGAAAGTACGAAGTACCTCGTGTAATAAAATGTTATTGCTGAATTAACGTGTAGCGGAGGCCGGAAAAATGACCTTATTTCTTTATAACGGATATAAATTAAACGATCATATTTTAATTGGGTCTGGTATTTGGTAGTTCATTAATATTTAAAATAACTTTAAATGTAACATCAGTAATGATCTTTATGTATTACTAGTTACTACTCACTACAGTGGTCATTCCGAACAAGAATTTTTGAGGCTCAGGCTAAGAAGTTCCGCAATTTCGGATTAAAAAGACCAGGATTTCAGAAGTTCGCATCAAAATACCGACTTCTGCAAGCAAAAGTCGTTATTTTGATCCGAACTTCATATTCGCTGATTTATCTTCCGTGCTGGTTACAATACGTATAGAAACGTTCAACTTTTATAAAATAACGAAGGGCTCGCGGGCTCTTAGTTTATTCTGGTTACACAATTCAATAAACGTCAGAACTACTGATATTTGAATAAATCCGAATTATCATCAAAGACGTTACATGAATGGAAAACTAGAAGCATCCAATTCTTAATTGTTTTAATTTTATATGCTACTAGCTGTTGTCTGTGACTTCGTTCGCTAGTAGTTTGGGTATAACTAATCTCCATTTTAAATTTCAGTCAAATCCGTGCAGTAGTTTTTACGTGAAAGAGTAACAATCATCCATCCATACATACATACATACAAACTTTTGCGATTATAATATTAGTAGGATTGGGTAATTAGTTACCTAAAATCATGATTAAAACAGAACCTATCTCAGTGGGTTTTAATGAGTGAAACTGTGAAATCTCGGAAAATCTTAAATCTTAGGTATAGGAGGCGATTGTTTACCGAGCGATTGTGGACCGCGAAGGACGTTGCTGATGCGAGAAATAAGCGACAATGACTAGTAAATTCATTATTTTAGTAGGTACCTACTACCTACCCCTTCGATGACAAGGTTGTCTTGTTGCTTGGGAACTTTTTATACTTTTTAGAGTTCCGTAACTCAAAAGGTGAAAACGGAACCCATGTAGGATCACTTTGTTGTCTGTCTGTCTGTCTGTTCGTCTGTCCGTCCATCGTGTCTGTCAAGAAAACCTATATGGTACTTCCCGTTGACCTATAATCATGTTTGGCAGGTAGGTAGGTCTAATAGCACAAGTAAAGGAATAAATCCGAAAACCGTGAATTTATGGTTCCATCATTCACACATCATCAAGTGGGATCACATATGAAAGGGCTTTACCTGTATATTCTAAAAAGATTTTTATTTATTTTTATGCATAATAGTTTTTGATTTATTGCAAAAAATTAAGGAAAAATTTCCCGAGTACGGAACTTTCGGTGCGCGAGTCTGACTCGCAATTGACCGATTTTTATAGCAACCTACAAAGATTCTGATTGATTTTTTACTCAGTGAAATCGGGCAATGGAAAGAACTTTCTTTTACTATTTAGGAATATCGTCAAATGTTCATTCTTTGAACTTTTTGCTAAGCTCTAAGCTATTTTTAACAATGACCTACAAACTTACTACTGGGACATATTATTATGTTTTTAATTATCACAGCGTTCAATTTATTTTTAAATGTTGAATATGATTTGATAGCAACATATTTTTTAAAAACGCCGAAAAATGTGAAGCTGTATAGTAAGCCAAAAAATCTTCTCATTGAGACTCTTCCACGCAATTTTGCTCAGTAAATAATTAGGTAAACAAGTAGGTATCGTGTAGATGATCGGATCGCGTGTCATGTAAGCACGCTATATTACAATCCAGTGATATAACAGAATTTCGGCAGGAATTTTTGCAATCGCGAATGTAACGGTGGGCGTTGTGGCTTTTTGTGAGAAAAATTCTGAGCTTTAGCTCCGATGGGTCAAATAAAGACTACATTACACATTACAGTTTCACATTTATATATAGCATTTTCTATATGGGCTATAATATTGTTAAAACGTTGTGGAAAACGTTACTATACCGTATAATAAATCATTTAGTATTAGTATAGTGAATGAATATTAAATCGTTAGTAACAACCGCAAGTAAGCGCGTTTTCGAAAAAAAAGAATGGTGAGCAATTCGTCTTCAAAAGTATGTATTGTCTTTATATTGGAATAGCTTTTAGAAGAAAGACTTTCATGTGAATATAGAGAACAACAGGGCGGAAAATTAAGTTAAAATTTTCATTTTAAGAACGAACAAAAACTAAGGTCGTTTCTAGATTTTAACGGTTGATGAAGCGGGAATTTAACGATGAACGTAAAGTTTTTTTTCTAACTTTAAAGTATTGATTCGTTTTTTGTTTTTACAGGTAACTACAGTACTTTTCGTGAAAAACTGTTTTGTTATCTGGTAGTTATAGGTATACTATACACTTCAAACCTCTAGTACCTATTTCATCCATACAGACGAAAGTGGATTTTCTGCCTGCTGCCCATTTATTGAACTGATTATAACGAAATGCTACAGAAATAGCTTGAATCCTGGGGATGGATCCTTTTTACAAACTTTGTCCCAGCAAAGCAAAGAGTTCCCATGAGATTAAAAAAAACACCTAAATCCAAGTGAATGAATTTGCGGGCAGCATCCATTTGACACAGGGTTAGCTTGCATCTCGAAAACGAAATAGCGAGGTGATTATAAGTAAACAAATCGCTTTTCGCAGTAACGTTTAAAAGCGATGAGCAAACTCAAAACTAAGTGAGAAATAAAAATCTGACGTCTAAGCGCCGAACATAGACAAGTTCCCGCAGAGTTCTTTGACAAGGAAAATGTATGAAACAGCTCCCGTGTTTTTATTTTTGTAAATACGTGCGGTTTCATACAATATCCATATGTCACCGAATTCTGCGGGAAAAATCGCACGATTATATTTCGCAGTGCGGACTTAGATAGACATTGTTGTACGCGACCGCGACGTCGCGTCGACGGTGACAGTAGACTTTGAGCAACGCGACCACGATGCGCGACAGCGACATCCGACACTTGGGAGGTGACAGTGACGTGACACCCACACCCTGCGTTGACAAAGTCTACCTTCACGCATTTTTTCAGAAAAATATTAGCTACAATTTAATACAGATTAGACTCAAACTTTACTCCACGATCTATTTCAATGCAAAGTGAAATCACTTGCTTCATGATATCGGTTCTATCTATAAAGGAACAGTTAAAAATTCACGATCGTGCTTTGAACACCGTTCAAATAAAATTGCACTGCTGTTCGTTCTCTTTGATGTCACGGAACCCGATTAACGATCATCGGTTTTGTAAATTGTATTTTTAATGCTATTTCAGAATTCAGTTAAAAAGTTCTATTACCGGAAAAGTTTCATAATATTCAGGGTGAAAGTAGAACTCTAGCAAAAACGAAAACAAGTGATAGTACTTATGATTACTGATAAGATACCATGTACAAAATAAACACGAAAACAAATTTTGTTAATTTCTTCCTGTATTGATAATTTCTTCCTGAAACATCTGACTAACGCTAGAGGCCAACGAACGTTGTGTAGTTAGGTGCCGCGGGGTCAATGCCGCGTTGTAAGCGGAGCATTGACCCCGAGTTTTGAACGTTATACATTGCGGGTTTGAAAAATACTAAACCACTAAAACTACAAATATAAGGTTATTGATATTGGATTGTGCTTAGGTGGTATATTAATAGCGCAAAGTTTTTGCTAGCCTTCTAATTCCACCCTGTAGACGTATGTATTTTAAAATATTATTATAATGAAAGGCTTGTTCATGGAAGTTTCCACCTGGGACGTTTCTGGGAAGTAGGTATACATGCAGCCGTTGCATTATTAAATTGACGTCGGCTTATAAACGTTAATATATTGATTTTTCTAATGAAAGCTGCGTGCTTTGCTAAAGATATTACTTACGCTAAAATTTTATTTTAATTTTTTAACTATTTCTTGAAACGTCTGCTACTAAGATAAAAGTCAAAGGAAAATTAGACGTGTTCGTAACGAGGCGGCGAGATGGGAGGTGTTTATTTACACGATTTCTCATGCTTCGCTAGATTGGCGGCTGTAACGGCGCCCTGTCCCAACCCTCGGATGAAGCTAGGGTTCTGTTACAGTTGTAAAAGAAGGCCTTACGAAAGTAGGTAATTTAACAAATGTAAATGCCTTACGTAGTAACATGTCCCGAAAGGGGAAAAACTTCTTAAATTAAAGATTTAAAAAATATATATAAGTATTGGACATACAAGCTGTATAAGTTTTTAGGCACACTTATACAGCTTGTGTGTCCTAATGTTTTTATTAGTAATGAATAACCATTAAAATCCATCTAGGATTCCATTAAGTAGCGCATTAAAACTGCAATTAATGGAATATCTAATGTAGGATAAATACCTGGATTTAGGCAGGATAGGTCACCGGTGGTTTGGAGTCTTCCCTTTCTCGTATTCCGTGGATAGTTTCTTCGAAGCACAGATTCGCAGAACACTTCACTTAATTTTAAAGTTTATGTGATTTAACTTATTTATTTAGCGTAGCGTTTTTACAGTTTAAGGTAATTGCTATTTGACAAATCGCAAAAATGCTGTACTTTGAAGTAAATTGTTTATTTTTCTAAAGCATTAACAGCTATTAAATACATGCAATTAAAAACTTCAGTTTGTGAAGATTATAAGGGCCTCTTTTAATTTAGTATACATTATCCCAATAAATAAAAAAAACAAGTTGAAAACATTGCTGTTCGCAACTTGTTCTGTAAAAATTTTCTTTAACATCTTGATACTTTGAAGCCAACCTCCAGAAAATGATATGTTTAGGTTTAGCAATCAATTTGAACTGTTAGTTTTATACTAAATGTTTTTCATTTCTTAAATAATCTAAAACTAACCAAAAAACTTCCTGTGCTATTTATTTTCTTGCAGGCGCTCTATGGAATTCAGTGTCCACTGGACTGTCATGGCGGAAGGACTGTGCGCGTCATTTCGTCGCAAAATATTATTTAAAATGAATTTAAGCTTATTATTTTTGAATGAAAGTTGTGTTTATAATCGTTGAAAAATAAAATAGGGATTTTTTCATTTCTAAATGAAGCCTGCTTATATACTAAAATTTATTCTAAAGTTACGGTTTTACCAGGTAAATACTCGGAGGTTGTCATAGATTATGATGACAGATAGTAAGTGTTCTAAATAGGTATTATACCTATGTTTTTTAGGAGATAGCGCGCCTCGTTTCGGGCGCCGTGTTCCGAAATGGATTTCGTAGTAGTGCAAGTTTGGTGCAAGCCCCACATGACGGAGGTGTATGCGTCAGGCATTTCCTGTGTACAAAAAAAGACCTATATTTCGGATCCATTTTTCATCACTGACATCATGCACTATTCAAAGACGGGTCTTCAAGCATTGAGGAATTTTGGACGAGAGACATCTCGAAGGTTCCCGAAGGCTGCCTAACTGAGTTAGATTTGTCGGCTAGCTAGCTTTTTTTGAAATTGGACCTACTTAGCTGGATTGTGTGTTAGAGATTTCTTATGAGATATTATATGTACATAATATAACCATCATAAGAAAGCTCAGATTCATGCTGCGGGCAATGGGGAGAGCCTAAAGGTTGGAACGCCATTTCGGCGGCCGTGTTTCATAATAAAGAATACGATGCGGAGAGAGATGTCACTCTCAAGGTCTTTAAATGTATCCATGCAAAAAACCACGTCGACTGGTTGCTCCGTTGCAGCGTGATTGAATATTAAACCAACAAACACACTTTCGCATTTGAAATATGGCCAGTGATTATAAGAAACAGTTTAAATCTCTCTCTGCTCTCCGAGAGACGTTAGGCAAAGTGAACACGAATTATGACACTTCTGTGTTCTTATACAAGCTTAGGTCTCTCAATTTTGTCAATTAATGTCAAATTTCTTTCTCAGATCAAAACCTAGTAAGTGGTTTAAATTCAAGAGAAGTTTAGGAACAAACCTTTGAGAACATGGAAAACTTGCAGGTATGCAGGTTTCCTCACGATGTTTTCCTTCGCCGTTAAAGCAAGTGATATTAAATTGCTTAAAACGCACATAACTGAAAAGTTAGTAGTGCGTGATTCCGGGATCGAACCCCCGACCTTCGATTAGGAGGCGGACGTTCTAACCACTAGGCTATGACAGTTTTTAAATTAAAGGGGTTTAAATATTTTAGTGTGAAGACTGGCCTACACATTTATTCATTACATGTGCATCATTTTCTTTTTTAGGGTTCCGTACCTCAAAATGAAAAACGGAGCTCTTAAAGGATCACTTTGTTGTCTGTCCATTTGTCCGTCTGTCCGTCAAGAAAACCTATACAGTACTTCCCGTTGATCTAGAATCACGAAATTTGTTCTCGGATTTATTCCTTTACTTGGGCTATGAGAGTTGAGACCTATCTACCTGCCCATAATTCTAGGTTAACGGGAAATACCCTATCGGTTTTCTTGACAGACACGACAGACGGACAGAAAGACAGACATCAAAGTGATCCTATAAGGGTCCCGTGTTTCCTTTTGAGATATGGAACCCTAAAAACATTATGTAAGTATGCAAAGTATTTCCCTTGCAAACCATATTTAACAGTTGACATGTAGATGTCATTGACTTTTCCTATCTTACTTTTAAGTTTTAATGCATTATTAAGTATTTACTGTTTTGACATGGTATTTAGATAATGGGTGATATTTATTTTATTTAATCTAATTCCTTTGAAAAACTTAGTAAGGCGCATTAATCTATAAAAAACCTAGCGAGTTCATAGACTTACTATGTTTTAAAATGGTCAAAGCGACTTACTAGCTTTTAATTTTACTTTAATGTGGGTGTCCTTACAATACAACGGGACATACTATGAAAGTTAGGCTTATGACATAAAACGATTTTCGGAAAAATGACATTTACTTTGTTTTGATATGGGGCGGTCGATATAATTAGGTACTAGGGTAAAGGCTCAAGTAAATTAACAGATTGGACGTTTTTACATGTATTAAGAGCTGGAATAAAAAACCGGCTGATATACCTTTTTTAAATATTTTCTTACAAATTCTTACACTTTTTTCAATTTCAATTTCAAAACCGTGTTCCGTTCAAACCGTTCAAAAGTGCGTGTGCGTGCGTCCATGTGTGTGTGTGAGTATATACTTGTCTGTATGTTTGTACGAGTGTTTGTGAGTGTGGTATTGCGTTGTATAACCACATGAGTAGCGAACAGAGTCAAAGCTTCATACAAGCGCGCTACGATAGGTACACTACTACAAGCTTGAGGCGCGTGTGTGCGTGAGCACAGGCGCTACGTCGCGTACGGAGAGAAATCGGTTTATACCGGCTCGGCCTGTGCTCAAGCTCAGGGGCTGCAGTACACGTCGCGCGTCGTGTTTTCATTTAATTTAATGTTAATGATAATAATTTAAATAGTGTTTAAAATCTATTTTCTTGAACTGTCATAGATTTTGTTCAAAATCAATATCTGAGGATCCCTAGGATCACAAAACAGGAAATTGTTACCAAAACTTAAAACAGTTGGCACCATTTTGTAATTCTTTGTTAATTGACCGATTTCGTTCAAAATCGATATTTAGAGCTCCCTGGGATCACAAAATAAGAAACTGTTACCAAAATTTAAAAAAGTCGACGCCATTTTGAAATTCTTTGTTAATTGACCGATTTCGTTCAAAATCGATATTTAGAGCTCCCTGGGATCACAAAAAAGGAAACTGTTCCCAAAATTTAAAAAAGTCGACGCCATTTTGTTGTTAATTGACCGATTTCGTTCAAAATCGATATTTAGAGCTCCCTGGGATCACAAAATAAGAAACTGTTACCAAAATTTAAAAAAGTCGACGCCATTTTGAAATTCTTTGTTAATTGACAGATTTCGTTCAAAATCGATATTTAGAGCTCCCTGGGATCACAAAATAAGAAACTGTTACCAAAATTTAAAAAAGTCGACGCCATTTTGAAATTCTTTGTTGATTGACCGATTTCGTTCAAAATCGATATTTAGAGCTCCCTGGGATCACAAAAAAGGAAACTGTTACCAAAATTTAAAAAAGTCGACGCCATTTTGAAATTCTTTGTTAATTGACCGATTTCGTTCAAAATCGATATTTAGAGCTCCCTGGGATCACAAAAAAGGAAACTGTTACCAAAATTTAAAAAAGTCGACGCCATTTTGAAATTCTTTGTTAATTGACCGATTTCGTTCAAAATCGATATTTAGAGCTCCCTGGGATCACAAAAAAGGAAACTGTTACCAAAATTTAAAAAAGTCGACGCCATTTTGAAATTCTTTGTTAATTGACCGATTTCGTTCAAAATCGATATTTAGAGCTCCCTGGGATCACAAAATAAGAAACTGTTACCAAAATTTAAAAAGTCGACGCCATTTTGAAATTCTTTGTTGATTGACCGATTTCGTTCAAAATCGATATTTAGAGCTCCCTGGGATCACAAAAAAGGAAACTGTTACCAAAATTTAAAAAAGTCGACGCCATTTTGAAATTCTTTGTTAATTGACCGATTTCGTTCAAAATCGATATTTAGAGCTCCCTGGGATCACAAAATAAGAAACTGTTACCAAAATTTAAAAAAGTCGACGCCATTTTGAAATTCTTTGTTAATTGACCGATTTCGTTCAAAATCGATATTTAGAGTTCCCTGGGATCACAAAAAAGGAAACTGTTACCAGAATTTAAAAAAGTCGACGCCATTTTGAAATTCTTTATTAATTGACCGATTTCGTTCAAAATCGATATTTAGAGCTCCCGGGATCACAAAATAAGAAACTGTTACCAAAATTTAAAAAAGTCATCGCCATTTTGAAATTCTTTGTTAATTGACCGATTTCGTTCAAAATCGATATTTAGAGCTCCCTGGCATCACAAAAAAGGAAACTGTTACCAAAATTTAAAAAATATTTTTAACCGACTTCAAAAAAAGGAAGAGGTTCTGAATTCCTCGTTATCTTTTTTTTTTAATGTATGTTCCCCGATTACTCAAAGACGCCTGGACCGATTTGGATTTTTTTTCATTTGGATTTGGATCAGACAAGTAATTTCCAAAATTTATCGAGGTGTTAACGTCAAGAAGAACATCTGCAAGTTATTCCAATCATTTTTGTACCATTTGGTGGCGAGTACGTATTAAAGAATGTCGTGCAAGTGTGTCCAACTTTGTAAAACAAGCATACTCGGGCTACTTTGAGAACCCATTAGCAGCTAACAGCAAGGCCTGGACTCCAAATTTTTATATGTGGAAGCTGTATTTCCTCATTGCGTTTATGAGCAAATAAGAATAGACCCTACTTTTACTAAAAAAAAGTATTATAATTTGGCGCGACCCATCTAAACACCATGATGATTATTATTTCTGCATTGTGAATATAACCAGAAGAAACAGCAAAAAAATTGTTCCAAGCGACTCTATTGTAACTTGCAGTCTACAATTAGAACGATTCTGACTTCTGGTGATAAATCTGTACCTCAGCCCCAACCCAGTACCTCCAATCTACTTCAAGAACTTTCAGAAGGTAGTGACGATGTAGTGACTTTTACATCTCAACTTAGACTATTCAATCAAAATGCTTTGGACCACTTAATGAGAGATCTTAGATTGTCTAAAAAGCATCAGAACATGTGGCTTCTCGGCTCAAAGGAACAAATCTGATAACATGTGTTACGGTATATTGTTCTCACTACTCTCAAAACATTCAGCAGCTGATGTTGCACTTCCAGCGACTTGGGTGCAACATGGGCATTAAGTTTCATTTTCTCTATTATACAGAAAGGGCTCTATTATACATTCTAAAACAGGTTTTATTTATTATTATTATGTAAAATAGTTTTTGATTTATCGCGCAAAATGTAGAAAAAATATACAATAAGTCAAAAACTGTGAAAATCTGACAATTTTTTTTTGAATTCCAAGCCGAAAATATATTTAAGAATTTATTTATTAATAGGAATCAAGAGTTTATGCACTAGATAGAGTTCGTTCATTCACTGAAATTCCCAGTTCATTTACTGGCAATTTATCCTTTTGTTAAATAAAATAATTTATAATAATTAATACCACGCATTTTATTTGATTTTTTGATATTTAAATAATTTAAGAGTGTATACCTACTGTGTACAGACACACAAAATATAAAAATTATATATAGAACGATTCTCATATACCTTAATTTTAGGTCAATGTCAGGGTAGTCCTTATTCGTTCATGTACTGGATCTTTTACCCTCCTACGTCAAAATACTAAAAGTCCGCGTAAATTTCGCAGATTGAAATGTCTGCTTGATTAATTGTCAATAGAGGGTCATGACATGTCAAAATTGCTAGTTTGAAGGTGAAATCGTCTATGTCATTCGCATTGGCTTTCCTCTTAATAGCGGGTTTTGCGTGATTAATTTAGCGTTATATGAGTTTTTTACACAAGCGGCGCGTGGCGTTTTGTACAGCGGGCGTCACGCAGTTAGCGGGTTTCAGACTCGACGTGCGTAAACGCCGGTTCAAAGGTAACTGACAGGAGCGGGGTGTGAGAGCGGGTAATAGGATGGAATTTTATGTGTGCGTGAGTGTTTGTATGTGTGTATGTATGATAGCGTAATTAAATATATAATAATAACTTAAGTAACTAGAGGGCGCTTACAACTTCCCCCGCCTAGAGGTAATCCTCTAAACAGAACGAATTGCAAGACAGAGAGATAAAAATTATAGCGTTAAAAGCGTTTAAATAGAGTTAATAGCAGCCTATTGAGAAGGTAGAGGGCATATCCGAACTACAGGTCTGATGTAGCTTCCGGAACGCGTTCTAACTTTGACTGCTCGAATTATACTGTCTTTCCCTGGATAGAGTTCTTCTATAACTCCTAGAGGCCAGCAAAGAGGATGAACGTTGGAGTCTTTGATTACAACAACAGCTCCAAGACTCACAGGGTTGGATGGAGTATTCCACTTTTGTCTGTGTTGTAAAGAAGTCAAATATTCTTGGCTCCAGCGTTTCCAGAAAGAACAAGTAATTTTAGTTAACAATTGATAGCGGGATAAGCGGCTGTCAGGAATATCCGTTAAATCCTCGACAGGTAAATATTTTGCGGGAGTGAGATTAAGAAAATGATTGGGCGTAAGTGCGGAAAGATCTGACGGATCAGAGCTTAAAATACATAATGGTCTACTATTTAATAAGTTTTCGATTTGAATTATAATTGTATTTAATTCTTCATAAGTAAGGATTTGTGTCCCTACTACCTTGTATAAATGCGTTTTTACACAACGAACGTTAATTTCGCTAAGACCATTAAAATGCGGGCCGTAAGGCGGGCTATGTTTAAATTGAATACGATGTTCTGCGAGGCGATTTTCAATGAAATTTTTATGAGCATTGGACTGTATGAGAGTGTAAAGTTCATCTAATTTGCGTTTAGCTCCAAAAAATGTAGTAGCTCCATCGCTGTATATTAGACTTACAGGGCCTTTGCGTGCGCTTAGTCTTAAAAAAGCTGCAAGAAATAAGTCAGAACTAAGATCTGAGACTAATTCTAGGTGTACTGCCTTGGTAGTCATGCATGTAAATATGCAGACGTACGCTTTATGACTTTTAATACCTCGGCGGCGAATGTGAGTTACAAAGAAAGGTCCCATGTAGTCCACAGCGGTGTGAACGAAGGCTTTAACTTGCGCTACTCTAAAAGCGGGTAACTCTCCCATTTGTGGAAAAGTAGATTGAGGGTTGGTGCGAAAACAAATATTGCATTTGTGTACACGTTGTCGAACCAAGTTTCTGGCAGCAATGATCCAGAACTTCTGTCTGAGTAAAGCGAGTAATAACGCGGGTCCTGTATGCAAATTAGTGATATGATAATAATCAACTATTAGTTGAGTGATGCGGTCTTTAGAAGGTAAGATTATTGGATGTTTTTGACCAAAATTTAATTGCGAATTGCTTAAACGACCACCAACTCTGATAATGTCGTCTGCGAGAAATGGGTTAAGTTTTAAGATCGATTTCGAGCAAGGTTTATTATTTTTGAGAGCGTGAATATCTTGAGAAAAATGTTTATTTTGAACATAGCGAATTATATAAGTTTCTGCAAATTCTAGATCTGAAACTGTAATAGAACCGCGTGATTTTAAGCGTTTAGAGAATCTTAACATGTAAACAATGGTGCGCAATAATTTAGACCAGCTAGAAGAGCGTTCGGCTAAGATATCAATCGGATGTTGAGTGTCGGAAACAGAAGTTTCAACTGCTAGAACAGTAATTTTTGCTTCTTCAAAATTTTCATTATGAGCGTTTACTTGAAAAGGCGTTATAGGCCATCGCGATATAGGATGCGTTGTCCACTGAGGAGCGTTAAACCAAAGTTTGCGTTCTAATAATTCTTTCGGCGTGACTGGACGAGATATAATGTCCGCAGGATTTTCGCGTCCTTTTATATGATACCAATGTTCAGCAGATAACTTTGAATTAATTTCGGTAATCCTATTGGCAACGAATGTATGGTATTTATATGCGGGAGAATGCAGCCATGAAAGAGCTACTGTAGAGTCCGAAAATGCGTAAATGTTATTTATTTTGCAGCGCTTGCTAAGAGTTTCACGTATCAAATCAATTAAACTGGCTAATAGAAGAGATGCGCAAAGCTCGAGTCGAGCGAGTGATGTTTTCTTAAGCGGTGCGACTCTAGATTTTGAAGCGAGCAAATGAATAGATCCAGAAGAATGTTCATCTGAACTTACGCGTATGTAAACGGCGGCTCCATAGCATTTTTCACTAGCGTCAGAAAAACCTATGAGCGTTACATGGGATTCAGAGTTCATCCCTACGTAGCGTGGAATTTTGATTTGTTCTAAATGTGGTAGTTCATTACAAAATTGTTCAAACTGTTGAGCGATTGAGCTGGGTACTGGAGTATCCCAGTCGAGATTTAATTTCCAACATTCTTGGACGAGAAGTTTCATAAAAGCGGTAACAGGACCTATTAGACCGATTGGATCGAACAGGCGCGCGGTAATTGAAAGAATTAAGCGTTTTGTATAATCGCGTGGACTCTCATTAGCGTTGATTTTAAAAGTAAAAGTGTCGAGTTTAGGATGCCACTGCATTCCTACTATTTTTGTAACGTCTTGAGCATCTGAATCAAAATTAATTGCGTGCGGATTTTTATGAGAGCTAGGAACTTCATTTAGAAATTTAGTGTCATTGGAGATCCATTTGGTTAAATTGAAACCACCTGAGTTGAACATATCGACCATTTCATGATAAGTTGCTTTGGCTTTCTCAAAACCATCGATTGAGTTTATGTAATCGTCCATGTACATGTGATGAGTAGCTTCATTAGCTGCGAGCGGGTACCTGTCAATGCTGTCTTCAGCTAGCTGACGCACGACTCTCATAGCGAGATAAGGTGAACTAGATACTCCAAATGATACTACGGTGAAGTTATAAGTGTCAATAGATTGCTCAGTGTCAAATCTAAAAAGAATTCTTTGAAAAGCGTGATGCGCGGGCGTTAAATTTAATTGAAAATAATGTTTTTCAATATCTGCGGTTACTGCGATTGAGAATAAGCGTAAATTTATTAAGAGTTCAAATATGTTATTTTGTAAGTTAGGACCTACATATAATAAATCGTTAAGCGATTTTCCGGAGGTAGTTCGACTTGAAGCGTTTAGAACGATACGAGTTTTCGAAGTCTGCTTATCAGGGCGATAAACAGCTCTGTGCGGAATATAATAACAATTTATATCGCGTGAAGGGTTGTCTACTTTCGTAAGATAACCTTTGTCTATGTATGACTGAATGGTTGCGTTATAATCTTTACGAAGAGCGGGATTAGCGTTTAATTTCTTCTCTAATTGAAGAAAGCGGAGTTTGGCGATCGAGTATGAGTCACCGAGTTTAGCGGGATCATCTTTAAAGGGTAAGTGAACAGTATATCGGCCTGTTTCATCGCGTGAGTAAGTATCTTTAAAGATGCGTTCACATGCCTCATCATCTGGGCTTATGTGAATTTTATTAGGTACATTTTCTAATGACCAAAAGCGTTCAGTAATTTCATCAAGTGACGGAGAGTCTGTGTGACATAAAAAAGTTTTAAAATCGTTTGAGCGGTGAGTCGAGTTGTGAGCTGCGCAGTCTGCTCTCCCCATCAGTATGTAGCCTAGCGTGCTTTGAACCGCGACTACAGACGAACGAGGCGAGACCACTCTGTCACACCCAAGCAAGAAGGGGAACAGTTCATTACCGATTAGGCAATCGATCGGCCCTGGAGTATGATAATCGTCGTCAGCCAATGGCAATGCGTGTAAATGAGTTAACTGGGAAACATCGATACGAGCGTTTGGTAAGTGGTCGGTAATTGTGTCTATCACCCTAGCGGTAATAGTATAAGAACAGCGTGAGTCAAAGCGAGAATAAATTTTAAATGTTACAAATCCCAGTGATGTGCTTTCTGTTTGACCAATGCCTTTTACAACTGACGGAGCGAATTTAATTTTCAAATTTAAGCGTTGACAACATTCTTTTGATATAAAATTAGTCATTGAAACTGTATCTAAAAATAAACGGATAGCGTATTGCGTATTGTTACTACATACATTTACTTTCGCGGTAGGTAAAAGTACAGTTGTATCTTGTGAATAATTGCGTGAAGAGGTAGTCACCGAAAGTGCTAATTCTGTAGGATTGGTTGGCGGAGCGTGAGGTGCGGGAGGTGGTGCTGTAATCTTTGGCAAATCACTAGATTTATCATTCTGCGGTGGCATCTGTATCGGAGTGTTATTGTTGTTAGCACCATAGCGGTTCGGTGAGTAAGCGGTGGCATGTGACTGTGAGGTCCCGGGTTCATACCTAGGCTTAGAAAAAGAGCTACATAACAGACTGTGATGTGAGCTAGATGCACAGTTCCCACATCGACCCTGGCTCTTACAGCGGAATTTTAAATGAAATCCTAGGCAGAACTCACAAAATCTATTTTTTCTCACTATGTCTAGCTTAGTTTTAGCGTCTTGATTTTTAAAAACCTCACACTTGTAAAGCGGATGAGCGTCTTGATTTTTACAGATTATGCACTTACGTTGAGTATTTTGAGAATTTAAATTATAATTATTGTTGTTGCTGACTGTACTAGTATAAGTCTGAGTTTGCGATTTAGGTTTATATGAATTAGGTTTTTTATTTGGAGTGTGAGTATTAACTTGAGCGAAGCGTAAAGTTTGTATTTTTAATTGTTCTTTTAAGAAATTATTTAAATCGGAAAAAGTAGGTATTTTAATGTGTTTATGATTTTGTTCAAATAATGTGACAACATCTTTACTTAACTTTGAGAGTGCTATGTGCGTAATCATAAAGTCTGATAAATCTGGTATTTCTAGGCGTTGCAGTGCCGCTTGCGCGGAGCAAAATTGATCAACAAAAGATTCGAGCGGTTGATTTTGTTTGCAATTTAAAATCGTATCTATGTGTTGAGTAGCTTGCACTCTAGTATCTTGATATTTCTCTAATAATGCGTTCCATATAATAAGATAATTCTCCGAAGTAGGTGGTATACCAGAACAAACCAAAAGCGCCTTATCAGTCAAGCAACTAACTAAGTATTGGACTTTCTGTACGTCAGTGAGTCTATTGTTGTTATGTATTAAGTTTAAAAAGTTTTCGTAAAAGACAGTCCATTTTGACGGACAGCCATCAAATGTTTTTAAATTCAGTGGAGGTAATTTTTTATTTAACAAACTGTATTGGTTGTCAAACTGTGACACAGCGGATTCACTTTTAATTTCATTTAGAGTATATTGAATTTGACAGTATAATGTGTCAAATGCGCCTAGCGGGGCATAGTTCGGCGTATAAACAGGGTCATGTTTCAAATAGGCTGAAATTAAATCGTCTATAACTATCGCGAAATCTTGACGTAATTTTTCTAAACTTTGAACGCGAGACAAGAAATTCGTTTTGTTCACAGGATCACTCACCTTCAGACTTAAATCATATATTTGTTGAATTGATAAAAACAAGAATTCTTTCTTAGCCTCTAATCTAACAATAGTTTCGTTAGATTTCGACATTCTGATTTCTGATATGCGATAATAAACGTTATTTCAAGCGAATAAGACTCAATACAGGCGAATAATTATTTCGATATAATTTTTATAATGAGTTTGTTGTAGGTAGATATAAAAAGTTTTAATCTTTAAATATTGAAAAATATACATAAATAATTATATATAATGCGTTAATATAAACACTTCACGTTTGCACGGTACACGGCGCGCATTGTTTACATTGTGATCTATTTGTTTTTCTTATAACAATAGCCTAAATTACTTCAAGAAGTGTATCGAACCTAAAGTTTTAATACCAAACTTAACATCAGTGTATAAAATAATAAAAATAGTGACTTGATTTCAGTGAAATAACAGTGTTAATATTATGAATAAAATCAGCTGTTACCGACCATTACCCTCACATTGACTTATTGCAAACAGTCATGCGTGTTCTTCGACCTAATTGCTAGTGTACGACGGGTCAAATTGGCATGTGCTGTTTCTTCGTCAGTTCCTAACAATATATGGGCGGTGCATTTTATTTGAATTCCTTCATTGATTGTACTTATTTCGACAGTTTTAAGGGTTAATTAACTCATAATCATGAAGTGTCAAGCATGTAATAAGGATATTGAGCGTGGGGAACTGTTGAGTTGCTGTTCCTGTCGCAGTACTTATGACTATAAATGTCTTAACATAAGTAAAGAATTCTACACAGAACACATCCAAAAAGTGAAACGGTCATGGGAATGTCCTTCGTGCATGAACGTTACTCGACGCAGAAACGAAAATACCCCAGTGCGCAACCAGTTCGAATTACTATTGTCGGAAGAATCCAGTAACATGTCTTACGATGACATTGCCTGTGGCACTCTTCCTAAATCTTCCGTAGCGGGCCCTACGCAGTGTACAAGTACAAGTGCTCCTACCTTATCTTATGATCAGTTTGGTCAACTTTTAGATTCCAAAATCGAAAAAATTAGAAGCGCTTTGGTTTCAGATTTCAAAAAGGAGTTTACAAATGCCATCGAGAAATTAAAAATAGAATTTACACAGTCGTTAGAGTTTATCTCGGCGGAACAATGCGCTCTAAAAAATGATTTAATCACGGCCAATAAAACAATTGAAACTATTAGCTCTGAAAACATACAGTTAAAATCTGAAGTTGTCCAGCTCAGTCGTCGACTAAGTGTCTTAGAGAAATCTTCTAGAAGCCGCAATATAGAAATTCAGTTAATTCCAGAGAAGAAAAACGAAAATCTCATAGGAATTTTTAAAAATTTGTGTGGTACTATAAAGGCTTCTACTACCGAAACTGATGTATGCTCAATTCGAAGGGTTGCTAAGTTAAACACCCAGTCAACTAGGCCTCGTAACGTAATTGTAACCTTGCCCTCCGAACGACACCGAGATGATCTCATTTCAACTTTTAAAAGATATAACAAAAGTAATAAATCTGAGCCTTTGAACTCGAGTCACTTAGGTATCCCCGGTGAGAAGCACAAGATCTACGTGAGTGAACATCTATCTCCTGAATGTAAGGCAATTCATGCTGCGACTAGAAAGGCTGCCAAGGAGCATGCTTACACTTATGTGTGGGTTAGAAACGATCGTGTATATACTAGAAAGAACGATAAATCGTCCGCTATTCTTATACGGAACATTAGTGATTTGACGAAAATTACCCAATAAGTTATCCTCCATTGTAAACTATATAATATTAAGCCCTTATCCGTTCTCCCTTTTCAATAATGTTAATATATTATCAAAATGTAAATAGAATAAGAACTAAAATAAATGAACTTTTTATAAACTCTTTAAATGATAACTACGATATAATATGTTTGTCTGAAACCAATCTAAACTCTAGTGTGTATGTCAATGAATTACTTGATGACCGATACATAGTTTTTAGAAGAGATCGCGAAAGCACATGTATAAATAAATTAGATGGCGGTGGTGTATTGATAGCCGTTAATAGAAACCTCAATGTTATCCGTCGTAACACGTGGGAAAGTAAAGTGGAGGACCTTTGGGTTAGTATTTCTTTATCGAAAGTAACGGTTAACTTATGTGTTTGTTATCTACCACCCGACATATCGAACGAAAACTTAACTTTGTTTTACGAAAACGCGCATAGAAACATCATAAATATGGACGAAAATAATATTAACTTGCTAGTTGGTGATTTTAATGTTCCCAGCCTCTCATGGTCATCGTGTTCCTTCAGTAAGATTCTTGAACCTAGCGCACCCGAGGATCACAAGGCGTTTCTCCTCTGTCAAATGTTATCGTTATGTAACTTATCACAGTTTAATAGCATCCCGAATAAAAATAACCGACAGCTCGATCTGGTATTAGCTTCGACAGATAATATTATTGTTAAATGTGCTGATCCTATCGTACGAATAGACTCTCATCATCCTCCTCTTTCCATATCTTTGGAAGATCTTACATCAAATAATGAGTATATGAAAATACCAACTCATAGCAAATTTAACTTTCGAAAATGTAATTTTGATGAGGTAAGGCGTAAACTAAGCGAAGTTGATTGGTATGAACTGTTCGCAAGTGAAGATATTGATAACTGTATTGAAAAGTTTTATAATGTTTTAAACCAAATTATTAAGGAATACACGCCAGTATCAAAAGTAAACACGATGAAATATCCAGTTTGGTATTCTTGGCCTTTAAAAAAGTGTCTTGCTGAAAAAAATAAGTATCATCGTCGTTTTATTAAGTACAAAAACCCACGAGATTACGACACATTTTCTTTATTACGAACTAGGTGTAACAAACTTACTACTGAATCTTATAATTCATTTTTGCTGGCAACTGAAAATGCACTTAGACATGATGTTAAACCTTTTTACAAGTATGTTAATAGTAAAAAAGGGTCTAATGATCTTCCCCAGAATATGCATTATGAGGATAAGACTACATCTGACATTCAGGAAACCTGTGAACTATTCTCTAAATATTTTAGCTCAGTCTTCGAACAAACTATCGTTTCAGATGTAAGCACTCACTTTAACGTAGATTGTCAGTTGCACTCCACATTTAGTTCTATTTTTATTAAACAAGAAGAAATATTAAACTTATTAAAAAAGTTAGATCCTAATAAAGGTCCAGGCCCGGATGGCATTCCTTCTCTCCTCTTAAAAAGGTGTGCACTGGAATTATCCTTGCCGTTGTTTTTCTTATTTAATAAGTCGCTTAGTACTGGAAAATTTCCTTCCGCTTGGAAAACAGCCCACATAGTGCCAATCCATAAGTCTGGCAATAAATCGGATTGTACAAATTACAGACCAATTAGCATATTGTCTAGTATCGCTAAATTATTTGAAGCCTCCGTCTACAAGTATCTTTACAGCCATTTTAACTCACTATTAGCTGCTCAGCAACATGGCTTTCTTAAACGAAAATCTACAATCAGTAACCTACTAGAGTACAAAAATTACCTATGTAAAGTATTTGCTAAGAGAGGTCAAGTGGATTCGATTTATACAGATTTTAGCAAAGCTTTTGATAAAGTTAGTCATATGATATTATTGAGGAAGTTACGATGTTATGGAGTGCACGGAAATCTTCTGAGATGGTTAGAATCATATCTATTAAATAGGAGTCAACTAGTAAGACTTAAAGGACAAACGTCAGAGCCTATTACAATAACATCCGGTGTGCCTCAAGGCTCCCACTTAGGTCCCCTTCTCTTTGCTGTGTTTATTAATGACCTAATCGAAAGATTGTCTTCACCCTGTCTTCTGTACGCTGATGATCTTAAAATATTTAATCAAATAAATGAACTTAGTGATTGCTTGTATCTCCAGAAGGATTTATTTACATTAGTGGACTGGTGTACACAAAATCAAATGTATCTTAATATAAAAAAATGCTTTGTGATTTCATTTACTAAAAAACGTTCTAAAGTTACCTTTGATTATAAAATTAATGATCAACTTCTTGAGAGAAAATTTGTTATCAAGGATCTCGGTGTACTGTTTGATGACCAGCTTAGTTTTCGGGATCATTACAACAGTATAACAAATAAGGCATACAAAAATCTGGGCTTCATAGCAAGAACCACGAAAATGTTTAAAAATCCACATAGCTTCATCCTACTGTATAGCACTTTTGTACGGACGGTGCTGGAATACTGCTCAATAATTTGGTCCCCTTGCTATGCTGTTCATTCTAATAACATTGAAGGCGTTCAGAAGAAATGCCTGAAAATACTCTCCTACCGGTGTGGAATCTCCAGGCAAATACCATCCTATGCTGGTCGTCTTACTAAATTTAACATGACTCCCCTCCATATTCGCCGTAAACGACAAGATTTGCTAACCCTACATAAAATACTACATTCCAATATAGACTCCCCCACTTTACTTTCTCAGATAAACCTTAATGTTAGATATGTAAATCGTAAACCAAAAACTTTTATACTGGAAACTTATAAAAATAACACCTCATTTTATAATCCTGTTATAAGAATGTGCCGCTACTATAATAATATAACAGATATAGACTTAGATATTTTTGATCACAGATTTAATATCTTTGCTAGGAAAGTAGTAAAAATAATTAAGTAAAATAATAGTATAACATTGTTATTTCGTCAAATTCTTAGGGTAATATTTGTTGTAGTATAAGTGTACTTATTAAGTGTTTATATTAAATTTAATTTATTAATATAAAATAATAACTAAGCGTGCCTAAAAAAACCATAGTCATGTTGTGCGACCATATAGGGTTACAATAAGGTCAAGATGTTGCAATTTAAGAATTAAGTTAATGTAATTATTGTAATCTGTTTTGGTTGACAATAAATAAATAAATAAATAAATAAATATAATGTAATGCGTGGATCTAAACATAAATATGCGTAATTATATAAGATTTTTGTATATTTTTGTTAGCGGCGGTACCTATGTTCCGAACGTAATTCTATTGCAATGAATATTGAAATATACAATAAATAGCGTGTTTAGTGTTGAATTATATATGAATACGATTCTAGGAAGAGAAATTGGATACGGTGCGATAGGACCAGAGAAATTGTAGGATAAATACCTGGATTTAGGCAGGATAGGTCACCGGTGGTTTGGAGTCTTCCCTTTCTCGTATTCCGTGGATAGTTTCTTCGAAGCACAGATTCGCAGAACACTTCACTTAATTTTAAAGTTTATGTGATTTAACTTATTTATTTAGCGTAGCGTTTTTACAGTTTAATAGCGGGTTTTGCGTGATTAATTTAGCGTTATATGAGTTTTTTACACAAGCGGCGCGTGGCGTTTTGTACAGCGGGCGTCACGCAGTTAGCGGGTTTCAGACTCGACGTGCGTAAACGCCGGTTCAAAGGTAACTGACAGGAGCGGGGTGTGAGAGCGGGTAATAGGATGGAATTTTATGTGTGCGTGAGTGTTTGTATGTGTGTATGTATGATAGCGTAATTAAATATATAATAATAACTTAAGTAACTAGAGGGCGCTTACATCTAATAAAAAAAAATATTGCAAATTATGGAACTTCAAAATTAGTTCACAGGTGATGTATTTCTTAAGTTTTTTGTATTACTTCGTTTCAGGAAGGCGTGTTCATTCATAATCCAGACTCTGTTTTTGACATCGTAACAAATCTAACGTGCGTGATTGTATCGCATGATTCGTGTACGTATAATAAGACAGGTCATCAAAATAAATGAATTACAAACGCGCCTAATAGTATATTACTGTGGTGTGAATTATACTCATACGAAACTCTAACTTTAATAAGGTAATTCGATCACAGTGACATAAAAAAATAAACATTGCACCAACGACCTGTTACGAATAGACAGGTCATACATACCTACACATAATATATAACAAAACAATGTTATTACAAAATAGTGTTTTACTTAAAAAAAAGTTTAAATATGTTGCTGTCACTATAATGGAAAAGGGTAGAAAAGTTGACAAGTTTCAACAACAACTTTCTAAAACACCGCTTTGCAAAGAGCAGCACCGTAAATGTCTAATCTAAGGTTAACCCAAATCTCTACCCTACACTAACCCGGAACAAAACCTGGAATATAAATTGGCAATTAATTTTACTTAGTGATTTATAATATGCAAATGATTAAATGCTTAATTAGCATTCTATGTAGGCAATTTTATGAACTGAGTAAATTAGTTAGGTCAATAATTAACCCAGTTTACTTTGCTTCGTCATCATTTCAGTAAATCATTAATCCATACTAATATTAAATGCGATAGCAACTCTGTCTTTTGTTATCTTTTAAATCTGTATATAAATAGATAACTATGCAAGATCAAAGCTATAATTTTTGACTTCAAGTAAAAAAGTTAGATTGCAAAGTCTGAGATACTATTTAACATTAATCTCACTAAAAGTAAATCCAGGTAAAGCCCTAAAAAATTGAGTTTTGTTATACCATTATCCTTTGAAAAAGAAAAGCCTACGGAAAATATTCACCCGCGCTAGACAGGCGTTGGAATGAACTCCGGAGCTATCTCATTAATACAAAAGGTCTTAGTCTCTCTGGGACACTACTGGTATTTGCATAACATTAATCAAAGTAAGCAGAACCTTAATTCTAGGATTTTCTATCTAAAAACCTACTGGCTTATGTATAAACTAAATAACTTTGTTAGATAACCCAAACACCCAACTGTTTACGTATAAATGGCGCTCGCATGTAATATCAAAACTAGCGACCATTGGGAGCTTCGCTCCTGTGGGAATTTTGATAAATCTAGCCTGATGCCTTGTCTAAATTTTAAAGAGAACCTGTGTACAATTTCAGCTTTCTAGGTCCAAGAGTTTGGGATGGGGCGTTGATGTGTTATCAGTGATGGAGTCAAGACTTTTCTTTATAGATAGTCTTTCTATCTTACTTTCTATCTTATTGATAGCCAAAAAAGTCTAGACCAAAGTGATTATGTACCTATTCTTAGTCCGCCATCCCACCGGGCACCGCTACTTGTACGAGAACACTATTTTACCGTAAAGTAAGTCTCCAAACGGCGGTGTTCCCACAAGATTACCTACAATATGGGATTATTCAAGGAGCGGACAAACAAATTCCTTAAATGCCGGCAACGCATCGGCGGTACCTCTGGTGCTGCAAACCTGCTGGGCGGCGGTAATCACTTAACATCAGGTGACCCGCCCGTTCGCTATTTTGTGTAAAACAAAAAGTATAATGTCAACGCTCCCTGTATATTTTGCGTGAGATGTTCTTCTGAAGGAGTGAAACGTATACATATCGGAAAATTTGGGACGGTTGACAACCCTGATCTCGGCCGTGTGATAATTTTAATGTTCAACCCTTGTTCGTTCGTGGTTCCTTCATAATGTACGGCCTTTGCACGTCAGGGTTGAGCTGCAAGATAACGTATATTTATGTAAACTAGCGGCACGCTATGATGGCCGGTTTGACGTTTGTCCGCTCATGAAGTTCCGTATTAATTGATAACGACTTTGAAGGAAATAATTGTATTACTTTATTGACGATAGTGATGTGCAGAGATTCATAAATTTTATCGAATGTAGTTTTAGGTTTAGGACTCAAAATTTATTTATTAAATTGATTTCTTAAATGTATACAAGTGTAGAAAAATCAGTTTGCACCATTTAAGGGGTGAATGTACTTGTGAATATGAACAATTTTCACTATGTGGACAAACCTCTGAAATCGCAAAAAAATATCAATAAATTTTTAAAAATGGAATCTAATACGATCGTCACATAGGATCGCTGGCTAGCACAACTACTACCTCCGGCAAACTCGCGTCAATGCTCAATGCAAAACAAAGCAGTTTCGAATTGACGTTGCTTCGAAAAGTATAAACTGTCAGTGCAATGCGATTGTGATATAGTTTTGACCTGGCTTTGGATTTCAAATATTGATACTGCATTACTGTTGACCCTTGCTCGTTAATTTGGACTCTGTTCAAGCCCTTTGTTGTGGATTTCGTCGATATGACCGAACGTACGCAGAGAACTGTTCTAAATAGTCAGACACGTGAGTTCGTAATACGCCTTCGTAACTATTTCGATCGTGAAGCTCAAAATGGAGGGCCAATTTTACCTATAACGTCAGTGGTTGAACGCGTAGCTGATGCGCTTAATATTGGACAACGAACTGTTAGACGGATAACTAAAAAAAAATATGGCGAGACTGGCACAGAAGAAAATAAACTTCACACACCAAAAAAGAGAAAACGAGCAAAACCAGTCGTAGGCATCGATAGCTTTGATGCCGATGCTATCCGAAGACATGTTTACGGCTACTATTTACAGAAGGAGTATCCAACAAGAAAAAAGTTGGTGCATTCACTGAAGGAAGCTGGATTATTCTTCGGTGGGGAAAGTTCTTTAACGAAGATTTTGAAGACCATTGGATTTCGATACAAAAAATGTAACAAACGCAAAATATTGATGGAAAGATTTGATATAGCGATGGCAAGGTATACTTTTTTACGGCAAGTGAAAGAAATCAAAAATTGGCAAAATGTTGTGTTCTTGGATGAAACATGGCTTAATGCTAACCATACTGTAGGCCGTTCTTGGAACGATGACACAGCAGCATCTACTTCCAAAGTTCCTGTAGGAAAAGGATCGCGACTTATAATTTGTCACGCCGGAACCATCAACGGGTTTGTCGAAGGTTCTCTCATGGCTTTTGCGTCAAAAACCACTGGAGACTATCATGAAGACATGAATGGAGAAAAGTTTACTGAATGGTTTACCTCAATGTTGTGTAGCCTCCCTGAACCATCTATTATAATTATGGACAACGCCCCATACCACTCGATGCAAATTGACAAGCCACCTGCCCAATCCCAAAAGAAAGCTGATATCGTCGCATGGCTTCGTAAAAATGGCGTAGATGCAAACATGAATATGTTAAAAGCGGAATTAGTACGTCTTTTAAAAGAAAACAAACCAACCAAGATCCGATACGTCATTGACGAAATAGCATTAGAACATGGGCACAGAGTTATACGGTTACCGCCTTACCATTGTGAGTATAATGCGATTGAGTTGGTGTGGGCTCAAATTAAGGGATATGCTGCAAGACACAATACAGAACCCCCATTTACCACAAAAAAAATGCTAAAATTATTAGAAGAAGCTTGTGAACATGTGACTAAAGGAGACTGGGAAAAGGTTGTGAATAGAACTGTTAAATTAATAAGGGAAGATTATGAAAGAGATGTGAAAATAGATAATATTATAGAAAACGAACATATAATTATTAATGTATGTGATGATAGCAGTGACGACAGTGAAAATAGTAGTATGGACGAATCTGATTAATTATGGCCTTTTGTGGCACCTTTTTTGGTATCTTTTGTATTCATATGTTTCTTGTGTGCATATAAAGTATGTATATTCATTTTCGTTCAAATATTCAGTTCGTTCAAATAAATTAAATAAACATATACATTTTTGTTTTATTAAACCTATTTAATCAGGTACAAAAACAAAACTTAATTGTTTTTTGTTCGAGAATAAATTGACATTCCACATCACTATTGTAATGTGTCAAACCGGCCATCATAGCGTGCCGCTAGTGTAATTGCTCTTATAACTGTAACAGGCGCTCGTCGTTATGTGCGGCTCTATTGCTAAATGGCTAACTACAAAAATCTATATATCAATTATAAAGAGGTAAGTTTGGATGTAGGGATAATCTCCGGAATTATGGTCCGATTCTGAAAATTCTTTCACTGATACATAATATATTCCCCGAGTGCTAAAGGGTATAATTAATTGTCACGCTGAAAAAATCGCAGGCAACAGCTATTAGGTACCTAGTACTAGTATATACGGCCAGAGCCCATAAGTGATACCAAAAAATTCTTCATAATGAAGCCTTTAATGACCTCCTTCTTGGTCAAACCTCATTTCCGACTAACCTTGATTTTTTTCGGATTGAGTATGCTGCGTAGGCCTTATTAGCCACTGCAGCGTCACCAGGTGGGGTGCCGAGCGTGAAGCTTTGCCGGAGGTTGAGCCCTAGGGCTCGAAAAATATTTGAAGAGATCGGAGACAACGTCCTCCTAAGGGCGCCTCCTGTGAGGCTCGGACCACGACTTGACGTTGGGATGGATGGGTTGGTTGGACTTCGTTAGTCCGTACGCTTCCAAAGCCGTGGCGCGAGTCCACATCCGGATGACGTTACAAATCGGGAATTTGTGTGTTACGATCGGGGGTATAACCTTGTATAACTTAAGTTATTTCATATGAATAGTCCCTAGAGCAAATCCATTAGGATTTAGGGGATTAGTTAAGCCGGTAACTACTAACATAAGTTGTAAGTATGCAATCAAAACTTATAAAAGATTTCCTCTTGTTTCAGGTAATCCTTTAATTCCAAAGAAATAAGAAGCTTACATACTCGTAAGTCTGAAGTTTCAGTCAGTGTGGGAACTTTCTCTTATCGACTAAAGGTGATAGATAGCACACATATCAACCCGGAAAGTAAACGTCAACGAATTGCTTTTCGCCTCGCCGTCAACCAGGCGTCAACTTAATGTAAAAGCATATCAGCAGCTCTGGTACGTGGACTCGGTTACGGCTATTCGATGCCGCGCTTACAGCTCGACGAAAAGCCGTAGGTGCCGGAACTGTGTATAGTTGCGTATAAATGGCGTGTCACACAGAAAAAGACTATGTATGTATATACTACTTTATTCTTTGTGAACTTGCTGTTGGTGTAGGTACCGAAATAGAATAAATAACAGACAGACAGACAACAAAGTGATCCTATAAGGGTTCCGTTTTCCTTTTGAGGTACGGAACCCTAAAAAATCAATAAGTAAACTGTAAGTTGATCACACACCGCACCTTGGTTCGCGAGCGTGTCCCTAGGCGAGGCACGCTACGATTCATGAGCGTTGCAGTAAGGAGTTTCATATAAAGAATACATGGATACATGGATGGCTCAAGTTGCGGTGAAGATACCTTTCCGAGTTGATATATTATGTGCTATGACCTTAATGGAACAGGCTCGCGTAAGCTCTGATTGAACATCCAAGAGCCTTTTACTTAATTAACTAGGAATTTTATTCGGTTGCCTAACCCCGGGAAGTACCTACCTAATTGCGTTACGCTTTCGCAATTAGCAGCTTCGATTTTGTCACTTGTAATTACTGTCTACAGTACGACACAACTGATGAGTTATAAAGCTACGGCCACACATACGCAACATGAATGTGGGATACGGGACGCAATGCGGAATCGTCCACGACACGAATCTATACACGCACACCTACGTGACTACAATAAGAATCGCGAACATCATTTGTTAGTGCACTCTTCCTGATCAATGGATCACTAAACGCGTGCGTCCCACTCTGCAGACTCGGTTGAATCGCATTGAAGTCGCGTAGGTGTACATGGCACCATTAAATATCGTGGAAGACAACTGATACGCGGCTAATGTTCCCGCATCGTAGTCGCTTTGGTCGCGCTGGTTTGGATGATGCTTTATATGTTTAGAAGTATGTAAAGAAGTTATATAATATTATGTGCATAATATACATATTAAATTGTATGATTTATGATCGCACAATACGGTACAAGCGCGATAACGCATTTTTCAGTTTCACTGAGAACGTATGTGACTTCAACTGCATATTTATGTGACGAATTTTGACTACGAAAAAGTTAGTCTCTATGTTCAATTTGTATGGTGAATCCAGAGATTTTAAAATTAAAAATTCTGGACGCTGGTCCTATGTTAAAGATCTGTTTAATATGTATTTTTGTTATAAACATACCTACTTATTTAAAATTTTGAAATGAAATGAAATGAAAATTTATTCATCTCATCAATATAAATGTCTCAAGTCAATTATATCACCGGAAACGGTAGGAAATTGTCAAGTTCTAGTTGATTGCCAGTTACCGGCAAGGTCTGAGGCATAGCAATTTATATGACATGATCATATAAAAATTATATGTTATGGGTGTATGACTGTTATAAGAGTGGTCTGGGCAGTGAGGAGAAAACTATGCGGATAATAATAATTTCAGTAGTCAATGATCAATTCAAGTGTTATATCTAATGTAAGAACAAAATGTATGAATTTATTTGAAAAACAAGAACACAATACACAAGAAAATTGGATTTTTGTGCTCGTAAGTTGTCGCTTGGTTTATTTGAGCACTGCTGACATATCGCTGACTGCTAAACATATATTTCTCTTCTATCTTACTAATAAAGAATATGTTTGCTGCTATATGGAACTATTCATTTCAATCATTGTAAAAAGCTGCTTTGTGAGGAATCTATATACATATATAAAAGGAAAAGCTGAGGGACTGATCTATCAATGCACAATTCAAACTATTGGACGGATTTTTGAAAATTCAACCCCTAAGGGGGTAAAATAGGGGTTTTAAATTTATACAGTCCACGCGGATGAAGTCGCGAGAATAAGCTATTCTTATACATATAAAATATAGGAAAACGCATGATAAAAATTACTGCTACATAAAGTAACGGGTACCAGGGGAACATTACATTATATGGTCTTATTTGCCATCTGGGAGTCATAGGATCTTTGTAGAGAACAAGTGAATCCGACCTTATCTACCTTTCCCGTTATATTTGCCTGTAACGTCGATAAATTGTTGCTGAGTTGATCTCTCGAATATCATCACATCACTTATCGATCCGATCAGATCTATCTAGTGAATCTAACAACAAAATATTCATTTTTAATTTGTCCGACGAGTCAGGATACAATGACAATGCAACTGATCTGGTCGATACGATATATCTCATAGTGTGAAAGTCAATCGTGGGATGTAATTTATATTTGGGACTTAATATAATATTATAATATATCATGTGGCCTTAAGTTTAACTTAGATTTATTATAATAATTATGTTGTATAACGCTGTTGATTACAATTGAATAATATCCCCTAGTGAAAAACTAGCTTTAGTTACGGTATTGTAGACAATAGAACCGCTAAAGATTATTATTATCCGGGTATCTAATTGAAACTGATGAAACACGGAGACAATGTAAACTAATCAAAGAGATTGGCGTATCTACTTGCTTTTCCTATTCCTATGATTGATTTTCGGTTGAGCTATAAACTTCTAAGAAGGACTTAGGGCGGATTTCGTTTGAAATTTTATTGGATTCAAGGAACAGGGCGGATGGATTGGAGTCGTAAACTTGAGATTGTTGGAAGAACCTCTGCTTTTGGATCTTGAATTACATTTTGTGCAATTTTAATAAAACTTTGTCCTGTAGAAAGAATGTCTAAATTTGTGTTGAAATCCACGCCGAAGAAGTCGCGGGTATCATATTATAGTCTCATCTTCATCATCTTGAACCCATCGCTGGTTTACTACTAATAAAATAAAACCGGCCAAGTGCGAGTCAGACTCGCGCACTGAGGGTTCCGTACCTACTCGGGCATTTTTTCCAACATTTTGCACGATAAATCAAAAACTATTATGCACAAAAATAAATAAAATTCTGTTTTAGAATGTACAGGTAAAGCCCTTTCATATGATACCCCACTTGGTATAGTTATCTTACTTTGAAAATTTAAACATATTTTAATTTTTTTTTAAATGATGTGACCTTAAATTAACGCTTTTCAGATTTATTCCTGTACTTGTGCCATAAGACCTACCTACCTGCCAAGTTTCATGATTCTAGGTCAACGGGAAGTACCCTATATAGATTTCTTTACAGACACGATGGACGGACGAACAGACATACAGTCAGACAGACAGACAACAAAGTGATCTGATGAGGGTTCCTTTTGAGGTACGGAACCCTAAAAACGGCTCTCTTCTAAGAATGAGACGGGTTTGGCCACAGTCCACCACGCTGGCCAAGAGTGGATTGGCAAACAATCGTCTAGACATCAATCATCAGTAATCATCAATGTTATAATAGGTACATACATTACATGCTTATGCCCGCGACTTCGTCCACGTGGACTACACAAATTTCAACACCATTTTACAACCTTAGGGGTTGAATTTTCAACTTTTTGCCTATTCAAGTTTCCTTTGCGTACAAAAGTTTCTAAAGCAAACTAAATACTCTGCCATTACTCTGCACAAACGTTTGAAAACCCTCAAACGATCGTTTATTTCATGTTTATTTCTGATGCAGCGAGCGAAATCAACGAGTTCTGCACAGCATGTACGGTTTTTCTTTATTTTGTTTAGAACTAACTTTAAATGCTCTTAAAACGTTAATTACAGAGTTTCATTATTAGCGTTTCCGTTATAAATAATTCGGAGAAAGGGTTTTACTAGGTATAAATCTCCAAAAGCTTTGTCCAAAATTAATTTGTATTAATTTCGTTTGTCATGCATATTTTTAATGAAAAGAATCTATGTCGGCAATTGGATTAATAAATTATTTCATAAATTTAATTGTTGCTTAAATTTATTCCGGTCAAGTAGGGTAGGTAACCCTTGGAGCGCTTTTTATTTAAAGGCAGTATTTGAAGTCCAAAGTTTCCTCTATTGCATTTTGAATAAGGCAACCACGAACAAATACAAATGAGGACTTCATCTATGTTTATGTATCTATCTATACAAATATTATAAAGAGCAAGGATTTGTTTGTTCATAATCAATAAATTTTGTAACTTTTGAACCATCCATTTTACCAATTTTGACAAAATTTGGTAGAGAGACAGCTTGCCTCCTGGAGATGAACGTAGGCTACTTTTTATACCGAAAAATCAAAGAGTTCCCACAGGATTTGAAAAAACCTCTCCCGTAGATTTAGGTTTAGCGAAGCTGCTTGTATGATCATGCATCTCGGAAACGGATGCTAAATAGGTATCTCTGCTGCTGCTTTTAATCAAAAAGATGATTTTAATAAACTATAACTTACGCGGATTAAGTCAAGGGCACCATGTAGTAAAAAACAATAGGTATGCAGAGTATGCGATACCTATTTAATTAATGAACTTAAAAGATCACGTTTATAAAAACGTGTTAAAATTAATACGATATTTTCGTTGAATTTTCTAGTCATGTTACGTAATTGTAGCCGGCTGAATAATGACTATACAATTACAGTGAAGTGAAGGCTGAAAGGCAGATAAATTTCCCGTAGCATCAGAATAGGCTATTATCAATAATTTGCGTCTCACGATCTGTTTTCGTGACCGGAAAATCTCCATCTGTTGACATACTCGTATTACATGCATATTGTCGTCATGGTTTTATCAAGGAACGTATAATGAAATTACCATAAAGCTGGTCATACACATCGTGCAAGGAAAACATCGTGAGGAAACCTGCGTGCTTGAAAGTTCTCCACTTGTATTACATGAGTATTATCGGGTAATGAAATTGTCATAAAGCTGGTCATACACACCGTATAAGAAAAACATCGTGAAGAAACCTGCGTGCCTGGGAGTTCTCCATAATGTTCGCAAAGTTATATGAAGTCTGCCAATCCGCACTTGGCCAGCGTGGTAGACTATGTTAGTATACTGTAAAATGTTAAACTGTAAACTGTAAAATGATGTAAACCCTTCTCATTCTGAGAGGAGTCCCGTGCTTAGTAGTGAGCCGGTAAAGCGGGCCTAGTAGTTAATCATCATCAACGTTAACCCTGGAATTCATAGTCAAGATAGGGGCTTCTTTAGAGGACAATTCAAACGACATGTGTCATATTCAACCCTTCAACCTTTATTCAATGCATTTAAGTTATGAATGACACATGCCTGAATCGTCCTCTAAAGAAGCCCCTATCATGGCTATAAATTCCAGTGTTAGCTTAGTGACTAAGCTATCATAGACTAGACTATGTTAGAGACTGCCTAAAATTAATTAACAAAGCACAGATGGTATACAGTATGCCAGTATGGCGCCTTACCAAGTGGTTGTCGTTCATGCAACGCCAAGTTTGCCTTAAGCCAATAATCTCATTAGTCAGAAACAGTGTTAAACCGTTAACTATGCAAAGCCAGTTGACACAGACATTAGGGAAACTTGTACAATGTACAATCTACACCCTGGTGATTATCTCTTCATAAACACAAGGTTTGACACATTCAAACATATGCCTTGGCATACCAATCACAAGGTTGAATTTTGATTGGTAAATACCACTATGTACGTCCTTAAATCTGTTCCCTTGGGTATCAACATTGTACGTTACTTTAAAGCTCTATTATCCTGAAGTGAACATGCCATTTGCATTATACAATATTACTAGAGGATGCCCGCGACTTCGTCCGCATGGATTTAGGCTTTTAAAGATCCTGTGGGAACTGTTTGATTTTCCGGGATAAAAAGTAGCCTATGTCCGTCCCCGGGATATAAGCTAACCCTGTACCAAATTTCGTCAGAATTGGTTAAACTGTTGGGCCGTGCAAAGGTAGCAGACAGACAGACACACTTTCGCATTTATAATATTATTATGGAATTATGGATTATGGAAGTATGGATTAGTATGGATGGATACGGATTTACTTAAAGCATTTGGTGCATATCACCGTTAAAACAAGTGGGAGGTATTTAATTGATTAAACGCACATACCTAACTCCGAAGGATTTATGTGCGTTGTGTGTGCTGAAGGATTTATTTCAGTGTTTATAAATTGCTAGGCTGTTTCCCTTAGTGTTTTTGATTTTCCGCTCTAAATGCTTTACCGCACAATTTTCCTTTTGAAAAACTCGTGAAAAGGAAATATGGAGAAAATATCCCATTCGCTTAAGCGAATTAGACTTGACAAGCCAGCGAAGGGGAGAAAATTTATTCAAACTCGATCGTACCTACCTTTAGGTATAAAGTAAATTATTTAATTCTAGATGAATTTGCGTCTATTGGTTACTTGTACAAGGAGCCAAAAGCTTAATTTACTATAATCCACTGAAACAGACAAATCTGTATAGTGCAATATGCAGCATGCGATATGCTTCGACCACCCTCCCACTGCTTAACATGCATGAAAAGTTAGCCACCAACTAAGCGATACGTACCACCACCACGCAGCACCACAAAAATCCCAAAACCCCTCGATGCGCGTTTCGCCCTGACATAGGTACACCGGAGCATCCTCAGACAATTTTGCCATTGTGCATTGTACGTATATGGTCTACATCTCCTGAGGATTGTAAGGTTATTTTTAAAAAGTTGATTTGAGTTGTCAAAAATAATGTAAAATTATTAATTTAGCTGATGAAGGTAGTTTGATAAAATCGATATTTGGCTCATTCGATGTCATACAATCTGTTACTAGGAGGCCAACAAGATTGAACTTGCATAAATACGGGTGTTTTGAAGGTTTTAGTTCAGTCTCCTTCTGAGATTCGGAGCGATATCGCATATTTTCGGTATTTGGATTGTGAACTAAATAATTAGATGTTGTGATAGCAATCACGCTCTAATAAAATTATTTATTTTGGCATTAGTTTGTTTAGATTAAAACTCTCGGATAACCTTACACATTAAACTTGTGTTTATTTGTGTTGGATTTGGAGAGGACATTCCAATAATTCGATAATAATATCTAAATAATACCTGCTCTTCTGAGTGACGCCAATAATTCAGAAGTGGGATGTGTCTCACGTTGTCTTAATTTCGCTTTGGTATCTTTTTGTAAACAACCCACATTTGATTAAAATTTTTATTGAGTTTGATTTGGTGATTAAAATTTTTAGTTTTTTTTTTAATAATTTAGTCTTTTGTGAATTGGAAAGTAATTTGCAATGAGTGGTTCAGATTTTGTATACATCGAATGAGAAGTTAGTCGTTTGGATTTATTGTTGACTTGATATTAAAACTGAGAGTTCGGCAGTTCAGGGGTAGGTTTTAATGATTTGACGGAGGGCAGGATAGCCCATGATTTGGATTTGACTTAGGGCAAGGAAGCCCGCGACTGACATGACAAGATTATTTAGAAACACGAGGGCGTGTTAAATTCAGGACGGCCGAACTGTAAGGTTATTTTTAAAAAGTTGATTTGAGTTGTCAAAAATAATATAAAATTATTAATTTAGCTGATGAAGGTAGTTTGATAAAATCGATATTTGGCTCATTCGATGTCATACAATCTGTTACTAGGAGGCCAACAAGATTGAACTTGCATAAATACGGGTGTTTTGAAGGTTTTAGTTCAGTCTCCTTCTGAGATTCGGAGCGATATCGCATATTTTCGGTATTTGGATTGTGAACTAAATAATTAGATGTTGTGATAGCAATCACGCTCTAATAAAATTATTTATTTTGGCATTAGTTTGTTTAGATTAAAACTCTCGGATAACCTTACACATTAAACTTGTGTTTATTTGTGTTGGATTTGGAGAGGACATTCCAATAATTCGATAATAATATCTAAATAATACCTGCTCTTCTGAGTGACGCCAATAGGATGCTCTGATACACATATCCATTAGCAAAGTGCAAGGCGCTTAGTGCCTTTTATCAAGATCGGTTCAGTGGTTAGTCGTTAAAATGTTACAAACCATTAGATAGATCTATTTTAGTATCTAAACTTTAGCATTAGTAACTTTGACGAATAGATTTTTAAATGCGACAATAATTTCCGATAGAAAAACAGTCAAAACATCTTTATTTCTTCAGATAAGGATTATTTTGCGATTGAAAAATCGGGCCAAAGATTATAATGAGGATCATTTTTGAAGGTAACGAAGAATTTTTTGCCCGAAACGAAAGTCGATTTTGTTTTGCTTCTAATAAATAAATGAGAAATTCGTAAGGTATAATGTACTTACTAATGAAGTTTTATGTTAGTCTTAGTACAAACTTCATAAAATATCAAAAAATAATATCAAAAGTATAACATGGTAATTTTATGTAAGAAACATCCATTTACTTTACAACTTATATTGTAACACAAATACACACGTTAAACTTATAACATCCCTTTTTTTTGCGTCGGGGGTTAAAAACGTCTCTCGAACACTATTAATGATAAGAATTTTAATAAAATTAAGTAAAAAATATTTCACATATTCCCATAAACATGTCTAGTTGGAGCCGATAAAGCTGGCACGATGCGCCGCGTTTTTCATTTAATATTTTATGGTAAACGAATGGCCGGTATCGCACCGCACACATTCATTTTCATACTAATGGATATCCCGAGTTACGCCGGGACAGCAAACTCAGGAAAATGCTGGTCAGCGTATTTACTGAGCGGTTGCTGATTGAACATTTACCAGTGTTCCGTACACGCTGTACACATGTACCAGTAGATCTACATCTATAGAGAGTACCTACTTCGAGTTTGCTTAGTCTTAGAGTTAGTTAGTTAGTTAGTTATGTTCAGTTGCAAGACATGCGATAAAATTTATTTTTTGGATACCGTTAAACTTCGACCGTCAATAAAAGCCAAGTGGGTTGCATAGGTCAGGATTTGTTAACCTTAGACCAAAACATTACCTTGCCTTAATCATGTGCAAGCCACTTTGCTTTTTATTGGTGGGTAAAGTTTAAGACTAACCATAACAAAACACCGCCCGTCTATATTTTACTAGGCGGTGCCCGCGACTTTGTCTGCGTTTATTTAGGTTTTTAAAAATCACCTCTCTGATTTTCTTTGATTTGAAGGAACTCTTTGATTTTCCGGGATAAAAAGTAATCTATGTCCGTCTTCGGGATGCGAACTGTCTCTGAGTCAAATGTCGAAATCGGTATAGCAGATGGGCCATGAAAAGGTAACAGACGGTCAGACGCGCATCTACATATAATATTAGTATGGATTGTTAACATGCAATAGTGTGAGTGTGAATTACCTATTAGTTTTGCATAAGTGTGTGAGCATGGGGACCACCCACGCTTGGTCGGAAGGAAAGCTGTACCTGAAACAAAAATGAAATCATTTAAAAGGGCGATGGAACTTCAAAGAGTTCTTCAAATGGCCCAGTAGGGACACTGATTATTTTCTTATTTATTTCTCTTCTTGTTTTAGTACAAAAACTTTTCTCGAAAAGGATTTGAAAGAGATTTATGGATCCAATTAAACCCAATCGAAATCTGTGACTTGTTTTGTAATTATTCTTTTTATTCGATGTTTTTCTTGACTGGGATCTTGCATAGTGATATGTGCCGATGCAGTCTGTTTACGTAGTATCAGTCTCACTACTGTGCAAGGATCTGCTCTCAGAATGAGAGGGGTTGTGGCCTTGTACTTCGCAGGCCGGATGTGTAGACTAAACACAAAGAGAACATTATGGCGAACTCGCAGGCATGAAGTTTTCCTTCACCGTTAAAGCAAGTGATACTTGATTGCTAAAATGTGCATGCCTAGGATCGAAAACCGGATCTTCCGAACAGGACGCCGAAGCCTGTGAGCCACTAGGCTAACACCACTTTTCAAATATATTGAACTCAATTCGGGATACTTTTAACTTACAAAGCGGTGTGATGTCATCATCATAAAGGATAGATACTCACTGCTGGACATAGGTCTCTTATAGGGACTTTCACACACCACGGTCTTACGCCACCTGAATCCAGTGGCTGCCTACGACTCCTTTGATGTCATCTATCTCGTGTGAGGTCGCCATTCCAACAACTTGTAAGCTATGCGTACCGCAACATATACTTACTCGTAAATATTTATTTCGTTTTGAAATAGCAAAGTCTTCACTTACCCAAAGTACCCTATTGCGTTTTACTTGGCAATAAATCAACATTCATAAAGCGTGGAGTTATTCGGTACAACATCACTTTATTTATTAACTTTTTAGTGGGGACAAAGACCCGCTTTTGAAACTCTGTCTAGAATAATCATATTATTATTATTATGAGGCACTAAAGGCCATTGTGAGACTAATGAATGTAGAAAGCCTAGACTATAGAGTACGCAACCATAAAATTCTACATAAAATACATTCAACTTTACGTTCAATTTTATGAATAACAAGCTGATCCACCCAACTTCAGTAAAAATGTCTAAAATGAACGTAATTTTATTGCTATTACTTGGCCGAGCCGCATTTGTTAAAGTGTACTGCCTCTTTCACAATCATTGAATGTGTGAGAGAGAAGGAAACTTAGCAAACTACAAACCCTGACTTTTGCTTGTCCATTTTGTTTTTATTGACGTTAAAAATTTAACGGTAACCGTTACGTAACTTTATCCGTCTGACATGCAACTGGTCCTGAATAAAAAGTTTGACTTCTGAATTTGGAGTCTTGCTATTTTTGTTTGTGTTCGAAACTTTTAATGCCAGCTCTGTGAGTGTTTGCGAAAAACTTAGGAGCGTCAAGAAATGAATTCGTATTGCGAGGGGAAATAAATTTCAAATTGGACGTGAACATAAATCTCTTTCGTAAATATTGAAAACGAAAAGTTGATGAGAATTACGTATATTTTCGTTTCTTTGATGGCAAATTTGTCACAAATTGAATGAATTTCCTACCCGTAAGTATTTTATTTCAGGTATAAGTATCAGTTTTTCTTCTTATTACTGAGTGCCAAGGAGCTACTCAATTGAACCGCGATCTAGCCGAAGTTTTGACTAATTGGTAGTTTTATCGTTTTATCTTAACCAAATTAAATTATAATAAGTTGTTAATATGTTGTTACAATATATTATGGGAAGACACTGCCTCCTGAAATACAGTTTTCACTTCATCAGGAGGCAGGACCTCACACTAAAGTTTGTAAACACTGTTTTGAAAAGTTGATAAAGATTTATTTATTTACTAGCTGATGCCCGCAGCTTCGCCCGCGTGGATTAGTCAGATCCCCTGCAGCATCAGGATTGAGGAGTTGGACTCCAAATTTTTTAGGAAACAATATCGCAAAGTTCCTCTATCGATTAAAAAAGAAATGACGCAAATCGGTTCAGAAATCTCGGAGATTTCGGTGTACATAGGTAGAAAAACACAACTCCCTTTTTGAAAGTCGGTTAAAAAAGTAGCCTATGTTACACCCTGGTCAATTCTCTACTTGTCTCTGAAAATCCCGTCAAAATCGGTTCAGCCGTTCCCAAGATTAGCCTTTTCAAACAGACAGACAGACAGACAGACAGACAGACAGACAGACAGACAGACAGACAGACAGACAAAAAATTTAAAAACGTGTGATTCAGTTATAGTATCGTTCAAATAACCATATGACCTTAATATGCGGTAGTTATTTCGATATTACAGACAGACACTCCAATTTTATTTATTAGTATAGATTTTATTTGAGTTTATATATTAAGAAATTGTGCCTTTTCGCATCTTAGTCTTTCTTGATTACAAAGACACTTTGTTGACGTCTCTTTCAGCACTTACACTAGGTACACTTTCTTGGCTTATAATCATGCTTTGCTGCTCGCACCATAACTTTACTTATCCCATAATAGCATTTACTATTCCACAGTTAAAGATTACTTGGCTTGAAAAGTCGGCCCTTAAATCAATTGATTGATATCCGAAAGATTATCTATAATAAACATGCTAACCATCGATTAGCGCCTCATTTACCGTACATTAATTTGGTCACAGCTCATTTGCCAGGCAGTCGAGTGAGACTGAGAGTGTGCTAATTGGTTTCTAAACAATCATTGAATAGGCATTCCGAACGAACATTATTTCACTATCTATTTGCAATCCAATATAACTTGGATTAGTAGACAACTGTGCCAACTGGCGTCACCAAAAACTGATCCTGATCTGCGCTCTAAATGAGTTATTTATCGATCTATTTGGTAGTACGAAGCATGTACTCATGGCTCGATGCCGGGGTTGCCAATGGTGAAGCACAATTGATTCGTCAGTCAACCTATCGTTTCGTTGGTTCTAAATCTCTTATTTCAGAGACTACTTTAAACATTTTTGTTTCATTTACGTATGAGATTTTGGATTTTTTTAATCCAGTACCTACGAGTTTTGGTTTTTGAAACCAAGATATCTACGAGTATCTCTATTGTTAAACTTAAACCTTATTATATATACTTCACCCACCGCTACCAAAGTAACATCCTTTTATAGCTTTTACACGTGTTAAATATAAAGCTTACCCAGTAGAACAAGTTTCAAACTACTTGCAATAGTACTTACCTACTATGTAATTTGTTATATATGTTTTACTTTTTATACGGATCACAAAGGGTTCCTCTAAGTTGGTTTTACGAATACATTTTCAGAAAATGATATTTTTTGCTTCCAATTTTCAGAGGAGCGGTTAAACCCTTTCAGTCAATTTCTAAAGAAATAGAACATCATTTCATTAGTAGAAATGAAAACCCGCACTGACTAGAAACCTATTTGATGTGAACATGTTTTAATGAAAGAATAAATAGAAAATACATTTTTATTTGAATATAGCTAATAATATTTCACTGATATATTTTTGTAGCGATCAAATCAGAAATGAGGAGATCCGTAGGAGTACCAGAGTAACCGATATAGCTCAAAGGGTTGCAAAGCTGAATGGCAATGGGCACATAAGTTGACATACCGATAAAGGTTGAGCTCCCAAGGGCTAAGGTGCTGGAATGGTGACCTTGCATCGGAGGCGCTGCGTTGGCAGATCCTTCACTATGTGAAAAGATTTTGGCAATCGCGCGGAGCCGCTGGATTCAAGCACCAGGCTACTAGAATCCAGCTGTGGATTGGTTAAAGCTCTATGATTGGTTAATGATGACGACGATATTTTTTGACGTGACAACGTCTTATAATTTGATAGAGCGGCTGCACGCACGAAAAAACATGACTCATGCGGCGTTACCTCGCTCTGAGGCGTTCCATGTAAGGCTTGAAGTGCAAGCGAGAGCACGGAACGAGCGACAAAGAAGCACAATCGGCCTTTGTCACGTTCAACTATCGTCAGTAAACCGACTTTACAGGCAACCAATTTTTTTGACGCCTTATGTATGAGATCTGCATCTCTATGTTGTTCAACTCAATGCACATTCACACGTTTCTTGGCTCTACATTTCTCGAATGAATGGAGCGGCGGCGCTTGATTCTAACGGATATTGCTGCTACAGTTTCAAAAGCGTGAATAGTAATGAGACTTTGCTCCGATGCTAAAATCCGGATTCATTAGAACTTAATAGTTTTTATCGAAACCTGACTCAATTTTGGTATCATTACCAACATCTTGCGGCACTGGAAATTAGAACTCTTTGTCCGTCCTGACCTCCACAGTTTTCTTTCTCTTATCGCGGTCCTTGGTCTTCCTTTTCCAGTTTGCATGAGAAGGGTTTCGGCTAAGTCAACCACGCTGACCTATTGTGGATTGGCAGACTTCACACACCTTTGAGAACATACATTCTCAGTCATACAAATTTCCTCAAGGCCCTTCATTTATCGAAGTTATATTTAATTTTGGAGTTATGTGCATTGCATAACTCTTAAAGTTAGAAGTGTCCCCTAAACCTCGATTAGGAGGCGAAGTCTATCAAAAGACGATCACTGCTTACTCTCTTCTTATATATAGACTACATAAAATATAATCTACAAACGCATCAGATACCTAAACATTTGTTTTTCTTTGTCAAAATCTGATACAATATGCATGCCATCAATTTCATTTCATAAATGGTTGCTGTGGTAAAATCGTATTTGATGAAAATACTATCATTTAATGGATGGACTCGATGGGCTATACCTACGGCAATTTCTACAAATGGTAGCAGGATAATTCTGACGAATGGGGGCTTCACACACTCGTATGTACCTCATCCCACACACTTTGCAAACGTATGGTGCGGTGCTTGATTTTAACTGATATTGTTCGCGTAATCGCTCCCGCCTGGGAACGATATGGTAACAATATTATTTTAGGCACATAATAATATAATACATCTGTTCGCTTTGCTGTAATGAACAGTGAATAACATATTTATTCGTATTTTGCGCTTTTAGGATTATATTAGGTGCTGGATAATATACTTATGTAACATCCCGGCAAGCTGAGGTCAGGATTGTCCTAACCTCAAATAGTGTGTATATATACCAGAAAATAATGAGCCTCGTATTATGATACCCGTCGGAGGACTATATGTAGGTATAATATGTATGTGGACTTAAAGAATTTGTTTAAAACTCCAATGTAACAACCCTGCAAACAGCTGATCACGGAAATTAACTCGTAAAAAACTGCTGTTAACTCCGTGAATGACCGTTTGAAAGTTTGTTAAGTAGCAGAGACAACGAAAGAATCAATGGCACTATTTGGTACCTACTACATACATAATATTTTGTCATGTTGTTTGATTTATTAAACATGCTGTATAAGCTTTGAATTCCAGAGGCACAATTCTCACCCCTGTAGAGGTTGCCTCAATCTAATGCATTCCGAGCTATGAGACCGAGCCATATTTATTTTTGTCGGTTTCCCAAATAACTCTCAATCCGAACCGGGCATTTAGTAATGACGGACGAGCAGACTAATCCATTTCAGCCTCAAGCTCAGCCTGAGGCTGTCGAAATGGATGCAAAGCTATAAAAAGGTGAGGCTTCACACACTTGTTTGTACCACATACTTACCTAACATATCGTAAACGGATCAACTGTGCGTTTAGTGGACACGGACCAGCTGTCTAATCCATTTGAGCGGCCTCAATTTGCCTCAAGTCGAGGCAGCTTGGCCTGAGGCTGTCCGTATAAGTACAAAGCTATACAAATGTGAGGTTTCACTCGTGTGTACCGCGTGTATAAGTAGGTACCTAACATTTCTCAAACGGATGGTACGGTGCTTGATTTTAACTGATATTATTCGCGTTATCGTTTCGGACGGCGAACGATATTACGGTTACAAAGACGCGGTAGACCCTTGGCGTTTATCCAATTCTAAAAAGAAATTGTATTATTCCTATATACCTACGTAGTACGAATAGCACTAAAATGGGGAAAATTGGAACAAACGAACAAATCTGGCGTTAAAACGTTCATAATATAGAGTGAACTACTTAGTTTCCTACGACAATTCCTAATCGGGTAATCTGCGGAAGTAAAGTAAAAGCAAAATATTCTTTACTGTACTTGTTTTTCTACTTGGGAAGATCCAAGACAAAATTGATTATTAACGTTTTTTTATTTTACTTTTAACCTTCGACCCAAAAAGACTGGGTGTTGTAAGTTTGATGTGTGTATCTGTGTATCTGTCTGTGGCATCGTAGCTCCTAATCTAATGAACCGATTTTAATTTAGTTTTTTTTTGTTTGAAAGGTGGCTTGATCGAAAGTGTTCTTAGCTATAATCCAAGAAAATCGGTTCAGCCGTTTGTAAGTTATCAGCTTTTTTCTAGTTAATGTAACCCTCACTTGTAGAGGGTGTTATAAATTTTTAATTTACACTAATAATTTTAATTGTAACTGACGTTTAATTGCAATAAAGTTTCAGCAGCTTTCATTCAGTTTTTTCCAGTAAAATTTTTTTCGTGCAATTAACTGTTTGGTTCGTCAGCTCCTCTTTATTTGTTCTTCAAGCACTGTATATGGCTCTACTAACATTATTGTTTACACATGCATAGTACAAACATAGGTATATGACCACCACAATATGTAATTGTTATCAAGCCAGTGGGTACACAAAGCGTGCAATCTGTTTACGGCACAATTCGAAGTGCTGCTAAATTATGTAAATTTCATATTGCTATGCGATTGCAGTGCAGGGAAATTTGAATATCTATTCCGCGTATTTTACACCGCACGTCAACTTCTTTTTAACCCCCGACCCAAAAAGAGGGGTGTTATAAGTTTGACGTGTGTATCTGTGTATCTGTGTGTCTGTGTATCTGTGTATCTGTGTATCTGTGTATCTGTCTGTGGCATCGTAGCGCCTAAACGAATGAACCGATTTTAATTTAGTTTTTTTTGTTTGAAAGGTGATTTGATCGAGAGTGTTCTTAGCTATAATTCAAAAAAATTGGTTCAGCCGTTTAAGAGTTATCAGCTCTTTTCTAGTTTTCTTGTTGAAAAGAAGGTTAGATAACCGTTAGGTTCTTAATATTATGACAATTAACAAATGTCAAGCTGTCAAGATGGACGTTGCCTAAATACATAATTATTTATTTGAAAATGATGTTTTGGAAAACTCAAATACTTTGGATCGTCGGGGGTGTTATAAATTTTTAATTTACACTTGTTTCAATGTGCAAAGCCAAGGATAAAAACCGGCCAAATGCAAGTACAAATAATGATGCAAGTATAAAATATAATAGTATGCAATTATTCAAGTGGCGGACCAACAAATTCCTGAAAGGCCGGCAACGCATTGGCGGTTCCTCTGGTGCTGCAAATGTTCATGGGGAGCGGTAATCACTATCAGGTGACTCGGCTGAGTTTGTTGTGGGCTCTTCTCAGACTTGGGCGCGTTTCGAACCCTCGCAGCTTTAGTTTTAAGTTTACGTAATAAATTATTACTACTATATAATCTTTCAAGTCTAACAAATCTGACAAACAAAAGGTGTATCTACAATAGTACCTATCTACTTTGAATAAAATATGATTTTGACTTTGTCTTTGACTTTGACCCACCTGTTCGTTTGCTCGCTTTTTTATTTAAAAAGTTTAAACTTCTCTACGTGGATATAGAGTATAGTAGAAAATAATACAGTGACCTCACAGTGACAATATTCCCCTGCATTTGAACGCTCAACGCCGTTATTGTCACGGCGCCTGCCGCCGAGTCAACAGAATAAAGGTTTCATGAGATAAAAACGTTTTGTATGAGGAAGTCTTTAAGAATTCAACTCGGAAAGTGCAGCTCCTCACAGCGAGTGACTTGCAAAAGATATGAAAACGTGCCAAGGATAAGGGAAAAGGTGAAAAGAAAAGTTGGAATTTCCTTGTCACGGTTAGTGTGAAGTTTTAATATAGATCGAGGGAGTATGACGATTTAACTTTTAATACAGTGCGAAGAACTTATTTCAAACTTTATTAAGTAATATCTTTTCGTTACAAGGCTATTCGGCTGAATAAAGTCGTCTTGGTCTAATGGTCGGTCTCAACGATAGAGACAACGCTCTATGAATCCGCTATCTCTTTCTAAAGGTCGATAGACAAATATTTCCTGCCGGGTATAGTAGTAGAATTCAAAAGGCTTAAAGCGTTCTCTGTCGAGCAACCTAAAGGTCATAGCTCATTAGAGCCACCCGGCACTCGACCCGCACCGCCTCAACTCGCGCGGTTAGTATTCTTTATGTGGATTTCCATGGACACACGCTCACTACATCTACTCCCTAACGTCAGCGGATCGCCTCGCTGGGAGTAGATATAATAATCTAACCTAATCGCACGAGTAGAGGCGGTGCGGGTCGGGTGGCGCGTGGCTCTAATGAGCTATGGCCTTTAGGATTATGAGAAGTTAGGGAGAATATTGGGGCAACAAAATATGGTTGTTACTCGTCTGACTTATGGCAATATTTGTTGGGAAGTAATATGGAAGTAATAAGCTTTTGTGTAGTTGTTCGGACATCAGGCGCCGTTTATTGAGTTTATCGTAGACGAGAGGCGTGGTTGGAATGGCTGAGGCTTGAAGTTGCCCTAATACGGGCAGAGTAAAGTTGTGTCTTTGTCTAAAAGTTTATAGCTAGAGCCAAATCTGCATTACTGTTACATCTTTACGAGTACCTATGTTTTGAATTAAGCTAATAGATCAAATTGGTAGCTGAATGTACTTAAATAAGCTAGGAACCCTAAAAACGAAGCCTCCAACGATGTTAAATTAATTTAATTCAATTCATTTGAAGTTTAAGCCACTTCCGTTTTATAATTGGCGCCGAGTAATTAATTGTAATTACTTTATTGAGTTTGTCAGCAACCACGTTATTGACATCTCGCTAATTGAAAAGGCAATTCTTTTGCAGTCCTCGTTAATTGATTACCACAAGTAGCTCGTAGTACACTCATGTCATTTGTTAGAATAATTACTATTGTTCTCTTCGACCTACTTTTAAGATACAATAATATTATAAGAGTACCTACGCAGGGTTACCACCAGCACTTCGGATTAAACGTTCAAAGTTCATGGGTCAAATCAAAATCATATGAAAATCTTTATTGATGTAACGCCAGAGTGAACCAGAGTGGGGGAACTCTCAGTTTGGTTCTGAATTGACGATGTTTTTAAGCTATGGGTGACGTGAAATAAAAAAAAAAATTGGCGATTCGTAGGCTACCTAGCGTCAAATGTAGGAACGTTTGATGCGTACAAGTGACGTCGTCGCCTCGACGTTTTGTTCCAAGTTCCCTAACTGTCGTGAACTATGATATCGCTGAGGAATCAATTATATAAAATGTGTATTTATACTTTTCCATAATTGTTTACGTAGCTTAATCGATTAATATACGTTCTTCATACCTACATTAAGTATGTGTTTGAAAATATCTGCTAAGGCGTTACAGATTGGTAAAGTTAGCACGCCAAAGTGTTAGCAATAGTTATATTTCAAACATAAGGCTCGTGATCCACGTGATAACCAATCCAGTTAGCTTGCAAATTGGTCACGCGATGTTTAAGTTGTAAAGCAAAATCGTAACTGCAAAGTTCGCTACATAAATTTGATTAAACTGGATACATTTAAAAAAAACTACATTAAAATCGGTTCATTCGTTTAGGCGCTACGATGCCACAGACAGATACACAGATACACACGTCAAACTTATAACACCCCTAGGGCTTTTTGGGTCGGGGGTTAAAAAATGTTAGTCTCAATTGAAATTGGTACCAATCTATATCCCCCATACTAATATTATAAATGCGAAAGTGTGTGTGTTTTTTCGCACAATGGTTTTTTCTTAATAAAGAGAATCAGCCTCTTTGAAACCACAAATAAAATTTTGGGACATTGAGAGTATTTTTAGCTTCAATTTTGATTTGTTATAAAAACTACATAACTTTTGGATCGCTTAATTTTTCTGAACGTTCCAGCTTGATTTTGTATTGTAGAATTTATAGAGAACGAAAAGTTTTCGTGCGCAACACGGCTTGTTGATTCTCAAACGCAAAGTCGACGTCACGTGCTATTGCTCGTTTATTTTATTACGGTTCATATTACTGAACGAAAACGTTTTTAGTTCAGAACGTTTTCCTCGGTGTATTACGAGTTATGACTACAAAATAATATGATGTAGAGGTATTGTCACTTATTCCGAATCGCATGTGGTACAAAAAGGCCATCATCGTAGGTAGGTTCACCGATCTAAATTATAAATAATAAATATATTAATAGTCCCAATCCCAATAAAGACGAACTGATGGAGACGAAACTTTAACAGACCGAAGCACTTTTATTTAAACTTTAATACTGCTTCAACTTTGCTTTTTTAAAGGCTTAGGCTACCGTAGTTTGCTTTTATAACTAATTCTAATAAGCCGCAAGCTGAAAGAGGAGTTCGAGTGCCCAACATGCTAGTTAGTTTCTTTTCTTTAACGGGCATAAAAATGGAAGAAAAAAATGTTCGTATTTGTATACTAATAAGTATTTTGTTCGAATCCGTGTTAACTGCTACGATAAGTTGAATATTCAAGGCAAGAGTGAATAGGCATATTTAAGGCAAGCGCGTCCTAACCTAGATTTCATCATTGCTTTTCAGTGTCATCAAAATCAAGCCTGTCTTCTAATAAAAATATTTTTTTAGCCTGTATAAAAAGGAAAAGATTTTCCGTGTGTATTCCAAGAAGAGATACATAGAGTCAAATGGCAAATATTTTGTGTAGTGTGTGGTACAAATCTATTATCAAAACCAGGTCAGGCTATAAAAACAACAAGCTTTCACTCTGAGCTTTCGTTAGATAGACAGTAGGTTAGCTGAAAAGTTATATTATGTCAATAGTGCTGTATTCAAATGTTGCCTAATGAACAAACCCCCTAATGAGAGAGTGTGGTTTTATGTTTACGCGGATTTCAACGAATGTTTTCATCCCTTTGTGAATAAATATTGCGACTTCTGGAAGCCCATAATTTGAAAACTTGTAAATACAATAACTTTGATATATCAATATATCGTACTGTATTTTGTTTGTATATATATTTGATACATCCTAAAACGGATTCTTGTTTATTTTTATGTATAATAGTTTTTGATTTATCGTGCAAAATATTGGAAAAAGTACCCAAGTACGGAACCCTCAGTGCGCGAGTCTGACTCGCACTTGGCCGGTTTTTTCTCCCGTTCGTTCGTCGCGGCCAACTTACTTTGTTATCTCTATCCCGGTACACTGCAGTGGATTAAATATCTGTCCTTCCCACATTTTTGCTGTTTTTTTTCTTGAATTTACCACTATTTTATTTGGAACAAATATGGCGTTCACTTCACTCGTGATTTATTGTATCATTCAAAACAAGAGTAGGCAATTTTTGACCACATCTTCATCACTTTCCATCAGATATGACTATGGTCAAGCGTGTGCCTATAAAGTATAAAAAAAGGACTCGGTTCGTTGAACCGATTGACCTCGTTTCGTACGGCAAAGACAGCAGTCTGCCAAGGAAACTGCTGTGATGCCAGATTCATGGCCTTGTTCTCTCTACGGGATATATGACTCGATACCTAATATTTACATGTATTTACGATATTGGGTTTATGTAAATATAGGGTAGTTAATAAAAGTGAGGTCGTTGATATCTGCTGAGTTATTTATTTGGAATTCCACGGTATGCCCGCAATTTTAGTAAATGTTTTAAAAAATCCATTTTTTTTCAATTTTTACGAATACATTCTTATGTATAGTTAAGGTATACTTTAGAGATGCAGCAGCTCGAAATTATTCAATGAGTCGTATTATATATTATGTTGCAAAAATACATAAACTTAATAGGCACTATATTATGTACCTACCTAACAAACATTGGTTTTCATTTAACTTTAGTTGTGTATGCCTAAATATTATTTCTTACTAGTCAGATCCTATTTCATTCAAAGCAACTAATCCAATACGGCGTAGATGTGTAGCAGAGCGCATTTCCGATTATTGGTATTGCTATGTGCTTTGCATAACGTGAAATTAGGGCATTGCGCAGAGATTAGATTTAATTCGGCCATTTGGATTCCGAGCATCTACTGATACGTGTGGGTGAAAATGTGGGATACCTACATATTTATGAGTATCTAAGCCATACGGTTAATATACAAGTATGAGTGCTTGCTGTCTTGCTCCGGCTTCGCACGGATGGATGGCTTAGATATGCTATAATTAACGGCCGAAATTCATAATGATCAGTCTACCTGTGTTAGAGAAAGAGCCAGCGCGTGCCAGACCTTCGTTATTTTATAAAAGCTTCTCTGCATATTGTCATCAACACAGGGAGGCACGATCAGCGACTATGAAGTTTGGATCATAGTACCAACGTTGGCTAGAATTCAAGCGTCGAAACACAATAACTTCAGAGTAAAATAAAACGATGGGTGCCTAGTGGTTAAGTCGTCAGCCTTCGGGGGTTGGGAGGTCGATGCAAGCAAGCATTTAAATATCACTCGCTTTAACATCAAAAGGAAAACATCGTGAGGAAACCTGCATGCCTGAGAGTTCTCCATACTGTTTTCGGCGGTGTGTGAAGTCTGCCAGTCCACACTTGGCCAGCGTGATGGACTGTGGTCAAACACTTCTCATTTTGAGAGGAGACCCGTGCTCAGTAGTGAGCCAACGATGGGTTGATAATCATGAAAATAGACCTAAAATTCTTTGATTGAAAGTGTGAAACTTAGTAGCATTGATTTTAATTTCGCATATTATAATATTAGTATGGAAGTATAGATCTTTGCAGAGTGACCTTTCTGCAACTGGTAGATGCTCTTAAATATTCTGTGTCGGTATTACGATATCACCGTATTTATTAACTTTCTGACTAACCAATACTGGGATGCCTGAGCATTGATCGTAGCGAATCGTAAACTTTGTAAACAGTTGCGAAATGCGAAGTCAATTGAATTCCCTAAAGGAGTTCTAGAGTGAAGTTGTAATAAATTCAGTTTCAAGTTGTTATTCAATAAAATAATCGTACTCTTATATTTATTTAACTTGACGCTAGTTTCAGTATGTCTTAACTATTATATGAAGTCCTGGTAAAATAATACTTATCTGCAAAATTTATTGACACCTATTCATGTTTATCACTACCTGTATTATATTAGTAAATGCAAGTGTCTTTGATTGTTGGATTGTCCACCAATCACACCCTAACGAAGCCACGGATTGAAGTGATTTTTGACATGCATATAGTTAAAGACCTGGAGAGTGGCATATGCTACTTCTTATCAAAGAGTTGTCACGGGATTTTTAAAACCCAAATCCACGCGAATGAAGTCGCGAGCATCAGCTGGGATTTCCATGAATATAGTTAAAAACAGGGAGAGTGACATAGGCTAGTTTTTATTCCGCAATGTCAGATGTCCCACGGAATTTTTAAAAACCTAAGTACACGCGGACGAAATTTAAACTTTAAAGCTTGTTTAAATATATATTTTAAAATGATAAATATGAATAATACAAACTTAAAAGATTCATTAATGTTAGTAGCTTTTAAAGTGTTTAAGTTTTATGCATATTTAAAATCAAAGAGTACACTCAAGTAGGGAAAACTTGGCACGAACTTCAAAAAGCCCTGACGTAGAAGTTTACGGCTTGATACGAATTTCCGCTTCAAAATAGTTTATTTAACATAGTTTATTTGCAGCGCATTTTGGTACGAAAACTACTTTAAATTAATGATGCCTAGAAGATGACATGATAAAATTAATAAATTTTATTATTAACTAGATAATGCCCGCGACTTCGTCCGCTCGGATATAGATTTTCAAAGATAAAAAGTTATCCACGCCCGTCTCTAAGATGCAAGCGATCTCTGTACCAGTAAGATGAAACCTGCAATTTCGTCTACGTGGATTTCAGTTTTTAATAAATCGACCGTTCGGAAATTTGTGACATTTATACAAAATGGTTTTTTTTTGTTTTTAAAATGAAATATGCTAAAACTCGGTAGAGATTTTAGAACTAAACCTTTTATGACCGAATTATGGCACGCTTTTGTTGCTGGCAACAAATTTTTGTTCTTTATTTAGTAACTACGATTTTCAAGAGGAGTATATTCGGCATGCCCTCCATACAAACGAAGATTTTTTGATATTTTGAAAACTAATCAAACCCAAAGAAATATTGTTCATTCGTTTGCATTGACAGCGTTCTGAATACGCACATTTCTCTAAGCACACTCGTCTTCGAAATAACGCTTACTTACGGCACTTTTTTAATGTAGTAGATATCTGTTTGTACATTGAAAAATCTGGATATCCAGTCCGTTTTCCGTTATTCTTTCTTTAATCTGTTTAACGTCTAATTGAATAAAAGTCTAATTGAATAAAAACATTTTGAATTTGAATTTGAATTTAACTTACTAAAGGATAAATAAATTGGCCCTGTAAAATCTTCTTATAAAATTTTAACTATTTTACGCACACTAAAATCTAATATATCAAATGAACCAAAAGGTATTAGGTTGGCTGTCTTGGCACAGGCTTCGGTACTAAACCTTGATCTACGAGCTACAGCGTGCTACGAATTCCCGCTACAACTTAGCCGCTACGCTATTTGCTACGAGAGCTACACTTTGGATGTGACAAATGACACTTAAGACTATTATAGTGTCATTATTTCCACAGGGATTTGAATAAGACTTCTTGACTTTTGAAATATGCTAACGTTAGTCTAGAATATTCTATTCTTTTTAACCGACTTCAAATAAAGACCCACACTGACCTATCGGCACTGAACGCCTGCTTGTTTATGCAAACACCCTTATAAGAGTGAATAGGCATCTTCTAGGTAAACGCGTCCTATCTTAGGCCACATCACTTTCCATCAGGTGTGATCGTAGCCAAGCGCTTACCTATAATGAATAAAACAGAAACACACTAACTAAGCATACACATTCTTTCACATCTTACTAGATAGCCTTCACATAATATAACTTATGTAGAGATCGTTGGAAGGCAGGTGATTCATCAACGTCATGAAACAACCTCCGATTTTTCGTAGTCTAGGAATCTTTCCCTAGCCTTCTAATAAACAAAAAATATTTTATCGCAAAAAGCATTATTTGATCATGATTCATTATTAACCAAAGAAGTTATCAAAAGTGGAAATCGGACACGCTGCACGCTATCTCAGTATCATTTTTGTTCAAGTAAAATTGGAAAACAACCGAGCTTACCTGAAATTATGATAAATTGGACTTGTCAGGTTTTAATGAAGTTTAATGAAATAATTATAACTATTGAGTATTTATAGGTCCATGTAACTATAACATTGTTTTTGGCAAACGCCATAATATTATTTTTTGCTAGCTGACTCGCCCGGCTTCGCTTGCGTGGAATTTCTGTAAATCCCTTATGAATGTTACAGAGAAAACCCTCAAGTTTTCTAGACTCAGCGATTTCGGTTTCTGTGTTCTGTTTTCACGACGCGACGCACGTATCTATCAAAGTTACGTTCATGTTAAAAGTAAAGGGAGTAAAGAATGTCCTAAAAGATTTACGTAAAATATGATCTTTACTAATAGGTACATACCTACTAGCAAATCTACTAGGTAGTATTCGATTTTCTCCTTCAACAAAGTGTAAACTGTACAATAGTGTAGGTAGATTATTAAACTAGTTATGTGTCACACCACACTGATTATGTACTTATGTGGAGAAAAGATGACAAAAGCAAGCCATTACACGATTCGTTACGCTTTTGTATCATTTTTTTCATATATCGAGTCTCCATTGTCACATCAACGATATAAGCTTTATGTTATAAAAGCCCTGGTACACAATGGCCCTTCGCGTTCAGTATGTGTCAGGTGTCAGTTATTATTGTAATGGCTGTTTCAGAATTGCACCTTTTCTTCGATTATTCGTATGATTTGTATGAAAATTCACCAAACTCGGCAAGCCGGTCAACGGACGCTACGCATGTACCTATGTATAAGTAGGTACATTGACGGATAGCACAGATTATGTACAGTCAAAAGCTATAAGTCGTTTAGCACCTTAATGATCATATTCGCGTGGCACGGTTATGTACATGCGTTAGATGTGTGTTGCGTGTTTATAGAAAAGGTTTTTGATGCAATAGTTTCGCGGAATTGCTACTCCTATTCTGAGGCCGACGAAGCTGTCTATAGACAGAGCAATCGCACGGTTATGACGAGCGACCCAGGATCTCCTTAGTAATGCCGGGGCATTTATCAAGAGATCAAAGCCGTCGGACTACTGTCTCCTTATACTGTGCCGACTGCCGATAGCGTGTGGCGAATGTGTACAAGGCTTTTCATTCGCTTTCATACCATTTTCTTGTTATATTTGCTCGACCATTGTCAAATCGACGCCATAATAAGCCTCTTTGAAGTTGAACACGGACGAGAAGTGCTTCCGTGTAAATACAGATTGTCGATTTCCTTTCAAGCCTACGCGCACAATTCATACAAATGATGTATGAATTGGATTCCATATATTACCTATTTTATTTTATTTTTAGGATATCGTACCGGAAGGGTGCCAACGGGATCCTACTAAGCCTCCGCTGACCGTCCGTCCATCCGTCTGTCTGTCTGCGGGCTGTATCTCGTGAATCGTGCCTGGTCTAAATAGCTGCCACGAAAATTAAAAAGTGTTATTTCTCGTACGATGGGACGGACCCTTCGTTTGCGAGTCCGACTTGTACTTAACCGGTGTTTTCTTTACAGAAAAGTAGAATAAATACACTGTACAATTCGAAGCACATTAAAGTACGTCGAAATTGCGCCCTATTTGGCAACAATATGAACGATTTGTTAAATCCTAACGTGATTTTCGCCGCCAAAGTGTCTGGATTATTGTTGGGATATTTTCAATTTAAAGGAAAAATATCAGTAAAAAGAAAAGCTTGGACGTCCTGTTTGAGATATATATTCGAAGTGAGATAAAAAGTCATCGAACGTAAAACAAAAGGATTTTAGAAAAAGAATAAGAATAACAATAAGTTTAAATATAAACAATTTAGTTTACAGCCAGTTCCAACATCCCCCTTTAAACTAAATTGTCTTACAAAAAAAAACTTAACATAACATATCAACACACAGCAACAAAAAAATAAAAAAACTAACTAAAATCTACTACTACCTGATGATTCTTCAATTGATTCATGCCTATGCGACATAAGTGTCCTAACCGTTAATGCCAGAGCTGATACTTGCTCAGACAGTCAGGGTGCACCTCGTACGCAATATGATGATGATTCTTCAATTGATTCATGCCTATGCGACATAAGTGTCCTAACCGTTAATGCCAGAGCTGATACTTGCTCAGACAGTCAGGGTGCACCTCGTACGCAATATGATGATGATTCTTCAATTGATTCATGCCTATGCGACATAAGTGTCCTAACCGTTAATGCCAGAGCTGATACTTGCTCAGACAGTCAGGGTGCACCTCGTACGCAATATTTTCACTATTCATCTTAGGTGGAATATTAACAGTACCATCAACTATGTACAGTCCACCACAGGGCGAAGCATGAAGGACAGAATCACCAAACATCCTTATTTGAAAAATTAGCAGTAAGTGCTGTGATCGAATCCGTGACTTCATTTGGTTTGGATTTCATTCCTTTGGCCACTTATATCTCCGCTTGCTTGCGACATTTGGAAAGAAAAATATCTAAATATGATTTTCCTTGTTCGCAACAAATATAGCAACACTGGACAATTAACACCACTTTTCCACTTATGATTTTTCCCAAGAGCTTCGTGCTGATAACGTGTTGGGATATTTTCAATTTAAAGGAAAAATATCAGTAAAAAGAAAAGCTTGGACGTCCTGTTTGAGATATATATTCGAAGTGAGATAAAAAGTCATCGAACGTAAAACAAAAGGATTTTAGAAAAAGAATAAGAATAACAATAAGTTTAAATATAAACAATTTAGTTTACAGCCAGTTTCAACAATTATTACTAGAATAATAAATCTTTGTTATTTTTTACTGCTTTTCTTGTATCATTATAATTTGTTGGTCCCCTAAAAAGCTCCTAAATGGCCAAGTTTTCGCCTCTTTTTTTCGTGTGCTCAGAAGTTACTCTTTCAAGCAAAAACTACTGAACGAATTTGACTGAACTTTGAATGAAGATAGATTATATCCTGGATTAACATATAGGCTACTTTTTATCCCGGAAAATCAAAGAGTTCCCAAGCGATTTTAAATCCAATCTAATTCTACATTCACGCGGATGAAGTCGCGGGTACCAGCTAGTAATTTATATTTACATTCTCTATCTAGTTTTTTAAATCTCGTAGGGACTGACTTTTCGGGATAAAATGTAGCCTATGCCCGTCTCCAGGAAGCAAGCTATCTCTGTACCAAATAGATGATGCCAACCACGTCGTTCACGTGGTTTAAGTTTTTTAGAATCCTGTGGGAACTCTTTGATTTTCCGGGCCAAAAAGTAGCCTATATGCTTCCCTATATACAGCCATATCGGGATAAATTTTGTTAAAAATGGTTAAACAGTTGGCCTGTAAAAAAGCTAGCAGACATTTAGCTTTAGCATTTATAATAACCACAAAAATACAAAAGTATGGATAAACCACAGACATGCTGGGATAAACTAGATAACTGTCTAGTATTTTTCAAGTATTTTTCACATTCCATAACTAGTTTTCCCGGCTACGTTTCTGCTGACAAATAACACCGGATTGTGTGGTCTATAAGTATAAAGGATTTTTATCTCTTTTGTTGCAAACTAAAAAACGCCTGTCTACTTGAAATATGATGTTGCCTCAAATATATAGACGCTGAGTCTGCAATGCGTAATGTTGCTGTGGTGTAGCCAAGTGACCGACTTACCATGCCTTAACAGGGCTCTCTCCGTCACTCGTTTCATACAATCGTAGTTCCAATTTCATTTGAATATTAAGCAACCAAAGCCCATGAAATTTTGCAGACATATTCTAGAAATTAATATCTGTGTCTGTAGCGTTTTAGATTTTTCTAAAAATATGTAGTTTTAAAATTACAGGGGCTCAAAGATTTGTATGTAAATTTTTAAGACCACGTAACTTTGAAACCGAATATTTTAACAGAAATCTGAAAAACCACAGACATAGATATTACTTTCTAGAATATGTCTGCAAAATTTCATGGACTCTGTTTGCTTAATTTTCAAATGAAATTGGAACTACGATTGTATGAAACGAGTGACGGAGAGAGCCCTCTTAAGAAAATTATTATGGTACTAGTTTCTACTCATCCGTCCGTGCAGTGATATATATCGTAACTCTAAGGTTTTTTTTTAAATAAAAATAGTGAGCAAATGAGCAGGCGGGTCACCTGATGTAAGTTCTAAGTAGTTTCTAAGAGAAAAATTGCACCAACTGTATGGTTCAGATATAATATTTTCCTATTATTCGCATATAAGCTAAGTTAGCAGAAGATTTAGCCTTAGAGGAAAAAAATAAGTCGCTGTGCTAATGTTTTCATAAATAAAATAACTTATCCCGAGTGACAGACTAAACAGCTGGGGTGAGAAACATGAAATTTTGACAGTAGGTTCCTTTTGTAACTTAACAGAGCTCTCTCCGTCACTTACTCCATACAATCGTAGTTCCCATTTCATTTGAATATTAAGCAACCAAAGTCCATGAAATTTTGCAGACATAGTCTAGAAACTAATATCTGTGTCTGTGGTGTTTTAGATTTTTCTAAAAATATGTAGTTTTAAAATTACAGGGGCTCAAAGATTTGTATTTTTCTTCAAAAAAAGGCCCAACTTTGTGCTCGTTTTTCTAGACAACGAAGCAATTTAATGAAATTTGGAAAAACCACAGACCTAGAAAATTTAATGAATATTATGTAGTAAAAAAATTATCGTTATATATTTTATATTGTTATAATTATGTGGGAACTACGAAAACCAGAAATTACACCCAGAAATCTTGAAAATTTCGTGCTGTCTCGATTTGTGCAAGCGGGGTGGTGAAGTGCGGGGGACGACACGTGAAACTGACAGAAACTGACAGTCTAAACACACGGGCCACATTTAGACTGCACCCAACTCCAAACTTGTCGATAGGTCTCACTAAATACACTGGTACATTTCAACTTGCGTTAGACGTATGCGTTACCTACTCAGACGTTGCCTGTAGATAAAAATATGTCTCATGTTTGCTGGCAATAGCGCATGCATCAAACCCTGCAAGTTGCAACTCTCTTGCAAGCTATTCCTCACGCAATACGCACAGCTTTAATATTATAATTTTTGACAATGTATACTATATGTAATGCCATATCACAGGTCACTCTCTGATTTATTGCTAACAATTTACTTCCAAATGCAAAGAAATCTAAGCGTGTTCACACTGCCCAATACCAGGACCTTAAATGACATAAATTCATTGATAAATAATCATATGTTGAAAATAAAGGAGAACCCCGTGTTTCTCGGTATAATGTTAGATGCAAAGCTTCTATGGAACACCCACATATCAACACTTGATGGTAAACTCAGCTCTGCTGCTTACACTGTTAGAAAAATTCGACAGGTACTGACGTGGAAACTGCAAAAATTGTATATTTTGCCTATTTTCACTGTATTATGTCTTACGGACTCTTGCTATGAGATAAAGCGGTAGATATTGAGAAAAAAATGTATTACAGAAAAGGACAGGACGTGCAATTTATAATTTAAAACCGCGCGCTGCCATACAATAAAAATATAAGGAAATAAGTACCTTATCTATTATCTTATAGTAGCTTCTAAATATATTTACAACTAGTTAAGGCCCGCAGCTTCGCTCGCGTGGATTTAGTTTTTTAAAAATCCCGATCCTTTCATTTCCCAGAACAAAAGTTGCCTCTCCGTAATAACCCGTCCCTGGGATGCAACTTGTTTTTGTATCACGTAAGAATATTTAAACGGATGATCCTTTTCAAATCCCGAGGGATCACCAGGATTTAGGAGTGCAATTTCTTACAGCATCAGGGTTGAGGTCAACGACAAAGTGTTTACTTGGTATAGATACCTTCAATATCAATTAATAATCGACACTTTTTAAATCCCATTAGCTTTAGTAGTCAGGTCCCCTGCAACATCAGGATTGAGGAGTTGGAATCCAAATTTTTTATTGAACAATGTCGCAAACTTTCTTTATCGATTAAAAAAATTACCCAAAATTACGCAGTTAGGTTACCTGCCAACAAATTTCATGGTTTTGAGTCAACGGGAAGTACCCTAGAGGTTTTCTTGACACACACGACAGACAGAGAGATAGACAACAAAGTGATCCTATAAGAGTTCCGTTTTTCATTTTGAGGTACGAAACCCTAGAAAACGTAGGAACGGCATTCCGAACCAGTGGTAAATTTTTCTGACCATCCAAAAACACTTTGAAGTTTACCTAAGAGTTTACAGGAATAAAAATTTATCATTGTATTCCATTCCATTTCATTCTATTCCATTCTGTTCAAAGATAAATAGATAATAAAAATATTTGTCACCGAAACAATAATTTACGATACATCAACCAATATCAATTTTACTGATGACAATCTGACTATTACCAAAGTGAACGACTACTATAATATCTATTATATACGACTAACATAATATGTATTATAAATTGTGTGCCGTTTGCATTCTCACTAGGTTCTCATTAAGTTTGTTTTATTTGGTTAAACTTTCTGGCATTTATATTGTTATGACGTTTAATTGGCAAACAGTCTGTTTATTGCCTGAAACTCAAAAATTCAGCCAATCACAACAAAGAAAATATTGTAATAATGATTGATGCAGCTTTCTGTAATTGAAAACAAAATATTTGACATTAACTTGAATGTGACAGTGTTTTCCGAATAGGGTTGCCAGAGGCCCCGTATTTTACTGGTTACCCCGTATTTCAGGATACAGAAACCTGTAATTATGAAAATAAAATACGGGGCAAATAAAACTAAATATTTTTAGGGTTCCGTAACTCAAAAGCAAAAAAGAACTCTTATAGGATCACTTCGTTGTCTGTCAGTCTGTCAGTCTTTCCGTCTGTCCGTCTGTCCATCTGTCCTTCTATCCGTCTGTCATGTGTTCATGAACAAATATTAGTATTTTCAATTTTCAAAGGAAGATAACTACATATATCAAGTGGGTTATCATATGAAAGGGCTTTACATTCTAAAACAGATTTTTATTTATTTTTATGCATATTTTTTTAATGCATAACAGTTTTTGATTTCTCGAGTAAAATGTCGGAAAAATACCCGAATACGGAACCCTCGGTGCGTAGGTCTGACTCGCACTTGGCCGGTTTTTTACAAATTCAGCAGGAGCTGGCTGGCGAAATCAAACACTGACGTTATGTCCAGTAGAAAGAATATTTTCCGTTTGCGGCAATGCGTAGCCGAAACCCACTCGATATTGATCATGGTAGCCAAGGCGGCGGGGCTTGGTTTGAGGATGTAAGCCTTTTTTATACAAGTTAGCCCGTGACTTTAATCTTTTCTAGTGGTAAGTGATGATGCAGTCTAATTTCTTGGCCGTTAGGGCCATACTAACCATATAACTAGCCATGACCGAAGCCTCCCACCAGACCAGAAATTTTGAAATGGCGACTGCGCCTGGGAAGCCGTCAAAAACCTAAGCCTAAATTAATACTTACCTTATTTCTTGCATTTGCTTACCAATTTTTTTTTTGGAAATATATCAAACATTTCGCGCTCACTTCACTCGCGCTTTGAATTTCTATTACTTAGTGTAAACCCCGCATTTCGTTTGCATGAATTTAGATTTTTAAAAATTCCGTGGGGGATTTTCCGGGCTAAAAAGCCGCCTAAAAAAAATGTCTGGGATGCAAGTTACCTCTGAATAGTAAGTACCAAAATTTTGGTAAAGAATATGGGCCGTGAAAGGGTAACAAATAGATAGGCAAATAGATATACTGTCGTATTCGTAATATTAGTATGGATAGGAAGCTTTAAAAATAAAATCTTGCTATGGCTACACTCGTTTCCCTTTCACTTTAATTTTTTCTGTATTGAACCAAAAACACTTACGCTCACTGCGCTCGCGCTTTTTTATTGTTGTATTTTATCTCACTGTCAAATTGAAAGGCGAAATTCCACTAACCAGGTAATTAGCCCATAAAGTTGAGCGAATGTTTTTTTCCTCATGACAGGATTCAGTTCCGGCCCTGATAAAACCTCTCCCGCAATCGATTCCTGGCTACGGCCATAGTATTGATACTGTGAAGGTGGAATTACAAATTAAATGTAATTTTAAGTTGAAATGAAAAGATTGTATGCATGAAATGTATAACATTTTGCTTTACAACACTAAGAGTTTTTAAAAGCTATTTAAATAAATAAATCTTTTATTTAAAACCACATTGCAAACACAGTTCACCAATCAAGACACGGCAACATACAGAGAAAAAATACAAAACTTACAAATAAACTGAAATATCTAAATAGGCTTTCCATGCATTTCAGAGAGAACCACCGCCTATTTCTTCAAATACTTCAAATTTTCAAATTTCTTCAAATCTAAACCCCGTATTTTTGATGGTGGTAGCCTGTAAATCAAAAAGAGCCAGGTGGCAACCCTACTTCGACCTAGACAGAATGAAAAATTGTTTTCATTACTCGGTATGCCTACTGCCATAGTGTGACAGAAAGTGTGACGGTAGTTGTGACCTCTGATTGGCCGACTCTCTTTCACTAATTGCTAAAATTGATGATTGCAACAACAATTTTTCTTTTTTGTAATCGAAAACAGAACACGGACGTCAAACAGGTTGACTAATTGCAATCATTTCTGACCGGCTAACAATGTTCCGCTAGTGGCTAAAACTCACTGTCGCAGCAAGAACATGGTAAATTCAGCCAATCACAGCAATTTGAAATTTGGTTATCACAAATGTACCGATCTAGGAACCGAGAATGCACGAACCAGGGCAGATAGAGATAAGAACAATAATATCATACGTAGGAAATCGACGGGGGATCGTTGACAAGGATAGCCTTAAGCACCCACTATAAAAGGGTTTTTGGAAGTTCAAACCCTAGGAGGGTAAAATAATGACGGAAAGTCCGTCATTTTTAAAGTTACATTGATCAAAATTAGTAGGTATTTATGCTTTGGGTAAAAAATAAAAAAAAATACGTATTTTAAATTTCTCGCTGATTTTCTAAATGTCACCCGAGGTGGATCAGCTAGTATGCCATACCTATTTTATTTTGAATCTACATTGACTTGTTCAAACAACAAAAGAAGGTAACTGTGGTTTCCGTGGTTAGATAAAGTCATATGCATTGTATTTACTGCCATACACGTGCGGTTAGCCCGAAACTGTTGTACAACGGTTGTACATTACAGTTTCGGGCTGGAAACTACAACTGGGAATATCTACAATCTACATGCGTTGTATAATATGTTCGTAGTTGTATGCCAAACTGTTATCTTCTAATGATTAGACTAGATTAGATGCTCGTTCATGCTTGATGTTTTAGATACATTGAAGCTAATCCCAATATATTCTGCTGTTATCTTCAATGAATAGGTTAGATTGCTTGATTAAACTAATCTGATTGAGAATGGGGAGTGTGTACGTTTTTTATTGCTATGTTCCAACTTAATGAATTAGTTGTAGCTGTCGAAGTAGTATTAGCTGTAATAGTCTAGTGGTTAAGACGTCCGCCTCCTATTCGAGAGGTCGGGTGTTCGAACCCGTGCATGCATCTCTAACTTTGCGGAGTAAGGTGTGTTGTAAGAAATCAAATATATCATCACTTGCTTTAACGGTGAAGGAAACCATTTTCGCCAAACCTGCGTACCGGCGAGGTCTCCATAAGGTTCTCAAAGATTTATGTGAAATCTGCCAGTCCACACCGGTCTTTTCCATTGATGATACCTTAAAATTTAAAATGAAAGTAGGAAAGGATATAGCATATTAAACTCCTACAGCTTAATCGGTAATATTTTCATAATTTCGTTCTAGCAGTTTGGGTTATTTCATAATTATGCGAATTATGCAGAGCATTAGGCCCTTGGCAAGGCCTTTGGTCTCAGGTAAATACGTTTGTATAAATAAACGCTTATATTTAGTGCGTCTATTCGCATTACGCAGTAGGTACACGCTATGAATTTAATTGTAGTACTTAGGAATTATATTATTTCTTTGAAATTATATAATTCCTATATATTCTTGTGAAATAGGGGTATTATTTTTCTTTATTTCTAATGTTATATTTCAATTTTACCGACTGTAGATTAAACCATGATTTTTTATTTTAAAATAAGTTAGTTTGAGTTGAGCATGTTAAGCATTAGATGATGCCCGCGACTTCGTCCGCGTGAATTCGGATATCTAAAAATACCGTGGGAACTATTTTATTTTCCGGGATAAAAAGAAGCCCTTGTCCGTACCCGGGATGCAAACTATCTCTGTACCAAGTTTCGTCTAAACCCGTTTAGCGTACTGGCCGTGAAAAGCTAGCAGATAGACAGACAGACACAATTTCTCATTTGTAATATTAGTAGTATGAATTATGTATCATATTGTGAAGTTTTAATGTATCAATTGTTAGCTTTCTTTCTTAATAAAATCTAGGAATACTAAAATACTTAGAATATGAAATAAAAACTGTGTTTGCGTTAATTAGGTTTAAAGTTTAATTTCAGTATTAACACTGAATATTCCCCTTGCCAGTGCTTCATAGTTTCCTTCTGAATTTCTCGTGGGAATGCTGGAATGACAGTCACTTTGTAACTTAAAGCTGTATGTTATTAGAATGCTTATGTGAAAACAAGTTAAAGACAAATTACCAAATTATTCGTTCTTGTCTATTGGTTCTGGTTATTGTATTTTGCTGGTAAATAATAATCTACCAGTTGTCCTATTTGGTCCCAAACTATGAATTAAAATCACTACCAAAAAATTCTATTGAATAAAAGGTTGGTGCTTAACACGTTGATTTTACCTGCTTCATATTATCACATATAATACGTATGTAGTACTACTGAATTTAAGTGTTGCCATTTGTCCCGACCCGGATACGGCAACGATTACGGCAAAATGACAGCCACAATGTCACTATCGCAATCTCTGCAGGGCGATCGGCTAAAAATGTATCAATCATTAAAGGACAGCATCAATGTCAAAACATGGTATTTAGCCAATGGGATTGGCCAAAAACCATGTTTTGACATTGATGCTGTCCTTTGATGATTGATATATTTTTAGCCGATAGGCCCCCTGATTGGTTGACGCTCGCTCACTATTGGCTACAATGCATTGTTGCAACAAGAACACCATTTTAGTCAATTACAATCAAGATTGTGTTGATGCAGTTTTTTCGCAATCGATCAGCTGAATCTAAGACCAAATTCAGACGAACGCAATCTAAATGAACCTTTCTCGTAATAAGAGAAGAGAAAATATTTCGTACTTGTTAAAAGTTTCTTGTTGACGGTTTAGCACGATTTTGATTGGGAATGACCTATCTAGTGCGTATATTAGAAGGTCGTTGCATTTGAATATTATGGAGGTACAGTACAACCAAATTAATAATGCGCATGCAGATCTTCGCTAATTGTCGTTTTCCGAATCATTGAATCGTAAGAGCCCTAAACAATGCACTTGCATTTTGCACCTTGTTATAAACAAATAGGAGTCAATATCATGTGTATCATACGATCGTTGCCGAACAGTGACGAAGATTTCTATGCGCATTATTAATTTGGTTATACTGTAGATCAGTTGAAATTCGAAGTGTAGTAATAATAGCCTACTCTGTAATATTACGTCTAAAAGGAAAGTTTCAATTTCCAGTTGTAATATTTTGGGAAGTAACAAACGGGACAATATAAATCAACCGCAAGTAGCAGTTAGTTACAGGAGCTGAGATGTTTACGACACAGATGGCGACATCGATACCTACTGTCGTATCGTACCGAGATTTGTTGCTCTGAGAAAAACATCCGTTATTTAACTATTTTAAAGTTTTGCAAGTACTTTAGCAGCAACGGATATTGAAAATGGTAATGTCTTCTGTACAGATATTAGTTTTTGGACTTGTCATTGTAGAGCCGCTGAAATTTAACATCATTGCATTGAGATGAACTTAATAATTCTATAGAATACAAGTGTAAATTAAAAATTTATAACACCCCCGACGATCCAAAGTATTTGAGTTTTCCAAAACATCATTTTCAAATAAATAATTATGTATTTAGGCAACGTCCATCTTGACAGCTTGACATTTGTCAACTGACATAATATTAAGAACCTAACGGTTATCTAACCTTCTTTTCTACAAGAAAATTAGAAAAGAGCTGATAACTCTTAAACGGCTGTACCAATTTTTTTGGATTATAGCTAAGAACACTCTCGATCAAGCCACCTTTCAAACAAAAAAAACTAAATTAAAATCGGTTCATTCGTTTAGGCGCTACGATGCCACAGACAGATACACAGCTGATACACAGATACACACGTCAAACTTATAACACCCCTCTTTTTGGGTCGGGGGTTAAAAATAGAATAGAATAGATTTTTATTCAAATAAACTTTTACAAGTGCTTTTGAATCGTCAAATAATTTACCACTGGTTCGGAATGCCGTTGTATATATTATACATAGAATTATTAATAATATATTAGAATTATACATACATAGAGAGAATATAGAACATCATGGTCCAGACATTTAACTTTTGTACCTATCAAAATTAGTATGACACTGGGCAACAAGTTGCAAGAACAAGTGTGAATTAAAAATTTATAACACCCCCGACAAGTGAAGGTTACAGTAACTAGAAAAGAGCTGATAACTTCCAAACGGCTGAACCGATTTTCTTGGATTATAGCTAAGAACACTCTCGATCAAGCCACCTTTCAAACAAAAAAAAAAAAAACGGTTCATTAGTTTAGGAGCCACGATGCCACAGACAGATACACCCCTCTTTTTGGATCGGGGGTTAAAAAACGAGTTGCAGAATTTCCGAATAATACGGAAGAATAAGACGGAAATGATATGATTGAATAGATGCCGTTGGGTCCAGAAATATGGATTATTTAAATTAAAAAACAAAATATCAATTCGACCGACGCTGAAGTAAATAGTTGCTCGCGTGGCCACTGCTATCACAGATACGTAGAGTTACTTTACATGTGATTGATGTACCCTTGTATAAAGTTGTCTAATCACGACATTTGCCTGTTAGTAAGATTTACACACACACAAATGTCACGTTAATTTACTTCAACAGCTCTTGGGCTGTAATCCAACATCACTTGGGCCTAGATAATATCGACGCCCAAATCTAAGTTCCATTTTAACATAATAAACCTCGATGAATATAAAAAGGAATATAAAGTTTGCTTTTGATATAACGATGTTTTAAAATATACCCTAAATATAATGCTGCCAAATTATATTGCGTCTCTCCTTTTAGCAAAATCGGTAATTTGGTTAAGTTTCAAATCTTGTTAGCCGTGATTCGAGCGTATTGTTTTATACGATTATACAGGCGCGTGTCAAAATCTCGTACGATGTTAAATATTCATAGCTTTCGCGGAAATTTTAGCGATATAGGGACCGGTTGCGCTAATTATTTACATATTTACGAAACTTGAATAAATAATTATTGAATTAATTACGATGTAATAAAGGTAAGCATTCCTTGGTGCGTATGAACAATCTGGTCTGCACAGCAAAATTAACATAAAACGTTATTTTTAAAGCAGTTCTTCTATAACGGCACCGCACGCTACCAATTTCACCCTCACCACCAGGGTGCCTGGTGCACATCGACCGCCCGTTGTGCCAGATCCTTTTTTCCACGCACATGCAAACTGTGGAATCAACTAGTGTTCCCACTAGATTGCAACATGGGGTTATTCAAGGGGCGGACCAACAAATTCCTGAAAGGCCGGCAACGCATCAGCGGTACCTCATAAATGTTCATGGGCGGCGGTAATCACTTAATACCAGGTGACCCGACTGCTCGTTTGTTCGCAGTTATTATAAAAAAAGTTTTGAATAGTGTAAATATTTATTTAGTTCTATACTACAGTAAAAATACAAAAAAAAAAAACCAAATAATTTAAATAAAATATTTAAGTATATAAGTCCTCCCGCAATAAAACTCCTTTTTAAACTATAAAACTACACATGACTGCATTCAGTACATATAAATTGCAGATAAGATTATCTTAGAGTCTGGACCAGATGACCTCTGTGAGTCTACTTGCGCGGAAAATTGAATTTCCTTCTTGGAACAGTTTTCACTGCTTTACATGAGGCCGATCGCGAGTTTTGCTGCAGGTTTAGAAAGTTTGAATATTTTATAAAACATACGTTTTTATAATTAATAGATATGTATGCACATTTTACTTGAGTTGCAACGTCCGTTTTAAAACTACCGGGGCACGTACGGTCATATTATAGCTGTCTTGATTTATCATTTGATCTTTGCTGTATCATAAATTGAGGTGGCTATTTGAGCGCCGGTCATTTAACCGCCCCTGCGAAAGAGTTTCTAGTGCCTTCAGGATTAAAAAAAAAACCATAATCTTTTAATAACCTGCCGCCCGACGAAATCAAAGGAAAAATAAAAATAATCTAATCTAAGCCCGTAGTCCGTACTGCCCCACGACACAGTAATATTACCGTGCCCACGACCAGGTAAAGGCCTCCCTCCTCCCTCTAAATTTTCCAGTTTCCTATTCCGTGCCTCTTCTGAGTTCTATCCTACCTATCTGAAAAAAAAAAATATGTATCTAAATTAATCGTGCCAATGTCACGTCGTCACCTCGCTTCGCTGATGTTTTTCAGGATCCCGAAACAAGCACACTTTGCCCAGCATTCACCTAGTATACGGTATGCATGACCTGCCCAGTTTAAATAAAAATAACACCTAAAAAATCTGGAAAAACCGTTTAGAATTTCTGTCCATAAACCAGCTCTTTTTGGTATTATTCTCCTTTAGGAATACAAGGTAACTTCATCTCTGAGACTACTTTGAGGCTTTGCGGCTACTTTATTTCTTTGAGGTTTATAAGACGATATCAAAGGGCATTGTGCTATCTTCATGACATGCGTCGCACCATTACGACCCTCTTTGTGACGATGGATATAGTCCTCCTCTCTCGTTTCCTTAGAGGGTTCGTTTATGCATCTTGCATTTTAATAGTTTCAGAGGGTACTCAGGAACTTAAGAATAAATAAAGCGTCTTTTTCGTTAGGGTTGACAAACGAGAATTATTATTTAACTTACTTTTTTCCAGTTTATTTATTTGTGTTGCATGAACTAATGAGTAGAAGTTCATGAATTTAGCTGTAATATTTAGCGTCTTCTCGTATTATCCCACCCATTGATATTAGAGCCACCCCTAATCCTACCTATACATAGACTTGTGTTTATTTATTACTATACATATATATAACGTCCGCGACTTCGTCCGTTTGTTCCGGAATATAAGCTGTCTCTGTACCAAACTTCGTTGAAATCGATTAAGCGGATGTGCCGTGAAAAGGAAACAGACAAATAGACGGTCGCACTTTCACATTTATAATATTAGCATGAATTATATTATAATGAAAAGCAACATGTGTTGGTGGTTCGAAGCCCTTAAGCCTTATTATCCATTAGCATTATCCTAGCCTTGTTAAGGGTACTACCTACAACATGTTCATGAATAGATAACCTTTTGTTATCCACATTTTGGTACACGAAGTTTTAAACATGAATTTTCTATTCATATTAAAAATTTCATGCCTAAAGGGGCCTAAAGGTTGACATAAGTACATAACAAAAGACTGGCTATAAATAAATAAAAAATCAATATGGCGGCTGTATGGTAATGGTAATGGTTATGTGAATATTTTTACGGTTTTTGGCAAAACAGTCGTGTTTTAATTTTTTGAGTAATTATTATTATTTTACTTCACTATATCAACGGGTGCATAGTATAGGCAGAGAGTGAGCTATGTATAGGGACAATAGGAATATTTTTAATAATTTTATTCGTTTACTGTTGTCCCCATTAAACAGGGGCACGGCCAACGGGGACAGCAGACATACATATAATTGATACCTACTGTATAATCATGTCGTAAGTACTACAATTCTTTCAACCAGCCCTGTCCGTGTAAAAGTAGTTACAGGTAAACATAAATTATAATTTAATATGCATAGAGCACACAATAATATCTACAATCTGCATAATATCGAAAACAAGTAATAATTTTAACCTATTGCAATCGATCGTACATGACATGCAATTTCAAATACGTACTGAAAACATGCTGAAAACCTATAATTAAGTACCATGTAATACAGAATAACTAAGTATTGAAAACACTATTCTCATTTAATTAATTCAAAGCTAGGCATAGGCTGGCCGCACATTGGCTACTACTGCCTGAGCAATTACTACTTAATCGCTGAACTCAATATTGTGTTAACACCGCGCGAAAGTTACTAATTGTTGCTTAAAAAAAAATTGGCTAGACTTAGGAGGGTTGCTGGCAAGCTTTCATTTATGTGGATGCATGTGTGGTTTATCAAAATACATAAGTGGTGCTTTAACAAGTGACCATCAAAAAAGTAGCTTGTGCAACGACTTTGTTGCTCATTTTACTATTTAGATTAGCCGAATTCTGATCCTACAAATATGTATTTACTGCCAACCACCGGCAACTACGCTCTGTGGAAATTCGGCCTATTCCTTGTCTACATTATAAAGGGAAACCTTGTGCGAAATTTCAGACGTTTATGTCCAAGGATTTGGGCCGCGTGTTGATGAGTCAGTCAGTGAGTTAGTCAGAATTTTTCTTTTTTTAAAAGATTTAAACCGATAATAGGAGATTTACAGTTATTGAAATTAATGGTTATCATCATAATGTAGCTGTCAAAGTTCGGTGCTAGGACCTGAAATGCTTGAAACCTAAGTGAGCGGTATTTTGTCACATCAGCGACCGATAAGTCGCCAGTGTGCGGCAAGTCTATGTTTGTGTAAATGTAACTCGTGTAAACGCTGTATTTACGGACGTTATCATAATTAATTAATCAGCGCGAATTAATTAGTTCCGCGCTGAAATACTTGAATTCTGTGTCCGTTATAAATAAATCCGATTAACGTTTTCGGGCATTCATTTGCCTAATGTCTGTGTAACCCCACCCTTATCCATTAACATTGTTCATTAGTGGGATTGTTGAGAGCTTTTATCAGTCAAAGTTTTGACGACCACCTTTGACAGTAGTGAGTGTTGTGGTCTTGTAAGTGGGAGGTCCCGGGTTCGATTTGGACGAAGTAGATGTTATGTTTAATTCAATGATATTTAAAATATAAATAAAGAGTGCCAATGGATCTTTGCGGGGGTCACTAATACCTATATTAATGAAAAAACTGTAAAGACAAACCACGTTTTGTTATGTGGTATTATTTAATAGATAGAAAAAAGTTAGGTACGCCATCGATTATGATAACGTAGGTACCTCACTTTGGAATTTCAAATGACTTTTCCAATGGCGGTTAAAACGGGCATTTTCACGTAAATTTCGAAAGCTAAATAAGCCTTTCCAAGCTAGTAAGATGAAAAAAGATTTTTCTATTTGTTTCAGGTAAGTTGACAAGAGCTACGTCAAATCAGCCTACGTACTTGTAGCCATTTCTTCAACAACTACTTCACTACTGGTTCTTAGTTCAGATGATAACTAAGTAGGTATATATACTTAGTACTTCAAAACACTCGCAACACTTTCTACTAGGTTCATACCTACCTACTTGGTAAGTACTTTTCCTAAAAAAGCCTTTTTTTATTGCATTACAAGTTAGCGCTTGACTGCGATCTCACTTGTTGGTAAGTGATGATGAAATCTAAGATGGAAGTGGGCTAACTTGGGGGTACGGCAATTTTAATAGATCAATACCTCGGTTTCTACACGGCATCGTACCAAAAAGCTAAAACGCTTTGCAGCGCGGTTTTGTCGGTAGAGTAGTAACTAGCCCTGGCAGAAGTCTCCCATCAGGCTAGACCAGAGACTAATTATTTAGAAATCATAAATTCCCAAATTCCCTGCCGGAGATCGAACTCGTCTAAAAAAAAAATTGACCATTTTCAAATACAACTGTAAATAAAAATTTATAACACCCCCGACAAGTGAAGGTTACAGTAATAACTAGAAAAGAGCTGATAACTTTCAAACGGCTGAACCGATTTTCTTGGATTATAGCTAAGAACACTCTCGATCAAGCCCCCTTTCAAACAAAAAAAAACTAAATTGAAATCGGTTCATTAGTTTAGGAGCTACGATGCCACAGACAGATACACAGATACACACGTCAAACTTATAACATCTCTCTTTTTGGGTCGGGGGTTAAAAACCAATACGAATACCTACCGAATATTTAATACGAGTATTTGAATGCACTACTATCATTTATAGCAAAACATATTTCGAACTTCAAATTAATTTATGGCAAAATTTTCTCTCAATGGCCATTCGTTTCAAATGGGTAGGACCATTGAGTTTAGAGCATGGAATAACATACGATGGTTACAAAGCTCTAAGCTGGGAACAATAAACACCAATAGTAACAGTGATATTATATTATTTAACTACTAGCTGTGCCCGCGACTTCGTTCGCGTGGAATAGCTCTCAGCGCGCTTTATATGTATAGCCACGGACGCTCAGGCGCGAGGCGTGTAGTACGTACTTAGTACGTTAAAAATGTTCGCCGTGAACCTTTAAATTGACATAACTTTTTTATTTATGAACTGATTGACATGAAATAAACACTAAATGTTAAGTGAAGCTTATTACAATATATTAATGAAAACCGTATCTAAATCGAATAAGCCGTTTCTGATATTAGCGTGCACAAACACACAGACAAACAGACAAAAAAAAAATTAATTACAATTTCGGGTTCGGCATCGATATAATAACAACCCCTGCTACTTTTTTTTTATATATTTCCATTGTACAGACACCACTTTTTTACAATTTTATTATATGTATAGATGTAAATAAGTAGACATTTTCATATGCGTCTAAAATGAAGTCAGAGATGACTCTTGTACGTTTTGTCTTCTATTTAACTTATCAGCAAGAACTGATTTTATACGCCATAATATGAATGTAACATATATATGGTACAATGTCATTAAATATCAAACATTTACCTTTTACTACCTATTTCTTTTACTCTTAAGCTTTAGAAAGCACCGGATTAATAAATTTGTATACCAGTCAGGAATGAGTTTTTGTAAGAGACATTGCGGTTCTAATAATACGACAACTCTTTGCCCAATACCATTAAATGGCTCATAACTTTCATAGTTACAGCTCATGTATTTATTAGTGCCATTAATAGGGCGTTGGAATATTGTCTTTTTCATATAATTTTATGTCGAAACCAACCATTGTGGTGTATACCATGATGGATTTTCATATTCGCCATCGCATTACGTAGCGCCATTCGCCGTTAGGGACTTCGGGCACTACGCGGCTATGATCACAGCCAGGGTCAAGCTGGCCGGTCGTTGCAGCCGATTGCGCAGTGCGTACCTAATGGGTTATGAATTTATGATACTTTACCTGGATGCTGCGGCCACCGGCCGGTCATGGCCGCGAAGTGCGCGAGGTCCCTTATTGTCATCGAATACAACCTTTATGTACGGACTTTGTCTATGTTGGCTTTTGCTGGCGCGAGTGCCTTTTTGGAGTGTTTTTTTTTTTTGTTAAAAGTGGCCGGGTTTAGTGTTTTACTAGTGTTTTTGGTGGTGGAACTGACTGGGAAGCGCTCTAAAAGGGTGCCGCGCGTGTGTCGGTGAGTGCCGGCAAGGATGAGGTCCATACTTGTATAGTTTCCCTAACTTGTAAATAACTACAAACTTGACATTGGCTAATCTTTGTAAAGCCAGACGAGAGAAAAAAAATCTTTATGCACTACTGGCTTTTCCCGCCACTTCATTCGCATGATATAATTTATAAACTATAGCACTAGGTATTGTAGCTATTTATCAGTGAAAGAATTTTCACAATCGGATAGGTAATTAGTTCCGAAAATTACCCCTACATAAAAATTTACAAACTCTTTGCCTCTTTATAATATTAGTGTTGATAAGTAGATAATATAGATAACACTTACACATTACCAAAAATATTTTTACTACTACAACCTAGACCTTAATTTTGCTCTGTTTTTCAGATATGATCGTCCTCAAGTGCAAGCCTATCTTAATATAAGAAAGATCTTACTTAAATGTAGTGGTCACTTAAAAATAAACACAATATGGAACAAGTGCGACAAGTGAAGGTTACAGTAACTAGAAAAAGAGCTGATAACTTTCAAACGGCTGAACCGATTTTCTTGGATTATAGCTAAGAACACTCTCGATCAAGCCACCTTTCAAAGAAAAACAAACTAAATTAAAATTGGTTCATTAGTTTAGGAGCTACGATGCCACAGACAGCTACACACGTCAAACTTATAACACTTTATAACTTTTTGGGTCGGGGATAAAAAATAACAGAAGATTACATCGGTTAATCATACCTCTAATAAATTACCTATATGAAAGCGAAGTTAAACAGAACTGTTTAAAAATTAAAAAGCAAAAGTTCGGTCCGTCACGGGCGCTTGGTTTGGAGTAGGTACCAGCGTGACCTCGTTCGTGTACGAAGTTTGGAGCTTATTGTGCGGTTTTCCGACACTATATTTTTGCATGCGGAAATTTAACGAGTTCGCAATGAGGTTTTATGGGCTGTACATAAAAACAACCGAGCATACATATGAGTAAATAAGGCCGGAATCATACTCTAAACTTGTCCTCAGCCGAAGCTATACTCAAGTTTTCTAGAATAGCGATGCCGTATCTAAAATCTAGATTTTTTTAGTAAAAAATAGCGAGCACGGGAGCAGGTGGGTTTCACCTGATGTTAAGTGATTACCACCGCCCATGAAAATTTGCAGCACCAGAGGTACCGCCAATGCCTTGCCGGCCTTTCAGGAATTGGTTAGATGGCATCATAACATTAGTTCTTTGTATCACAAGTGGCCAAAGTGATATTTTTGTTCCACGAATTCCAATTTTGAATTAAAATATAAATCAAGTGATAGAAAAAAAATACTATATATCAGCGTTTATTAAGAGGTGTAGTCAGGTTTTAGTTTTGAACTTTATCTTATTAGATTCGATAGAGCCTCTTAGGCATAGCTGCGTAGAAAAGCTTGAGTTTATTCTAGAGACACTATAGCCAGAGTGAACGATAGCTGCAACAGCGGCAGACGATATTTGGCAATGTGTACCCAGCCTATGGTCTCAGCTGAAAAACAGCGTTGCGGTTTTTACATGTTAAAACTTAAGTCGAGTTATGAGTTTGTGACACATTTATCTGCATTAGTGGTTTTTTAAAAACTTTTGCTGATGTAGCAGTTATTATATTGTAGGGGTCTTAATAGGTACCTATTCTCATTTCAGTTTGAGTTATCAGGTAGATATTGTATGCGTGGAAACTATGAATAACCAACTAAGGCTGTCTATTTTTTTTTTCAACCAACGTTGTCTTGGTTTATCTGCTGTACTAATCATTAATCTGATGAGGTGAAACTTTTTTTAAATCTATAGACTAGCGCTTGGCAAAAACTTTGCACTATTGTTGTTGAAACATGCGGGAAGTTTCCTAACATACGATAACAACGTACTACATACAACAACAACGTACAACACCCTACGTGGTGCGTGAAATGTTCACACAGAGACGCATTGCAACGCATGCCGTGCATTGTTTGATACTAGACGACGTCCGCGACTTCGTCCGTGTGAGCTTAAGTTTGTTAAAAATCCCACCCCATCTTTGATTTTCCGGGATAAAAAGTAGCCTATACGCATTTCGGGGATGCAATCAAACTCCGTACTTACTAAATAAATGATGTATTCATCTGCCACGCGGAATAAGATTGTTTTAAAAATCCCGTGGGATTCATTCATGTTTTATTTAACCTTTTGTTATATACATAATATATTATTAGCCTCTAAAAGTCTCGTTATAAGCTTTCCTTATTTTCTTTATTGCCAAACTCAGTCAGCATATTTTCAGTGAAGACTTTCGCTTAAAAAAAATCCGAGTTTAAATGGAAATGCAGATTAAATGGCATGGATGAAAATTGCAGTCCCAGATGTGCTCGATCTGGGATTAAGATGGATAGGACGTTTCCTCATATTTTATATTTTTAGCCGTAATACTTTGAGTTCCTCCTACATAATTTTCTCATCTTTTATTATTACTTATTAAGTACTCGTAATCCTCCTTTAATATATAAAACACAAAAATGTTTCCACCCATGTCCGTTATAGAAGACTTCGAAACCATCCAACCGATACGCCCCAAACCGGTTTCATTAGAAAGACAATAATGCGAAGATTATTTTAGACCTCTTCGTTTTTGGAATTGGGTTAAAAATAATAGATGATGATGTGGTCTAAATTGGAGCGCGCCTGCATAGAAGATGCCTGTTCGCTCTTGTCGAATAAAAAAATGTTGCGATGATGAAGCTGTAAATTAGGCAAAATGAGACATCCAAGGAAACTAATTTCGCTTGTGTTTAGCTAGCGTGAAGCGATGTAGCGCTAACATGTGTCTCAAGTAGAAAAATGTAGTGTGGAGAAACGCGCTGAGCTTCGCACGGTCTACTGAGCACTTTTTATCGCGCATAGTGTGGCCAAAGTGCTAGCGGGGATGGCTGATCTACAGTTTAACTTGTTATTAAACTAATCTCAAGAAAAACGCTCGGAACTAGTGGTAAAGCCGTTACCATTGAATAGACATGTGATCTATTTAATTACTGTTTCTGTCTGATTATTACAAGAGAAGTAGTAATTACTATTTCTCATAAAGTAAAAAGGAAATTCCCAATTCAAGCACTCACTGACTCATTTGGCGCCTAGCCTAAGCCTTTGGATCTAGAAAGTTGTGCAAAGAGGTGTCCTTTAAAAGTATGATGTACCTACAAGACGGACATAGGCTACTTTTTAACCAGAATAAAAGAGTTCCTACGGGATTTAAGAAACGCAAATCCTCGCGGACGCAGCCACGGACACCATCTAGTAGACAAAAATTAATTATCTGTGTTGTTGACTATAAAAGTTATTGTGATAAATGAATATCTAAACTTACATATAAAAGGGTAAATTGCCTCACTAACTTCGACATACAGGTTTAGAAACTTGAGAGATGCATGAAAGTTTTCTTTGTATAGGTACCTAAAGGAGAAGGAAATAATTTCAGAAATGCTACTTTGATCGAATCTGGGGTGGATCAGCTAGTTAGAAAAACTAAACGTCCAATTTGGTACAGCTATTGCTTAATATTGAGTCGAGAGTAGATAACCTTATTTCTTTTAACCTTAGATTTTTGGGTAAAGATTCATGGGTCACGAGGAGGAAGGGACAAACGCTACCAAAATCGCTAACAATGAGAAAGGTCATTAATAAGTATATTACTTTATGTTATGTAAGTAGAATATTTAATTATCTCTCACTTATTTACATATCTTATTGTTATCATATTTTAAAAAAATGTTTACAAAAATTACATAACAAAAATAACAAAAAAAATAAAATAACAGAAACAACAAAAAATAAAATAAGAGTAACAATAGAAAAATAAATTAACAGAAACCGCAGAGATAAAAAGTAACAGAAACAAAAAAAACGTTAGCTAAAAATATTATGGGTCCCACAATTAATTATTATTATTTGTTGTACATTTTACTAAAATTACGTCGCCGCATTTAAATATCTCTGAAGTGAACCCATCCTTACGTGAGTGGAATAATTAATTCATTACTACATCCCTGTGCATCTCGAATTTGACTTGTTAATTACTTTCGGAGTAGGCTCATGGCTGTCGGGTAAAATGATCATTACTTTGTCGGTACTGCTATTATTATGTTACGTACATTTTAAAACCGGCCAGGTGCGAGTCGGGCTCTTACACAAAGGGTTCCGTACCAGTTCCGTACGGCATACCATCGTAAAAGATATACCTAACAAGTTTTTCGTTTAAGGGGCATGAGACGGGCCTGCCCGCGAAATTCAATTTTAATTTGGTTTTTCGCAATTTGTAAACTAATACGACAACGTAGGCTTATGGTATTTTAATTGCGACAATGGCAGTATCATCCTCACAGGTTTATATAAAAATCTTTACTTGAAAGGGTCCAGTTTAAGAAATTAATTCTAGTATAGACTAATTTGTGAGAATATTTAAATATGAATGGCGGCTATTTTGAAATTCGCCATCTTGGTTTTTATTCTTTGTTGTTAATAGCTAGCGGTAATAAACATACACACTGAAAATTTTAAATCTCTCTGTGTTAGGTACGGTTCATGAGATATAAAACGCTGATAGACAGGCGGACGGAGAGTGGAGGCTAATAATAGGGCTCCGTTGGCACTCTTCGGAACCCTAAAAAGAAAGTGAATCATAATAATATCTTTGATATGTAAAATTATGTTCTTGGTTGAAAAAATTACTCATACGTTTTACACAGATTACTCGAGTATGGAAAATTTTGTACAAACTTTTCACTTTTATACCTACGGATTAAGTCATCATCTAGTTCTGCTAAATAATTACGTATCCAGAGAAAAGTTTAAAAAATAGGATACAACATTAAACTGGAACGTTTCTTTACTTCACAGTCGTAAAATTAGTTACAAGCGGAAACTCTGAATGAAATACGAAACAGGCGCTCTGCCGACGTCCGACAATTGGTGACCGATTTTTTGTCGGCAAAAAATAAAACAGATTGCAATATTGAAACCACAGTGAAACGCACACGTCCTGCAAAAACTCGGTCAAAAATTGTATGATAAAAGTCGGTGCCCGATTACCCCTGGAGGAGGGGCAACGCACGCACAACAGACGGAAACGTTTAAGTGCGGAAACCAGCCCAGAGAGAAGAAGAAGTCGGTGCCCGATTATCGAACCTACGAAAAGTCTGACGTGGGCAGAGTGCCTGAATATTACATTAAAACTTTTAGACAGGAAACCAGGTACTCGTATTTGTAGAGAATTTTTCTATCTAGCTGTCTCGAGATAACTACCTTTCCCAACGGAAAACTTATTTTGCTGTTGAGCAAGTAATATTTGATAAGCAAAAACGCTCAAATCGAGGCTACTCTGTAGGAAATATCCGAACGTTTCGCTTTCGCACATGGAATACACGCCACTCGATATATTTTCTGGTATTTTATTCCTTCAAAATATGACGTAGCATATTGCAAGCGACCAGTATGGATTCTGGAGCAGCAGCGCAAGTAAAAAGAATTCGTGGATATTATATAATCAACTAATAATAAAATTGATGCGAAAGTGTGTCGGTTTATCCTTCAATCACGCTATAGATAAAGGAGCAACGGATCGACTTGGTTTTTAGCAATTATAGTTACGTTAACAAATCTAGTTTTTATCAATCTATCTGAGAAGTTTACAAAAACATGATGTTATGAATTATGACAGATATAAATTAAATACATTCGATATCGACGAGTTACTCGTAGGCAAGTAACGAGCACTTAATAAAAACCTGTTAACGGCGCCGTCCGGTTCCAGTTAGGACTCGCTCCACTTGCTCTCGTACCGCTCGCCTCGAGCTAATCGCATCTCGGCGAGATATTAGCCATTGTGTAACTAAGCTACGGCCACGTCTGCGGCCGTAGCTCAATATGCCGAATGAGCTCGGTGGCTATCATTCATCGTTGAACACTGAGTTAGCCAATCACCTCACTGTCACGGACCACAGTTCACGACAGTTAGGGCACTTCTAACAAAACGTCAAGGATTTGAAGTCACTGGCAGGCGTTAAATGTTCCTTTATTTGACGCTAGGGACTAAGTAGCCCATGAAACGCCTATTTTTCTTTGATTTCACGTCACCCATAGCCTAGTATTTGAGATCGTCGATTTAGGATCAAACCGAGAGTTCCCTCACTCCAGTCCGCTCTGTCAGTGTTCAACTACGAATGGTAGCCACCGAGCTCATTTGTCAATGGTTGGTTTTATATTGCTGCTTCAGTGAGTGATATTAAAATAATTTTTCGTAGAAAGCCTTCAAGGGATTAAAAATAAATGTAAAACAAGTGTAAATTAAAAATTTATAACACCCCCGACAAGTGAAGGTTACAGTAACTAGAAAAGAGTTGATAACTTTCAAACGGTTGAACCGATTTTCTTTAATTATAGCTAAGAACACTCTCGATCAAGCCACCTTTCAAACAAAAAAACAAAATTACAATCGGTTGATTAATTTAGGAGTTACGATGCCACAGACAGATACACAGATACACAGAGGGTCGGGGATTAATGAATTTGAGGGCTATCGTTCAGTGTTGAACACTGAGTTAGCGAATCTTACGTCACAGTTCACGTCAGTTAGGGAACTTCTAACAAAACGTCTAGGCTATGAAATTACTAAGTTACTTTGACAGATGGTCAATTCAAGATCAAACTGAGAACTTCGCCCCTCACTCTAGATCACTCTGCTTGCGTGTAGTAAATGTACTCACAGCTTTAAATTGCTTAATGTATAAAACATATCGATTCGTTACGTGATCTCGTAAATCGTAGAGTGACAGTTTTATGTTCACGTCGAGTCGTAAAATGTCCAAACCTCTTGAATACTAGTAATGCGTTGTGTGACGAATGACGATAAAAACGCAGTGGAATTGTCAACAGAATTTCATACTTCACTTGCAATCTGTAGGTGAGATTAGTCCAAGTATGTATAGTGTGGCTATAGTTAAAAACCTTGAGAGTGACACAGACAACTTTTTAACCCGAAAAATCAAATAGTTCCGCAGCGGCCGCTTGTTGTATTTCCTTCCTCCGTAGAACGTCAGACACCATGTATTGTCAGCGACTCGTCCACGCGCCCGGTGCGCTTGCTAAATCAAGTTTCTAAAAATCCTTCCTTAGTGAGGTTTATGTTATTAATAATGTTATACTAAATCTCAAGTTTCTGAACCTTGCAATTTAAGCTGTACATTAGCTAGCTGTACATTGTATTATGAGCATGACAGCCAGTTAGTCAGTTTCTCCCTTTATTGTACCAAAAATCAATTACAATTAAAAGACAAAGATAAAAAATGGACAGGGAAGCACGTATCTCTATAAGAGATCTCTACCAGTGACTCTTGGCAGTGGGAGAAGTTGTAAGTTGGGACCTTTTATAGTATTTTCATCAAAATTTACTGCTATACGATGAAATTACAAATCTTTAAAGATTCCATTATTATCTACTGCGATTTGAAACAATCCATCGAGAACACACCAAAGTAGAAACTCGGTCATTACTCTTTCTTAAATTATGTATTAGTAACTATTCTTGTAATTAGTTATTGAAGTCTTTTGCATGTCTGCATGCTATTGAAATCCATGTGTTAAGAGGGGTTTCTCCGTCACTCGCTCGATACAAACGTAGTTCGTCTCTCATTGGAATACTAACCATTCATAGTCAATGGAATTTTGTAGAAACGTTCCGGGAACTAATATCTATGCCTGTGGTTTTCCAGATTTCCATTAAAAAATTTGGTTTCAAAGTTACGCGGTCTTAAAAATTCACATACAAATCTTTGAGCCCCTGTAATTTTAAACTACATATTTTTAGAAAAATCTAAAACACCACAGATATTAGTTTTTAGAATATGTCTGCAAAATTTCATGGACTTTGGTTGCTTAATATTCAAATGAAATTGAGACTACGATTGTATGGAGTCTGTGACGGAGAGAGCCCTGTTAATAGCTTTATATAGCGTGGCAGAAAGACTTACAAAAACAATACTGGTGATGTCTCTCTTGTTTACTCACTGGCACGCGGGTGATTAAGAAAATAATCTTGTTACAATATCCCCAAATCCGTTTCAATGATGAGTACAAATTACAAGTGTGAGGACGGTCGTTATGGCACCAGAACACATTGGTCCAATGCGTTCGGCATGTATGTTTACGATTTGCGATTTTAGGATCGTTTGATGTTTGTATATAAATAGATAACAAGTGTAAATTTAAAATTTATAACACCCCCGACAAGTGAAGGTTACAGTAACTAGAAAAGAGCTGATAACTTTTGAACGGCCGAACCGATTTTCTTTCTTTCAAACAAAAAAAAAACTAAATTAAAACCGGTTCATTAGTTTAGGAGCTACGATGCCACAGACAGATACACAGATACACAGACACACAGATACACACGTCAAACTTATAACACCCCTCTTTTTGGGTCGGGGGTAAAAAAGAGCAATCGCTAATCGCTTCTTGCTGGTTCGTCTCGGTAAAAAAAGGATTACGAACCAGAAGTAGATGCATTAGACGATTTAAAAGCACTTGTAAATATTTATTTTAATAAAAATCTTTTTAGAGCCTACATCGGCATAATCGGCAGCGCTGGACGCAAGTAGCAATTGTAGCAAGTAGCAAGGCGACTCTGTCCAAATTCGCCAAGTGCGTTTGGGCCAATGTGTACCGGAGTCATAACGACCGTCGAAAGTACTCACCGTTGAGAATTTGAGATGGGATAATATGGCTAATGTTGTTGTACACAAGTAAGCTAAAATGACAGGTATCCCTTTCATAATGTTTCTGTATGTAAAAATTGTCTTGGATTTGTAGTTTAGAGATTGTGTACAACGGAATTAGCCAACCACATTATAGTCAGATTGACATTTTCTTAATTCTTCATAATCACACTTCACACTAATCACACTAATATTATAAAGCAGAAAATTGTGTGTATGTGTGTGTGTGTGTTTGTTACTCCTTCACGCAAAAACTACTGAACGAATTGGGCTGAAAAGAATGGAGATAGATTATACCCTAGATTAGCACATAGGCTACTTTTTATCCCGGAAAATTGAAGAGTTCCCACGGGATTTTTAAAAACCAACATCCACGCGAACGAAGTCGCGGGCATCAGCTAGTACGAATTAATCTTTTATTTTAGCAAGAACGACTTATTACTTGTTCGTAACTCCATTTCCATTATAATGACGGGAGACCCTGAAGTTAGTAATTCATTCTTATTGAGTCGTTAAATCCTCGAAGACGTTGATTGAGTTGACTAAGTATTACCTACTAGAGCAGCAATGTCTTGCAAAATGTGCTCCATGGTGTAGTAGTTACCTTATAGTTCAAGGAAATTCTTGCTGTTTCTTTGCGGTAGGAATGGCATTCCGAACCAGTGGCATTCTTTTGACGATTCAAAAGCACTAGTAAAAGTTAATTTCAATAAATATCTATTCTATTCTATTCACCACTCCGAGAGCTTTTTTATTATCCAAATAGACGCTAAAACCTGCTTTTACCTGACTGTCAGTAATAGAGGTATTTTTATCATACGCCGCAATTTTGATAGCAATATGAAAGTGTCTAAGTAATATATATTTCTTTACTTATGATCATTAAAAAAAAAAATTTAGTTGAAAAGTCTTTAAAACTGGATAACTGCGTGTAAATATTCTTTATTAGTGCCGCTACCGCTTAATATTTTACGATTGAAATTAATAATAATAATCGATATAATCTATAATGTGTCGATGGTTTACTTAACAAAGTTGTTATTGTTGTTAAGTAACTTATCAACGAATTACAAATGGATTGATTTTAATTTAGGCCTCAAGTAGGAGGCTTTTTATGGATCTTATGTTTAGTTAAGTTACAAAAGCTACTCTAAGTTAACTCAATGCCTATAGACTATTAAATAGTCTCATCTACAGCCTTAAGGCAAACCTCCGAATTTAACGATATAACTTTTGTGTTCCAGTTTTAACTCGATTCAATTTATTTTATTTGAATAGGCGTTGTTAACCTAAAAACGTTTTAATTAGACGACATTGCAGTCTGTGCCTTGTTGACAAGAGATTTATTTAATTTAACACTGCTTCGGTACCCTTTACATTTTGAGAGTTTCTTAAAAGACCAAAAAGTAAAGAGATACTTATTTTTAACCCCCGACCCAAAAAGAGGGGTGTTCTAAGTTTGACGTGTATATCTGTGTATCTGTCTGTGGAATCGTAGCTCCTAAACTAATGAACCGATTTTAATTTAGTTTTTTTTGTTTGAAAGGTGGCTTGATCGAAAGTGTTCTTAGCTATAATAGAAGAAAATCCGTTCAGCCGTTTGAAAGTTATCAGCTCTTTTCTAGTTACTGTAACCTTCATTTGTCGGGGGTGTTGTAAATTTTTAATTTACACTTGTTAATCTATTGACTAAAAAATCGCGGATTTTAGTTAAAACGAGACAGATTTATACCAGCGCGCGGTGAAACGCTGTCTCGTGTAAGCAAAGTGCGCTCTATAGATCTTAGCCTGAGACAATCATTTGGTTTTCACACGTCACAGCGTATAAGACTTTCAATAAAGTTCTTTGCGCCGCCGTGCAACGTGCATCGTTTATACGTTTCTGCGAGTTGCAGACAAGTAGATTGCAGACTACGATTATTAGGATTGACTGTGAAATATTCCAATCCACACTTGGCTAGCGTGGTGGACTGTGACCTAAGCCCTTTCTATTTTGAGAAGACATCTGTCATCAGTAGTAGGCCGGCGATGGGTCAAAAAAAAAGTTAAGTCATTTATAATCATGACTAACATTCCCTTTTCCCCTCTAACTAAGTGTTAATCTTGTGCTAGGAGAGGCTACACGACAATAGTGCAACGGATGGGGTTCGAACCGCCGACCTTTCGGATTTCAGTCCGCTCCTATACGCGTTGAGCTATTGAGGCTTAATTTTGGTTGGTTGAGAATATGATGATGATGATGATGAAACTGTCTTTCACTGTCGCCACGTCGAAGAGCACGTGGCCTAGTCATGTCCATTGCGCACAACTCACTGTTGTAAAAACCGCGCCTTAAATTGTAGTGTTCTTTACAAGTCTAAAAAATAGTTTTCCACAGTGGAATGCGTTGCTCGAATTTCACAAGCACTATTTATGTTACATTTCCCAACTCATATCGGGTAGAAAATCTTTTTCGCGATGAGATATTATGTGTGTGCCAACACCATCCGTTGCACTTTCGAAACTTTTCATACACATTGTTATAACAGGAGAGTTGTGTGTGTTTTAGCTAAGTTAAAGATAAATTCAGAAGTAATTCTTTAACTTTGTGAAAACAGAAGTAAAAATAACGACTTATAAGGTTTTCCACACAAACTTTTGTATACACCAACGTGATTACAATCCTTCCTTTTTAACCGACTTCCAAAAAAGGAGGAGGTTCTCAATTCGTTGGAATCTTTTTTTTATGTATGTTCCCTGATTACTCGAAGACCCCTGGACCGATTTGGAAATATTTTTTTTTTGTTTGAAAGGCGAGCTTCACTCTTGGATTTCTAATTTTGTTTTAATATGCTCGCTCGACTTCATACCTAGGTACATTACACGTGTAGCTAAACAAAAGTTATTTTTTACTTTTTAGTGTTTGTGGTTTTTGAAGTCGGTTTTATTTTTCTTTTGAATTTTTTTTATATTATTATAGCCCTACAGCTAATACTCATCGTCTAAATACCGAGTACCTAGTAGGATAGGTGCAGGGATAACTCAATCAAAATAAAAGCGAAGGAGCTTAGGTTTGTACTCACCCACATACATATGTACATATTTCAAATCGTAAAATTAAATCCCTTGATTATAGAAGAGACCCACACCTACATTAATTCTGAGATTAAATCCGTAAAAAGATAAGCAACTCAGATTATAAAAAGAAAACAAAATAATATTCCAAGCATTTAAGAAATTTTCCAACATATATCCGTCTCAGCGCTCCACAGTGTTGTGAAGAGCTACTTCACGCGGTCGATTACACTTGAGCTCTCTCGTTATGAAACATTTTTCTTGAAACGTCTTCAAAAGTTGAAACAAACTTGAATACGTACTTCATCTTTGAAGAATTTTCAGAAGAATGGCTTTATTTTTTGAGCGGCTTCAATTAGCTTTCTTTGAGGGGATAAACAAGTTTTTAGTTTTTTGTTTCTCGTGGATTTATTTTACTACCTGACTAAGGTAAAGCCAAAAGGCAGGGTTTTAGGTTCTATGTATTTATATTGTATATAATTATGTATGTACCTATATTCCACCGTAGCACCTAAATTACTAAGCCGATTTAGATAATTAATTCGTTATCATGGTCCTGGTGACATAGGCTACATTTTCCATGAATAAAACTAAACGCTCAAATATTATATTAAGAGGGATTATCGGGTAAAATTATTTCCTGTCACTTTACATAATATAATACATTTTAATATTGTACTCTAATTTTGATTCGATATAATTTTGATGACGAATCGATTGACACCGCATTCATCCAAATCTGCTATTCCTAGCCCGCTAAAACTGAGACGCTAAGGTGCACTGTACATATATATAAATACACATGCTAAACTCGTAACCCTTTGTTTTGGCTTTACCGTAGTCGAAAATAAAGTAGGTAATAAATTAATATCAAAAAACAAATAACCGAGTTTCATCCCTTGTTTTTCCCCCAGAAAATATAAGTTAACAATAACTTAACATATATTTTCTGAAAAAAACCCATGAAAAATAAATCGGTTGCTGTTCCCGTGTCATAGGTCTTATCTAATTCTGACACCGCGCCGTGAAAAATGAATTTGGTCCCAAATGATTTGTAATTTTATTTCAGCGAATGTTTTTCCCTGGTCCCAGGAGATAAAAAAATTATAGTTGCTGTCAAGTCAACGAATCGATTTGTTTTCGTAATCTTTTACCCAAACTTACCTACTTCGCGACGAAATCTCTATGCCTGAGAGTTCTCCATAATGTTCTCAAAAGTGTGTGAAGTCTGTCCATCCGCACTTGACCAGCATGTTGGACTATGCCATAGTATACATATAACAAGTGTAAATTAAAAATTTTCAACACCCCCGACAAATCATTTTCAAATAAATAATTATGTATATCTAGGCAACGTCCATCTTGACAGCTTGACATTTGTCAATCGACATAATATTATGAACCTAACGGTTATGTAACCTTCTTTTCTACAAGAAAACTAGAAAAGAGCTGATAACTCTTAAACGGCTGAACCAATTTTTTTGGATTATAGCTAAGAACACTCTCGATCAAGCCACCTTTCAAACAAAAAAAAACTAAATTAAAATCGGTTCATTCGTTTAGGCGCTACGATGCCACAGACAGATACACAGATACACAGATACACAAATACACAGACACACAGATACACAGATACACACGTCAAACTTATAACACCCCTCTTTTTGGGTCGGGGGTTAAAAAGACTTGTTCTGACTGACTGACTGATTTTTCATCGCACAGCCTAAACTGCTGCGTTAAGAAAGTTGAACTTATAGGTTCCTTATATGACCTAGGTTCGTATGAAAGAAATCATTTTTTAAATTTTAAATATCTATGAAAATTGGTATTTGAACTTTCGGTCAAAAATGGAAAAGTACGTGTTTCAGGTTTTCGGAAATTCCACTCGATAGAAACCGGGATGGGTCAGCTTATCCGTTATAATAAATCATCTGATTTAAAGACGTAGTATAGGTACATAACCTCAATGTATTGAAACGAAAATTAATGCAATTGCAGTTAAAACAATTAAACATAATGATAAGAAAATACGGTGCATACTCTATTATTATTATTCTTATTGCATCATGTTTCGTATCTGATTCTTTTAGGAAATTGTGTCAAATAACATCACAATTCTATTTCTGTATGTAATAAGAATAACGGCGCATGTAGGTGTTACATTTACTTTGATTTTCCGGCCTTATTGCGCTAACGTTATACATATTTTTTTATATTTATAAATATATTGTACATTTATTATATTTTTTTATGTTTTCTATATAAATTATTTCTAACTCGTTATACTTTTTAAACCTATTAAGGTAGGTATTATTATAAATACTGTCCAGACTATTAGGGTTATGAGGTAAAATCTGTCCTTATCCATAAAACAGTACCATGATTGATAGCCTCACAGACAGACAACAAGTTTAAACTGGTGGATCTAGAAACTTGAAGTACAAGTAGATTTTCTCTTTATCGTACCTACACTAGCATTAAAAAAAGATTTTGAGAAATTTCAACGCAACGGGATCCTTTAAAAACCCAAATCCAGATGGGTAATCGCGGGAATCAGATAGCTTATGCACATTAACATTTATTTATTTATAGCAACTAACTATCCTATATAAAATTTTTATATTTTCATTTTCTTTTCATCTTAGGTAAATATAATAATAATCAAATCTCCTCGTATATTTTTATCTCGTCTATGCTTTTCATAAAAATATGTAGAGTAATGTCATATCTTTTCGTCAAGAACTAGTGCGGCAAATGCAAATATGGCATCTACTTCTTTATGATAACGTTTAATATTCCTTGGCAATGTGTGGCATAAACATAGTGTTTATGTATTCTCTCCCCCTGTATCAGTAATTATCGTAGTGCACCGCTGAATGGTTGATTGATATCTTGTGGAAAAAGCTATTGCTATTAACATTCCTTTCATTCGTGTAGTGGAAAATTCTATATAATTTAGAGCTGACCTACTTACCGATTCCTGAATCACGTATATCTTTAAGGCTGGCTATTAGTTGCAACTTGCGTGCAAGTTACGACACAATAAAATTCAATTCAGCTCGTACACTGCTGCGGCCTAAAATATAACAAGCTTCTCTTTTTATTGCGTAAATTCTTATCCCTTATCTCTTTCTCATAGGAGATAAAGTGGCGCGCCGAGTGGTATGTATAGTTCTCATGTTATTTGAACAAAGTGAGTCCGGCTTGGTTTTACCGTATGGTATAAGATACCCATTACAATCCTTTTCTTTGCTAACGGGGGCGAAAATCTTTCTTAGATACCCGACGTCCTAGCAAAGACATCGGGTTATGTAAGACTTTACCTACTAAAACCCACTCGGTGGCCACTCTCAGCGCATATTGAGAAGCTCCGAGATCTCTTATGAACACGTCGGTGCCTCGTTTGCGCGACGCCGATTAGGTTCGTCCCAGAGAAAATAACCCTGTGTGACACACCTCGTTATGAGATATGGCAGCTTGTACCACAGAATAGAATAGAATAGAATAGATTTTTATTCAAATAAACTTTTACAAGCACAGCCACACCGAGCAAACTGCCATCTTCCCAAAGTCGCTTAACAGGCGGTACAATGAAGTAAACGGCTGGAACGCTCACTCAACCGCTTGAGACTTTTATGAGGTCTCTTCCCCCGGGACTATAGAATGGATCGGGGCGGTGGTCAATAGAATTCTATCCACCAGCCTGCATGTGTCCACTGTTGGACATAGGCCTTTTCGATAGCATGCTACCAGGGTAGATTCCTCTCACATCAATGGCGCCGCCAAATATGACTAAAAGAACACACCATTTTCGCATATTTACGAGTAACGACATAATGGTCAATAACATATTTAAGTACCTAGTTATATTTATGCTCGTTTACCTTCGTAGCACACTCGAATGGTTCGTAGCGCTAACGAAACTGCTATATTTACCACATAAAAAGATCCGTTATATATTCTACATCATGGATACGGTTTAAATTCATTTTCCATTGAACTCCATTAAATTTTAAATAGCTTTTCGGTGTGATTAATCAAAACTGCTAAAACGTATCACTACATTAATATAAATTGCGTACGGATTTTTTTACTATATACGAAGTGTAAGATAATGTCCGTAGCAACCCGGTAAGCTGAGGTTAGGTTAAGGCAGATTTGCATGTACCAAAAAATAATGAGCCTCGTAGCGTAATACACGTGGAAGACATGAGGACTTGAAGGATTTATTTAAAAATCCAATGTGACAACCCTGCAAGAAGCTGATCGTGGAAATGAACTCGCGAAAAACTTTTGTGAACTTGAAGGACAGCTAGGGTACCTCTGTGGCACTAACTATTCGGTACTACATACCGTATTCGTCACGTTATATGATTTATCAAACACGCTGTATATGTTTAACCTAGCCTTACCTTCGCCTCCTGCAATGCGTTTTCCTCCGACTGTGGGCAGGCGGATCGCTAGTCGCGCCATCGCACTCCGCGCTATGTCCCGCGCCCATCCTCCATGCCACAACACACACCGTCACTGACACTGACCGACGACACCCCGGACACCTCCCCAGACACCCTCAGACACTGTGCACACTTATAGTTCAAACTGAGATAAAATAGGGGAAAGCAAGGTGAATCTCAAGCATGGGGTGTCGCGGTGTATTCCAACTGGGCCAACGTTGTGCCCGAGCGAGTTGCGATGCGAATGTGAAACGTACCGTACCGTCGCACGCGCATACCGCACGCCCGCCTTAGCGTAAGACCACACTAGGGACTTCTTTACTTATCTTAAAATCAAGAAGTCTAGTGTTTTCCCTCCCTTGGCAACGATCTCTGAGTACATACATAATAAACATAAACGTTCTACAATATCGATTTTGGTTCATGTTTTACTTCTTGACTCTGATAATACTAATAACCTTTTCTTCGATATACAATAATTTAATATGTTATCCTGTTGAGCGTTATGGCACAGTGAACTATGTTATATAATATATGTTATATGACCCTAGTGTGTACAGTTAGATTGCTTTTAATTGCCCCGAGTATTAAACGATGACGCGTCTTAGCTTTTATTGTACAAATTAAATTATCTTTGGTGTATTAAGGGCAATGATGCTTAATGCCGGACGAGAATAGATGTTGATGCTTATCTAAATAATCTTGTGGTCATGTTGTCATGAATGCTGTTATTTAATGGACTCCAGGCAAAGAGAACTAGAGTGAGGAACTCTTGGTTTTCATCCTAAATCGACAAATATTAGGCTAGAGATGACGTGAAATCAATGATACCTAGTCGTTTCATAGTCTACCCAGCGTCAAAAGTACGTAACATTTGACGCTTGCCAGTGTAGGTGAAGCCTTGAGGTTTTGCTTCCAGTGTCATAAGTCATAACTGTCGTAAACTGTGGCACCTACACTGTCAAACTACCGCGGTAGGGCCCTGGACACTATTAGGGCGTAGGGACGTAGGGCCAGCGTAGGGATACAGTGCTACGACGTAGCACAAATAAAATGTATTACTTTACACGTCTAAAACCTTTTTCTTGACGAAAATTTTCTGAATTTGTCTTGTATAACACCGCTCATCCCCATGTTTACCCTCGGCTCACGAGATTGAATGTAATTTTGCGGCAAGCATATTAAAATGATCGTACACCAGGAAACCGAGTTCAGAGTCACAAAAGGCGATGGGGAGATCTATGCTTGGATTACTCTACGTAATCAAATAAGACATAATGAAGAGCTATACGTACAAAAGCCCCTGGCAACCTACTAGGATTCTGGAGCGAGCTTGGATGGCACTGCACGCCTTATAGACGAAAATATTTAAGTGCAGATACCTGCCTAGAAAGAAAAATTCGTAGAACTAATACCCACCCTGTAGGTTTATAGGAACCCTATAGGTTTTCTTGACAGACGCGACGGACGGACGGACAGACGGACGGACAGACAGACAGACAGACACCAAAGTGATCCTATAAGGGTTCCGTTTTTCCTTTTGAGGTACGGAACCCTAAAAATGCACTTTCATGGTTTTTGCGGCTCTTGCGCTTCATGGCAAGTCTTGCCGCTCTTGCGTTCGTATGCGATCACCTTTATTCCTCAACAGCGCGCTAACTAATTGAGCAATGCGGGTTGGGAGGATTTGGTTTTTTTAATTAAACATTTTTCATTAAATCGCCGCGGAATTTATAGTGAGCTTTAGGCTACATGGTCTATTTTTAATATGAGACTTAATTCCCTAACTAAGAGATGCATTTAGTGAAAGTTTAGTTCTGCTTTTAGTTAGGCTGGACTTGTTTACCCTGGAATGGACAGAATGTGCGTTTTGGAGTGAATAATTTCTTACTACGTCTGGGACCATTTTCTTCAAAAAAAAAAAACAACTAGACCAACAGATATTCAGAGCAACAGATATTACTTCTTAGATATGCATATTATTATATTAGGCACTGTAGTCATGTTTAATTTTTTTTTACATGTCCGTGTCTTCGAATAAAATAGAAAATCTATTAGGTATATAATATTTTGACGACCTCCTAGGGCAGTCGTCTTAAAAGAGGGAGCTCCGATAAGTAGCTGCAATTTGGGAATAAATAATTTCTAAATCGTCTCTGGTCTGGTCTGGTCTGGCCTAAGTATAGACTACGGCCGTCGCTAGTTACCACCCTTCGTGGCTAATGCTACTAAACTATTTATTGATCCGGTATGATGCCGTGTAGAAACTGATAAGGGCAATACCCTTTAATAAAACTAATTTAATTAGTTAACTAAAACTGCCCGCTTCCATCTTAGCTGTACATCACTTATCACCAGGTGCGATTGTAGTCGTGCAACTTGTCACCATGATAAACTTATGGCCAGACTACTACTGAGCACGGATTTCCTCTCAGAATAAGGATCGGATCTAGTGCGTAAACAACCATACATATAGTTCTATGACTACTTGGGATAGTATTAACACGGATTCGGATCGGATGCAGTGCGTAATCGCTCTAAATAATGGGGTCGCGTTAGCATCCTCCAGCTACGGAACCCTAAAAATGTATGTTCTGTCTAAAGCTTTGGTCTGGTGATCGTAACGCACAACGCTGCGGTATGCGGTATGCGTTGCCGGACACTCAATCATATGAAAAACGTCGAGAGTGTTCTCTTGTTCCGTCGCAGTATGCGTCAGCGGCGAGGGGCAAGCGCGGTGAAGTGGGGAGGTGTACTCCCGCACAGCGCGGCGTCATTCTCGGTTCAACGCTGCGGTGTGCGGTGTGCGTCACGGGTGTGCGTCACGGGTCAGTATGGAATTTTTCGAAGACAATTTAATAGAATTAGTTCGCAACTATCCTTCTTTATATAAAAATTTATAAAAAACAATTCTTCTTCTTCTTCCTCTTCAAGCAAAGCACAAATTACAGAAAAATTGTTCATGTTCACGTCTACCTTGGTAGCTGCGGCAAAATCAAATGACCACCATCACCGCAGGGACGCTAAATGCTGCGTCGTGACGCTGCGTTGCGACGCATACCGCAGCGTTGTGCGTTAAGATCACCAGACCAAAGCTTAAAGTGTAAACAGCCTGCCGCTCAGCGGATATCACTTGTGCCTCAAATCACAATGGCCGCGGACGGCTTGTTACGCGATGCGTTAGAAATCGCTTCGCTCTCGTTTCTACTAATTACACGATCCGCTGCTTTCCCGCTGAAAAACTACACGGAAGGATCTCTATGGCATCTCTGTGATGCTTAAGGCTTACTATTTACTATTGGAAATGTTTCCCATAACGAATTGAATCCTAAATTTTATAAAACCAGTCAAGTGCGAGTCGGGCCTCGCTCTTTTAGGGTTCCGTGCATAATTATGAATGTATATTTTGGATGTATGAAAAAGAAAAATCCAAAAAATGTTCGTTTGTTTTGGTCACAGCTTACAAACTATTTTATAAATTGTAGTTTTCAATATTTGGTGTTGAAATACAGTATATGGTACATAATATACCGAAATTTCTAGCTACGGCCGGAGCCTCCCACCAGACCAGATCAGAAATTTAGAAATTATAAAATACCAATGCTCTGCCGGGAATTGAACCAGCGATTTCCCACTAATAAGATCAAAGCGCTTACCACTGCGCCTGGGAGGCTGTCAAATTATCCAAACATTCCTGTAAAAACAATACCCGAATAAGTTTTTGGGACTTTTCCCAAACCCGCGTGTGGCAGATGATTATAATTCTTGAAGTTTTAGTTTTATCACCTTATTATCTTTCTTCTATAATATGAATTATTGATATTCAGTGATGGTACCCTAATTGATACAAATAATTAAGAGTCTTTCTAAACTGACTAACCAGCCCCATACTTACTTTTATATTTCTTAGAAATAAACTAGGTAAATTGGTGTTTATATATCTAACACAATGGAAGAGCATTGCGAGTTTGTCTCGCTTCAGAGGCTGCCTGCGGAAATCTTCCGCAGTTGTTCCGTCCTTTACGCTCTATATATCAAACGCTAATGTGCGATAGAGATGCTAGAGTAAACCGTATAGATAGATATACTGTTAAAAGATATGTGTTTATGATTTATGATGGTTACCGTTTGTTGGTCAGTAGTGACCGCGCATCATGCTTTTATTGTGTTACTGATTTATTCAATACATTTATTTTATTTTGATAAAGAATAGAAGGCACGTTGGCCTGAAGAAGCCTATGGTTTTCTAAATTGAGATACAAATAAGCCCTTGTTTGCAACCTCACCTGGTGGTAAGTGATATAAAACTGTATAATAACGGGCTGCGCCAAACACAAAAGGCTAACAATCCAACGATAACCAGCTTTTCTCGTTACGTCTTCTTGGTTTATGAGCTATTTTTCAAAGGTACCACAATAGCTTATCTTCAGAGATTAAGGCTTAAGACGTTCCAAATGGTGAGCACTTAATTCGCTAAGAGAATTTATCGTCTTGCTGAACATTCGGCGTTCAAACAATGACGCGCTCAGCATCTTAACTAATGCTTAACTACGATAAACATTTCGGTTAAACAAATGAAAGCTTAAAGCCAAACAGAAAAAGGGAAACATTAATAAAAAACGGCATGATGCCGGATGCAACAGTCCGTGTGTGTGTGTGTGTGTGTGTGCGTGTGTGTGTGTGTGCGTGTGAGTGTGTGTGCGCGCGCGTGTCTGTGCGCTTGTGTATGTGTGTGTAAAATAGGTACGTCCTATTATGGTACCTACCATATTTTGATGAACACAAACTAAAAACCTAAAGAAAATACGAAAACTTTATTCAAACTGCGGATGCAATTTAGTAGCCACTTATATTTAATGAGGGAACTGCATCAAAGACAAGCCAGGCCGGCGTTGAAATTGTTGCTAAGAGTTTAATCAGACATGCCACAACCACATCTTTCGCACATACCACAATATTATTTGTCGCAATGGCTTTCGAAATCGTGTGTTATCGTGGCCTCGCGGCACTTGCTGCAAGCCACATTGTCTACTACTAATTTTTTATAGTTTGTGGGTGCAATAACGCAAATTCAGGCAGCTGCAGCGAGACCATTCACATACAACCACTGCCTGGTGATATTTTTTCCGCTGTGCAAAATATGTTGTTGGACGTGGTCTGTCTGCATAGACACTAAATTTTTAAAAATACATTTCAATTCCTTACTTTGAGATGCTCAGAGATTTAAGAGTCAAAGTTAATTAGATTCCATGAATTTGAATACCCTTGGCAGTTTATGGAAGAAAACTTTTCTACCTTTTTGCATTTATAGCTCGGCTAATTGAAGACTAAATGTCGCTTCAACTTAGTCTAGACTAGGTAGATGCTCTGAGTAAGCTCACAGCAAACAAAATAATAAAGTGAAGTCGCCTTACTTAAGTAAGCTAATTAAGAGGGCTCTCTCCGTCACTCGTTTTATACCATTTCATACAATCGTAGTTCCAATTTCATTTGAATACTAAGCAACCAAAGTCCATGAAATTTTGCAGACATATTCTAGAAACTAATATCTATGTCTGTGGTTTTCCAGATTTCTTTTAAAATATTCGGTTTCAAAGTTACGCGGTCTTAAAATTTTCATACAAATCTTTGAGCCCCTGTAATTTTAAAACTACACATTTTTAGAAAAATCTAAAACACCACAGACACAGATATTAGTTTTTAGAATATGTCTGCAAAATTTCATGGACTTTGGTTGCTTAATATTCAAATGAAATTGGAACTACGATTGTATGAAATGGTATGAAACGAGTGACGGAGAGAGCCCTGTTAACGGCCGGGTACCAAAACAGACAAATGGCTATTTGACTCTTGAATGTAACATTATGCGCAAAAACAGACGATTAGTATATTATACACATTTTTGGGTTTGGAACTCTATTTTCAATAGACTTAGCAATGCAATCTCATTATTAATTAATAAAGTATATAATTTTAAGTAGCTAATTAAATGACGTGTTGAATTTAAAGTTTAAAAACTCTTTATCGTGAATTATGGTTTTCATTAATTCCAGTTTTGATAAAATAAAAATTTTTAAGCTCATAAGTATGGTTTTAAAGGTCAATTTGTCAAAAAAAGTCAACTGTAAAACATTTGGTAGGTACTGTCGTTCTTAAAAGATGCAATGCCCAAAAGAATACTTTTCTACGAAAATGAAACTTTGGTATCTAATCCTAACTTGGACGTAGCAAAGATAAAATTTTAGCACCTTCACGAAAAGAATCGCTCAAGCTCTAAAGTCTAGATCTGACGAAAGTTCTATATCAAAGGATTCCCGTATGAAACTCGAACTACAATAAACTCGCCGTTCCTAGATTTATCCTATTCAGAAAATGTTGCGGTTTTGCCAAGTAAATATCTAAATTGAATTTTCATCTTACACTAGCTGACGCCCGCGACTTCGTCCGCGTGGATTTAGGTTCTTCGAAATCCCGTGGGAACTCTTTGGTTTTCCGGGATAAAAAGTAGCCTATGTGCTAATCCAGGATATTATCTATGTCCATTCCGAATTTCAGCCCAATCCGTCCAGTAGTTTTTGCGTGAAGGAGTAACAAACACACACACACACACACATACAAACTTTCGCCTTTATAATATTAGTGTGATTGGAACGGTCAGGATTTTGTATTGAAAATATAAGAATCAGGGCTTATCTGGTTGTGCTTCGGCCGAACATGCCTATAGTGTGTCGTGCGAACATAGTATACGAAAAAGGCATGAAAGATCCCAATCCTTTAAGAACTTACTATGGGAGCGCTCATACTGGATGCAAGTTAGTCGAATCCAGAGTAGACGTTTCCATAGTGCTCAAAGAATAGGAAACGTACGTGCGTGTTCGAACGACCGAATGTCGTACGAAAAAGCATGCAAAGTGACCTAAAATAGACTGTGGCAGCATGTTCGCATGTCACATATTGTTGCTCTGGCATAAAACAGTCTTAACATACTGAGTACAAAACACAACCAACCACTAATCACCGACTAAAACAAAAAAAAATCATTTCGTCAACGCCATGAATATTTCATACAAATATTTTTCACCAGTTTTTACATTCATATTTTTTTCATGCAAAATCTCGCGTCACCTCAATAAACGTTGTGGATTCACGCTTCTGAAATCCAATCATTTCACGCGTACAACAGCACAATAAACTGCATTTTTACTCATCGGAAAGCGGAAGTGGTTTCCCTTGTGGGAGAATAAATTCGTTTCTATTTTACAGATTTTAACCGATTTTACTTGATTTAAAGAGCAAAGAACGAGTTAACCTTTAGTTTATACAGCGACGAAATTGTACAAAAAAACCGTATTCCGAACACAGACGTGATGTCACGGGATCCGTTATTCCGGCTGGATATTCCGGCCACAGGCGTCGATAGTCTAGTGGTTAAGATGTCGGCCTCCTAATAGGAGGTCGAGGGTTCGATCCTAGGCGATCCTGATTTTGATGGACGGATTTTGACAGTAGACAGACTGTTACGGAGGCTATACTTTTTATCTCGGAAAATCAAAATGTATCCACGGAATTTTTGAAAAACCTAAATCCATATGGAATAAACTTGCGGGCATCTTCTATTAGGAAATTTTATAAGGTCCTATTTTCGACGTGAAATGAAATTATTATGACATTTTTAGTATTCCGCAAAGGCTAGGCAAAGGCGCAAACTTCCTTACTTCATCATCCGAGTGAATAGCTCGCATTTTTTCACATCCTTACCTTTGAGATGAACATCTTTGAGCGCTCCTCTCAACTTTATAGCAGCTGGCACGTATTTACTGTTAAGGGTCCTAATTGAAAAATTTGCGACTTTCGGAAGCTTTATATATCAAAATAACTATATATATGCAAGATCTTTGATTTTTCAACCATTTTGTGTATACCTATCTATTAAAATTTAAATTATATATTTACTCTAAAACCGTCACCAAACCGCAGCTATACATATAGAGTCGTTTTTCGACTTAAAATAAAATAATATTTTGGCTTTTTCACATCCTTAACAGGACTCTCTCCGTCACTCGTTTCATACAATCGTAGTTCCAATTTCATTTGAATATTAAGCAACCAAAGTCCATGAAATTTTGCAGACATATTCTAGAAACTAATATCTGTGTCTGTGGTGTTTTAGATTTTTCTAAAATATGTAGTATTAAAATTACAGGGGCTCAAACATTTGTATGAAAATTTCTCAGACTGCGTAACTTTGAAACCGAATATTTTAACAGAAATCTGGAAAACCACAGACATAGATATTAGTTTCTAGAATATGTCTGCAAAATTTCATGGACTTTGGTTGCTTAATATTCAAATGAAATTGGAACTACGATTGTATGAAACGAGTGACGGAGAGAGCCCTCTTAACGCTGGGATGAACATGTTTGAGGGGTCCTTTCAGCTTTATTGCCGGCACGTGTTTACGTGTTAACCTAAAGGAAAATTTATTGTATTTGAGAGGTACGCTCCAAATTGTGTAGAATTTTTTGCTGTTCTACGGAAAATAAAGAATGAAAGATTAAGGCGTTAATCTTGGCCAGGAATCTAAAGTTTGGAATACTGCTTATTCGCCGGGACTTCCACACGCCACAGTCTTGCGCCGCCTGAATCCAGCGGCTCCCTGCGACTCGTTTGATTTTGTCTGTCCGCCTAGAGGACTATTGGAAAACTCCAATGCAGCGCTTGTTTGTTCACTTGTGTTCAAATGCCTATGAAATTTAAACTTGCTACCAAGACATTTAAATGAACAATATCGCGTAGATACGTCCATCTTTTGGTTCTATGGACTTATAAAGATAAAATTCCGCCCTTAGGCGAAATTATAGTCGCAAACCTCATTCAGCCGTATTAGCTATGTACACACAATATGTACTACAAACATATTAATATTAGGTTAATCAAAGTTTATGTGCACATACTAATTTGGTTCCATCGTCCTCTAGTAGGTATGTTATATTTATTTCTCTGCACGATTTTCCATCTTATATAACTACATCTTTTATTTTTTCTTTCTTATTTTCTTAATTCTTAGATTTAATGGTTAATATAAGTGATTAGGGATATTATAATAACCGGGACCGAGCGACGCGACGGCTAAACGTACATTCTTGAAGGCCAAAGGACCTCCAAAGCCGGTTACCCATCCAGTTATCGACTGATATGTTGGTGACATGTCCCTAGGCTTAGTTTATGGTAAGTTAAGGCAAAGAAAGCCTAACTACATTGCTTAATTTTTTACAATGATTAGATGGAAATTTATCTAATCACTCCAACCTAAACTAACCTTCACATCACTTGATAACTTCCAAAAGCTTCGAGATTATACAAAATATTTTCTTTCGCCTTCTTTCGAGCAATTTTACTTATTTTTAGCTCTTCATCTCGAAATCATTGTTTTACGACCTTAGCTATCTCAAACCTTTTATATTGGCGATTTCACTGAAGCTTATTTTTGGGAAAGCCATAGGGACTGTTAGCTTTTCATGTTAACACCTTTAGTATTACACCCCAGACGAAAGAAATAATGCAGGAAAATCTGTGAGCCAACCTCATTATTTTCGTAAGAAAAACTCTACCACCTCTACCAATATGTGACTCTTAAAAAGAGGTTACGACACTCAGCAATTTCTATTCATTTTGAACATGGCAGACATGGAACGTTCATAAAATACCAACATGGATTGATAAAGTTATAGGTATAAAATGTGCCTTTCGTAGCATGCAGTGTTTCACTGGGGTCGCAAAATACAAACTATAAAAATATCCAAACAAAGAAAATTATAAATCATTTTTCTCTGCCTTATTATGTTTCACTTTACCTACGACGTACAAACGTTGAATTTTGAACTTTATTCTAATGCAGTAAGTACTAAAATTTGGTGACAAAAAGTATGATACATCATAATCCGCGGAAAGATTTACATATCATAACATATGAGATACGCTATGAAACTAAGCAAATTAGTTTTTTACTCATTTTTCTGCATAATTTGAATTGCAAACCTTGCTTTAGTTATGGCCAAGGATAAAATGCAAAGAAAGAAAATCTTTTTCGCATTTTCATTTTATACTTAATAATAACACGTTTTAACTTTGATAGAGTTTGTTGGTAACGTTTATAGAGTAACAGATGAATATTGCATTTCTAGTTGGTTAAAATATTATTATAACTCAACGTTTATTTTGTTCAAAGGCCTTAGTGTAACTTCATGTTGACTTACGTGGCATGTAAGTTAGTATAATTCTATCATTAGGATAAACGAGTATATACTTCGTCGTACATTTCGAGAACTCGCTCGCCATTTTCACTCGAAGAGTTATGTCAAAAGTATGGTTTACCCTTAATTTAAGCACATGACAGTAGACACTTAAGGCTGGGACACACCAAGCGCGTATGCAGCACGTAAGCGTAGACGTAGGGCGTACCATGACGTTGTAATGTATGGAACTGTATGAGATATGGCATACCGCTTGCGTGACGTGAACGTTCGCGTAGACGTAATGCGTGCTGTCATGTCTATGGATTCACGCGCGTCACTACGCGCGTGGTCACGTGTACGTGCTGCATACGCGTTCGGTGTGTCCCAGCTCTTAAAGCAATTATGGCAAGCGCTACACCTCTTTACATCGTGATTTGACACCTACAAACAATTTTGGCAACGCCCGATGTCACTTTTTTACTTACTTTTTTACATTTTTACTTACGCGAGAGGCTCGGGCTTTACTATTTCAATATTCTTCACAGTGTATTACATAGTTAACTAAGGCACAGTTATTGTAAACACAAGAAGTAAAGACATCTTTACTTCTTGTGTTATATCAATAACCATTACATACTTACCTACCATATACCTACTCAAAAAACTTATTGTTATATCGGTTGATAAGAAACTTAGCAATGACAGATTGCTGTCGTGAAACAAAACGTTATTACTTGTAAAACACATCGTTAGCAGCAAATAGCAACATCTTGCTTCAACATGCGATATTGAACAATGAACTTGATGCTATAACTTATGCAAATGGATGAGGGTAGCGTGTATAGACACGATCTATAGTAATTTGTCATTGATATTAGCGAGAGTTATGTTTGAAGTGCAATGGATGCGTGTAAAGATGAAGATAAATTGTATGTAACTCCGTAGGTAGTCCAGTTGTTGATATGCGAAAGCAATGCTATATAATATAGTGCACCGGTTGACTGATATTGAGGACAGGGTGCGGGTTGCGGGAGGGTGCAAGTTAAGGTGATACGTAGATCTACATATCGCCTATATGACGGGAAGTGTTCTGAGCAGTTGTTTGATCATATTTCCACCCTCTCATGTTCTACGACCGAATGGCACACCACCAAAAGCGATTTCACCCTCAATACCAATATGCACCAGACACGCATGTCTGGTGCATCTTGACCACCCGTTGTACCAGATGTTTTTCCACGCCATATGCAAACTGTGGAACCAACTCCCTTCGGCGATATTCCCACTAGATTTCAAAATGGGGTTATTCAATTCAAGGGCACATCAACAAGTCCCTGAAAACTCAGCAACACATTGGCGGTTCCTCTGGTGCAGTAAATATCCATAGGCGACTCGACGTTAATCACGTATTCATATTAGGTGACCTTGACGCTTGCTCATTGGCTCGCTATATATTTTAAAAAAATATATTTACGCTTTAAAAATTTAAATATAGTAGGTATCGCTAAATGTTATATCTTTTAGTGGGTGTAGAGTCTGTACGCTTTCATAGCTCTGCTATCCGCCCATCGATAAATAGTAATTTAACGTTTTTCGAGATGTTAGTGTTACGAGTGGAAACAGAAAGTGTGTAACGGTCATTAATGCCAAGGAATTCCCATTAAGCCAATAAGGGTTGTTTTTAGTACAAATAGATTCATCATTGGTTTGTAAATTCACTTATAAAGTGTTAATATTGTTTTGATCTGTTAGTCGTATTCCTTGCTAAGAGTCGCGATCTTTTACGTTTGATAACATAATGGTAGGGGTTTTCTTGTTAGTAATGTGTTGGGCTCCCTGATCCTTCTCCATAGAAAGAGAACGGCATGTCGATTCATGAAGCTTACGATTTTCAAATTCTGACCTCCTTCATTGGTCACCACTCACCGTTCCTTTTACCGACTTCGGTTAACGTTGTTTACCCTGCGCAACGGACTAATATGCGCTGTCGAACTTGATCATAGACAGATTTATAGAGCGTTCTTTGCTCAGACTTACGATTCAGTTGAAATAAAACAGATATATGTCAGCCATATATACCTGTCTCGTTTTAACAGTGTTTTAAGTCTGAGAAAAGTCTGAGTTCGCTCTTTCATTTCGCCTTAATTTCTTCCTAGAATATTTCTACTTATATATATCGAACTCTATTTGCTTACTAGGTTTAATACAGCCTAGAATGTCATGAATTCAAGTCACATATTTGATGTATGTCGGGAGTCTATTGTGGAGTTTGAACAGCCTATGTCGCTCGACGCGTCAAGATCGATAGTTATTGCTCGGCTGATAGGTATGAAATATAGGCTCTATAGGCCTGTCCGGTACTTCAATTTTGAGTGATAAGGCTGGATATAAAGCCCTCATCAGACATAATGCGTAACGTCGTCGTTATAACAACACAGTAGGATATCAGTCTAGAGTTGGACCATTTCACAGGTGGCATATGCATAATGTTTGTGTGTGTGTTCGTGTGTGGATTTTGGACAGCCTATGTCGCTCGTTACGTCAAGATCGATAATAATGATTGCTCGGCTGATAGGTATTAAATATAAGCTCGTACGGTACTTCGACATTGAGTGATAGCTACGCGTTGTGGCGTGCCTGTGGCGTGTGTGTTGCGCGTCTGTAGCGCTTGTGTGGCGCGTTTTATCTCAAAATAAAACCAAGGGTTCCCTCGAAATTTTTAATAAACTTAATCTTGGACGAAGTCGCAGGTATCATCTATTATTTCACTAGTATTCGGCTTCTGCGCTTGTATTCATTGCAGTTATAGTGATTATACCCTGAGGCGTTACCTTAAATGAGGGACACAGAACTCTAGACTTAGAACTCCAGACCGTGTGGGGTGCTCTGAGATTGGTGTTCTGATTGAAACCGTCCACAATGTAGCCTAGGTACTTACTATATCTGTCACGTACCTACTTTAGGTAAGTATCGTACGGCGGCCTCGATCAATCGCTATGCCTCGGTCACGTATAAAGGGGTTCATATATATATTATAATACCCATTAGGACTTATATAAAGAACCTGAACGGAATAACTAGTAGGACCTCCCGACCAAATTACAGATGCGACGGCCAGTTTCAACTGATCCTAGCTAACTACGCGTGACGATAGGTTTTTTTAAAAATCCCGTGAGAACTCTTTGATTTTCCAAGATAAAAGGTAGCCTATGTCTCCAGAGTAGAAGCTATTTCTGTACCAAATAAATGATATCTGCAAGGTTTCCAATTTTCCGGTCAGTCAGTCAGCTAATTCCTCTTATAGGTATATTATATTGATGATGATAATGATAGGAGGCAGCTGGTAGAAGATTGTAGAAATCTTCCCTGTAAGATCAGCACCACAGCATTTTTCGTAGGGCGTTCAAAGTGATAATAGGTCTAGTTTATTGTTATTGTTAAGTGACCATATCACACCCCTGAGGGAAGCAATGCCGTTAAAACTCGAATTTTATTGAAGAGTTCCATAAGCAGGGTTTGGGAACATTTTTATGATATTTTTAACCCATGTTAAAAAATGAGCTTGTTTTAGTTATCGTCTCGGTTGAACTTTTGTAATCAAACACCACTCCAAACTGTGTAAAATTATAATGTTGTTCGCCAATTTTTTGCTCATAAAATGAAAATTCTTGTTTTAAAGAGAACTTACTCAAGAGTTCGTTATCCACTACTAGCTAGTCTGCCCCGACATTGCTCGGGTGGAATCTCTGATAATAATCTTTTCTATGGCGTAGCTATAGAGCGTACTTTTCCAAGTTGAAATTCGCTAAACACATTAAGAAGAACATTATAAAGAAAACCTACATACAAAATCTCAAGTTTCTAAAATAACATGTGAAGCAGAAGATAATGGCAGAAGATGGCAGATAGGCTACTGAGTACGGGTCCTATCTTAAAATAATAGCTGAGGCATTGTCCACCGAGCTGACCAAGTGCGGTTGGCAGACTTCACAAACTTTGAGAGCCTTATGCAGCATTTACAGGCATGCAGGTTTATTCACGATGTTATCCTTCACCGTTAAAGTAAGTGATGTACATAACTCCAGAAAGCTATAGGTGCGTTCCCGTAATGGCACTCCGGGGCCCAGACTCACAGAATAGGGGGCCGAAGTCTTCACAGCGACGCTATTACCGCTTTTTACAGGTAAGCTTTAACTAGAGCTAATAGTAAGAGTCCCAATGGACATCTTCACTTCTAAGAGTCATCCAATCGTACTTCAAGCATCATCGGGTATATCAAGGGCCTTCAAGATTAAGGGCGTTTACGGTCCCCAATACATCCCTGCGGTCGGTCATCCTTTACAATTCGCGATTGGAGGGTCCGCTTTCAATTTGAATATCCGTTATGGATTACTGATAATTTGGAAATTTTTCGGTAAAAGGGTACCTTTACGCAATCGTCTGGTCGCTGTAGATTAACGAGAGATGAATTGAGTTAAAAACTAGAAACGAGTTGGCGAGCAATGAGAATCGAGTGTGTAGTTGGGATACTTTTGTCGCTGTGAGTGAGTGTGCGAGTGTGAAGGACATGTAAAGTGTAAACGTCCGTCATACTTAATTAATCCTTGCGTAAAATATGCTCTCTTGGTGATCTAAACACTTTTTGTGCTTTTAAATGCCCTGCTATCAACTAAGAAAGTACCTATACATACTTTCGTAATTATATAGTAGACTAGAGGATGCCCGCGTTGATTTCGGTTTTTTAAATCCCGTAGGAACTTTTTTTCCGGGATAAAAGTAGCCTATATCTTTCCCTGGGAAGTATCGCAAGTCTGTACCAAACATTAAAATCGGTTCAGCAGTTGGGCCGTGAAAACGTAGCAGACAGACAGACAGACACATTTTCGCATTTATAATATTTTAGTATGGATTACAAATTCGCAAAATGTCAGCGTTGCTAAATGTCGTAGGTCTGGGAGAGCTCTGGGATCGTGGACCAATAAAACTGGATGCAGTTATATTAATTGATGATAGGACCCATACATGAAGAGGGTGTAATTATTGCAGTTGCAAATCAAACCAATTGACGGGTTTGATAGATCGGACGGGCCGGAGAAACGTCGGCATGGCGATAATAATTAGGAAAGTGAACGAGGCAATTACGCCGGCCCGCGCGTCTGCGCCCGCGTCGCATACTAAAAACGTCTGGCGCAATGCAAGGGAGGAAGCGTGGGCAATATTATCAACTGGCAACTAAAATAAGGTGTAACCAGAACGCTAGCAAAAACTTAGGGTTATTATTATACTACCTAAATACAATCCAATGCCCAATAACTATTTGCCTTATTTTCTAGTTTTAGTGATTTAGTTTTTCAAAACTCGCAAAGTATACCGTTCAAAACTCGGGTCAATGCCCCACCTACGACGCGACATTGCAGATAAGTCAGCAGTTAAGTTGTAAAAGGTATATAACAATAGACTGACGGACAGACATACATCTATTTAAATAATAATACAAGCAGAGTATGGGTCAAACTTGTTGGCTAAATAAAAAAATAATTGTATTATTGGAAATAATAAAAACATTAGATAACGGCTGATATCTTTGTCATGAATAAAGTACAGTCACGATCAAAAATTCTAGAGAAATTTAATTTGTGGAGTTTTAAATTAAATTGTAAGTACTTTTAAACTACTCTTTTTACCGACCCCACGCAGCTTGGCATAAAGACATGAAGAAGAAGAAGAAGCTACCACCCTTGTAAATACCCTCAATATTTTATATTTTAATTGGTTATTTATGCTCAAATATATTATTAACAACAAATTAAAACGGACAGACAGATAGACACACTTTCGCATTTATAATATCAGTATGGATTATAATATTACTAGCTGATGCCCGCGTCCGCGTGGAATTAGGTTTTTAAAAATCCCGTGGAAACTCTTTGATTTTCCTGGACAAAAAGTAGCCTATGTACTAATCCAGGATATTATCTATCTCCATTCCAAATTTCAGCGAAATCCGTCCAGTAGTTTTTGCGTGAAGGAGTAACAAACATGCACACACACGCACAAACACACAAACTTTCGCCTTTATAATATTAGTGTGATGTGATTTTAGATCTTCTATCTTTGTTGTTACCGAGCTTCCTCTAGGATCAGGGATTTGGAAAAATATGAGTAGGTACATAATAAAAGGTACCTACTTAAGTTTTACAAATCCCAATGAAAGTTTAAAAAGTTGTGCACATTGGTTATGATTAAATATTGTCGAATTTACATAGTAATGTAATTATTATGTAGTACAAAAGTATGGAATGAAGAAGCACATATTGAATTAATTACACCGGATGGTTCATCATTTTAATCGAATTTTAATGTGGTTTTGATTATTCTGCACGTTGATTGTTGCGGTGGATTGTGAGAGAATATCTCTTAATTTATCAAACAGACGTGAATAAATGTTGAGGTTTATGATTACGTAGGTATACAAACTGTTCGTCCCTAGTGAAATTAATCATCCTGAAAATTTTGTGGATGTTTTCATGTGATTCTATATTTTAAAATCTAGATCTTCAGTATATTCGATATACAACATTTTATTTTCAGAGTAAAATTGACCTTGTCTTTGTCTTAATGTAACCAACACTAAATACTACCAATTTTAACACACCTTTTTACTTGGGTTGCTAGTGTAGATCTATGAAGGAATTCGGCTCTGAATATCCTTTTTTTAATATATTTTCTTGCTGTGTCGTTCATTTTTAAAATATTAATATTCCAACAGTAATCTCAAATACCAAAAGCTGTAAACCACAAATCTTCTTATCAAGCACACTTGCGGTGAAGCTGCCACGTTGAAATAGTAATTAAGCTGCAAGCTACTATAGCTATTTGTTATTTATTCCGCACTACTGCCAGCACTAAACTAACGGTAGCTCATTTATTCACATAATACTTCCGCAAGGCGGCTTGTTTAGATAATTTGCAATTCATTAATAAGAGGACGTGACTGGCGCTTTTAGTTAAAATCCAATTGACGCTCAACTTAACAATCTCTTCCTTTTCCTATGAAAAATATCTAAAGACGACGACGTCCGTTAGATTTTTAGCCACTTACGTGTTTAGAGTTTTAACTAATGTTCAAATGAAAAAATAGTCGGTGTATTTTTCCTTCGCCGTCTCATTCTGAGAGGAGACTTGTGCTTAGTAGTGGGCCCTTTATGGGTTGGGATGTTGATGATGATGATGATGATGAAGTTTATTTAAACACGACTGAAACTCTGATTTTGCCTCAAATTAAGGGTAAAACTAGGTAGTAGAGAATCAGGCATGATTTTCAACACCTGGCCTACCTACTTACGTTTTCCTACGATGAGTGTTCCCGCTAAGTGTAGAGACACACACAAACAGATTACGAATATATACCTACCTAATATATTTAGATATAATATCTAGATGTTAACTAAAATTGTAATCTTAAACGTTATGGCAACGACAGTACATCCAGGCGAGTGGATAACTGGGGCGAGTAATCAGACCGTCTGACGCCTGCGCATCAAAGCAATTTAATTGAAATTGTACAGTGGAGGTACACCATAATGTTCAGTGTGATATCTTGTACTTATCTTGATAGTAATTAATATGGTGCATGTAAATGAATCTTAGTACATTGTTGATGTTTGTTAATGAAGTTTGTTAGAAAGTTGAGATTTTCTCCGGCAAATTACTCATACGTTGATTCTTAGATAAAGGTCTCACTCAAACATTAAAGGTTTTTATCAGCATTACGAGTGTATGACGATTAAAAATGTCGATGTTTAAGGCTCTTTACTGGGCGTGAGTCTTCTTGCAGAAGGAGAAGGGTTTGGCCAATGGCCATAGTGCGGATAGACAAACTGCACATACCTACCTTTAAGAACATTATGTATGTAGTATTATGGAGAACTGCAACTGGTATTTAATTCAAATTTTTAGTATGGTCTAAAATATTTTTATATTTCAAGGATAGGCTTCTGAAGTGAATTGAAGATCAATATAAGTCAAAGTAAATAAAGTTATTTTTATTTAAAAGGTTAGTTGGTTAAAATGGTAAAAAGGATGGTCGAATTATCCTAAGATCAGTAAGTGAGTCAAAGTAAATAAAGTTATTTTATTCAAAAAAGTTGATCGGTCGGTTACAATCGTAAAAAGGATGATAGAATTCTCTTGAACTTTCGACAGTATTTTCACCATATTTGAAAGTTCCGAATATTGTGAAAATACTGCAAAAGGCAAAATAAAAACACTGTCTCACTGACTTCAACTGCTGGGTCTAGAAGTTAAGGTTTTTGACTAACAAAGTTTTTTTTCTATAATGTAGATTGTAGATAGACCCTAAACGTCCAACGAGATCTCTTTCATCTCTTTAAAACCAAACTACGCGGACATAGTCACGGGATAAAGGTAAATCTGAAAATATCGTTAAAAATTTTGGCATATCTACACTTCATTGATTCTTATACAGCCCTTGAATTTTGCACAACGTGAACCAATCAACAATATTTTTCACCAAGAATAACGACTGGAAAAAGCAATTGTCAATTTGCCGCTCTAGGATTTCGATAAAAAAATGCTGTCCGATTTTTGTTAAACTACGCGACACTGCAAAACGGACCTGAAATAAAATCTATTTTCACACGAGGACACCTGCAACTCAAGCATAATCATTGTGACATATCTCCCAATCGGATTTTGCATCGACACTCTCGACCTTTTCTATTAATCACAGAATGGTAAGAGTTTTCTTGGTTAAAAATGCAGCGGCTTCCCTAATCTTTTTGCTTTTGACTTGATTTTAAGAATCCCGTGGGAGATCTTTGATTTTTCGGAACAATAGATGGCCTATGTCCATCCCCAGGATTCAAGCATCTGAGTAGGCACCAAACTGTGAAAAGCTACCAGACAGACAGACATACACACTTTCTCATTTATAATATTAGTATAGATGGATGCCAGTGATGTAATGTCTGGTAGCAACGGCTGAATACTAGTACTAATAGGTACTACTACTCTCCGAGACATGAAGTAAACGAAAGGCCAAATCCGGACCTGCAAAATCGTTGTTCCCGCGCTGTCGCATCTAAGTGTTCCATCGACAAAACCAAGCTTTCTCGTTTTGATTCTGCTTGGTCTGCAGGAGCTTGATTTACAATTTGCTCGTTCGTTTCGTATACAAGAAAATTAAATGAAGTCACAACTTTCGTTTTTACTTTTCCGCAATGCGTATGTAAATGTGTAAAAGTCGAACATTTGCGTCGCTCGCGAAAAATCCCGTCCAGTTTATCCCGTAGGCGTAAATTGTAACACGTTTCGGGGTGTGGTTTTACATGGTTTCTACTCGTTTGTGGCCAGAGTTTGTGGTTTTTGCAGGTAATAAAAATCACAGGGGTAAAGCCTACCAAAACATTTCCATAATTTAACCTACGAGGATGTTTGATAAATCATATAAACAATACTATTGAGGTATGTAGGTATAGTAACAAATAGAGCAGAAATTCTTTCGTTGTCTCTGCTACTTGACAAACTTTCTAACGGTCCTTTGAGTTCACAGTAGTTTTTACGAGTTCATTTCCGCGCTCACCTGTTTGCAGGGTTTTACATTGGAGTTTTAAAGAAACTGTTTAAGTCCTCATATCTCCCACGGGTATCACGCTACAGGGTTTCTTATTTATTTGGTACATTTATCATTTATCGGCCACATCGGCCCTAACCTTAGATTGTCGGTATGTTACGGACATTATCTTACACTTTATAAATATAAACTTGGAAGCCTTAATCTTTACCCTACAAACTTTCGAAGAGAATATTTTCAACACTGCACCAGGAAGCACCTGAAATTTAATGACCATGATACCTACACTATGCTAACAAAGGCAAGCATATTCATTTTTCACCCTTCCGAAAATATCGAATATCTGGTATACTGATAAAATTCATTTTATTTTTCATTTAATGAAGGGTAAAATAACGAAACTGTAACACTTTTGTGTTTGAATTTCATATTTAGGATGTACACTATAAAGTCGAAAATGTAATAGCAAAATCTGTGTGAATAAAAACACCTGCGGGTTTATGGTGCGTGAAATAAAATCCGCTTTGAACATTTGGCAAATATCTCGCACCTACACACTCCCTCACAAAGAAGACATGTATGTTGCTGTGTAATACAATAAGGCTAAGTGTATGCTGACACGCAGGCGACTGAGCTCAGAGCAGTGCAGGGCAGACCAGCCCTCGAATTGTGTAAGAAAAACGTATTCATCGTTATCGTAATAGACAGCAAATTCTGTCCTTTGATTGGTTGATTCGCTGTTTACATTTTTTCACAGCCAATCAAAGAGCAGAATTTGCTACCGATTACTATAACGATGAATACTTTTTTCTTACACAATTGGGGGGCTGATTTTGTAACGCATGAACGTACTGAGAGCTGCGTATGCTAATGCGCAGGCACGTGCGACACAGACATGTATGTATCTGTGCTGCTCTGCGTCGAATAACAAATTATAACGAATTTGCTACCGTTTACTTCAACTCAGAAACGTTATTCTTTGTCACTCAATTGCGTCGCAGCATACGCTCGTGACCTATGTCTGCCTCAACTGCCCTGCCCTGCAAAATCTGTACGCCAGCTGTGACTCAGCATAACTACGCTTAGACTAAGCGTTTTCACATTGACTGCAACTGCTGGCTGACAACCGCGTCGGCACAACCCTGCTGGTCTCTATCTCACGCTGTAATTCCTTGTTGCAGAAGTATCGGTGACGTACCGACGAGGGCTGCCTGTGATAACGGTGCCCTTGCCGTCGCGTCGCGAGAAATGCAGGTTCACCCTCCGCCCCGTCTCACAGACCGTCGGCGACCTCCTAGAACAGGTACCATCTTCTTCTAAACAGGTTTTTGTCATCCTCGCAGTCAGTACAGAAAAGAGCAACGGCCGTGTTTCTTGCTGACCCTTCTCGGTGGAAAAGGCATTCCGAATGAGTAGTAGATGTATTTTGACGATTCAAAATTCATTATTTAACGAACAAAACCTATTTCAAATCTCAGGTAAAGGCAGAAGACTCCAATATTGATATAATCGTTATCCTATCTTGTAACCTGATGGATGCAGAGCCGATTATTTCTACTTATATCCTTCGTTGTCAAGAAATTGCTCAAATGGAAATTATGTACTGAATAAAACCCATTTCAACTCTCAGGTGAAGGCGGAAGACCGTGGCGTGGAGAGAGCAGTTGCGCTGGCGGCGGAAGACCGCGTGCGCATCGCAGCCTCAGACACCGTGGAATCTCTGCTCGAGAATGACTTCAGGTTGCTCATCAACGACACGGAGTACTACGTCAAAAGCCCGCCACAGGTAAACACCGGTCAAGTTTCAATCGGACTCGCACACAAAGAGGTACGGAACCCTTCGTGTGCGAGTTTAAGACGATTCATGACCCCTGAGCCATTTTTGAGCAATTTTGACCCTTTTAGTCCTCTATTCTCCTTAGAATCCTCTTAAGAAATGACGCTTTAAATATTTGAGACCTAACTACAAATTCACGGTGTCCCTTTACTTGTGCAATAAGATATTGCTACTGGCCTTTCATGATTCTAAGTCAACCGAAGTACCCTGTAGGTTATGATTTCCTTGACGGATCTTGACAGACAGACAGACAGCGAAGTGATCCTATAAGGGCTCCTTATCCTATTACTTAAAAGGGTTCCATTTGGTCCGTTTGCTATAGATCCTGGAACCCTGAAAAATCTTTGCAATATCTTTAATCGCGTTTAATTTCCTCTTCTATATTATAACAGTAACCAAAAGCGTCTAAGGGTATATTTTAAGCAAATTCTATTTTCAAATTTAAGGTGCAATTATTAATGGAAGCACCAAGAATGCTTTCGGTACTCTGAGTACCTCGTAATAGCTCCTATTTTTCCTATACGTACACCATTTGATTTTTCTATAAGAATCACATCAAAGTAAGAAAAACCTTGAACATTGATAAATGAGTTCTCACGTAATTCAGGTTGAAGGTCCTACACCTTTGTGCCTCGATATGCCCGATAAGAAAGTACATTTTCTTTGTTTTATTAATGGAGTCCTTCAACGTAAGATATTGTAGAAGAAATCTTTTCATGAGGCTTGAAGAATTCTTCCATTAGCTACTTACACCTCCGCTACCTATTATCGCCTACATACACGCAAGTTTTTCAAAAGAAATAGTACATATTATTCCTTTATTTAGCATTGTAGCAATACTTTAGTATACATACATGATAACTAAAATATTTCCAGACAAAGCAGCCTCATATTCTTGCATAAATCTATACTTAATGTAACTAGCTATAATGTATGTCAAAGAAAAATAAGCGCCTTATAGGTATGCGCGTTCCACCTTAGGCTGCATTATCTCCTGCTGTTTGGTGTGATTACAGGCAAACGGAAGCCATTTAAACATTATTCAAATAAACATAACATAAAATGGCCGACCTCGTTCAGAAGTAACTCAGTAATCAGGCCACTCATTACGTGAAAGCTATTAGGTTAAGTACAGCTTTCAAATGCCCAACACATTTTTATTTGCGTTGAACATTTCTTTGTAGATTTCTATACAACGCCAATTAATTGAAAACCACTCTATGCAATTACATTATTACTAGGTGGTAGGTGTAGCTAAAAGAATTAGGTCCGAGCTACTGAAACCAATTGTTTCAGTGTTCTACTTTATCTATTTGAATCCACCCCAGATAAAACCGACCAGGTTTATGATACACCGAATGGTCTATTCATGATTGTAATTTTTTAAATGTATGCTTGTTTTAAATATAAAAAATAAAGATAAAACTCAATTTGTGTGTCGTGATTTTCCTGATCGCGCTATCGCCAACTGATTTCCATACAGCATAAAGCTACCTGCCAAGAAAAGCAAGCCAATACCTGCCAAGCAGCTTTTTAACCCCCGACCCAAAAAGAGGGGTGTTATAAGTTTGACGTATGTATCTGTGTATCTGTCTGTGGCCTCGTAGCTCCTAAACGAATGAACCGATATTAATTTAGTTTTTTTGTTTGAAAGGTGGCTTGATCGAGAGTGTTTTTAGCTATAATCGAAGAAAATCGGTTCAGCCGTTTGAAAGTTATCAGCTGTTTTCTAGTTTTCTTATAGAGGTTTTTTGTGTGGGGGGTTTTTTAAATTTTGAGTTATATATAATGGCCTTGGTCAACATTCGATTCTCATAGCAAAATGCACTTGATTTATCGAGGAAAACAATTCCAACAATATCGTTAGCCAGTTACATAATGGACTTCTTAGTTCTTATCCCTTACTTTATATCTCAATTGAAATTCCAATAGTCATTTGAAAACTCAATTTTCACAGGCTGGGAGATTTTAATGGCACTTTAATTTGAATTTCTCGCGTACAGTTGCAATCGTATTGTTGACCTTAATTAAGTATGAGTGTTTTCTTCAACCTCTTTTATTATACGTAATAACTAGAGAATACCCGGCGTGTGCTACTACGCTAAAAAAAGATGTTTTTTTCTAATACCATCTTCGCATTATTGCCTTTCTAATGAAATCGGTTTGGGGCACATCAGTCGGATGGTTTCAAAGTTTATAACAGATATTGGTAGAAACATTTTTGTGTTTTATAAGGACTAGCTGACCCGTCCGGCTTCGCTCGGGTGAAATCGGATACTTAAAATTATAGGTATAGCCTTCTGAAGACAACCCTGCAAGGAGCTGATCGTGGAAATGAACTCGCGAAAAACTTTTGTGAACTTGAAAGACAGTTTGAACGTTAACGAAAGAATCTAGGGCACCTTCTATAATTAGTTTTCTACTGGTGAAGGAATTATTAAAATCGCTTTGGAACTTTCAGAGTTTATCGGTTACAAACAGACAAATCTTTTTTGACAATATTAGTATAGAGTAGCTGATACCCGCGACTTCGTCCGCGAGGAATCATCATCAACATCTCAACCCATCGCTGGCCCACTACTGAGCATGGCTCTTGTAACTGAACTAACGGGGTCCTAAAAAACTCTACCCTATTTTTCCTTCGGATCTTTCTAAAGATTACATTTTAAAACAATTTCTTTAAAGTGGCACGTGTATCGTATAGCGGTAGGACCCCTTGTGATGTTGTGTCCATAATAAACCAAGAACTTTTAGAGCGTCGGAAATAATGAGTTCATCAGACTTAAACGACTTTACAGAGTTCAAGTATTGAAAATGTGTGATTGCGTATAACATCTCCCATGCATTCGGTCCGGTAAGACTATTGCCAGTGCGTACTTAGTTCGAGTATTGAAAGTGTGTTGTTTGTGTATGAATATTTATTTAGCATTTGGTATGGTGAGACAAGTGCTAGTTCGAGAATTAAAATGTGTGTTCCGCATAGGAACGCATTAAAATATGAAAGGATCATGAGACTGCTCTTACAAGACAACACTTCATATAGAGCCCTACTTATTAGACGTGTGTGTGTGAGTGTGCTTCTTCCTTAGGAAAGGAAGAAGTTGTGTGCGGCATCATTCACTCTAGTTGGCGTAAAAAGGGTTTAGAGTGAATGATGGTACGTAGCTCCACCGCGCCACGTACGGTGAGCTTCTGCCTTCCCTTGGTATCCCATCGTCATACTGGGACCCTCAATAAATCAAGAGATCAATATGGCACATAAAATACCAAAGAACAGTAGCTCCCCCCCCACACACGTCATCATCCGAATAAACAGCGCAGCGTATGCAAGCATACTTTAGGAAGTGGTGCGTGCCACTTATGATCCCACGTTGCAGCCGAAGCTGAAATAGCATTTTTATAGTGGTGCTCTCCCACTACAGACCTGTAATAGGTTTCAAGGACGGGTCAGACTCACTGCGGGAATATCCACAGGCCTTAACCCAACCTTCAGTATATATGCATTAGCGTAATTTTGTATGGGTATGTTATTAATATTGGCTAACCACCACAAGGCGGTTAAGTATTCCAACAAATGTCAGAATACAAACAGAACAGCAGCATTACCTGCCCTCTGTGGTCAGTCTGTTATTAAAGCACATTAGAATCATCTCAGCAAAGGATTCACAAAGCGCCTAAGACACTAGGGCTCTCCTTAGTTAGGATTGACAAAGCATCAAAGGCACCAGGGTTCTCCCTCGCGTAAGTTTCTTCCAACGCGCTCTGTCATATGTCAGATAGTTAGTTAATATCACCGAAAGCCATCTCAAGCCAAGATCACCGAACATCCGGAGGACACGCGGTTCTCCCCGCCTGAGCAGCCACGTCGTCAACAGTTCAAACATAGATCGCTTTTAGATCTTAGGAGGTATCGCCCCTATATAACAATTATATCTGTGTAATTAAAGTGGTCCCTTCTATTAGAATATTTGCTTAGAGTGTTTCTCTCCAAGCACCAACTTGGTCCGAGTCTCAACTCAGTATTCTTTAATATAAACTTTATGTATCGCCCCAGTACAGAATTTAAACAAATTAATTATCTCCGCGCATTACGACGTCCGCGCAGGCACCGCCCGCCGACGCAAATGCACGCGGTCCCGCTGTGCGAGCTACTTCGTTCACGTTCTGATTTCGACTCTGCTCCGAGCGCTACGACGCCCGCGCACACATCACTCGCCAACGCAATTCGACCGCGGTCGATCGCGTCTCTGCATCACCGACATGCGAAACGGTGTTTGCCTCTTTTCGAAAATTCAAAAATTAATTTTATGTCCATATGTGTAAGTACATGTCTACAAGTATTCACTGACCTGATTTTGATAAAATTGAAGTAAAAATAAATTTTAATTTTTAATTTTTTTTTTTTTTTTTTTTTTTTTTTAAATATTATTTTGTAACACTTTGGTGTAGAATGTAGGGTCGTTACATTCAACCCCCTAAATTCTATGAAGAATGCGAAAAGAATACCTTCTATGAAGCATGCTGAATAGAATTTACACTAGGAAATATAAGTCCTGTTTATTTTGCACTTTCAATGGTCAACCCCCCGTTCTTATGTTTCTATGACAGCTGAATTTATCTAAGATTAATATTCTTATACCCAGATCCAAAAGCGATCTATGCCTGATACTTAGTTTGACTATTTATTAAATTTACATCATATATCATTTGTTTTACACACTTCCCTTTCATAACTTACTACTTTATGCTCACATCTTTGTCATATCATTCTTCGTCAATCAATATATATAATATTTACTCACACATTCACTTGACAACATCCTGATAATATTCTCTCGGTTCTAAACAATATTAAGTATTTAATTACAGTACTTCTGTATTCTCCACTATCCCCTTTTAATTACCTAAGCGTCAATTTAATAATTCTTGATTTCCCCTAGTTAAGGTGTCTAGTGCTCCATCTATCAATGTTTCCGTTTTTAAGCTATCTATTTATTTATTATATCTTAAATTTTCACAAACACTGATTTTATGACTTTATGATCTAAAACTTATTAAGATTTCACGTTATAGCATGTGTTATGCTATAACATGATTACCCTATAATTCCTCTTAAAATCCACGTCTCCATCACCTATTATCCATCATCGATCAATATATTTAATTCTTTCGCTTCAACAACCTTTCTGTCTTTCGCTCTGTCCACCTTTTATCTATCGTCTTTCGCTTCATGAAACTTTCTTTATTTTGCTCTGTTCACCTTTCATCTATTATTTGTCTTTCGCTCCTTATTCTCTGTCATTTACTCCGTCAATCATTAAACATACCATCTCTTATAACCTTTTGCGCATATAAGCTTTAAAACAGGGTACTTGTACACTAGCTAACTCTCACAATCACGACACACAACCAGCTACCACAACCCCCTGTCAATTAGACAGTTACTACATTCTTACTTCCTTCTCTTCAATCATCTTTCCCCCACAACCCCCTGATAACAAGTCGTTTAAGTCTTTATGAACTCAAAATTTCCTTACTCTTTCCATTTCACGAGCAACAAATTGTAGGCTTTCGCCTACTTTACCCTACTCTATTTAGCCGTTATGACCAATCCTGGTCACGGCACCAAATTGTAACTGAACTAACGGGGTCCTAAAAAACTCTACCCTATTTTTCCTTCGGATCTTTCTAAAGATTACATTTTAAAACAATTTCTTTAAAGTGGCACGTGTATCGTATAGCGGTAGGACCCCTTGTGATGTTGTGTCCATAATAAACCAAGAACTTTTAGAGCGTCGGAAATAATGAGTTCATCAGACTTAAACGACTTTACAGAGTTCAAGTATTGAAAATGTGTGATTGCGTATAACATCTCCCATGCATTCGGTCCGGTAAGACTATTGCCAGTGCGTACTTAGTTCGAGTATTGAAAGTGTGTTGTTTGTGTATGAATATTTATTTAGCATTTGGTATGGTGAGACAAGTGCTAGTTCGAGAATTAAAATGTGTGTTCCGCATAGGAACGCATTAAAATATGAAAGGATCATGAGACTGCTCTTACAAGACAACACTTCATATAGAGCCCTACTTATTAGACGTGTGTGTGTGAGTGTGCTTCTTCCTTAGGAAAGGAAGAAGTTGTGTGCGGCATCATTCACTCTAGTTGGCGTAAAAAGGGTTTAGAGTGAATGATGGTACGTAGCTCCACCGCGCCACGTACGGTGAGCTTCTGCCTTCCCTTGGTATCCCATCGTCATACTGGGACCCTCAATAAATCAAGAGATCAATATGGCACATAAAATACCAAAGAACAGTAGCTCCCCCCCCACACACGTCATCATCCGAATAAACAGCGCAGCGTATGCAAGCATACTTTAGGAAGTGGTGCGTGCCACTTATGATCCCACGTTGCAGCCGAAGCTGAAATAGCATTTTTATAGTGGTGCTCTCCCACTACAGACCTGTAATAGGTTTCAAGGACGGGTCAGACTCACTGCGGGAATATCCACAGGCCTTAACCCAACCTTCAGTATATATGCATTAGCGTAATTTTGTATGGGTATGTTATTAATATTGGCTAACCACCACAAGGCGGTTAAGTATTCCAACAAATGTCAGAATACAAACAGAACAGCAGCATTACCTGCCCTCTGTGGTCAGTCTGTTATTAAAGCACATTAGAATCATCTCAGCAAAGGATTCACAAAGCGCCTAAGACACTAGGGCTCTCCTTAGTTAGGATTGACAAAGCATCAAAGGCACCAGGGTTCTCCCTCGCGTAAGTTTCTTCCAACGCGCTCTGTCATATGTCAGATAGTTAGTTAATATCACCGAAAGCCATCTCAAGCCAAGATCACCGAACATCCGGAGGACACGCGGTTCTCCCCGCCTGAGCAGCCACGTCGTCAACAGTTCAAACATAGATCGCTTTTAGATCTTAGGAGGTATCGCCCCTATATAACAATTATATCTGTGTAATTAAAGTGGTCCCTTCTATTAGAATATTTGCTTAGAGTGTTTCTCTCCAAGCACCAACTTGGTCCGAGTCTCAACTCAGTATTCTTTAATATAAACTTTATGTATCGCCCCAGTACAGAATTTAAACAAATTAATTATCTCCGCGCATTACGACGTCCGCGCAGGCACCGCCCGCCGACGCAAATGCACGCGGTCCCGCTGTGCGAGCTACTTCGTTCACGTTCTGATTTCGACTCTGCTCCGAGCGCTACGACGCCCGCGCACACATCACTCGCCAACGCAATTCGACCGCGGTCGATCGCGTCTCTGCATCACCGACATGCGAAACGGTGTTTGCCTCTTTTCGAAAATTCAAAAATTAATTTTATGTCCATATGTGTAAGTACATGTCTACAAGTATTCACTGACCTGATTTTGATAAAATTGAAGTAAAAATAAATTTTAATTTTTAATTTTTTTTTTTTTTAAATATTATTTTGTAACACTTTGGTGTAGAATGTAGGGTCGTTACACTCTACCTTTGAGAATATCATGGAGAACACTCAGACATGCAAGCATTCCTTCGCTATTGAAGCGACTTTTAAATGCTTAAAACGCACATAGCTCATTAAACTTAGAGGTGCATGCCCGGGATCCAACCTTGCATCCCACGAACGGGAGGTCAAACTCTTGAGGTCATTACCAGTTAGGTTTTTAAAAATTCGAAATATATAATAGATAATATATATAATAAATAATAAATATATAATAAATCTATAATAAATCTACTTGAATCGAAATATATAATAAATATATAATAAATCTACTTGAAAAAACTAAAGTTTCTAGACCCAGCTGATTAAACTGTATATTGATATATCAGTCAGTAATTTTTTCCTTTTATTATGTTTCTAAATAAAATCATTTTAGTCTATAAACTTAACTTTTCCTTTTGTATCGTGGACTTTGGCAAAGAAACGTCGGTTTCGATCCCACATCCAACATTTTCTACTAGTCATAATTATTTTCCACTTCCATTCATGTTTGAGATCCTTCAAACCCTATTAAGCTTCCCATCTACGAATCTATTGACATGATGGATCATGGGTACGTGAAATGGATCCGATATCCGAATTTCATATAAGTAGGGTAACCTTTATTAGAAAAAACCTTTGGTAAATAATTGGTAATCCGTAGCGTTTGAGTTTAAGAATAATTATAGCTATATTAAAATCATATACGGTATACCTACGACTCTTCTTGAGGTTTAGGTAAGCGATCCTCTTAAATAGAATGTTGGGAAATGGATTAGTTTAAAAAAAACTTATTTAACTATTTAACTACGGGTATTTCATAACGATGAAATTCTCGCGTTTCTGATATCCTTATATAATATAGCTAATGATCTTAGCTAACGACTTACGCTGTTTCGCCTTCAGTGTTAAATTGTAGAGAATTGGCCAAATCAAATATAAACTCGATCGCAGTCGTTTTGTCTAAAGAAAAATAGAGAAACTGTTTATCTTTGGAGAAAATCAACTGCTCGGAGTCTCAAGCAACCTTCTGTGATAATATTTATTTCATTTTTTACTTCAATATGATTCCCCTACATCGTTCGCGTGTATTAGACTTTACACTTTTAAAAATCCCATGGGAACTCTGATATTTTTTGAGATAAAAAATATATTCTATTTTCGGTTCCATGATGCAAGTTAAGTGCAAAATTTCGTCAAAATCGGTTCACGTAAAAATGTAACAGAGAGACAGAAAGACACATTTTCTAACATTATTTTCTTTATAATATTAGCACAGATACCTTAATAGTACATTCTAATTGTATTCATATGGACAAGTTAACCCTAGTTTGTGAATCGCTAGATCACGTGAGCAACATATAATAAAATATAGAAGTTATCATATTTAGATTTCAATAAAAAAAGCTTCCAATCACGTACTTAAGCAACATATAAAATATCAAAGTTATTATATTTAGATTCCAAACAAAAAAGCTTCCAGAAGTCGCAAAACTTTTCATATCGGCTCTTAAAAGCTCTAGTTCAATAAAGGAAATATCAACATAAATCATCATAAATCGATTTAACAACCAATCTTACTATAAGATCTAAAAGGGTGAGGTCGGAAATACTTCCAAGTTCCATAATATCACCGATACTGAAGGTTTAATAAATTCTACACAAATTATACTAGAGGCGTTCCAGTAACACTTTAAACCAGTTTTAATAAGTCTAAATAGCATTAAAGGGTAAGCCAGTAGCAGTTTATAACCAGTATTAGTAATATTATTGTTCCTAATAGTTGGGATGCTCATAACTTATCATGACTTATAGGGTATTAAGATAACCTATTCAATAGCCACCTGCCTTGTGTCTGCTTATTGGACTTTAGAGATTCCTCTGCTAGGCGCAATGCACACAGACAGAGCAGAAGCGTGGCGACTTTTTTGTTGACAACTCAAACTTAGCTTTATTAACTTTGGCATTAGGTACGACTGCGGTGCGTGGTAAAGGCAAACCCAACCGCAGGTGCGTCTGGGTTATAACGCATCGCGCTACCTGTGTGTTTTGGTTTCAATACACCCATTTCAGACGGTGTCAGTTCATAAAGCTGCGTTTAGGTTTTTAAAAAAAAGATCCGACTTCACACCACTCCATCTGGTATGTGTCAGCCCTTATGGATATTTTACTTTTCGTTCCAAAATCAGATTTACGAGTTTTCTCAAAAATTTTGAACATATTTGGTTTTCCCATTTTTGTGATGAGTTTTAAGTATTAATTAGCTCTATTCAACAAATTCTTAGGTACAGTGCACACCAACAGAGCAGAGCAGAGCGGAGTTTCTTTTTTGTAACAACTTAAACTTAGCTTTATTTACATACGGTTGAAATGTAGAAACATTTCCACGAATTCAAGTTTAAGAGGATTGCGGTTGCAGACGTGTCTTGTAACTTAGCAAATACTACTTAGCTTTTGTTGAATATGAGATTCGAGGAAATAAGACTTAGCTAACTTTGCACTACGAGTAAGTTTACCAGTGCAAGTTCTATGTGTTCTACTATCAGTAGGCACTTTCCATATAGGTATTTTCTTTGTTCGCTTCCAATTTAGTATGTTACTTTTTAGGGACGATTTTTCAATTGCCTAAAACTTTTAAAAGGTACTGTTCTGCCGTTAACCAAAGAACCAATTTATGCGACGATTGTAATATTTTTTTCTAAACTTAGTTTAGAGTATCTGCATATATTTCTTTTTAATATTGCTAAAAAGGATGGGAAATGAAAATTTTAGTATTAAGTACTTACTCTACAAATTTAAACTACTTAAAACTTGCACCTAAAGTCACTGGGGTTGACAGTTCTAGATTAAATTAAGTTTGTCTGTCCTCTTCTTATTCGCCAAAGAATAATCTAAAATTTAGTTGCGATCAGAATAAGCATCAATGGCTTCAACTCAAAACGAATTCCATTTCTGAGAGCTATTCCAGTGTTTTAGGTTCTGAAACTTATTTTAGTATGACCTAACTACAATGCTTCTATTCTTTCCACGAAGCTGAAAGGAAAATCCTAGCTATCCAAGGCAGAGCAATTTAAGTTAAGGAGACGTTGAAACATCATTTCTTATAGATCGTTGGCTAAAAGCTCAGAATTTTTCTTGTCATTGCAAATTATTCTTTAAAGCCATAGAATAAGAATTCATGGAACGCAACTATTCAAATAAAGTAAAATGCTGAAATACGGTTGTCGAAGTGCAGCAAGGTTTTTGATAGGATAGTTATTTATTTATTTATTTATTTTATTTTACATCTAATTGAACGGCAGTGCCACTTACACGAACTAGATGATTATTACACAAATACAAAAAGAGAAAAAAAATAAAATAAAAGGTAAAGCTAGAACAAAATATGTTACAATAAATGATTTTAAATTTTGAATGTATGTACGCTGAGAGCACTGAATGATCCTGTTCATTCAATGCTCTCCGCGTACCTCAGTAACTCCTGAACCAACGATGTCCACCCGTCATTGAATGGATCCCATTGATCATTTATATCCGAGAGCGCGTTGAAGGAAGCCAATGAACGCGGTATCGGTGCCATAGATCGAGCAACAGTACGATGAACTGGTACCACGAAAAGTTTATTCTTTCGTGGACGAAGATTATTATTTAATTTAGGTACTCGTATACGACAGAGTTGGTCATGAAGGTCTGGAGCGTCGACATCCCCTCGCAAAATTCGGCACATGATTTTTAGTTGGTCGCTAGTCCGTCTGACCTCCAAGGAGTTAAAACCCAAGCAACCTAAAAGAAATTTGGTTGGATATAGGAAGGGGTAATATCCATAGCAACGCTTATACAAGTATCTTAGGAAGGCCTTTTGCACTTTTTCTAACATAAGTCCGTATTTTTTCTCGTACGGATGCCAGACACAGGTACTTGTTTCGAGTTTGCTTCGGACTAAGGCATAATATAGTAACCTTATTACTAAAGGGCTATGGAACTCCCGAGAGTTACGCAATACAAATCCTAATCTTCGAAATGAGTCAGCTGCCACTGTATTGATATGGTCTCGGAAGGTTAATTTGGTATCAAAAGTTACGCCTAAGTCTTTCACATTTTGTACTCTGGGAATGGGAATTCCATCCATTTTATATTCATGTATCAAGGGATACCGAACTTTACCAAAGGTCATGACTGAACATTTGTCACGGTTGAATTCCATTTTGTTCGTTTTACTCCAGTTACATACAGCTGTTAGATCGCGTTGCAACTTGAGGCAATCTTCGGCAGAAGTTATTTCTAATATAAGTTTTAGGTCATCAGCATATAATAGACATTTTGCATATTTTATACATTCTGGAAGATCGTTTATCATAATTAGGAAGAATAGGGGTCCTAAAATAGAGCCTTGGCTTACACCGGATCGCGTATGATAAGGTTTAGACTCATATATGCCATAGCGAACGAATTGCTGACGATCACGGAGATAGTCAGAAATCACGTGTAGAAGCTGAGGAGATAAACCAATAGCACTGAGTTTGCTGAGAAGAATATCGTTATTTACCCTATCAAAAGCTTTACGGTAATCAAAATAAAGGGCATCTGCTTGATGCCCTCTATCTAAGCAGGACGATATGTACTCAGCAGCTGTTAATAGGTTGGAGTTGACAGACTTTTTGGCCCTAAAACCATGCTGTTCGTCACGAAGTAAATTACCAATTTGCCGGCTTATCATTCTATGCACGATTCTTTCGAATACCTTGGCCGGCGTAGAGAGAATAGCTATAGGACGAAATTCCTGGACGGACGTCGTACCGGTTTTTTTAGGTATTGGTGTAACTCGGGTCAGCTTCCATTGAGAAGGATATTGTCCTGTTTTTAAGATCAAATTAAGTATATGACAAAGAGGGAGACAAAGATATTTTCGACACATTTTCAAAACATCTGCTGGTAAGTTATCTGGTCCAGTTGAGCAATTTAGCTTCAGTTTATCAATGCCATATTTTATGTCGGTTACTGTAAACTTTTGGATATGGCAGACAGTACTATTTAGCTTACCGTCATTAAGACATGCCTCAACTACACTCAACTTTGGCACCTCAGACAGAAACACGTTTGCAAAGAAATTCGCAAAGGCTTCAGCCGCATCTACTCCTGTGTGCATACTACCATTATATGTAACGTTAGGTTCAAATCCCCCTTTAGACCGAAGGCTACTGATGAAGTCCCAGAAATATACAGGATTGGTTTTAATGTTACTTTCAGCCCTCCTAATATAATCGTCAAACGCTTTTGGAATACGAGCCTTCAAATTGGACCTAATTTCTGAAAACCTAATATAAGTCTCAACACATTTAGTCTTAATCCATTTAGTATGCAATTTTAATTTCAATTCTGTTTCTCGTATTATATCGCTTGTAAACCAAACTGGATAGCGTTTAACCCTACTTTTTTTCCTACTCTTTTTAGGGATACATGAGTCAAAAACATCATACATGATATTATAGAAACAAGTTGTGGCTGACTGTACATCCATTGTGGCTAAAAGATCTTCCCAAGAAACTGAAGACATTAGCGTTACGAGTTGGTCGTGGTCACATTTTCGAAAATTCCAGTCTCTAGAGGAGCTTATGTTGCTAGGCTCCAATCGTTCAGAGTGCTTGGCTGCACGAGTATTAATTCTGATGTTAAGAGGAGGATGATATAAATCAGGCCGAACCATTCCCTCCGTATCAGAGACTATCGCTTCAACACGCTCCTGGACAAGTACTACATCTAGAATACTCCCGTGAGAGTTTACAATGTTATTTCTTTCGGACATTATAAAATTCCTTAGAATAGCGGGACGTGAAATTTATTTTGTCGTCCCTCTTGGCTTCATTGTACTGAATTGCAGGAGTTTATAACATTTTATGATTAAAGTTAAAATGCAAGCTTGTAACTTTCAACGTCGTCTGTTGCTATATTTAATAACCAAGCATTATTTTGGAAAACTATGTTGGTTACTCTGTTTCTCCTACGAATTTCCTCATTTCTGATTTGATCACGTAGAGAAACTCCACGCATAGCTTTCTCCATTTCTCGCTGAGGATCTGAGCTTTGTTATGGTATCCATAGTTAGCGACCATGTCACGGATCTTATAATCTACTAGCTGATGCCCGCAGCTTCGCCCGCGTGGATTGGTCAAATCCCCTGCAGCATTAGGATTGAGGAGTTGGAATCCAATTTTTTTATAAAACAATGTCGCAAAGTTCCTCTATCGATTAAAAAAGAAACGACGCAAATCGGTTCAGAAATCTCGGAGATTTCGGTGTACATAGGTAGAAAAACACAACTCCCTTTTTGAAAGTCGGTTAAAAAAGTAGCCTATGTTACACCCTGGTCAATTCTCTACTTGTCTGTAAAAATCCCGTCAAAATCGGTTCAGCCGTTCCAAAGATTAGCCTTTTCAAACAGACAGACAGACAGACAGACAAAAATTTTAAAAACGTGTGATTCAGTGTTGGTATCGTTCAAATAACCATATGAGCTTAATATGAGGTAGTTATTTCGAAATTACAGACAGACACTCCAATTTTATTTATTAGTATTAGTATAGATATGTCATCATTGCCAATACACACTTTTCGAAGACTTAGGTTTTTAAGCACTGAGAAATTTTGGAACCCTTTCTCGAAATTGGAAAGGAAAATACATTGTGTTGCCTTATTATATTAACAACGTTTCCGTTGAATAGAAGTAGTTTGCCGTTAACTAACCTGGCTTTCATCCAAATACGTGTACATTTTCTCAAACACCACATGATTTACTAGCCACAATGTCAGCCCTAAATCATTGAGATGTCATACCGTAATCTGCGGCATCCAATGCTTTCAATCGCCTAATTAATTATTGAGTCTGCAATCAGCATTAGTTTATTGATGAATGCGAGAAGATTGATAAGAAAATAATATATTAGACTTACAAATACGTAAATAATTAACGATTTCCATACTAATATTATAAATACGGTTAAAGAAATTTGACTCTCACTAAGAAATACTTATTGTTAAATTTCTCATGTAAAACATAATAAGCATTAGGTATCTTACCCATAAAAATACAAAACTGTGTCTGTCTGTCGGTCCTCTTTTCACGGTCCATCCTTTTAACTCTACTTTTTTCTTTGTACCACGTTAAGTGGGATCATTTTGATCCTGGAGATGGGCATAGGCTACTTTTATCCCACCAAATATTTTTAGTATTCCGTAGGTAGTAAAAAAAAACAGAGAACTTATAGGATCACAGTTGTCAGTCAGTCTTGAGGAGGAAAATTCTAAAAACGCCTGATTTTATTTACGATTTATTTATTTACTTCCAGGAGCGTCTAAGTACGGAAGAGATCACGCGGTTAAGCGACGTGAGGAACCTGGTGAACCAGTTGTACGAAGCTCTGAATGTTCGTGAGCATCAGATTCGTAAGGAGCGGGAGTTGAGGGCGCAGTTAGAAAAGCTGTCTGCTGAGTTGCAGCCATTGGAAGAGGTAAGTTGTAGAATCACCCCTCCTCACCTCTTCATCACCTCGTTTCTAATACGCACTGCTAGAATATGAATTGCCCTTTCGGCTTACTTTTCCTCCACCAGCTACATTATTGAGACCTTCAAAAGAAGAGTGAAGAGGCATCCTTTAGGCTGCAGCATCACTTACTATTGGTTGTGATGCCTAGAGATAGATACCTATAGTTTAAAAAAACCTTGAAACATCATACATGCAAGCAGTCACATACTAAAGACAAGTCTTCCCTTAGGTCGAAGTAAGCCCGACTAGTTTTGAACCCATCTGGGGTCGTTTTTCGAAGTACCCATTGCAGCATTGATCCGACTGATCTATTTACAGAGGTCCATGTTAAACCTTCTTTGGCTTCAGGAGAATTAAATCGTGCATCTAGAGCGGCGTGAATGATCCGATAAGGCTCCTTTGCATATGCAGGAGGCGGTTGTTTCGTACACCGAATACATTACCATACAGATGAGATGATCCCGCATAAAACACTAGCTTTGCGTTTCCGCATTTAATGTCGGAACTTTTTGTTAGTTTATAGTTTTCAAATCCAGGCGAGGTATTCTTTGCTCAGTGATTTATTGATCTTCCGTTCAAATTCGGCCAATGCAGCCAGTCTTAACAGAAACTAGCTAACTATGCACAAGTGTATGGCTCACAGATCTCTCACTCTCATAGTTCGATGGGACGGCAATCCGACACGATCGGAGAGAGATCAGGTGCAGGTCCAACGGTTTTACGTATTCTCCGAGGCACGGAGGTGTAAACCTAACCAACTTTCACTAACTGCAATATCCCGTCCAGGTTAGGCCGTTTCCACCTCAGACTGCATCATCACTTACCACCTGGTAAGATTGCAGTCAAAGGCTAACTTGTATCTGAAAAAAAAAACTTATATTGACCCTGTAAATTCCAGAAACGCCTGTCCCTAGAAATGGAGACCACTCGTAAGACATCAGCACTGACGTGGGTGGGTCTAGGCTTGATGGGCGTGCAGTTCGGAGTGCTAGCGCGACTGACCTGGTGGGAGTACTCCTGGGACATCATGGAGCCTGTCACGTACTTCGTGACTTATGGGACCGCTATGGCGGCGTATGCGTACTTCGTTCTTACTAAACAGGTACGTCAACCCAATATTCTTATTGGAACTTTAAACAATATGGGCACTCGTAGGCTAAGATCTATAAAGCGTAGGTAGAATCTAGAGTAAGGAAACTCTCGGTTTGGTGCTGAATCGAGGATATATGTCAAATATCGGGCTATGGTGATGTAAAATCAAAGAAAAATTGGGCTACTTTAGGGATACCTGCCAGTGATATCGTTTGGTTACAATTTGTAACTCGTGAACTGTAGCGTAGTTACTTTGACTACGAGACAGATTTATGTCAGCAATAACTCTGAACAAAGTCTAAGTTCGCTGTATAGATCTCAGACTTTAAACATTACTTTCAAGGACCTAAAATATAAATATCAGGAGGATTTTTGGGGAAAAATGCGTAAATACTTTGGCGAATTTTGCATTTATAATATGGATAGTGATCTACTTCAAACTGCCGTATTTGTTTGGCTACAGCTCACAAATTACTTTTAGGGTTAGCCGTTTTTCAGATAAAGGTTGTCAGAATGGTGAACAATAGCTAAATTGTAAATATTTATGTTTCAGGAGTATATCTTGCCAGATGTAAAGGATAGACAACATCTAATTACGCTCCACAAGAAGGCGAAAAAGATTGGCCTCGATCTTAATCAATATAATCGTCTAAAGGATGAGGTAAGAAAACTTAATATTATTAAGTAATCTATGTAATTTAGGAAAATCATTATTAAAATCAAATTTAAAGATATTTGCCAAAACATAGATCTATCGCTTCAATGGAACTATAGGTCCTTACTATCATTACTCGATACTCAAAGCTGCATAACTATCAATTCCAGTGCAACTCAGAAACGCATGCTAAGGCGCAGCACTTAATCCAGTTGTGGTCCCACGCTAGTATTATTATAATATAAGTTAGGAACTTGTGGTCTAGTATTATAATATAAGTTAGGAACTTGTGGTCTAGTATTATGATATAAGTTAGAAAACTATGATTGCACTGATAACATGCTATTTCTGTTTACGGGTTCCAACCGCGAAATTCATCTTTACTCAAGTTTATAAGGAACCATACTGAAGGCATGACCTAGCCATAAAATTAGTATTGGTCCTACTTTTTAGATACTAATACGGTTATCATTTAGCACAAAAACCAAAGTGGTTATAAGTGCACGATCTACTGTACATATTTTCCAAAATAATTTTATTTGTGCAGTTCTTTTATATGCAATTTTTTTGGTGTTACAGGTTGACAAATTACAAAAAGATCTCGCTAGACTCAGGGACCCGCTACAGATCCACTTGCCACCAGTGATAAACAAGTCTGACGACACCAAACGCTCACCATTGACCAAAATAAAAGACATGCTTGAGGAGACCACGAAGAAGATGAAAATCACGTAATATATGTTGTAAAGGACGCCACGTTGCGTTTAGAATAGCTTGTTGATCATTGACCGGTGCATTTGTTTACTGTTTTTGGAAGTTGAACTGTATTTATTGTACAAGAAAGGAGCTTTTGAAAACCTTTGAACTGAGTCAAGCTTTAAGGTAACTCAACCTTAATTTATTTATTTCACGTGAGCCGAGCCTACTCTGTATTCTATCCAATCGGAAAGCAAATTCTACGGAGTCAGCAAAAAACTCAGCAGTTCCTCTTATGAAAAGAAAACATCCTGTAACTTATAAGGATACTTATCAATCTTAAACTTAATAATCATGATCTGTTTTACGTTTTAAACTACGCAATGGCAGATCTTTGTTTTCATGATGAGCTTAGTCCTTGACTGAGTATTTTCTGTATTTAAGCACTACTATATATCTCGAACAATTAGGTTGCAGTTTCGTCTCAATGGCTAATGTTAACACCATGTATTTAAAACGCTCCTTTCTTTAATGGTCTTTATGTATAGTGCATTATGGTTCAATATAGCCAGAGGAGATTTTTAGGTAGGAACATTTTGCTGAAATAGTTGTTATGCAAAGGTATGTGCTAATAGAAAAAGAAGGTCTGTTAAATACAATGTACAGTACCTTTAGTATGAGTTTTTAGACTTTTCGAAAAGGAAAATGGATATTTTTGGAGTTCCTCCATTATATTCCTACAATCAGTAGGAATATAATGGAAATGGCTACAAGCGTCCTCAGACAAAATTTTTGTTAATAATAAATCGGTAGTACAGAATGAATGAGTTTAATAAAAAGGGGTTGTCGAAACATACCTCCGAAAACTACCAAAGATTCCGAAATGTCGTGAAAACTTGTACTAAAGGTTCATAAACAGCTGTTTTCATTGCACAAACTTAATATAGTTGTTAGAGAATCGAATATTTTCTTTTTTACTTATTGTAGTTGAATTTTTAACCCATAAGACTTTACTGTCAAATATTTATATCACTGATTTGGACTTCTAGCTTTTTATCGTTGCGTTGCTCAAAATTAACGTTATCTTTAGTTAGTTTATGAAAGTCTTTCATTGCAAAATTGTTTTTATGTAGGTAACTATGACTGTATAGGAGTATGACCGCTCTGCTAAGAGTGGTTTGGTGATGAAAGAATAATTTTGCTCTTTAATGTAATTTGGACTATATGTTTCATATACATTAGAAGCATTTCGAGTTTAGATGCTGTGGCTAATTCTGTAGTAGGACACAAGCTCTAAATTGACAAGTCTAAAAGTATTGCTATCTCTTTTGTAATGCTTCCTGCGGAAAAGGATAGTATTAGATTTAGATCTGTCAGTTTTGTTTAATTTAGAGATGGTGTACAACAGAATTAGTCACATTGGCTCAACTCAATGGAACGCCGCATGAGGCTTTTGTTGGTTTTTTGACGCACTTTAAGGGCATTGTTTTCATGAATTTAATTAATAAACTTAAGCTTTTATGTAAAATTTTGCATTTGAAATTTTATTGAACTCACTGAGAGTCACAAAAATATTAAAAAAAATATTTGACCTGCTTTGTAGTTAAAATATATTAGTTGAATTTTATTAGATTTATCAAATTGTTTGTTGGTATTTTTAAACTATGCTCAGAAATATTGTTTCCTATAAATTTAAGAATTAACACATATGAAAAAAAATTGTTTGACTGTGCCAACATGAAACTGAATAAATAAGTAGGTAGACGTTAAGAATTTACTGAAATGCAAAGATTATTTATTGACTTAGTAATTTTTATTTTAAATAATAATTTTATTAAAAATATCAGTCATATTTTTATTAAGCTCGTATTATATTTTTGGGATTTTAATTTAATTGTTGTTGAGATTTTATCATTGAATCGATTTTATTAATTAAACAATTAAAGTTAAAATATTTATATCGTGTTGAAAGGGACCATCTGTCGCACAAAAAAATTGTGACACGGCGATATTCTGACCCCTTCTTGTCACACTTTAAATCTCTGAAATTAGTCAGATATATTTAAATATATTTTATTTAAAGATAATATTTGTAATACTTTAATTTTCTTTAATATTTGTGAAACACGTACTAATGTAAATGGAAAACAAATAAAATTGGAATTTCGGCATTGATTTAGATATTATGTACGGTGATTTTTACGTCATAATAATATTATGTGTGACCTTAATAATGGATGGCCCTTATATAAAAATATGTATTTACTATTCGTAGTTAGTAATTCTAGTCCTTTTGTAAAACTGATATCGTAAGAGTTATGTGTTCCTTTTTGGCTTGCCCTGAAATGTATAAAAATGCATGGCTTTTTTATAAAGAGTGACTTATTTGTGTTTCAAAAAAAGAGATGGTCCATAATGTATGAACTAAAAACTCGGCTCGATAAACGATTGGGACGAACGGGGTACCAACAGAATCATTATAATGCAAAATTTACGAGTAATCACTACTACAGTAATCCTGTCATTATAATGTAAATTATTATTTATGTTGTAAAAACTAGTAAAAATCCTGATTTTTTTCATTTAATATATATTGTCTTTTAGCTCATAGTATATATACCCCATTGATTTTGGCGTTGCCCTTTCGGTGGGGTAAATTGTACCATAAAATTAATCTGTTGGTACCCAGTTTGTCATTATTGATTGGGGGGGTTTTGGCCATCTCCTCTCTATTTCATTATTCGATAATAATTAATCGCACAAAATCAGGATTGTGTTTCGAATTTTTCGAATATTTATGTTATTAATAATAATTATATTGATTTGAATTCATCTTGTGTATTAACCACCAATTAGATAATTAGAAGTGTCATGCGTTTTTATTTGGTAATAATTTAAATAAATTATTCATATTAGCGATTTTAGCATTTTTTATCACTAACATGTCCATATAACTTATTTAACAGATATTGTTTGAAATATTCAGTTAAGGTAGGTTAATATTTCAAACAATATCTGTAAATATACGTATCGGCAAATTTTATTACTGCACAGAAGTCACACTTTGGTAGAATTCTTCTTAAACTTTACTGAGAATTGAAGATATGAGATGGAATAAGCAAGTCGTGATAGCTAGTATTGTTGGATTGAGTACGAAGTTGGCTAGTAAAATACGTGATTCAGAACAAAATTAAGTGGTAATGTGTCATGCACTGGCCAGGAACAGATGTAGCGAAAAAAAGCGATAATTTCATTTTCATCTGCGGATTTAATAAGGCACATTCAAATATATTTCATATGCTATGAAAAAGCAGAGGATTCCTCCGCAATTTTTTGCCAGATCTGTTCTAGCCTAAGACTGACTGAGTGGATGAGGTATCTAGTCGTAATTGTCTTTACCATCCTTTTTACTAATGAATTTCAAAACATCATGATAATCTAAAGCTACCCCATGCATAGCAAATGTTAGGCACACATTTTCTAAAGATATGGACGAATCGAGTGAATCGATAGAAATCTACTAAAATGTGTCATATTGAAATGTTAAGCTGGGGACTGACTTGTAACATTTTGGTGTAATGTGTCGAGTTTTTGTAACTCAAACCGAAGACTGACTTGTAACGTTCGTTTGTAATGTATCGTTCGCGGCGAGCACTCAACTGTCGGTTTTTTTTCACGAATTCTTTTTGAGTGTTTAATTACAAGTCAGTCGCAGGTCGCGTCATCGCTTCATTTTGAGAAAAATAAAGCACACTTGCGCCAAGAGCTCGAATCATACATTACAAACACGCTACAAGTCAGTCTATGTTGCCGTATTGTAACAAGATCGTTTCGAATGGTACGGTCGGCCTCAGAATTCGAGTAGCAATTCCGCGAAACTATTGCATAAAAACCTGTCGCACTTATGACCTTTTTCTATAAACACGCCACACACCCAACGCATGTGCATAACCGTGCCACGCGAATATGATCATTAAGGTGCTAAACGACTTACGGCCTTTGTCTGTACATTACAAACAAACGGTACAAGTCAGTTTCCAGCTTTAGGCAGCGCCATATCATTACGCTAGATTTGTTACTAGCTTAAATAAAAGTAACAAGCTGTAGGACTAATAAAGGCTGTGAACTAGGAAGGAGCCATTCTATTTTGCGAAAATGTTAAGACATCTTTTTTTAATTAGTCATTTAATAGGGGTCATATTTTATCTACGATGCTATTCACAATTTTGGTCTTTTGCCTCAAGGTACTTAACATTTTATTTATGTGCGTGAACTTTTGTTTCTAATAGTGAAAAAATGTCAAAAATTCTTTAGTGGATCACCCCTGGTCTACGGCACATATTACTTATATTATGTACCTACATACCTAAAAGTTATCAAAGAGTAAACAAAGGAATCTTATGCGTCATTTACGCCAAAGCAACATAGCGCGACATTGTGGCATGCCACATGGCCTAATGGTTTAAAAATGCATGGAGTCGCACATTGTAACAAAACTCGTGGCATGGAAATTTTGCGTCATGAGACTGCGTTATCGTAATATTCCGATTCTACAGCACCGTGTTTCCTCGGCGTAAAAATATTTATAATATATGCTTCAGCATGCCACATTGTCGCATATTGTTGCTCTAGCTCACAACAGCCTTCATAGGCTAGCGCGCTTCACTTTAGGCCGCTAAAAGTGGAACCCGAGTGCAGTTTTAGTCAGAAAATTTAGAAATGCTTTGTTGATTTTTAAATATTTCAAACCTTTGCTACAAGCGTATAGTCCCAATCCCAATACATCACATCTACATTTTTAAACGAATGACCCCTCATATGTGTAAAAAGTATGATTAATATGCTAAAATTCGTTTATGTATAGCACTGACCATCGCCTATTTCATTGTAAAATAAGTAAACATGTAATCTAGATGAAGTTTCTTATTAAAAACCTGTTGTATTACTTACTAAAGTTGTATCTACACTCTAAATTAAGTTAAATGGCCTTGAATTTACGGTCTAATATACTTTGTATATATCCTTCGTAAGTCTAGCTATAAGCACGCACATTTTACTATTAGTGTACCTAGTCTTTTATACTGCAATACAAATATATAGTCTTGTTTACAAAACTACAAGCTAGACTGCCCAAAAGAAAAACTCTTATTGACACATCATGAGTACTTTTTAACTAACATATTCACTCGCTGTGAATAAATTCTACTTCTACTAAATACTGCGTAAATTTCTACTATACCGTCGCCGAATTTACTAATAAACTACTACAAAACTATTTACTTTTACTACTAAAATAAATAACTAAAATTGCTCTCTTTTAAAATTAGTCACTCTACTAAAGACTCAAAATAATACTAGGTATCTATTTAAAATATCGTTTTTGTATTGCATTATAAATGACGAAGAGCTTTCTCTTGTGATTTGCTGATTTGCCTTTTAGAGTCTTCTCAAACGTTTTCTCTAATATAACATTTTTATATGCCTAGTTACTAAGTCGGAGCAAAGCTTCTGTTCACGGAAAAATATGTTATTTACTGTAGAATGAAATACTGGAGTTCTTGTAAGTTATTTTGTGAATTAATTATATTCTTATATATATTATATTTTTGAGAGAATAAATCAATGTTAGCCGATCGTTTGAATTCTAAAATGAGCCGTCGAGACTTTACGTAATAAATTAATATCTAATATCTATTACTTATTAATAATTATTTTTACTATTAATATATTTGGTATCTGTATTAAACACATAAATGTTACGTGTACTGTGTAGATTATATTGTATTTAGTTAGTATTTTAATCATTATTAAATACTTTGTATCGATGTTTATCGCGCAAACGTTATTTTGTTAAGTATTTATTTTAGGTAAATTGTACTTATAATTCAAGGATACCTACCTAACTAATACTATTCTTTGTGCTAGTTACATTTACGTGAAAGCAAATATCTACATTTGATAATAATTTACATGTACATTAACATAGTTAATTTAAAAAAGCGCTTTTTTAAGTTACGAAAATTTTCTTCGACCACCTAAAAATATTATGTTCCTAAATCCAAACATAATTTATTTGATGCTCATAGTAAGTGTCTAAATATTTTAAATTGATTTAAATCACTTCACAGGCAGTACAAAACATCGCGGTTTTGCAAAACTTTGTCGGTGAAAAAGTGTTGTCGTACTGATTCTGCTTGGGCTTTTCAAGACAGATAGTTAAAATCGATGTACGGTTACCGTTCAACTTTGACCTTCAATAAAAGCAAAATGGGTTGCACAAAAATTATACTGGATTTGTTAACTTTGACCAAAATTGTACCTTTAACGTATGAATTCTGACTTTAACAAACCCACTTTGCTTTTTGTTGTGGCCAAAGTTTAACGACAACCGTAATATAACTTTGACCGCGTAACTGGAAGTTATTAATAGTGACGTAGAAAATTTTAGCGTTTAAATATTTACTTCCAGAGTTTCGAAATTTAATCTAGTTGACCAGTTTAACCGTGTTTTCAAAAGTGCCTACGTAAATGTAACTTTCATAAAAATTCTGTTCTTATTTCTAGCGAACTGTAAACCTATGAAAAAAAATTAATCATGTAAAACTAGACACTGATCGTTCAATCTCGCAAGTAGTTAGGATACTTAATGATAAAATATATATTATTATTATATTTAGACGTAATAATTTACCCACTTACCTATTTAACTTTTCCTGTTTATTCACTAATGAAAATTGCCAAACTAACCTTCCAATTATGCATCTCTTGTTAAAAATTTGTTAACACCTTTCGTAGTATATGTCTCATGAATATGAATACCTACTTATAATTTAACAGTTTCAACGTTTAAGAATCCAATAAAAAATAATACTTAATGCTAAGCTTTGATGAACAACTTGGCATACTCTATCTAAGATGGCAAAGGGTTCAGTACCGAATAATACGTTTACTCAACCAACTCTAAAACTTATCATAAAATATTATATATGTACTTCTAATTTTTTTCCTGCTGTCAGATTCTGTTGAGGTCAATATTGAAATGGAATAAAACTACGATTTACTATGTATATTTTTTAAATTCTATAAAAATGCCTCTCTTTGCCGGGTGAGCATGGGCCGATACAATCTTCTCCCCGAGGATGGATAAATTTTTTATCTCCCCCGCCAGTTTTATCCACTCTCCGAGCATGGGCGCACGGGTGGATATATTATCCACCGATAATACGCGATACAACCGCGAGTATTTTTAACGCGATTCAGAATCGCGACAATGGCGATACAAAATCGTAAGCAAAGGTACACGGGCCAACTGTATCGCGACCTTTTCGCCGCTGCAAAAATTGACAGGCATAAAGCAATGCTGTCTTTTTTGTAGCGAATTTATGAAATGAAGAATAGCCCGATGTTTAGGCCTGTCTACTTACTAGATAGGCAGCAGGCACGATTATTGGATAGTAAAAATTGTCCTATTTGTATTGATATTCATGGGACGTTACTTGAAAATCGTTATTGGTGAAGTGACTACGGGAACGCGGCATGAGAATAGTGTCTACACCAAATGCATTACCAGCCAGGTCCCTTGTATAGTTACTATTTTGCATTTTGTTAAATTTACAGTCGTGTTCGAATAAATTTGTAAAAAACCTCCTCCTCTTTTCGTTTACTAACCTTGAAACTAACCTAAAATTAAACTCAAAGAAAAATGTAAAATCTTTATTAACACCTTACAGAATAATTTCGATGGATTTTTGTTTTACAAATTGGTTTTGCACCTAAACTTTAGTGAGAGTATTTTGGGATTAATTAGTGACTGTTATGTTTGTCATTCTCCAGAGCTTCAGAAGGTGAAAGTGGCTTAGAGCCAAACGGATATAAGTCAATACTTTGTACATGGGCTCTGACAGACACTCCAGGAGGTATACCAAAGTATGCTTCACCTATATTCCTAATGATAGTTGGGCCCGGCTTTGAGTGTTGTATATTGAATCCTACCGCAAACTCTGGTTTACTTTGTTCGCCACTCTCAACTTCGAAATCGTCGGGTTTATTATTCGTCCCTTGAGAAGGTTTTACCGGTACGTAAGGTTTCTTCGTCGGCCTATAAGGTTTGGCCGGTTTGCTGGACGGACGCCACGGTTTGCCTGCAAGTTGTAATCATTACTAAGTTCTATGAATTCTTTGCGTGCTCTATCGCTGTGCTTTGGTGCCGTGAGGTATTGGTGTAATAAAAACCAGTTTGTCGGTGAACAATATTTATTGCGATCAAGCAATCTCTTATAATATAATCATTCCAAAGTGCTCTCTCCAACCGCTCTGTGCTATTTCGATTGAATATTGTGATCTTGTTATTGAACAGTAATGGCACATTTTTTGGACTTAAGTTCATCACTCGATCTTTCTGGGAAGAAAGAACGTGGACATTTCAGGATTTCTAGTTGATGTGAAAAGCAATCTACATCGAACACGATTGTCTTAAACAAAGGTTGATGAAAATGGGTAAGGTTTCAAACAAGATCACTATTGTCAATCATTTGCCAACATCCGTGCTATGCATCACCTGGTCCTTGAGTTGGCTTGGGGCCGGAGAAACTAGACGCATCCTCGTCTATGTACGATATGTCCTCGGATCCTGTTTCTTGGACGTAGGTTGGTCCTGGCCCGTAGGTCTCCCCGTTGGGTCCACTGTCTGGGGTTTCTTCAATTTCGGATGGAATAACGGCCTGGCTGCTTGGCCTATCTTTTTCGGTGGGGAATGGAGGTGGTTTAACATGTCCAGAAGCAGCAGTGCCGTCTGGTCCTGAGAAAAATTGTACAATCAAAATCTTGTCATATCTTATTTTTGTTGTTATTGCTCAATTTCTCAATAATATTCAGGCAGATCTAGTGAGTAGCTCAACCTAAGCTAGCTCTAATAGCAAGGTCACAAAAATGGCAATCCTTTTTGTGGATACCGCGTTTTTTCACATACATATTGAATTGTATGCCATTGGACGTTTAGTTCTGTACAATAATGATTATTCTCAGCAAATTATTTGCTGAAGAAGTTCTGCTTTCAGTACCTACCTACCTCAGTACTTGAGCTTTAGAAAATAGTATAATTTTCAAAAAAATGGGAAAAAGATCAGGAATCCCTAATCTCGCATTGGAACAGATCCAAGATCAGGAGTGTCCGTCCCTGCGTAATTCACCATGACTTTGTTTAAAGCCTCTACCATAGATACTTATAGCATAGGCCTGTAGCATGTAAGGTTAGGTACTACTAACCTTTAAAAACATCATCCCCTCCTACATCGGTGGAAGTAAAAGAAGGTGATACGGAGCCTACACTAGCAACGGCAACAGCATTGAACGCTGGGTCGAAGGAACTGGGCAGAGTGGGGAAGTATGGTGGAATGATGGGATCATTGCTGTTCTTCACGATGCGGTACCCGATGCCAGGGCCTGCTATGTAATGGACTGTCCTGGGAATTAAAAAAAAGTGTGTAAGTAAATTATATAAAACGGTGATAGCTGAGTGGAGTGTGGAGCGTTGCCACGGCGCGGATCATGCCGTTCAAGGTCTCCGGTCTAACAAGAAAATTGGTTTTTTATTCAGATACAAGTTAGCCTTTGACTGCAATCTCACCTAGTAGTAAGTGATGATGCAGTCTAAGAAGGAAGCGGGCTAACCTGGAAGGGGTATGGCAGTTTTCATTAAACCTATACTCCTTTGGTTTCTACACGGCATCGTACCGGAACTCTAAACCGCTTGTCGGCTCGGCTTTGCCGGTAGGGTGGTAACTAGCCACGGTCAAAGCCTCCCACCAGCAGACCAGACTAGAAAAAAATTATAAAATTCCAAACCCCCGCCGGAAATTAAACCCGGAAACCTCGCGGACCTAATAAGACTTCAGCGCCAGGGAGGCCGTCAAAACCCAAAACATCATTTATGCGGCTTGCTAGAATAAATGGGATTTGAAGGTAGCTTAAATCTGAAGTAACAGAAAATTATACAGTTGGCAAAACGACATTTTATACCTTTGTACACCTTTGTCATCCAAAAACGAGTAGGAGCCTCTGACGTTACCGAGAGAGTCGCTGCTCTCTGTTCTCCTCTGGTCGGGACCAGCGGATATGAATCTATAATATGGAATAACATTAGTAAACCCAAGATTAGATGGCGTTAGACACTTCGATTTGAATGTTTTAAACATTTTATTAATTACTAGAGGATGCCCGCGACTTAGGTTTTTGAAGATCCCGTGGGAAATGTTTGGTTTTCTGGGATAAAAAGTTGTCTATGTTAGTAACATTGACGCAAGCTACCTCGTTACCAAACTTCATACAAATTGGTTGAGCGGATGGGTCTTTAGGAATCCCGTGTGAACTCTTTGATTTTCCGGGATAAAAAGTAGCCTATGTCCGTCCCCGGGATATAAGCTAACTCTGTACCAAACGTCAGAATCGGTTAAACTCTTGGGCCGTGATAAGGTAGTAGACAGACAGACAGACACACTTCCGCATTTATAATATTAGATTGGAAGTATGGATTATAAAATGTTACAAATTACAATAAAACTTAAAGCTAGTTTTTTCCTGGGTTTTCTAATTTCTGTACATGTCATGCCCACGTGGAATGGTGTCAAGAATATTGGTTGCGTTTCCACGCTGGACAGTCAGGTTATTCTGCTGCATCCTTCCTGATCTTGATGCTGTCTCTCTGATGATGATATGTGAACGGACTACAGCTCAGTTATCCTAACTGTTTCTTTCCAAAGCAATAAGAAAATAAGAAAATAAGAGAAAATTTAATTTAGTAAAAATAGCCTTGCTCCTTAGGTTTGATCATGTTTAAAGCTGAAATAATCTAAGATAAATATATTTCTTTTGCTCGACATGCCTGTTTGGCAACTTCAAATCTGTCGTAGGTACCTGTAGACAATACCTGTAAGGTCTGTCAATTCCTCATTGCACGGTCGTCTTCTCCCTGGGTCTATCTTCTTAACTTGCGGGCCGTGGTGGAATGCTGAAGCAATCAGCTTGGAAGCCTCAGGTATTGCATTGTAAATCCAAGTCGGTGAATGTGTAACCAAATGGCAAAGCGCGAATAGGTCTTCCTATTTTATTTATAGCGCGAGTTAAGCAATGAAAGTATGAGCTATGATCCGTAATGTGTTTTAATTATAATTAGCAGGTGAGTGAGCAAAACTTAAAAGGGCTTTACCTGAGATCACCCGTGTTTTATCAACGCTGCTTATATGCTCAGACGTAATTCTGCTTAGTAATGTCCATCATACCCGTTAATATACAACTTATACCTGTAAGAGCCGTCAAGTCCTCGTTGCACAGCCGTCTTCCCCCTGGGTTTATCCTCTCCCCTGACTAGTGGCATACGGTGGAAAGGTGTCCCAATCAAGTTAGGTGCGTCAGGATGCGCTGATGACACGTGGAAACCAGTGTCGCGACCAGCTATGTAGGAGACGTCGTGTCGTTCACCGATGTCGTCCACGAATGTGTAAGTGCCTGTGAGTAAAGGTTTCTTAGTTAGGTACCTACTTTTGCAATAGCATTCTTTCAAGGAAATAGGGTATTTAATATCGAGGGTCAACACTTGAACCTATGTTAAGATCCTACCTCTGACCAAATTTGGTAGATTAAAAAACGAAATGGTATTGGATAGGTCCCGTGCTACGCCAAATATCTGATGTCGCAAAAGAAGTTTTCAAGTGACAACAAAGAGAAGGCAACCGAGAACGGCAGGCCCTAGTAATAACCATTACTAGGGCCTGCCGTTACTTAGTAGCACGGGACCTATCCAATACCATTTCCTTTTTTAATCCTAGTACCTAACGTGGAAGCGATCTCTAGAAGTAGATTTTAATGTAACCAAGAAGAAGATAACTAGACTTGAAAGACTTGATTACATTAACTTGGTTTGAAAACCAATCTACCATCCCGACCCATCATACGTTATATAGCAGAGGCTTTAGAATTAGGTGAAGAAAATCTATCTATGGGGCAACTCAAACTTCCTCCTATAAAGGGGCCTTTGCTTGGCAGTTTTTTTTAAACTCTTTTTTAGGCTTAAGCTTTGTATTAGACTAGGAGATAGGAAAAGTTTACGAACCCTGTCTCGTGCAATCCACTCTTCAACTGACCGTCAGTTGATGGGTATAAATAAAAAGTTCTCTGGTCTACCTGTAACATCGCCTCTGCTATCAGCGTTCTCATTCTTGGAGTATGTCCTCGTTTCTTGCTTAAAAGAGTAGCTGGGGTCTTCACTGGGGTCGAAGTAGGGGTCATCCTTGTTCCCGATGTTGCCTCGCGGACGCTGGTCCAGGTCTATCTTACGGTGGACGTTCGGACCTCTTGCGCGGAACCTAATGTGGAATTAAATTAATTATAGTCAAGGAACCACAAGGTTAATCCATACTTAATATTATAAATGTCAATTAAAGTAATTGGCATGCTCATAAATTTTTATCAGATCTAATGACCCATTAAATTTGTAATCTCCCAGCGCGGTGGCTGTGCGTGTGTGCGAGGCGTCCTCACCCCGGTTGCATGAGAATCTCAATTTGAAATGGATTTTACATTCAACTCACCCTCTAGGTCCAGCTGTGTAAATGGTTTCCTTGATTTCATTGTTACTGGGATCCCTCGCTCCGAACCGACCCCCAACCACTCCGTTGATGTTTCCCTGTGCCAAGTGGTAGCTTCCCCCTATGTCCTTGTTCGTGTATCTGTAAAATCAATACAATATTATACCTGCAAAAGTGTCTGTCTGTTACCTACTATAGTGATCTTTACAAAAATGTGGCTTCCTTGACACATTCAGAAAAAAAACATGAAACGCTGAGAAAATCCTACGTGTTTATAAAGAACAGTAACAACTTAGCGCTAAGAAAATGCTTTCTTTCGCATATTAAATAGGTCTATTCGTAGTCTTGCTCTCTTTTGAATACTAACCATAACTTAATGAAATTTTGTAAATATACCTATTCTAAGAACTTGTGGTTTCCAGATTTCATTTAAAATATTAAGTTTCAAAGGCCAAGAATTTACGTACAAATCTTTTAACCCGTGTAACAAAGTATTTTTACGGATATAATATCGACAGACATCGAATTCCGTTTGCCGTGGAGACCCTGGGGCCATGGACAGAGTCTTAGTGCTAAAAAAAAATTACGAGACATTACAAGGCCGCGATTAATAGCCTCATCGGGTGATAGAAGGGCTGTTTTATTTTTTGCGCAACAGATCAGCCTGGCTGTATTAATAGTAACAATAACCACAGACATCTAGATAGATATATTAGTTTCACGAATGTGTACAAAAATACATATAGTTTGATTGGTTAATATTCAAAGGAGAACGTTTGTATGGTGCCAGTAACCGCAGTTAAACTTTGCATGGACGGAGTTAAAATCAAACAATTTTCCAGATTTTGCGACATCGACTCAGAAACTGTTCTGAAAATTCAGCTAAATAGACGCTTAATAAACATCGATTATTTTAGTTTCATAATCAAATCATACCTACATATTCTTAATAAAGTGAATAAACAAACTAAGCTCTAAAAGACAAGAGAAAAATTGAATGAAGAATTTTCCGTAGAAAATATTCCGTATTCCGAACATAGGTAAAGTATTAGACGGGGAATTTCCACCCATTATTGTTTAAGTTTCCGTGAAAAAACTAGGTACTTCGTTCATAAGGACTCCGTTAATAACTTCACATGGTGATATTTTAATCGTTAGCATTAAGATGAGAATTAATTACCTGCAGCATAAAGTAGATAAGAGATATCACTACAATCTGTAGTGTAAATGTAAACGCTTCACTAATAGCTTCTAATTAACAAACACCGTAATTAAAAATCGGCCATGTGCAAGTCGGACTATACACGAAGAGTTCCGTACCTATTGTACAAGAAATAATACTTATAAGTTTTTTTTTAAGTTTCACGGCGGCCATTTTTTAGTTTTTATTATTTGTTGTTATGGCGGCAATATAGAAATACACATTCTGTGAAAATTTCACCTCTACCGATCACAGTTAACGAGATACAACCCGTTGACAGACAGACAGACAGACAGATGGAAGGACGTCCGGACAGCGAAGACAGTAATAGGGTCTCGTTGGCACCCTTCGAATACGAAACCGTAAAAATGATGTAAGAAAGTTTGCAATCATTTTTCGAAACGAGAGGACATCTTTCTAGTTGTAAAGTTAATGTGGTTAGTTCTACTTCCTAAGTATTCGTAGCTATGTAATTATTTCCGTGATCAAGTAATTAGTGAAATACTTATATTCGCAACTTGTGTAAACTCGGAATTAATTAGCTGAAACTAGAATTTTTAGATTAGGTATACTTAACTAGTATGTAATAATTTTTTTTTAAATGTTATTTTAACAACTTGGTTTTTTTTTGAATTTATAAATAAAATTAGCTTATGTCTTTAACTTCGTCCGCATAGACTACATAAAAGGGTACCTAGGTATGTTTCTTCGATTCGTTTCGTTAATTTGGCAGATTTCAAATTTCAACCCTTGCTAGATTTCATTTCTAATTTCAGCCCTACATAAGTAAGTATCTGTTTCATAAACGTTATTGAAATTTGAATCTGCCAACCTTTATCACTTGCCATCATCATATTACTATTATCACCAATTCAGGGGAATTCCCTAATGATAAAAGAAAATTTCTATTACCCAAAATCAAAGGATCCATCCGAGTTCACATTATTAAAATCACCATCGTTCGTCCTGGATTTGCCCGGAATCACCTGAGTCTTAACACCACACACACAAACAAAACACACAATGTACAAGGTCCAGGACATTTTGACACTTTGTTCACTATTTTCTCATCACCAAATAAACCTTAGAGGTCTTTAACTTAACAGATTTGGGGTTCGACTATGGAATTAAAAAAACAATGGCTGCTTATATATGGCGCTAAAAATGAGCGTCCAACAGACTTATACCACGTGAAAACGACCGGACATCATTGTTATTAATATTGGGCATGTGTTCCAGTTAAAAGCGATATTTAGCTCTGCCCTAAGTCTTCGAACAGTGCATGCAGTGATGACACATGGTCGATAAGTTTGGGTCTGATGAGAATGCTCAGAATCACTTAGCGAGCAAAAGAGATTGATAATAATATATTATAATGCTCAGAGTATCTCTTAAAAATCCGTAAAAGAAACACAATAATTATAGCGCAACGAGTCGCTAAGATGAAGTGCAACGGTAGAGCGGACTCGTGTCTCGTGTATGCCCTGTATGAACATGTTGGAGTTCACTATGCAGTTGCTCATAATCCAAATAGCCAATAGATGCTGGGGTCTCATGAGGCCAGAATGGTGACCTCACCGAAAAGCACGGAATGCCTACTACTAGATGGGCAAACGACATCAAATGAGTCGCAGGGAGCCGCTGGAACCAGGCGGGGCCAAACCGTGGCATCTGAAAGCCCCTACAGGAGACCCTATATTGAAAGACGAAGAAAGAAGAGTGGGGACCCTGAGGTACAGGTTTCGTAAACTTTATTCAGGGCCCCCGGCGCAATTTGTAAAAAGACCTATTTTAAAAAACAAATAAATCATTTCATTTTATATATCGAGCAGTAAACGTCTATCGGTTGATAATAATGATGATGCAGTCGGAGCTTGAAGTGGACGGAGGTTGAAGCGGTCACTTAACTCAAAGATAGAATATTTCTTGGTGTTACACTGTTAATATGTTATGTTATAGACTAGTATTAACAGCTATACTATAGAGTATAGCTTGTATTGCTTCACAGGCTTAAAAGCACGGAGATGCAGCCGCGCGAGGGCCGTCACATCCTCCTCGTCTCAAAGAGGAACAAAATCTTGTGAACTTATAAATATGTATGTTTTACATTATTAGAAGCAAACACTGTCCTAAAAACGTGTATAAATGGGTTTTGTTGAGCTTAGAAGTTCATTGTTTTCTAAATGATGATGGTATACGGATGTGGCGAAAATCCATTGTAAAAATTGAAAAATAAAAAAGGATTTACCTACTTAATAATTTTTATCGAAAAAAAACTATCGCTTGCTAAAAGTAGGTATTGATGCTGAAGTCTTTCCCTTCCTATCAGTTACAAATTACAGTTAGATGATTTGTTTCAAGGATCGGAGTACCTATTTAAGACTCATGGTGCCCATCGAGAGAAACAAGATACGAGGTCACTTAATTTGATTTTTATTTAATTTTGATAGCTTATTTAATTAGCTCCTTATAAGATTATTATTAAAGCAATTCTATTTATCGGTTAGTATTTAAAAGGATGCACCCACTTTTACATTCCAGCCTATTTAAGATCCTGAACGAAGTTATTCAGCAGTCAGCTTGTATGCCCCTTTTGGGTTGGTCCTTTCCATTTTAAAACCATTCTTCATTTACTTTTATGGTTACAGTTACTCAGTCAAAGTTACTCAAGCTTTGTTGTTGTAGTTTAAATCTTTAACCTTAAACACCTTTATATGATTATTATTGTTATTCCCTAATTCAGTTAAGAAATCTGAGTCCCTGCCGGCTGCCCCCTGTGTCATATTCCTCTATTCCTGAGGATCGTGCCCCCTTTTCCAATAATAATTATTACATAACTAGAGGATGCCCGCGACTTTGTCCGCGTGGATTTAGGTTTTTTAAGATCCCTTGGGAACTGTTTGATTTTCCGGGATAAAAAGTTGCCTATGTCAATAACAGGGACGCAAGCTACCTTTCATACAAATACAAACATACAAATCGGTTAAGTGGATGGGTTTTTAGGAATTCCGTGGGAACTCTTTGATTTTCCGGGATAAAAAGTAGCCTATGTCCGTCCCCGGGATATAAGCTAAACCTGTACCAAATTTTGTATGAATCGGTTAAACCGTTGGGCCATGAAAAGGTAACAGACAGACAGACAGACACACTTTCGCATTTATAATATTAGTATATGGAATATGGATGATAGGGATTTTCTTGAGCTAAGGCAGGCCTACTATTTAAAATCTTAATAATACATAAATATTTTAATGGAAGGCACGTAACTTATTACTGTTTGCCACCAATTCTAGTTGTTATCAAGTTCACTAATATCTGCGTCCGGCGTTTGTTCCACTTCCTGGTGCCTTGGGGATGTTTCACAACGCTGTAATAAATGTCTAATTGTGATGAGGATCTCTATGTGTACGGTCTCATTATACCACGCCAGTAAATGTTAAATTACATTATTATTTGTAGGTACCTAAATATTTTTTATGTTCTTTGAAATACAATTTTAATCGCCTATCAAATAAATATTCAATATAAAATTCTACGAATTTACGCATGTACATATTTGTATGATTTTATACCTAAATCGATTATCGATTATTATTATAGGAGTTTATCTATCTTTGACGTAATACCAAAATTTCCGTCTCGCGGTGAACTGCGGATCACTTAAAGATGCGGTTGTTTTTACCCTAATACATAACAATCTAAAAAGATTTGGATGCAAAATTTACCGATTCTCTATATGAGTACTTTATTCAGAAAACCAACGATACTTAATAATCCAAAAAAAGTAGGAGGTTTTCAATTCGGTTCGTATTTTTTTCTGCTAATTAACTTCATTGAAAGCTCGTCTTTAGAAATCCTTATGAATAATACGGAATTACTTTAAAGCTCTAGAATATCACGTCTGATAATGGAAACAGTGCTACCAATGCCCGTTCCGGTGTGATCATCGCGGATTATACCTCCGAATTGTGCTCACTGAAACGCAACACCTCCCTAACTTGACCTCTCAAGCGTAACCTCTCACGATCAATTCCGATCAGACCAGGGGTCCAATTATACCGGTCAATAGGTCCATTAACATACGTCCTTACATCTCACTATTGTTTTGTAACGATATATTAGTTTGTTGAGAGATAGGGTGCATGGGTGTATACTTACGCCTTTAAGACAATAAGCCAATTGGGGAAAAATTATATGTTTCGGATCTTCTAATTAGAAGGATGTGTTCAATTGTTCATAGGTAGCTTCTTCAAATTTAACTGGAGATAGCCGATATATGTATATAAGTACTCGTGTAAACAGCTATTATCACCTACTCGGCCCATTGCCAGTCCACTACTGAACGGGATTTCTCCTAAAAATGATATTAATTTAATCCAGTTTATCTCGCTGGCCAAGTGCAGATTGGTAGACTTCATACACTTTTAAGAACATTATGGAGCACTCGCAGGTATGCAAAGTTCCTCACGCTATTTTCCTTTACCGTAGAAACAAGTGGTATTTAATTGCTCAAAACACATCAATTCCGAAAGGCCTCCCTCCCTCCCTCTAATTTGACGACCGACTGGCGCGCTGGTAAGTGCTGTGGTCTTATTAGTGAGAGATCCCGGGCCGGGTTCGGGGTCCCGACAGGGTTTGAAATTTTATAATTTCTAAATCACTGGTCTGGTCTGGTGGGAGGCTTCGGTCGTGGCTAGTTACCACCCTACCGCTAAAGGCGTGCCGCCAAGCAATTAAGCGTTTCGGTAATAATAGGTATATGCCTTGTAGAAACCAAAGGGGTAAGAAGGGGTTTAATAAAAAGTGCCATACCTCTTCTAGGTTAGCCCGCTTCCACTTTAGACTGCATCATCACATACCACCAAGTGAGATCGCAAGCAAAGGCGATAAAACAATAATAAGTTACAGGTGCGTGCTCAGTAGTGGGCCAGCTGGCGAGGAGTTGATCATGTCTGCTTTGACGGAAAAATCCAACACCGCGGCCCTGTAGCTGTCAACTTCAGCGGCAGGGCTCCAGATGACATCTTCAGTTTACGACGAGATATATTTACAAACACTTACCTTTGAGACTCTGCGTTAGGTATTGCGGTTCCTAAGAATTTCAGCACTTAGCACTTAGGTGTTATTAGGTAATTATGAAGGGAGGAGGTCGGAGGGCGCACAATGGAGCAGCGAAGGTCATCTCCACAGATCTTCACGGTGGCTGCGTCATGCCTGTGCGGTGCGGAGATTATTGAACACTTTTGTGTCTTGTCTGTTGTAACTATTATTTTTCCGGCTTAGCATTTACTTACTAGATGATGCCTGCTATTCGTCCGCGTGGATCTAGGTTTTTTGAGAATCCCGTGGAAACTGATTTTCTGACATAAAAAGTAGCCTATCTCCGTCCCCGGGATGAAAGCTAACTCTGTACCTTTCATCAAAATCGGTTAAACTGTTGGTACATACATTTTGTAAAGGCCTCAGACAGACAGACACTCTTTCGCATTTGTACCTAATATTAAATCGTATAGATGGATTATTAACTCGCAACCGCTAGCAGCATAGCTCCCTTAATAATGTTGGAAAATCCGGCCTTATTCCTTGTCTACATACTAAATTTTGAGTTCCGACAATTATGTCGGTACGTAGGTAAGATATAAGTTATACGAAATATCCTCGACTCTAAAGCAGATCTGAAGGAATAGTTTTGTACTCTATTGATGCCACAAATAAGGGAATAAGATTGATATCATATTTTTTAAGTATCTCTCCCACAACTGCCATATTATTTTTATAATTTAGAAGAGATCGTAGCCATACAAGAACCTGTCAAAGATTTAAAGAAAAACATACATTTTCTTAATGAAATACTGCTATCATTTACATCCATGAACCCATCATAATTATATTTAAAGTTCCATGAGAACATCCATACAAAAACTCGTCAAAAATATTAACTAAAAACCCGGATTTATTACTAAAGTGTCTTGTTAGGTAGGCCCCGAGTAATTAATGGCTGTAAGTTCTTATCTTTCCTACATACAATTGAATTTAGTAGGCAAATACAAACGATTTGGGGAGGTCGTGGGACAGACGGACAGACAATCGTCGATAAGGATCGTCAATTTTGTTCACGCTTTGTACTTGCGGTGCTTTATCGTAGACCGAGAGATGGCTGCAATATCTCCGGCGATGCGAATACTTGCATTGTATCTTATACCTACCAGGTTTCAAATTGTCACTAAGCAAATGAAGATAAAGAAGCTTATACTTATGCTCGTTAGCTCGTTATGCTCGTTATACTCGTTATGCTCGTTATGCTTGTTAGTTCGTATGCTTAGCTTATGCTCGTACTAAAGAAAATTTACAAAAAAAAACTTAGTTATTTATTCAAAATGGATACCAAGTTGTACACTTTTTGATTGCCAATTGTTGAACTTGTAAGGTAACGTGGTATATCATAATCATGTAATAGTGTTAAGTAAACTTATAACTAAAGCTACGAGAGTCCCAAGCTTTTGACAGCTTAAGTTTCACGATCGCAACCACTCTATTGGCTTAAATGTACAAGTTGCAGCAAGTGTTCTATACATTCAGCCAATCACAACAATTGCGATTGTACTTAGCAATATGATAATCAGAACATTCGTGCTAAAGAGGTGAATGATGAGATTGTAGTTAATCATACAGATTAAGGAATTGAGAATTATTCGTTCTAGATTAATTTTTCAATCAGAAATCAGAATACCAAACTAGTATTTCCCGTATAAGTCACATAGTATATATTACGGCCAACTCATTGCCTATGTGCTTTATGAATATGAGTATGCACATGTAGGAAGCTAGGCTGATTATGAAAATTTTATTGCGATGTGAAACAACACGGCTTTGTTGGTCGCTATTATGATTAATTAACTACTTTTGGCGACTATTAATATTTTAAGGTTTATTGTTTACATTAAATAATTCGTATATTATGGTGTAACCATATTCTATATAACTATATATAACTATATATAACTATTCATAAGCTGTAGCTTATGAATAGTTTTTTTTTTTTTTTTTAATAAAAAGAATATTAGCCATGTTAAATGACTAATATTCCCTTTCCTCTCCAACTAAGCGTCGGGCTTGTGCTAGGAGTAGGTACGACAATAGTGCAACGGGCGGGGTTTGAACCGTCGACCTTTCGGTTTTCAGTCCACTCCTTTACCGGTTGAGCTATTGAGGCTCTGAGTTATGAGTTGTAAACGTCTGTGGCACTATAAAATCTAAGGTTTTTTCTAGTAATAGGCATTTTCTAAAGCTACCTTCTCTAGTTAGCTCGAATTTTGTAGTCGTACCTACTTATTCAGAAGTTTTTTTTTACAAGGAACCAAAAGAACAAATCTGTTTGGTGCAACATGCAGCATGCGATATGCACCGTCCACCCTCCCACTGCTAAAGATGCAGGAAAAGCCAGGCACCAAGCAAGCAAGCAGTAGGTACTTATATTATGTCATGGACTTACGCAAAATAACATAGCTTCTAATATAACATAGAAGTTTCTTGTTAAGTATGTTTCGATGGCAAGCCTCCGACATGGTTATTGCAGACTTTAGGTATACAGCTTAACACGGCATTTTTTTACCTCACTTTTAGAATTAAAATTAATTACCTAAAAATTAATTAATTACGTTAGTACTAGTACTAATATTAAAAATTTAAAACCTCTAAAAAGTTAGTAGTCTAGAAGTTAGTAATTTTTTTATCCAAGCGCTTGTCGCGTCGTCGGGGGACTCTAAGGTAACAGAAACTGCATTGAAAGTCATCTGTTTTAGAAAGACTAGTTTCTGTTATCTTCAGCGATCCCCCGAGCGACGCAACATGTTTGGATTATAGCTAACACATACTCTCGATCAAGCCACCTTTCAAACAAAAAAAACTATATCAAAATCGGTTCAATCGTTTAGGAGCTACGGTGCCACAGACAGATACACAAACACACAGATACACACGTCAAACTTATAACACCCTTTCTTTTGGGACGCGGGTTAACCTGAGCCAAAAGCTCGAAAGATACTTACACGCTACAAGTCACTCTGTGTCACCATATTGAGACATTACAAACAAACGGTACAAGTCAATCTCCCTGTGGTATTATAGTTCAGCTTTAGAACGCCTACAATTTTTTTGAAGCAATATTTTGTTTTATTTAGAAACGCAAGCAGCAAGCAAGGTACGATGAAACTGCGCACAATATTTTAATAGGCGAGTAGGTTCTTTTTATCTTCAGTTCGTTTCATATGCAAAAAATACGTCTGGACTCCAGTGGAATGGAAATGTCTGTACCTAAGTACCTACATGGATATTATATTATGGTTGTCCACCATCCTAGTTTTCATCAATCGGGAGTCGAACCCGAAAACGATTTGATCATGAGAGGATATTATGGATCGCTACGCTTCAGCAGTCAATTAGAAATAACTTTTGAAGAAAAGGTTTGTTGGAAAATATCAGTAATATGTGATTCATAAGAAAAAAATCAAGTTTCGTGCTATTTACATTATTTATTGAAATTAGCTTAGAAACAAAATTAATCTATCAGTTCGTTATAAAGCTTTAAGATCTAAGTAGTAAGATTAGGTGTACATAGACGTGCTGGTGCGTGATACATACAATACAATATGAATAATGTAAGACAGTAACAGATTAGTATTATTTTATTGTTATTTTTACATTTCATCCCCTATCTCATCCCATCGCCACTGTAATGCTAGGGTTTCCTCTCAAAATGAGAGGGGTTTAGCCTAAAGTCCACCACGCAGATGAAGTTTGGAGACATTTATTTTACAGTTACAGTTTTACAGTTACAGACAGAAGTTTTGTGTGTGTTTTTAATTCATGTAATATTTTTTAAGTATGCCAATCCGCACTTGGCTAGCGTGGTAGACTATGGCCAAGCCCTTCTCATTATGAGAGCAGACCTGTGCTCCGTAGTGAGCCGGCAAGGGATTGATGGTGATGAAAATATTTTTTTTAAGTTACTTAGGGGTTCATTGATGTGACTAATAATAGGAGTAGGTGCTTATAATACGGGTAGAATTTGAACATGAACGACAAGGATTTGCACCTACTTACAGACTATCATTCGGAATTCAGTCCAACCCTTCACCGTTAAAAGCTAGGCTGTTAAGTAATTACTTTAGTGAAAACTATTGGACTATTCATCTACTGAAATTCTTAACTAGTATTTTTTTTCAATTTTATTGTTATACTGTACTGTTTGTTGTATTCAAAAACTTACGAAGGTACGTACACGTCTTTTCTTAAACTAAAGTGGTAATAGTTAATGAGCATCACAATTTAGTAGTTTTTAAAACAATATCTAATATTATTTATTCTAACTTACAAACTAATTTATCTACCTTCAAAGGTCGCGGATACACCTCTAAGTTTTACTCGCGTAAGTAGCTTACATGATTAACTTATGATAAATTTACTAATGCAACCACTCGTAAGTATGAGCACATTTACATTATTAAGTTGTCAATTAATTACGTTAGCTTCTTACGTGAGTAAAACTTACAGGTGTATCGAAGCTTAAGAGTTATACACTAGTAAAATAGAGACGATGTAATGGTACCATACAGAAAATCAATTACTTATTTATGAAATAAAATTATAAATTTAAATTTAAAATAAAAATAAAATTAAAAATAAATAATTTCTTGATGAAATAAAATTGCAAATCCAATGAAAATCAATTACGAGAGTATAACTTCTTAACATTAAATTAGAATTCTTCAATGGTAACTAACATTTATTATAACATTTGTTTGCAAAAGAATACGATAAGTGACACTGAAACATAGGATTTCATCCTTAAAAATTATTACTAGATATAAAGGTTATACTTTAGTGCAATTTTATCACAATGATATTATTCTTATACCTACTAAGGATCCGTTTTTATCTTTCGACTTATCATAAATGTCTTTAAAATATAAAAGGAAAAAATGTAAATAAATGTAGGAAAATATATATGTATTTTCACAATCCAGAGTTCCCACAATACTCGCCGATGCGGTCTGAGATGCATTCAAAGATGTCGAAGGATACATCACAATTACGGCCGTTATCTGAAAATAAAATAGAAAAAAATTAAAATTATTAGTAAAGATAATATAAATAAAGATAGAGAGTGACAATATTTGGACCAAAAAAATAATTACATACGAGTAAATCGTGCGCAGGAAATAATTGCCCGCAAAGGGTGGGGACGATTGTGGTGATACACTTTTACTTCCTTGAAGGTACAATGTAAATAATATACCTTGAAGGTACAATGTAAATAATATACCTTGAAGGTACAATGAAAATAAAACAGTGACATTACCTCAATATTATGACTTTGATGAGAAATCACATTTCTAGTAACTTTTTGTCAATGCGAGTAAAAAATATTAAATATCAGCTTAAAGACCTTCCTAGTGTGGGGAACCGGTAGTTACTCACCCATAGGTACAGTCCGGGAGAACTTGTCGTGGTTCCTCATGAGGCACTCGCGAGAGGCCTCCAACACGGCCATGAAGTAGCCTCGCTCGTTCACACCGTCAGAGTACAGCCCGACCAGACCTTCTAGTGTAGGGAAACCATAGCCGTCCACCTGAAAGTAGTAATAGCATAGAATACTTAACATCTCCCAGGGTAGTAGTAACTACTAATAGCTAGGACTACTAGCTACTGCGACGCTTGGCGACTGGGTCACGAACACCGAAGCAATCTACCGCGACCTAGCCAGCAACGGCCGCCGAGGTGGACCCTCCACCGGGGACCTATTTCTAGATTACTGCGCGTGGTCTACATGGGCGACAAAAAATGGGTCGCCCGGAGCTCTGGCCAAGGTGGCAGGCGGCGATCATGCCCATGTCGCCTGTCCCCCATCCTTTGGAAGTTTTATACCTATTACCAGTTTTTAACTTCGTTTACGTAGAAAAGCGCAACCTAACGCCGACTAAAAGTGGGCACCAGTGAAATATAGACCTTATTGCTTAATATTAAGATTTTAAACACAAGAAGAATAGAGACTGGTGCTATGTTGCTCATAATAATTCAAATAAAATTGCCATATTATTCCTTCCAAAGTTTCTTGCTTGCATCTTTAACTCCATCATCAATTGTCTTCAGGTAAGATCGCAATCAGGGCGTAGCATGTAGTCGAAGAAAAAAAGAACTTCGACTTTTAAAATTGCTTTTTCTCAAGCAGTCTACAAAATTTTGCTCAGTTTTGTTCAGCGCAGTTATGCTGCCCATATTGCTTAGGATAATATTTTCCTATAATTATTGCCCATTAAAATCTTCTTAAAATCTCTAACCGTTTGCAAGTTACAGCTTTCGTTATAGCTCTTCACATTATGATAAATGAAAAGAGTTCAACGCGGGTGAGGCCCTTACTGCAATTATTTTTGTGCTTATAATATACCTTGGTATCCTTTGGAATCATACATAAATATAAAATTCCAAATAGGAAAAGCTCAATACATTCGTCTTTGATATTACTTATTTCAAGTTCCTACCTATTTTACGCGTACAGGGTTTTTAATGCTATTGCCAACTGGACTGCTAGTGGCGGCCACTAAAAGCCACCACTACTGGTGAGCCACTAGTGGCTGGACGCAGCCACCAGTCGCAGCCACTAGCGGCTAGAGTCTATCGTCCATTTCCCACAGTGCACAAGCTTTTAAGCCCACCCCATTTAAACTCTGGTGTATTATCTATACTAATAAATAAAATTGGAGTGTCTGTCTGTAATTTCGAAATAACTACCGCATATTAAGGTCATATGGTTATTTGAACGATACTATAACTGAATCACACGTTTTTAAAATTTTTGTCTGTCTGTCTGTCTGTCTGTCTGTCTGTCTGTCTGTCTGTTTGAAAAGGCTAATCTTGGGAACGGCTGAACCGATTTTGACGGGATTTTCACAGACAAGTAGAGAATTGACCGGGGAGTAACATAGGCTACTTTTTTAACCGACTTTCAAAAAGGGAGTTGTGTTTTTCTACCTATGTACACCGAAATCTTCGAGATTTCTGAACCGATTTGCGTCATTTCTTTTTTAATCGATAGAGGAACTGTGCGAATTTGGAGTCCAACTCCTCAATCCTGATGCTGCAGGGGATCTGACCAATCCACGCGGGCGAAGCTGCGGGCATCAGCTAGTCTATCAGTAAGTACTCAGTGTTACAATTCTATTACGTGCAAATTACGTGGCTAGATTTTGTTTTACGTCCTTTACAGACAACTGGAGTTAATTTTGTCTTTATATCATTTTAAAACATGACCGTATTTTCCTTTCTTGTGGCCATTTAATAAGTATATTATGCTTGTAAGACCTTGGGCCGGCTTTGCACTAATTGAATCTCTGGCTCTAATAACAGGCCGGCTTCAACATTTTTATGACAGTTATATTTCTGAGGGGATTTTCAAGCAATAAATAGGCGAATTTCTTTTCGAGTTTTACGACTCGCTCAGAGATTTTAAATCAAAAAGCAACGTGCCCCGTTCCTCTGCCCGGGAGAGGAGATATAAGTACATTCCAAACTGAAAAGTACCCGACCACTGGGTGCAAAAAATACATGGAAGAGTACCTGAACGGTTGATGTATTGTTCAATATTTATGGGCAACAATTATGGGCTAGTAGTTAGTAGGCGTTGCCTAACAGCTAAAGGAATTTGAATGCCTTGTTTAATTATCTTATTCTTTTATTTCAGTGTAAATATCTGAAATATGCAACCAGTATTCTTGGCATCATTCCACGCGCGCATGATTTATGCAGTAATTTGGTTGGGTAGTAAGGTTTATCGTAAATAGTAATAGGTATTTTCAATTAAAATAAGATAAACTGCAGCATAACCAAAAGGAAGTTAGGAAAGGAAAGGAAGCTTATTGGTTTTAGCAGTTTATGTATGCATGAATGTGTGGCACATAATTGTTCCACAGCAGTGCTAAAACTGCTAAGCCAATTTTAATGCATTGATTCGTTACTATAGTCCACGTGACATTTTATACGAACAATAACAAAATACACAACAGATAAAAATAAACACAACAGATAGATAAATAATGTTACATCCAAAAAAAGTGGGATCTTTGAAATGTTTTTGCTATCGAGGCTATTGAGTAGGGTTTTAAATGAAAGAAGAAAACATTTTGAGTTCAGAAATAGAAATGTGTACATGTAATTAAATGTAACATTAAAATACGACAAAAATACAATTTTACTATGTTTCAGCGTTTATTCAGAGGAGTAGTCAGGTTTTAGTTTTAAACATTGTCTTCAGGTGTAAGACTAGATCGCTATGTCTACTCCTGGGGGTGTAACTCAATGTTAATAGCAAACAAATTGGAGCATCGCGACACAGGCCAAAGCAGTCATAAAACATTAAAACTCGACCTTAAAGGGAGATTGATCATTGTGAACCACAGCCTTGGAATGGTCATAATAATATTATGCTTCGTGTGGAATATTTTCGAAATTATTACAACAGTTGTAAATAACTTTTTTTGTTAAATAAGTACTAATTAATACCAACACTTAAATTACCTAGACCTATGTGTGCTCGATTTCAGCATACGAAATAGTAAGTAATATACTACGTAATATTATTCTGTGCCTAAACTCGACCTACGACCAGGTTTTTACCATAACTTGTACTGTACAAAAAAATACAATGGGATTTAAATGTATTATAGCGGCCATTCGATTTTAAAGCTACCTAGGTAGTTAGGTACCTACCTGTTAGTTTTTAAAATTTACCTATACTTTAGTTGACAAAATTAATAATAATAATACATATAAAAACCGGTCATGTGCGAATCGGACTCGTACACCAAGGGTACCGTACCATCCATCTTTCAAGATTATATACCTATGTACTTTTTAATTTACATGGCAGTCAACTTTAAATTGTATTATTATTACGGCAATAGAAATACACACTGAAAATTTCAACTCTCTACCTATTACTGTTTCGGAGATTACAGCCCGTTGACAGACCGACGGATGGACGAACGGACAGCGGAGGCTTAAATTATAGGATACGGAACCCTAAAATAAAAAGTTTGCTTTATAACGAAACAATGAATAACCCAGTTCCGAACGATCGTAGACGATAATGATGGTTTTCTCTAAAACTAGAGTAAATAATGAGATAGTAATCACTGAGTGAAAAGTAATTCACTTTTACTTTAAAACAAAGTGGGTAGATACTTACTGCTTTCACTTTCCTGTACACGCACTGCAGTAGGCACTGGAAAATTGAGAAAAATATCATATTAGTTTCCCATTGTTTTCTATGCGTTAAGTGGGCTTTCACATACCTATTCAAGTTTTATCAAGTTCATTCGAATGTGTGGACTAGAGACTACGTTCATCATCATCATGATCAACCCATTGCTGGCCCACTACTGAGTACGGGTCTCCTCAGAATGAGAGGGTTTAGGCCATAGTCTGCCACGATCCCCCAATGCGGATTGGCAGACTTCACACACCTTTGAGAACATAGAGAACTCTCAGACATTCAGGTTTCCTCACGATGTTTACCTTCACCGTTAAAGCAAGTGATATTTAATTACTTAAACACACATAACCGAAAGTTAGTGGTGCGTGCCCGGGACCGAACCCCCGACCTCCGATTAGGAGGCGGACGTTCTAACCACTAGGCTATCACGGCTCCTACTACTTACTAGACTACGTTATGTTTATGTAATTTTGCGCATGACTTATGCACTTCTACAGCTGGTGTTAACGTATTTATTCAATGTAAACATCGGATTTATTAACGTTACAAAACTGTTACGTAATTTAAAATCTAACATAAATCTCATAATAAAATTGTAGAAAAGTGGTGTCTGTACAATGGAAATATATAAAAAAAGTAGCAGGGGTGGTTATTATATCGATGCCGAACCCGAAATTGTAATTTTTTTTTTTTGTCTGTTTGTCTGTGTGTTTGTGCACGCTAATCTCAGAAACGGCTTATTCGATTTAGATACGGTTTTCATTAATATATTGTAGTAAGCTTCACTTAACATTTAGTGTTTATTTCATGTCAATCGGTTCATAAATAAAAAAGTTATGTCAATTTAAAGAATCACGGCGAACATTTTTAACGTACTACCCAAACGACATATGTAATTCAAAATATGCTGCCCGAAAAGTCACTATTCCACGCGAACGAAGTCGCGGGCACAGCTAGTCTAACATAAATCTCATAAAATCCTAAAACTTTTTAGTTGCCTGAAAATCCAATAACTTTTTAGTCGCCTAGTAGAGATCACTAATGAGCGAACGTAATTTAAAAATAAAATCAAACTTTACTTTCTCATAAAATCCAACAATTTTTAGTTGACTGGAAAATCCAACAACTTTTTAGTCACCTGGGAAATGTCACTAATGAGTAATGAGCGAACGTAATTTAAAATCAAACTTTACTATCTCAAAATCCAACAACTATTTAGTTGCCTAGTAGAGAATAGAGATCATTAATGAGTGATAAGGCCGCCTTTTGTATCCTACTTTCGTCTGTATTTTCTGTTCTTTAATTTATGGTTATTTTCCTTTTTGTGGTGATACAAATAATAAAAATACCTGCATAAATATTCGTAATATAAAATTGTATTAACTTGTATTCACATAACTTCTTTCAAATAGAATTTCTTTATGACTGATCGTTGGCAGACCTATCTGATAGTTGCAATAAAGTTAAAAGGGACTTCTATTTAGGTAACGTGGCTAAATGGATCTTTGCAAAGACCTCAATATAAATGAGCAAAAATTTTATTGATGACGCCCCTATAATCTACCCTACGAGGCACCACCAAAGAGTTTTATCATTACACATGTGCATCATTTGATTTATCATATCATAAAATTTGATATGCTTTTACCGAGCTGATTTTATTAGTACCAAGTGGTGTCTGTCTGGAATTTGTTTTTTTTTTTACATTTTAACTATTTGTACAATCTCCATTTACGATTGCAATTACGTCTATACGAGTAGGTTCTTAGCAATATTGATTTATTATGCCTAAGTTACGGGTAAATGAGGCAACTGAATGAGGATACCTAGGTTTTAAGATTTATATCCTAGTCCTAATAAAACAATATATATAAAATACTAGCTGACGCCCGCGACTTCGTCCGCGTGGATTTAGGTTTTTTGAAATCCCGTGGGAACTCTTTGGTTTTCCGGGATAAAAAGTAGCCTATGTAATCCAGGGTATAATCTATCTCCATTCTAATTAATTTCAGCCCAATCCGTCCAGTAGTTTTTGCGTGAAGGAGTAACAAACATACATACGCACACACACACACACACACATACAAACTTTCTCCTTTATAATATTAAGTGTGATGTAAAAGGTTAGATGTTTGTTACTCTTCACGCTACAATTACTGAACAGATTTGGCTGAAATTTGGAATGGAGATTGCTTATGCCCTAACTTTAATGTCGCAAAATAAGACGTATATAAATCCAAATAGTTAGAGGTGCATGCCCAGGACAAACCCCCAACCTTCCGAGTAGGAGATTGACGCCATAACTACTAGGCTATCATCCACAGATAACTTTTTTTATCTATGCTATCATCGCTCTCATAATATAGCTCATAGGAAAGATTAGATTCTGTTGGGATATTTTGAATTTATAGGAAAAATATCAGTAAAAAGAAAAGCTTGGACGTCCTGTTTGAAGTGAGATAAAAAGTCATCGAACGTAAAACAAAAGGATTTTAGAAAAAGAATAAGAATAAGAATATATTTAAATATAAACAATTTAGTTTACAGCCAGTTCCAACAGATTCGAAGTGTAATTTAATTACTAACATACCAACTCCCACACAAAAATTACATAGATAATGTAAATCAGTAAACATTTAATAGGCTTATGTACTAACTAGGAATAAGTATCTAAGAAACCATGTAAATGCTGTATGTGATCCAATAAAAAGATGAAAAAAGAGAAGAAGCAGTAGCATTATCTCATAGTAATAAATATGTATAATTTTGCAATTTTACACTTTTTTTATGCAAAATCGTGAAGTAAATGTTTCGCTTATGTTTCATAATTAGGTAATTAGGTATAGCCTCTAAAAGTCATGCTCTGAATATACATTATGTATAAATTAAAATGCTAAAACATGTTTTAACCATATTGTTTGTTTTAATTCTCAAGATCATCATGTTGACTTTAATTTAAAAGTTTTACCTTTATTTTAATTTTATTTGTTTATTTATTTTTATTTTTAATGAACTTCTAAGGTATCTTTCAAAATTGTAGTTACGTACTAACAATAAGTCAAGTATTATACTAAATAAATAAATAAATAGAGATTTCCATTTTATTACTTCTAACCGTAAAAGTAGTTAAGTAAAAATCACATCATATCTACTTATAAATGTCAGTTTCTGTATTTCTAGATAATCTAAATATATAAAAAGAAAAGCTGAGTTACTGACTGACTGATCTACCAACGCACAGTTCAAACTACTGGCTGGATCAGGCTGAAAGGCATGAAGATCAGCTATATTGACGCAAATATCCGCTACGAAAGGATTTTTGAAAATTCAACCCCTAAGGGGGTAAAATAGGGTTATGAAATTGGAGTAGTTCAATTCGCGGACGAAGTCGCGGACATAACCTAGCTAGGTATATAGGTAAAGGTATATTTACCCCCGCAATCCTCTTCTCGTCGTGAGTAAATGGCACCTCCCTCTTGTTTCGTCGCCGTTGTGTGGGCATCGTGTGCTCTTCCTTAATCACATCTAGGGCCTCTGAAATGATACATGAAAACTTTTTATTTATTTTACAGATACCAGTTATCCTTTGACTGCAATCTCACCTGGTGGTAAGTGATGATGCAGCAGAGTTGGGTATAGCAGTTTTTGTCGAACCCATACCTCTGGTTTCTACACGGCATCGTACCGGAACGCTAAATCGCTTGGCGGCATGGTTTGCCAGTAGGGTGGTAACTAGCCACAGCCAAAGCCTCCCACCAGACCGAAACAGAAATTATAAAATTCTAAACCACCGTCGGGAATCGAACCCGGGACCTCTCACTAATAAGACCACGGCGCTTTCCACTACGCCAGGGAGGTCGTATTTAGCAATATATTATGTATTTAAAAAAAAATATAAACTCATATGTTTTTTATTAAATACCATTTTTTATTAATTTTTAATTTCTATTTAATGATAATAATATAGCCAAGCGCTATAGGTACTAACGCTTGGCTGCAAGCAGACCTGCTGGCAAGTTATGATCAATAAATCAGTCAATCATTTATTTATTTGCTCAAATGCAGGTTAGCATAGATTTTACAATTGCAGCATTGATGCAGCCTAAGCCCATGTTAAAAAAAGGAAGGAAAAACTATTGCTGGAAGAGCGTTCCTTAACCTATCTCTCGAATAAAAAGATAATATGATCGATGTTTTTAATTCCTTCTTTTTAATATAGCATGCAAAGGCAGCCTTAATGCTTTATGCAATCTTTATAAGAAAAAATAAGACAAACATAACAAAGAGGAGCAGTTTACTGTCGGTATGTAAATTTGTATAGTCATAATATATAGATATGACTAGCTTTTTTAATGGCTTGCAAGTTTCATAATAAAATTATGTCATGACATACAAACTCTAACATGTACTCTACTAAATATTATCACACTAATATTATAAAGGAGAAAGTTTGTATGTGTGTGTGTCTGTGTGTGTGTATGTTTGTTACTCCTTCACGCAAAAACTACTGGACGGAATGGGCTGAAATTTTGAATGGAGATAGATTATACCCTGGATTAGCACATAGGCTACTTTTTATCCCGGAAAATCAAACAGTTCCCACGGGAATTTTAGAAAACCTACATCCACGCGAACGAAGTCGCGGGTATCAGCTAGTAGATTAATAATGTTATGAACCTACCTATCCATAGAGTGCATGTGTACATGCGTGCAGTACGATTTCATAGGTAACACTCGAATGAGCATGTTATGCAAGTAAATGGGTCAAACTATTGCTAACTTGCAGGTGTGTCCCAACATGACAACATACAAACCTTACCAACGCAATATAGGTTCGAGTATAATCGAAGTCTAAAAGGAAACCTTTTCTATTGACAAACTGGTTTACGTTTGTATAGATTTTCGAAATTAGTTAATGTCTTACCCACTCGTATACATATAAAAATTTATAAAACAGATAAGGTAATGAAATTAATATATAATGCTAGAAAGTTTACTCAGGAACTTTTGCGTAGAAATCAATTTATTATTTGCAATTTTTTGCAGTGGTGATTCAATATTAATCAGTAGGTACCTATAATATTCTATCGAATGTTACTTGTGTTTACAAATATTTCCTTGTACTTTTCTACGATTTGTAGGATTTTTAGGGTTCCTTACCTCAAAAGGAAAAACGGAACCTTTATAGGATCACTTTGTTGTCTGTCTGTCCGTATGTCCGTCCGTCCTGTCTATCAAGAAAACCTGTAGGGTACTTCCCGTTGAGAAGGTAGGTCTTATAGCACAAGTAAAGGAATAAATCCGAAAACTGTGAATTTGTGCTTAAACATCATTAAAACAAAAAATTAAAATATCATATTTCAATTTTCAAAGTAAGTTAACTATACCAAGTGGGGTATCATATGAAAGGGCTATCTATACCTGTATATTTTAAAACAGATTTTTATTTATTTTTATGAAAATGTCGGAAAAATTTCCCGAGTACGGAACCCTTGGTGCGCGAATCTGACTCGCCCTTGGCCGGTTTTCATAAACTTAATTCTCTCATCAGTTTTGCGATCTATAAAACAGTGGTAATAGGATCTTGTTGGCACCCTTCGGATACGGAACCCTAATAATCACATTGTTTTTTAACACAGTTCATTAAACTTTCTGATTACGTATTGCTACATAACAGTGCCCTTAACGGTTTCATATAACAAAAAGCAAAGTTCAATCGGAAAAAAGTGACACACATTCGCCATAATAACTACGTGAAAATTCACTAATGAGATATATATGACGCTAATTGCTCGTTAATTTAAAAATGGCGGATTCCCAAATTCAAGTGGATGACCGCGTCAAGCCTTTTTTGGTAACTTTAGGGGGCGTATGGACTGGCCTTATGAGTGACGTCATTCTGTTAGGACAAGTCATAAGTAGCGTTGTTGTAGAATAAGTTCTTTTGAATTTATAGCTTCTCTGTCGTGGTAATCTAGATGGTAGTAAGTCAGAATGAATAGTTTCAAGGAAACGGTGCTTAAAATTTCGTTCTAATATGACATTATTGGATAAGGCTTCTTACGCACTGCATCCGAATTGAATCCGAGAAAATTCTGATCTACGAATACTTACATAAGTTTTCTAGATCAGAGCACACGATTTTACAATGCGTCCCTTTAAAAATGGATGTTGCTTGCGTATTTTTTTTGAGACTTGATGGGTTGGATTGGATGGAGTGCGCAAGCGTTCATATGCTTAGTAAGGAATATTCGGTCCGTTAAAAATTCTTCGGCCGTGGCTAGTTACCACCCTACTGGCAAAGCCGTGCCGCCAAGCGATTTAGCGTTCCAGTGTAGAAAAAAAAACTGCCATACCCCTTCCAGGTTACCCCGCTTTCATCTTAGATTGCATTATCACTTACCACCAGGTGAGATTGCTGTCAAGGGCTAACAGATAGAAATCTGAAAAAAAAAGCATTTGCGAGCTGAGTCTCTGTGAAAAAGAATCCCGAATCGGTTCGAAACTAGTCGGGCTTACGTCAACTATGGGTAGGTTCTTACATTGAGTAAAGGCTACTTCTTATATATATTTATAGTAGTCCTAAGTAATATAGCTTTAATGTACCACAAGCTACCTTTATCTACGTGTGATCATTTAGTAGGTAGGTATAGCACGACATTTGGCAAGTAGACTCGAAAGTCTTAAAAGTAAACTTGTTTTTCGGTTAGTGATTCAAAGGTTTTAAAGGTTAACAGTGATGATTCCTGGTAATATGTAGTAAGCATATCTACTTGAATTAAAATGAAATAAAAATATCAGCAACAATGGTTCGAGATCATAATAGATTGAAACTGTTATTGTATTAGGAGTGGCAAAGCTACTAAGTACAAAACTGATAATGTTTTAATAAGGATACTAAAGACATGGAATGAATAGCTAGATGCTGTATGCTCATTAAATAGTAGGTATAAACACCATAATATGAAAAAAACCGTTCCTATTTTTTCCTACTTACAATGACGTCACGCGATCATCTAGTCATGATCACAACGTGCAAACACTAGCATTTAGTGATGATCACTACGTGCAAACACTAGCATTTAGTGATGATCACTACGTGCAAACACTAACAGTTAGTGATGATCACTACGAGCAAACATTACCATTTAGTGATGATCACAACGTGCAAACACTAGAATTTAGTCGCCAGGAGTCAGTGAGGCAACAGACTTTGACAGGAGAAAAGATCGATTTTTCATATTCGGAAAGAGGAATGATTGAACAGAGGAATGAAAGTAAAATAGGAGCTTGGTTCTTTCGGGTACGTACGCTGGACGGACAGCTTGCGATATCTAGCAACTCGGGTGAAATCTATAGACCACACTCAGACTTTGCTTAGACTTAAGACAGAGTTAAAACAAGACAGATGTCTGTAACATAAATCTCTCTCGTTTTAACTCAATCTTGAGTCTAAGCAAAGTCTAAGTGCGCTCTATAAATATCACCCTAAGTCCCTGGTAGGTACTGGTAGTAACTGGTGGATACCTACTATGAGCAATCTTTGAACGATAAAATCAATGACTAATGTACATAATGTAATGAGTAAAACCATAACAAAATCATTTCCGATTTTTGCACGTCTCTAGTACTAAACTATATTTTTGGTAGGTAAAGCAATGATTAATTTAATTTAACCTAAACTCTTTTAGGTACAACAAGGTGGCTAGATTAGAAAAGGTTTTTTTAAATTTAAATAAACTTTCAGCAGTAAGAACATGACTTGCTTTTAAGAGGGCTCTCTCCGTCACTCGTTTCCACTCGTTTCATACAATCGTAGTTCCAATTTCATTTGAATATTAAGCAACCAAAGTCCATGAAATTTTGCAGACATATTCTAGAAACTAATATCTATGTCTGTGGTTTTCCAGATTTCTGTTAAAATACAAGGTTTCAAAGTTACACGGTCTTAAAATTTTCATACAAATCTTTGAGCCCCTGTAATTTTAAAACTACATATTTTTAGAAAAATCTAAAACACCACAGACACAGATATTAGTTTCTAGAATATGTCTGCAAAATTTCATGGACTTTGGTTGCTTATTATTCAAATGAAATTGGAACTACGATTGTATGAAACGAGTGGAAACGAGTGACGGAGAGAGCCCTGTTAAACAGTCAAATGAATACCACTGCTATAGTTTAGTTCGGAATGCGGAATAGTTTGAAAGGTTTATTAGGTACCTACATGATTTTCACATGGATTTATAGTTGGTTTTGCAGTTGGATTTATGGTTGGTTGTACATCTTATTTTTTTAATAAAGTTACCTATTGAATACAACCTCTTAACTAATCAAAATGAGGTTAATTTTTTGGAATCATTTGGTTAAGTAGTTAAAAGGACTTCGTCTGTGGTGGCGTTTGCTGGCGCGCGTATGTGACTTTTTGGAGTGTTTTTTGTTAGAAGTGGCCGGTTTTTGTGTTCTGCTGGTGTTTATTGGTGGTGAAACTGACTGGGAAGCGCTCTAAAGAGGCGCCGCGTGTATGTCGGTGGGCGCCGGCACTGACGAAGTCATACTTATACATATAGTTTCCTTAACTTGTAAATAACTACACACTTGACATTGGCTAATCAGTGTAAAGCCAGACGAGAGAAACAAAAAAAAAGTAGTTAAAACGCCCATTCAGCATCAATATTGCTTGTATCCCAAAACGTGCTAATTGAATCTGAGTCGGTATTGTAGTGAGTCAGTGTGACCTCAGTTACAGTTAAGAGTTTTAACCTTCTCGTAAACACAGACAAACATGTCCGTTGACAATATGTATCGAGGACGGTTTAAGACTAGGTACTGTTATGTAAATCGGAATCACCGTTAAAATTTTGGCTAGTACATACAAACGGCATACCTAGTTATACCTAGTTAAACATATAAAGATATGCCATAGAAATTCTTCTTAGAAAGACTTAGAAAGACTTCAGCAAAGTAATACTTACCGGCTTCTATTCAATATTTTCTTGTTTAGCTTGAAAATTTCAAGAATTTACTTTTGTTCAAATAACGACCTAGACTAGAAGGGCATCGCCGTACTGTTTGTTAATTACATATTTATGTACTAGTTATAATTATTACAACTTACTGCCTACATTATTTATTATAATTTATTATAAGTATTATTTGTAATGTACATAGGTACATAGATGTATGTATAGGTATATTATTTAATACCTAATACAATCCGGCTTGTGACATTTCCTCATTAGGTTTCATTGTGCATTCATAACTAGGTAGACAAACAAATAAAAATGACATACGAAAGGAATATATTATTGTACTGCAATTTAATGATGATCGCGCATCTACTACAAGACAGCCAGAAAAAGGAGCACGCAATACATTTTTCAGCACTGAAAATGCGATTGAGTGACGTTAGCACTTGGTTAGTGTTGTAAAAGAATGCAACCCTATGTCTGTATTTTATTATCTGTGTATGAAATGTCAAAGTCAATGTCTATTATAGCATCTATGTTTCCGCCCTCTTGGTTAAAAAATTACGTGTCCAATTAATTTGTCTCCGAAACAATCTTTGTACAAAATTAGTAAAATTAGTCTCAATAATATTCAGTTTGTGAAGTTAATGTGTTTCATTACTCCAACCACGACCACGTTAAAATCTTTCATGGTAGCAGAGCGTGGTTGGTTGAGTTACGGAAAAGTAATAGACACATCGGAACTTTGAGGTTACATGTACTTACAACGTGGCCGGCACGACACCGAAAATGAATAGTTACAGCAATAATAATATGTTCAACATACAGAAATTGACGGGGCGCGACAATTTTGCCACGTGGAAGTTTAGTGTCCGCACATATCTCGAGCACGAAGACTTATGGCACTGTATTGACGCGACGAAACCGTTCGATGCCGACAAAGATATCAAAGCCAGAGCAAAATTGATATTGCTACTAGATCCTCAGAACTATATACATGTGCAAGATTGTAAGACAGCGAGGGAAGTGTGGCTAAGCTTAGAAAAGGCCTTTGATGATAATGGTTTGACACGGAGAGTGGGCCTCTTAAGGGATTTAATTAATACAAATCTGGAATCAAGCAGTAGTGTAGAAGATTATGTAAGTAAAATAATGACTACAGCGCATAAGCTCAGAAACATTGGATTTGAAGTCAACGATGAATGGCTGGGTACCTTAATGTTAGCCGGCCTGCCTGAAATGTATAAACCAATGATTATGGGACTGGAAAATTCAGGTGCTATCATTAGTGCTGACCTTGTTAAAACCAAGCTTATGCAAGAGATAAAGTCATCCGAGCCCAACGGCAACACTAATGCTTTTTATTCAAATTCAAAGACTTACAAGCCTCCGTTGAAGACAAAGGGACCCAGGTGCTATAATTGTAATAAACAGGGCCATCTAGCCAGATTTTGTACAGCCCCTAAGAAGCAGCATAAACAGCAGAAGAAAGAAGATAATTCAGGTTTTATTGCAGCCTTTTCAGCAACCATCGGTGAGAATAGCAGCAAGTGGTACATAGACTCTGGTGCATCCATGCATATGACGAACAGGAAGGATTGGTTGTACAACGTCACCGAACCACCTATGGACAGCATAACAGCAGCCAACAAGAAGCCGATGGCAGTCAAAGCTATGGGAGATGTAAACATTAGTTTACCCGGTAATAAAAACATTCAGGTGAGAAATGTTCTGTATGTACCTGGTCTGGCAGCTAATTTACTCTCAGTGAGCACTATTGTTAACAATGGGTTTAAAATAACCTTTAATAAAAAAGGCTGTGAAATATATGACTGCAGCGGGAAGTATATATGTTCAGCGACACTTTCAAACAATTTATACAGTCTAAATGTAGAAGAACTCTCTGTCCACCTAACCTCCACAGATGAAGCCGCTAATAATAATTGTATTCTATGGCATACTCGAATGGGTCATCTTAATTTTCCAGATGTAAATAAGTTGCCCGATTGCACCGAAGGTGTGACTCTGGCTCAGAAGAAAAGCAATGTCACCACCATCTGCCCCAGTTGCCTGGAAGGAAAACAGACAAGACAGCCCTTTAACAATGTTGGTACTAGAGCATCGAAGCCATTAGAACTGATACATTCTGATCTGTGCGGCCCAATGGAGAATCTCTCTTATGGAGGTATGAAATACTTTATAACTTTTATTGATGACTTCACACGAAAGGTGTATGTATACTTCATGAAGGATAAGATGAGTGTGCTTGAGATTTTTAAAGATTTTAAAATGAAGGTGGAAAATGAGATAAACTATAAGATAAAAATAATTCGGACCGATAATGGCAAAGAATACTGTAACAGTTCATTACAAAAGTATTTGTCCAACTGTGGGATAACTCATCAAACAAGTACTCCTTACACTCCTCAGCAAAACGGCCTGGCTGAAAGGATGAACCGTACATTGGTAGAAAGAGCGAGAAGTATGCTCTTCTATGCAAATTTGGATAAACGGTATTGGGCCGAGAGTGTTGCCACAGCTGCATATATTGTGAACCGTTCACCAACACGGTCATTGGGTGATAAAACACCATATGAAATGTGGAGTGGTAAAAAGCCGAACCTGTCTCATGTAAGAATATTTGGTTGTGAGGCCATGGTCCATGTCCCTAAGGAAAGGCGCCTCAAGTGGGACAGCAAGTCACATAAAATGATATTTGTAGGCTATTGTGAGAATTCGAAGGGTTACCGCTTAATGGACCCTAAGACACATAAAGTAATTAAAAGTAGAGATGTTGTATTTTTAGAAAAATTAAATGAATGTCACACTATGCCTCTGTGTGAAAGGGTTAAGTCTGGGAATAATGAGAAGAGCACATGTAGCACAGGTAATGTGTTACAGGATAATCTGTCAGAGAAATCCATAGAGAAACAGGTTCCTAATATTTCAGACTCACCAACTACATCAGTAGAAAAGGATGGTCCAGACTCGAGTGAGTATGAAACAGACACAGGTGACCACGATGAAACGTTTTACCCTTCATCTTCTGTTGGATCAGAGTCCTACAGAAATATCACTTTAAGGCCAAGAAATAGGCCTAACAATGAAAAAGATAAAACTAGCCTTTTGTGTCTTATGACAAACCTGACTGATCCGCAGACTGTCGAAGAGGCCTTATCTTCAGTGAATGCGTCCAAGTGGAAAAAGGCCATGGATGAAGAGTATGAATCGTTGATAGAGAATAATACATGGAGCTTGGCAGATCTTCCAGACAATAAGAAAGCCTTACCATGTAAGTGGGTGTTTAAATCAAAAACTGATCAACAAGGCAATATTATAAAATTTAAAGCTAGACTTGTAATTAAAGGCTATGCTCAAAAATCAGGAATAGATTATGGAGAAATATATTCTCCAGTTGTGAAATATTCTTCAGTAGGTTACCTATTCGCTTTAGCAGTTAAACTCAATCTTCATATTGATCAAATGGATGCCGTCTCAGCATTTTTGCAGGGAGAGATTGATGCTGAGATCTACATGACACAGCCACAGCTGTATGAAGAGGGCTCACAGGTATGCCTCTTACATAAGTCGCTATATGGGCTCAAACAGGCCAGCAGGCTGTGGAACATTAAATTGGATAAATCTCTAAAGGATATAGGATTGCAACGTTCACAGACTGATCCCTGCATTTACTATGATTGTGTTAAAAGGATATACATTGCTGTTTATGTGGACGATTTGATTTTGTTCACATCTCAAAAGGAAGACAAAGACATGATAAAGGAAAAATTAAAATTACATTTCAAAATGAAAGATCTCGGTGAAGTGAGTCAATGTATTGGGCTTAATGTTACTAGAGCTGATGGCAAAATAATGTTAGACCAACAAAAATATATAAAAGAAACATTAAATAAGTTTGGGATGTTAGAGTGTAAACCTGTCAGAACACCTATAGAAGTGTCTGCAAAATTTGAAACAATTTCTGAAGGTGAAACCGAAACAGATTTTCCCTATCAGCAAGCTATTGGCTGTCTACTTTACATTGCTCAAGGAACTCGTCCAGATATATCATATGCAGTGAATACACTGAGTAGATTTAATAAAAATCCCAAATTAGAGCACTGGGTGGCAGTAAAAAGGGTGCTAAGATACTTACAAGGTACCAAGGATTTAAAGCTGACATATTCTAGAGATTGCGAAAACAGAATCTCCGGCTACTGTGATGCTGACTGGGCCAGCGACATCCATGACAGGAAGTCGTGCACTGGCTATGTTTTTATGTTACAGGGAGGTGCTATTTCATGGTGCTCACGGAAACAGCAAACTGTAGCCTTGTCCACCGCCGAGGCTGAATATATGGCCATGGCTTCGGCTGCACAGGAGGCCCTATGGCTGAGGCAGCTACAGAAAGAACTGGGCCAGGCGCAAGAAGGAGCTCTACCAATCTACAGTGATAACCAGAGTGCTATAAGACTAACTACCAGTGATTGTTATTTGCCTCGGACAAAACATATAGATATAAGATTTCATTTTTTGAAGAACCATGTTAATGATAATGCTATAACGTTTTGCTATGTTAAAGGAACCCTAATGATTGCTGATATACTAACAAAAGGGACTTTATGTAATAAACATTTGTTTTGTACTGAAGGTATGGGCTTGCATTCAGGGCGGGTGTTGTAAAAGAATGCAACCCTATGTCTGTATTTTATTATCTGTGTATGAAATGTCAAAGTCAATGTCTATTATAGCATCTATGTTTCCGCCCTCTTGGTTAAAAAATTACGTGTCCAATTAATTTGTCTCCGAAACAATCTTTGTACAAAATTAGTAAAATTAGTCTCAATAATATTCAGTTTGTGAAGTTAATGTGTTTCATTACTCCAACCACGACCACGTTAAAATCTTTCAGTTAGCAATACAGTCGTCGTTATCGTGTTCGTCATCAACCAATAGCCATCCACAGTTCTCTTGTACGGACTTCCACATATCACAGTCTCGAGCCGCCTATAAATCCAGTAGTTCCCTGCGACTCTTTTGATGTCGTCTGCCCACTTAGTGAGGAATCTGCCAAACCTACGAGTTCTAATGTGAAGACACTATTCCAGTACCTTGGTTCAACAAATTCTCTCGTCCTCTCGATATATATCTGATTTGATTACACAGAGAAACTCCAAGCACTTGCCACTCTTTCGTCTTCTGCGGATCTTGCGGCTGTGTGCGATCTCTTTAACATCAACAAGAACAAGTTCGTATGCGCAGCCTTAAAACGTCCAATAATTCGACACAAGGTTGTGAAATAGTGAACGCGTGAGTGTTGCCAATGAGACCGTTTGATTGACTTGCATCGTTCGTGTAAGGAATCGTTGCATTCATCGCAATAATCTGCAAATCAAATTGTAATCTTACGCCAAAAGTAAGAATGGAAATGTTGTACTTAAGTAGCAGCACGTAGTAAGGTGTCATTGTTAAAGCTATCTACAGGTTGTCCATCCAATGGTATTATTATTCCCCAACTTAGCAAATTTCTTGAAATCCTGAAAAGTGAAAGTATGGACGTTGGAGTACTTCGGGCATATTATGAGCAACAGTAATACGACCTCCTTCAACTCATAATGCAAGGGAAATTAGCTGGCAGAAGACCATCTGACCGAAGAAGAACATCTTGGCTCAAGAATTTACGCCAATGGTAAGGGAACAGTATCCGATCTTTATTCCGCGCAGCAGAACCAAAGTGCAGATAGTCCGAATGGTTGTACAGTTCCGATAGAAGACGGCACTACAAGAAAAAGAAGAATCTTTCTTTAATCTGCTACATTTATATTCTGTTCTTGGTCACTCCTTTCCCTGACTTCTGTATAGGTATCTTGATTTTTGACCTCTACTTCTTGTGGCTTACCGACTGTGTAGTTACTTATCATTATATATTGTGATAACCTATCAATTATCGTCTTTTAAGTTCTCTTTTCTATCGTTCCATCCGATTCCCACACAATATCTACAATACTTCCAAAAGATGTTTAATCAAAGGTAAACGGTAAAATCAAAAACGATTTTTACGAACTTAAAATTCAAGTGATATAGCTGTCTAGAGCTGTCTGTGTCAAGTGATTGAAATATTCAGGTAAAACAAGTTAGGTAACAGTTCAACACTGAGGTATTTTGCTTTTATAGTCGCATTACGTACGTAGCTAGCCGCGAAATATAAATATATAGATACATTATGTTACTTTCACTCAACCTTGACGACAGGCTGTTGGATCAAACTGGACAGTGGACCAGTTCAATCTTTGCGCTAAAATATGTCTACCGAGCCTTCTACAAGCCTACAGCGTTTAGGAGGGATAAACCATATTTTTATATGGATAATAAGTAGGTAACATATTACATAGTCTCGGATAAATAATATTGCAAACAATAAAATAAATAAATTAAACAAGCCATAGCATTCTTCTCTTTATAGGTATTATTTAAGTAGGTAATAATGTAAAAAAAATTAAGTTATGGTCCCAAATCTAATATAGATGATGCCCGAGACTTCGTCCGCATGGATTTAGGCTTTGGAAATCCCAAGGGAACTCTTAGATTTTCTTAGATTAGTACCTACATTATACAGGTAGGTAGATAAGTAGATAAGTAAATGCTTTCCGCAAAGCCGTCCACGTGGATTAAAGTTTTCTAAAAATCCCGTAGTAACCGTTTCATTTTCCACAAAAAGTAGCAAACAGATGGGCCATTAAAAGCTAGCAGACAGACAGACAGACATACTTTCGCATTTATAAAATTAAGCAAGTAGTAGGATGAGTAGTGATTAGGATTTTCCACATAATATTTGTTACACACATCAATAAAATGTGAAAGCTAAGTAGCCTCTATTGTAATAATTCGACACGCCTAATCACCAGTGTTTATAAGTCATTACGTATGCATGCCAAGCGTGCATTACTTTCACTCGACCTTGACTAGTGGTGACCCCAAGTTACGTATGCAAATCAAACGTGCGAATTTCCCATGCTCTTTAATTATTTATTATATTTTTGACGATCTTGCAATGATTATAGTTTACTAGATGATGCTCGCGACTTATATAGGTTTTAAAAAAAATGACGTGCAGGGGTCTCTTTGATTTTTCGAGATAAAATGTAGCTTATATCTTTTTCCAGGATATAAACTACCAAATAGATCATATTCGCAACTTCGTACACTAAAGAAGGGTTTTTAAAAGTCCCGTGAGAACTATGATTTACCGAGAATAAGTAGCCTCTGACCTTCCCCGGAAAGCATGTACAGTAGTGTAACCAAACGGATAAAGGGATGAGCCATGAAAAGGTAGAAAAGACAGACATTTTCACATTTAAAATATTAGTAAGTAGATATGCATAGTATGATATGATGTATTCAACCTACGTCATTATTTTGTAGGCACCAGTAGACCAGTTTACATGCAACAATAGAGCCAATCGGAAAGTCAGTCTGTGTTGACGGTAGGGAAAAGGCTGATTTTTCTATCGATAGAATATGACTTTACAGGAAGAGGTCCAATAAAAACCAAATTATTATTGAGATCAAAAAATCGATGATTTTAATAAATGCTTCACTCACCTCTCAATATAGAGACTTTGATTTCATCTTGACAGCGAGTGATCACCTGCTCGATTTTCTGCGGTGCGGTAGATGGACTTCGACATCGTGTTTCCTGATGACAAAATGAATCAATTATTACTATGGACCCATTGTACCAAATTTATTTATTAGGAATAGAAAGAGCGTCTTGCGAGGTTGAAGGAATTCATCGTGAAGTAACCACCATGCCTGAAAGCTCTTAATAATGTTCTTTATTCAAAACTAGATGATGCCCGCGACGTCGTCCGCGTGAATTTACTTTTTTTTAACCCCATGGAAATGCTTTGATTTTCCGGGATAAAAAGTTGCCTATGTCAACTTCCGGGATGCAAGCTACGTCAGTACCTTTCATTATATAAATCGGTTATACGGATGGGCCTTTAAGAATCCCGTGGGAACTCTTTGATTTTCCGGGATAAATAGTAGACTATGTCCTTTCCCGGGATGTAAGCTAAATCTGTGCCAAATTTGATCATAATAGCTTAAACTATTGAGCCATGAAAAGCTAGCAGACAGACTGACAAACAGATACACGTACGCATTTATAACTTTAGTATGGATAGCTACCATTGTACACAAAGCAAAACAAATCGGTAAGCAGGCAACACAACGAAGCATTATGTGTGTGCATAACTCGTTTACTTATTATTTTACACCTATCTCTCTTTAATGAATTGTCGGTCTCTTTTCACCATACCTACTTGCAATAATTACAAATTACATATTTCGCTGATTTCCCCACAGCAGGCACTAGGTAGTATTGCCGCTTACCCACGCTGATAGAATCCGATCGTCGAAGCACAATTATGTCAGAGTAAAATGACCTTAAACCACCTTGAGATAACGTCTAAAATTCACGACTTTAATTAGCAGTTTTCACTTGCAGTGCTGGCTGTAGATATGTGGACGAATTTAAGCTTTAAAACAAGACAGTTAAGGTCTATTCATCACTGAAATGTTTCGAACCCACAAAACGATAAATTATGCGGTGTAGGTATACCTATAGATTACAGAATGGCAATATCAAGTTGATGTCCCATTTTTTAAATCTACCCTACCTATTTTATAAATTATTGTCAAATAGAACTTGAGCACGCGGATTAATAAATCCTAGTAGTGAATTCATTTATGGTGTATTGTGTTATTTTTCACACTGAATAACTACTGAACTTCTCACCACCATGGAACATTTATTTATCTTTGTTTAAAAAGCAGAGATTGTTATTTGAGCGGAATATTTCGATAACCGAAATCGATGATATCGGTAAGTAAACAAATATAACCTACTCGTATTGAAATTATGTTTATGGTTTTACTTATGTGCATTTAGTATTTTCTAAATGTTAGCGTAATGTTTTTAGTCCATTTAATACTTTTAATCAGACGCATTATAATATAACAATGTAACCAATATACTAAATACTAGTTGATGCCCGCGACTTCATTCCCGTGTATATAGGTTATTAAAAATCCCGTGGAACTCATTAATTTTCCGGGATAAAAAGTAACCTATGTATTAATCCAGGATATAATCATTTACAGATGAATACCGTGCGCTTGTGGGTCTGTCACTACGGAGAAACGGGGCATGTAGACAATTGTTGACCTGGGCCCAAACCATCAGCTTATAAGATGGAGTCACATCACCACCAAGAAATCGTTGCAATGCATAGCGTGGATTCCTTTTTAAAAATTTGGTTGACAGCGACCAAGCACAATGTAGTTCTACAAACTGTGCGGAAGCATTTGCGTGCGGCCGGAATACATTACGAAGAAAATATTACGAATGGTTTGCACCAGGACCATAGACTTTCATTTTGCAATGAAATATATAAACTTTGACTGATGTAATTACGTTGTTATTTTTAATAATGAAAAATCTTTTGAGTCGGACAAGGATGGACGTAAAATACTATAATAATAGAACAACAGGTAAACGATATATTATACTTTGAATAAAGTGGTAACTTCAACCTGGGAGTCTCTGTGGGGCAGCATAGACTTGCTGGAATATGGTTACTAACATGACGAGTCGATTACAAAAAGTAATAGCTTACGAGGGTGGCCTACCTTTATACATTATTAAATAAAGTATAGGTAATTAATTTAATTCTATTTGTGAGTGATGTTATTGTTATTGCAGTTAGAAGTTATAATTGATTTTGATTTCTAACTAAGTAATTAACATGTTGATTCATCTCACAAACCTAAAAGTAACCCAAAACGTAAATAAAACATTACGTTCATACTTGACCGACTTTTAGCATACTTCACATCGATATTGGTTTTAAATTACTATAGGAGTAATAGGAGTAGATAAAGTATGTCAATTTTTTTTCCTCTTTTGTATACCTTCTGTTAACTTGATGTGTTAATTTTTTGACAAGCGTCTTATTTATTTCTTGCTTATTATAATAATTTATGAACTGCACAAAAGACAAATAAATAACTTCTAAAATAGAAAAGTGTTATTATTTTTGTTTTTTCTTGCTTATAATTATATTGTTTGAAAGTATGATAATTTTGACTGTATAAAGAAGACAAAATAAATAATTGCAAAAATAAAAAAGCAATCCCCCACTAGGATTAGAACTCACGCCATATTTAAGAACTTCAACACTATTACCACTCGGCCATCAGAACTATGTTGACGAATGTGAAATTTGCAACCCTATACGACTGGTAAGGTTATCTAGAAGTGTGAGTGAGTGTAGTAAGTGTGAGTGTATCTATTATCGGATAGCATCGGGTCGTATCTTTGTGTGTTATACATACGCGCGCATTAGTATGCTCTGCCAAGCGAATTATTTTTCCGAGTGTACACTGTTTTTAGGAGCGCCACGAGTGAAGTCGGGGTTGGTCGACTAGTTATATAATATTTCAGTAAATAAACTAATATTGATTCGGATTAAAATACTAAATCCTTTAGTTATCGTTAAACTACGAGTTAAAGATGCTGCATTCGTATTTCGTAGTTGCAATTCCCAGTGCGTCGTGAATGTAAGGTCAATCTCAAGAATGCATGTATTCTGCATGAACCGCTTATGATTGCACTATTTAGGTATTAGATAGGTAAATTGAGAGGATCTGTATATAATAAATAGGCATCTAGACATTCTTAGTTGAAATAAAATTAACTAGGAAACCAGTAAATTCCAGCCAACACCTCGATATGGGAGATTGATCACGGTCATTGTTACAATGTATTAGCACATATTTAGTACCGAGAGGTATGTAGGTACCTACTGTTGGAACTTTCGTAATTTTAGCGTATTTTTTTAAATCGTTAAACTCACAAATAAAAGGATTTACTTACAGAAGAAAGTATACAACTATAACTAGCATAGGTATGTACATTTCAGTCGTGAAATACTAAATGCAAAATTAAATTAAATAATGTGAATAATGTAAAATGATTTAAATACATCGTAACTCATACGACGCAATTTTTTATTTATTTCCTGTTTCAATCCATTCATTTCAGGTTTAATTTTTTCTATAAAAGAGAGAGCGACACAGGTGTAGGAAGGTTCTAAGAAGGCTCTGATTGAATCTATAAACCTAAGCCAAATTAAAAAAAATACAGATTTCATATTTATAAAACCAGTCGGGAAACTAGGCTAAAAAGAAAAATAAATAAGTTCCCCTCTTTAGTTGCTAGTGAAAGTATAAGTAGGTATGTAGTTATTAAACTTAAATACAGTCATGCATCATTACTCGTAAGTACCTTACCTACTTTAAAAAGCTTTGATTTGAGTGTAGATATTTAGTAACAGTTCATTTGGGTTAATCGCGTATCTTATAGCTATTATTAAGTTACTTTTTGTTTCAGCTTTCTACCGAAACTAACCTAACAATATGAATCGGCCAGTCGTAGATAACGATCTTATTCTAACTATAATTAGGATTTAGGGTCTAGGAGACGATTAAATTGTGGCTAATTCTGTTGTAACTACACAATTCTTTAAACTAAAATAATAGATCTAAATATATTGCTATTCCCCCTTCCATAATGTTCCCCGCAGAAAGGATAGCATAAGATTTTGATGTCACCACTTGGCCAGCGTGGTGAACTAATGAAATAAACCCTTCTAATTCTGAGAGAAGGCCCGTACTCAGTAGTGGTTCGGTGATAGGTTGGTGTCTGGTGATAATGACATCTATGCTACTAGTAACTAGATGGTCATGATCTAACTATGTACCTACATAGGTTACAATAAAATAATTAATTGCGATTTTAATTACAACAGACGAAATACATACAACATTGTAGATATTTCAGTATCATTTCACATAAACTCTTGCATCAACTATGAACAGGTAAATACCAAATAGGAGTTAGATATCTTGCCCAAGTAGGTATACGGATTGTTGCTTATGTAACCCGACCGGTTGCATTGCATTAGCTTTGGGATTAAGAAAAACACTTGATTTATTGCAACCTCTTGCAGCTAAGCAATTAGAACCGATGCGACCTGGTTTTGCTATTTTAATAAACTTTACGCATTTCAACAGCTTATATATGAAAGAACGGAGTCTGCCCAACCACGCAGGGGATATTCATTATCGTCATCACCATCAACCGATAGACGTCCACATTTGACCAAAGGTCTCTCTCTCGTGGGGACTTGCGAACGCCGCGGTCTTACACCATCTGAATCCAGCGGCTACCTACGACTCACTTGATTTCCTCCGTCCACCTAGTAGCCCAACGCTGCGCTTTTCAAGTGCGATGTCACCTTGGGACCCCATCGTCTATGGGCTTTTCGAGGAGGGTCCCATGAAAGGAATTAATTAATCAATAATGAAACAAAAGCGCGAGCGAAGTGAGTGCAAATTTTTTTCCTTTATTTTACAGAAACGATCTAGGTATTGTTGCAAATAAAAATATCTTTTCTAATATTAAATTTAGATAAGCGTCAAGGCATCAAATTCCAAACGTGCTTTAATTTACTGAACATCGGCATTTTATTAAAGGACTTCTGAAGATTAAGTTCTTAAGTTTGTTAGGTAGGGCTTAAAACAATTTGTTTATAGCTACAATCGGACAACCCTAAAAACTCCTAAAAACTACTGTGAGCTCGAAGGGTCGTTTGTACATTTGCCAAGTAGCAGAGCCAATGAAAGAATCTATGGTAGGTACATACCTCATTATTTTGTCATGATAATTTTAACACGCTGTAGGTATATCGTGCATGTTTATTTTCAAAAAAACGTTTACGATATATTTAAATTTTTAAACTGGAATTAGAAATTGATAAAGACGTTTCCTACTAAAATATTATCCTTTTGTAATACGCGACATTAGTTTTGCCTCGATTGAGTCATAGCCGGTGGGCGCAACCTTGCAACTCATTTATAGACATACAGCCTATATAAGGCAAAGAGTGGGCCGGTGACGTTGGCTGAGTTTATCTCAAATCCGCTATGTTGATAGGAAATCTGCAAGTTTTTGGATTTTTGGTTAATAGCGGGACTAACTTTTAGACTTCGAAATACCCGGTTATTCTAGTCTATTATGGACTTCTTCTCAGACCGGGGCGCGTTCGGAACCCTCGTAGCTTTAGTTTATGTTAAACAATTTTACTACTACTATTTTACAATTAAACTAAGTGACGTAGATGGTGCCTACGTAACTAAATAGTACTATTGTGATTATAATACTGGGTATGTATGAAATAAACAGTCCAGTTTTAATCAGTAGATGATTGTTCTTACAAAACTATTCCTAAGCTAATTGTCATGCCCACCAAATTATTTGCCAATAGAGTGAAAAGTTACCTTTTACGTAATGCCTAACCAGTTACATAAGTCAACGCAGCATCTTCCTAGCTGTGAAATTGCCTTTTGCATGCATTTTGCCATCTGTGCTTGTCTAATTAAATTTATTTGATTCCGCTGTGGTGTACCGCAGTTGAAAGCTTGTCGATGTTTAAGTTAATAGCTTAAGTACCTGGATGTTACAAAGCCTTATTGAGTAAACCTCTATATTAAGAGATTTTCAGGCGTTTTCTAAGTCATTTTCATGAACAAACCTTTATACATTTAGATACCAAAATAAAATAAAATTGGGTTTTTAGTTTCATACGAAATCAGGTAGCTTGCCAAGCTTGCTTTAATAAAACGTTCTCATAATGTCCAAAAACATTTCGGCGGCTAATATCCATGACCTTTGAAAAATAACAATATGGACTTGCAAATTTTTCGCATATTTTAAATCGATAGCAAAAATTTATTTTATTCGTGATCCATTTCTGAAAGGCTACTCTGCTAATGACAAATAAATCTTTGATACATAACTAATTCTTCCTGGTTTTTGATTTAATTCATGATTATTTGATTTGGTTACATTGCGGAATCTATCTGTTTCCTAGATGCAGTCACATATAATGATATCACTGAACTACTTATCGAAATAATCTAGAGTGGTTTTGTAAAGAGGGTCTTTAAGAGAGGTTCTTTAATCCTTTCTCTCGCTACATGATTTTTACAAACTCTTTTTGCAGAAGCTCTACCAAAAGATGATTAAAAAAAATCAAATCTTTTGTAAAATAAACGTGACACGAGTAAAACAAAACAAACGGACAAGAGTTTTTGAAACAGTTGGCGTCGATAGATACTCTCTCTACTTAACTCTACTCATACTCTTACATACTCTTCATACTCTTACTACTCTACTCTAACTAGCACTAGATACTCTTTCTAGCAGTCTAGAAAGAGTATCTCGTCTACTTTTCCTAGGAAACCAGATCCTCACACTCTTGATTTTTTTTTTTTGACTATAATAGGTTTTGCATAAGACCCAATCTCTAATTACGGTAATGTTTGAAACAACTTGAAACCTTTCATAAAATTAACATACCACGAGTGAAACAAAAATAAAAACAAGGTCAAAACAAATAGCGCCATCCATAACGCATTCACTTTCTACCAACACTTTTCCCATCCACGCTCCAATTGCTGTGACGTTCTATTACATGTGTTTCCATACATACAGTCACTGTGTACCGAAATACCTGTGGTCAAACAGGTGGTAAAGCTGCAATGTTTTTAACATTATCGACTACCACACAACAAGATACGTTGATGGCAGTAGTTGAAATCCTAATTATAAATAATCAGGATCAATCCATTGTCGGCCCACTATTGAGCACGGGTCTATTCTCAGAATGGGAAGGACCATATTCTGTTGTCATAGGACAAACGTGTGATGTCTGCGGATTGGCAGACTTCACACATATTAGAGTTTTTTTTATTCAGATACAAGTTAGCCCTTGACTGCAATCTCACCTGGTGGGAAGTGGTGATGCAGTCTAAGATGGAAGCGGACTAACCTGGAAGGGGTATTGCAGTTTTCATTAAACACATCGGAACGCTAAATCACTCTAATATCTAATCGCAATTTTTCTAAACTGGAAGGGTTGTTAAGTAACTTGAATCTGAATAATGATAAAAGGTAGCATTACACGAGGGATATATGGGCTATTTTTAAACCGGAAATTCAAGGAGTTTCCACAGGATGTTTGAAAAACTGAAACTTATGCGAAAGAAGTAGCGGGCATCATCTAGGCACTAATATTTTTAATATGTTCTGAATTTTATGTTAGTTATGTTGATTATCAAACATAGAACTTTTACGTAGGTAAAGGTTTAACATCGTCCAGACTGCTCAGAAAACCCATGGCTATTGTTACCTCGCTAATACTTTTGCTAATTGCCTCGCACGACCTGCTGATTAGTGTTTTGACACAATAGCTTAAAATCCTAAGCTATTGTGCTTACACTGACAGTTTTGCACACACAAACACCATTAAATGGTACCTACGTCAACTACGAACTAAAAGAGCTCCGGAAAATGTCCCAAATTCTGCTTACGCCAACTTCTGTCAGGCCAACCATGTCGAAATAATGGCATACAGAAAGACCACCCGTCTAACAGTACGCCCTATACAATCCGTATTCCATGCTAATGTAGGTACATTTATAAAAACCAAAGTGTCTGTTTGTTTGATTATAATATGTTACCTTTTCTGGGCCCATTCGTTTAACCACTGAATAGGTACCTAAATAACGTTTCGATCGATCAATCGAAATACAATGATTTGATTTGGTACAAAGTTAGCTTGTATCCAGGAGACGGGCACAGGTATTTTTTTATTCCAAAAATATATTTGTTTGTGCAAATAAATAAAATCTTAAAAAAAATTAAACGGGTATTATACCCTCATGCAACTTGAGTAAAAATGGATCTATACTTGTACCTACTTATATAGGTACCTACTTATATATTTTTTGCTAAGAAATTGCTAAATCGAATTCAATATAAGTAATATTTCAACTTCCATGTAGGAGTTTTTACACCTACTAAAACAATGCTAGCCTACATTTTTTTTAAACATTGATATTTTGCAATAAGTTGAACTAGAAATGGACTACCCACTGCCAGTTGCAATAAATAGACATTTATTTATCGATTTCTACCATATAAAAATGATTTTAATTCAGTCGACATTATAGTACCTATTATGCACTTATTTTTTTTTTTTTCAACACCCGACGCAAATAAGTTTTAAGTGTTTGTGTATCTGTATGCATGTTTTCATCATTGCATCGTAGCGATCAAAAATGATAGGCCCAATTGAAATGCGGCTGCTTTTATTCGAAAGTGTATTTATTGCCTACGTCCATACTAAGTAATTTTATAAATACGAAAGTAACCTGTCTGCCTGGTATTTTTTCACGGACCATCCGTTTTACCGATGTCAAAATTTGGTACAGAGACAGGTAATAGCATCTTAGAGAAGGACAGGTAACTTTTATCCCAGAAAATCAAACAGTTAACGCGGGATTTTAAAAACTAAATCTACGCAAACGAAGTCACGGGCATTATCTCAAAAAAGATAAATATTGCACATGCTTTTGCGAGATATAATATTAACCTTCCAAATACAATAAAAATAATCTACTTAGCTAAGATTATATCACGTTGTAGTTGTCGTGGGTAAAATGTCTCTGCAGCCTCTACATACATAAAAACCAAAGAGATGTTATGTCCCTAGAGCATGCAATTGACCCGAATCGTGGCCACAAACTTACTGGTGAATAGGGACACCCTTTATTAAATCGGCAAATTGGCGCTAAACTTGCTGTTTATCTGCATGTCAAATAATATTGATATCTCTATCATAACAGCGCAACCATATTAGGTATGCTTATAGAAACTCACAATGATATTCCTATATATCTTTATAGCGCAATAATTATTTTATAATATTATATTTTTCATAAGTAATATTACATCATATCACATCCTAAAGTAAATTTAGGATGTGTCATATCATACTTAGGTGCTAAACCTTTTTGAAGTGAAAATTCTTTAGGTGTGACTTGAGAGTTAACTCTAAAGAGACAGTTAATTTTAAACATCAAAGAAATTTCCTTAAAGCTGCGCGCATATTTTGAGTAAATACTACTTAAATACTTTTAATCTTGGAACTATCCTAGCTTACATTGCTTGTTATCTACCAAGATAGGCGCGCTATTTTAAGCACTGATTTTTGAGGCCTTTACCTACCTTACTTACCTAAAGAGTGTTCTATGTCTTTGCTCAGATTTAAGACACTGTTAAAACGAGACAGTGTTATACCGCTTGCATAAATCTGTCTCGTTTTAACTGAAACTTAAGTCTAAGAAAAGACTAAGTGTGCTCTATAGATTTCAACCTGAGATCTGTCGCTCTATTGGTATTCGTCTCGATGCTATTATACAAGTCACACGCTTTCAAGGTTATCTTAGAAACTGGAGCAGTGTGTAGGTACTTAGACAAGTTGATCTATTACAAAATACGAACTAATTAAAAGCAAATACCTACTAGGTAAAGGTGGTATGTACCTAGCCATAAGTATTAATTACTGACCTTGGTACTGACATTGGTAGCAAAGCTTTAAGAGTCCATAAAATTGCCTTCTGCAAGTAAGGACAAATTTTTATACAATATTGTATGTCCTTTTTTAAAAAGTAAGCATTTATTTTAAGTAAGTAAATAAGTAGAACTTTTTTTTTGAACTAAGTAGGTAAGCACATTATTTAAAGTAAATTCAGAGGTGGATTTTTTTTGGGTTAAAAAAAATTGCCCAGATGGTGATTGTGGCCCTCGTAGCTTTAGTTTTAAGTTTATGTAATTTATTATTATATTAACTCAACAATTAACAATCAAAAAAAAGGTACCTATTTGAGTTTATTAGAACGAAAAAAAAAATTGTAATAGTTAGAAACTCTATTCTGCCTTTATCTTTATTTTACTTAATAGTATTTTTTAGAATCAATATTGATAATACTAATTACTCACGCTTTCGCCTGATATAGCACTATCACTTAAAAGGACGCCAAAAAATATATAGAGGCAACACAGAACTTTACGGACCATTTTGAATTTCGAACACAATCACACTATCTTTATTTCTTTTATTATTATCGATATAGCACGATTTTTAAATATCGAACGTATTTTTTTCGCAGCGTGAAGCGAAAGGCGCGCGAACTCAATATGGAACTTGGGCTGTGTGTGCGAGGATTTTTGAAAGGCCCGCGTAGGAGGGTTTCGCGCCTATTTCAAGCTGATTGTATTTATTTTCTGTGGTGATATTGCGTTTTGTTTCTGCAATGTGCAATAGATTCTCATCTTTTCATGGGAGAGTTTAAATAATAAATAATTATCAACCTACTACCTTACAATACTGTCTTGCCTAATTATGTAGGTACTTTATATCACAATATTATTAAAATATACCTGCTAATATTAAGTGCTTCATTAAAAACTTAATTACGAGATTATCTCTTTCAAACAGATTTACGTCTTGGGCTGACATTGTTTCATACTATATAGGTACGCACCACTATCAAATTAGTGATAACGGTTCGCTAAAGGCATTGTTAGTGTATTATCTATGACTAGCGCTCATGCCCTCGACTTGGTCCACGTGGACTACATAAATTTTAAACCACTAGGTAGGTATCCCCTACCCTTACCCTTTTAAGGGTTCAATTTTTAAAAATACTTTCTTAGCGAATGATTCTACGTCATAATAGCATGCCAAATAACCCGATCTATCCAGTACTTTGAACTGTGTGTTGATAGATTAGTCAGTCTATCAGTCAGTCAGTCAGTCAGTCAGTTTTTCCTTTTATAAATTTAGATTACTTGTTTATTTTCAGTAACGATCTTTATCTAACTACATATTTTCGTGAACTAAACTTTTGACCTTTTCTTTCAATTTTCCTATAGATCGGAATAGGTACCTAGTGCAATTTGGGGTGAACGACTTTAAACACTTTACTATCATTAGTATGGATAATGTGGGTACAACTGTGATATTCCGGGATTGTGATCCCCAATTTGATTATTTGTTACGCTAGGCTACAAAGTTATTTGGCTCGGATGTTTGTATCCAATTCGAATCGAATTGAAAGAGGTTGAACCACGAAAGTAGCAAGTGGTTCAAAAATAGAATCCTGAGCGTAGCGAGGAATTTAAAGGCACGAGCTCAAATAATTTTGTGGCCGTGCGAGACACACAAGCTTTTGGTCTCTTCAAATCCCGCGTTTCTCTACCTATTCCGATCACATAATGCTAACTTTATCGTCACTTTCTATAAAAACTTTGTTACAAACACGACAACGGAAAACTTTAAATTAGAATATTATAAAGATAGGTAGGTATTCCTAATTACTTGAATGTTGATTAAATGATAACTAGAATATTCCCAAGATTTCTTGATTTGTTCTTGATGTGATATGAATCACAATAGTCAAAACAAAAAACGACTGTGGCGGGAAAGTTTAAATTAACAATGATTCATTGTGTCACATTTATGGCGATCGCATACAATGAAAATGCATGTCGCGTCAGCAACAATATTCGGTCGCATCTCAGCTTCTAAGAAATGTTAATGACGTCATTAGCTGTCGCCACCTGACTTTTTTCAGCTCGCTAACTGCCTTGTTGGTCGAGTGACTAGCTTATTCGGTCGCTGTTCATGAGGTTCACAATTTGAGTCTCGAGTCAGGAAAAAAATTATTGGGGTATTCTGCCAAGCAATTTTCAGAAGCAGTTCGTTGTAGAGAAACCGGTGGTGTTACAACCTCTTTCCTAGTTACATCTCTCTTATCATCTCATTAGATCAGTTTTTGAAATTATATTTTCTATTCGTATAGTACTTAGTGAAGCCATTATTATGACCCATTACAAACATTATGACACATTACAAAAAATTACTAGTATTAATTTCATAATACTAGTATTCTTACATAACCTAAAATGCATTATTAATTATTTATTTTACTTAACAGGGTACCTACCTAAACAGTACCTTTATGAAATACATTATACTTATTAGATAAACATCGTTACGTAACCACAACCATCTCAACTAGGGCATAAGCCTGCATATGCAGTCTAGATTTTCTATTTGTGAAACCGACGTTTAAGTAGATTATAGATATGAGTTCATATGAGTAATACGTATATACCATCACGCGATGATTTCCCGATAAAAAATATTATGTAATTTAAGACAATTATATATATTAAAACTACCTGAACCGCCCTGCCTTCGCTTCCAGGATATAATTTATGAAAATCCTTTCATAGGTATTGTCCCACCGCCGTGTTGGGAGCACGCGTCTCTTATCAGAATGAGAGGGAGTTAGCCAGAGAAGGGTTTAGCCATAGTCTACCACCAAGCCAAGTGCGTATTGTCAGGCTTCATACACCTTTGAAAACTCTCAGGCGGTGATGGCTCAGTAGTTAAGACGTAGGCGTCCTAGTCGGAGGGTCCGGGGTTCAATCCCGCACCTCTTAGCAATTAAGTATCACTTGCTTTAAGGTTGAAATCTATAGAGCGCACTTTGACTTTACTTAGACTCAAGTTCCAGTAAAAACGAGACAAACTTATGCCAGCGGTATAACGCTGTCTCGTTTTGACAGTGTTTTAAGTTTGAGCAAAGTCAAAGTGCGCTTTATAGATCTCAGCCTTAGAGTAAAGGAAAAAAATCGTGAGGGAACCCGCATGTAATGGAATTAAAAATAAGGGTTCCGTTTTTTCCTTTTGAGGCACGGAACCCTAAAAAAGAAAAGTAAATTATCAAAATAAAACAGCACACAATATTTAATCATCTTTATTTTGATTATCTGGTAATCTGTCATGTTTAGTCTTTTTATGATGATCAGATATTCTACTACTGCTCGCTGTTGCTCCAACACTAAGAGTACTCAACGCCTGCATGGATCTGAGCCGACGTTCCGAGGTCAGGGTCGAACGTCTAGAATTGTAGTATTCTTCGATCTCTTGTAGCGTCAGGTCCTTAGTTTCTGGCAGGAAGAAATACAGATAGATGCAACCTGGCAAAAAAAATTTGAGATGATGAACTCGATTTTAAGCGCTATACGGTGCCAGGTGACCATGACCCCCAGCGTGGACTGACATCGCTGGATCCTGGAGACACAAGACCCTGGTGAGTAGATAGTGGGAGTCCCTACAAGATACCCTATGTCAGTTGTCAGCAGTTCGAACTCTAAAATCAGTTGAAGACAACAACGAAGAACTTGACCTATTGTGGTGGTGTTAGAACTGCTTTAAACCTTCTTTGATGACTGCCTGGCGCAGTAGAGAGCCAGTATACTCATACGTGATACGAGTAGGTATTCGGATCTGTTAATCGAATAATAAAAAAAATTACAACTTACAAAGTATCGAAGCAGTTCCAAAAGCCGTGACCAAGTTAGCAAATCCAAGATAATTTCTGAGATATGGATAACATTTGTTCGCAGTGAAGACAAATATGTTTAGATTCGAAATTGATATGCCTCCCAGCAATCCTCGTACCTGAAAATATTTTTTATAACAATTTTGTTATCTGCTTCGTCTCGTCGACCGCAAAAAACATCTTAAAGAAATGCATAGGTACATGGGGCCAGCTGCAACAGCATATGTATTTGTTCACCGGTCTAATGGTTTCCAAAAAGCCAACAGTTTTTGTGGATGGTAAACTAAAGGCTCAACAACAGGAGATAGAGACTGAAAACTACCTACTAGACACTAGTGGCAATTGATGGAATGGAGCAAGAAATAAAACAATTTCATCACCACAATGTTAACAGAAGAATAACTTTTATTTGCTCCAATTTATAGCAGCACCTAAAACTGATTTTTAAATCATCAGGCAACCCAATTGAAGAATAGACAGATTTCTTATACAAAAACATTCAAAAGTATCAAGATTTATTTGATAATTAAGTTAAATTATATTAAAGTGTACAATAAAGTTTTCCAAATAAATAAATAGATTATGTTGTGTAGGCGCAACTAAAAGAATTTCTTAGACAAAAAGAAGTGATACTTACTTGTAAAGGATAAAGTTCGTACAAAATCAAAGGCGGCAATGTATAGAAACACATCCCGACAAACAACACGTACAACATGAAGAGAATCTGCGGCACCACAGATGTTTTTTCCCAATAATTGGTAAGGAGACCAAGCGTTATGTAAACCACTCCGGCGCCAAGAGCTGAAATCAATTCCATTAAAATGATTTCTTAAGGGACTTTACAGTTAAGAGCCCAATTCTCATTCCCAAGATTAGTGTTGGAAGTAAGTATTGAAGGGAAAAGGGCTCCAAGTCAGCAAAGACGCAAACGGTTGGATGATTAAGAGGATGGACAAGGTTCAATTACCCAAAGTTTAAAGAGGCGGCTTTTGATAGAGAAGGTTTTCGTATGATGACCGCCAAACTCGTTTCAATTCAATTCAATATTCAATTCAATAATCTTTATTGCGAATTTGGGTTAGTTTACAGATCTTAAAACTATTATTGTTAGGTGCTCTATTGTATTATTGCATACCTTTCGGTAACATAGTCATTAATACAATCTTGTCATACCATCACACTAATATTATAAAGGCGAAAGTTTGTATGTGTGTGTGTGTGTGTGTGTGTGTATGTTTGTTACTCCTTCACGCAAAAACCACTGGACGGATTTGGCTGAAATTCAGAATGGAGATAGATAATATCCTGGATTATCACATAGGCTACTTTTTGTCCCGGAAAATCAAAGAGTTCCCACGAGATTTCAAAAAACCTAAATTCACGCGGGCGAAGTCGCGGGCATCGGCTAGTTATTAATATATAATATTCTAACATTATTATTACAATTCATTCAACATTAATAAATTCAAAATTATTTTTAATATGTACCTACTCTAATCAACTTTAATTCTATAATATTAATTTCGAAGAAGGAGCTCGATGATGATGATAACGGAAGGACTTTAAAAATTGACGCTTTAATTTTTTCACTTGTCCAACCAACCAAGTCTTGATTTTAATTTTTTTCAATACCAAGTCAGCCCTTGATTGTCTAATCGGTTGTTACATGGCATCGTACTGGAACGCCAAATCTTATTACAACCAAAAACTCTCTCTAGACTCGAGCTAATTTAGAACTTTTAAATACCTAATCTGCCATTTCAAATAAGACCACATCGCTCAATGGTACCCAATAAGAAAAGAGCTGCTGCCATGTGATATTTTGGCGTTTCTGTACAAAATCTCTTAGAAAATTGTAAATTCTGCCTAATAACTACTACCTACCAGAAGTGATCGCCAAAGGTCTCCGCCCACTATGGAAAATCAGAAAACCTCCGCAAACTCCAGCAATGATTCGCGTGATGCCCAAGATAAAGTTTCCTAAGTCAGCGTCCACTGATGACTTAGTATTCTGTTGAACAAAAAACCTAAATAACGAAGGATCTACTACTAACTGTTTGTTTCTTGTAGTACGAAACTTAGTTTTGATTCCATCAAAGTTCTAAAAGCTAAAACTCTTGCTCTGAACCGTCACCACTATGGGTACCTTTCCTATAGCCACTATAGTTTCTCAATTCAAAACTATAGTAAATATATATGTGGAGCTTTTTCAGCATCAGTGAAGGCAAGTGAAAAGCAGATAGTAGTTTTTAATACTATGTCGTTTTAAATGTACAAACAACTTTTTAACTGTGATACCCACTTACTACATCTAGTGCAGAAAATCGAAGAAGTAGGTCGTCGTTTCAAACGATAGAATATATTGTGTTGCTGGAGATTCGCCTCTCGCAAAAATCTCCACACCGTCTTTTATTTTGGGTTCAGTGACCAGTTAGCACTGGAAATCATTTATCCAACTCATTGAAGGTATTGAGTCCTTCATCTGTCGGTTCTTCGAGCTATTAGTAGTCAAAGTATAGAAGTAAAAAAGCAGCTTTTACCCGTAACAAATCCACGGTCCACATGGATACAATAGAGGCGCCAGAAAGTTCCCCGAAAAATGTATAAGTTGTCATAAGCCAGAACGGTTTGCATGAAGATCTTTCGCAAAGAGCTGCTAACTGTTGCTTAAACGTCAGTCTAAAAACAAACAGAAATCGATATACCTTCGAATACATCGACATCAACTAAAGTCTAGACCATAGGTACTGCCAAGTGACCTACAATCGTAAAAAAACCGACTTCAAAAGCACTGTAAAAAAAAAATTCACACGTATATTTATGTCGGGTAAGCGTGACATATCCTCTTTCTGAAATTCTGAAAAACTTTTCTTCTTAGTAGATGTTACAGAGAAGACCTACATCAAAATCTCAAGTTCCTAGACCCCCAGCGGCATTATGTCAGTCAGTCACATCTCCTTTAATAGGTTTTAAAGACTAAAATGTCCGTATTACTTGCGAATTTCGTTGTCATGCTTGAAATCTCTAAGGTCGTTCATTTCAAGCTCAATATTATAATTTTTAGCTCGAAAATGTCTCAGGCAAGCTTCAGCTTCTTCCGTTGTAGCATGTTTGAGCAAGAAGTAAGGCGTCTCAGGCAATAGGTAGTTCACTATCAATAATATTAACGCGTAGCCACTATTAACATAACACAGAACGTCCCACTTCATTATTGTACCTAAACCAGCCTGAAATATCAGATAATGTAACTTATGTACTAGTAGACAAGTTTAAATACCTACTTATAAATGAATTGGGATCAAAAAGATAAAATAACGTTTTGGATGAATAAAATATGTATGTTATTTTCATTTGAATATTAAGCAACCAAAGTCCATGAAATTTTGCAGACATATTCTAGAAACTAATATCTGTGTCTGTGGTGTTTTAGATTTTTCTAAAAATATGTAGTTTTAAAATTACAGGGGCTCAAAGATTTGTATGATTTTTTTTAAGACCGCGTAACTTTGAAACCGAATATTTTAACAGAAATCTGGAAAACCACAGACATAGATATTAGTTTCTAGAATGTCTGCAAAATTTCATGGACTTTGGTTGCTTAGTATTCAAATGAAATTGGAACTACGATTGTATGAAACGAGTGACGGAGAGAGCCCTCTTAAACCACCAAGACCCAAGTCCTGCCCCTTTTTTACGCATTCGACTCAACTTTTCAGGATATCGTCTCCTTACATATTAAAAGTAGCCTACATGAAATGAATAGGTACACTTCTTTTCATTATAAATACCTGAACAGTGATACCAGTTGCCATGGCAAGGTTAGGAAAAGATCCGACAATTCCACGCATGTTAGGAAGACTGACCTCCGTCATGTACACCCTTGGAGCGCTCATCGCTAGACCAATTCCAAAACCAACGCAACCTCTACCTATAACGAATGTGACTGTAAGCATTAAATTTTCGACTCATTCTTCGAACTTCGATTCTTAAAAGCCCTATCTTAGTGGACATACAAATAACTCTCAAGCTCCTCAAATTTGTTATTAGGTAAAGTAACGCAACTAGACGATCCAAATTCAGACCTTCAAAGTCGGTCACAATATGTTCGGTTTCCAACTTGGGTCAAAGTTGCTTAACAATTGCAACAGTTGAAATTATATATTTATATTGTCCCTCAATCTCGAAATATCAGCACAGACCTAAACTTTTATTGATAACAGCTATAAATACAATGGTACAAACCAACTATAATATCCATTGCGTTGTTCGCAAAGCCAATTGTCAACCATCCCAAAATAAGGGGTATATGACAATAAATAAGTATAGAACGACGACCATATTTGTCGATGATAAAACCACCTAGGATGCAGCCGATTGGAGCAATTAGTGTTATGATACTTGCTGTAATAAATAGTACACTTAGCGAATTATAATATTATATAGATGATACCAAAAGTGCTAAAGATACCACAAGACGATTTATCAAAGAAACAAAGAAAAGAAATTATTTATATTGATTTGAATTAATATGGGACATGGAACATGCTCGAAAATAATTTATTAGAAAAACCCCCACCGTCATCGATTAAAGTAATTTCTACAAAAGTTTAGTAAGTAATCATTTTACTTCTTTGCAATAGGTATGAGTTTCTTGTTGACCCGATTGTGAACATTTTGCATTTACTTAAGCTTTCAATAAGTGGCAGGGAAACTTACTTTTTGTTTGTGTCGCTAATAATAGTAAAGAGATTGCTCTACATATCTTGCACTCAATTTATCTTTTTTACCACAAAATCGCATTGCATAACCTGAGTGTATTGTTGCAGATTTGCGGTAATTAGGTTACCTACTTTATCTTGTCTTATAAGTGTATGTTTGTTATTCATGTCATATCAAACTTTAATCATTTATCACTATCATCCCATCGCCGGCGCACTACTAAGTACGGATCTCCTCTCAAAATGAGAAGGGTTTGGTCATAGTTCACCACGATAGCCGAGTGCGGATTGGCAGACTTCACACACGTTTGAGTTATAGAGAACTCTCAGACATGCCGGTTTCCTCACGATGTTTTCCTTCACCGTTAAAGCAGATGATATGCAATTGCTTTAAGCGCACATAACTCCGAAAAAATATGTTGAAATCTATAGACCGCACTTTGACTTTGCTTAGACTTAAGTTTCAGTTAAAACGAGACAGATATGCCAGCGGTATTACGCTGTCTCGTTTCAACAGTGTTGAAAGTTTTAGCAAAGTCAAAGTGTGTTCTATAGATCTCAGCCTTAGAGTTGTGTACCCTCGAACCCCAGACCTCTTGAATAGGAGGCTAAAGTTACCCACTAGGCTCTCACTAGGTTATCAAAGCCTAAACCATAATACCTATAAGTACATTATTTTCATCGACGTTGAATTTTTGGGCATTATCCTTTAATAATGTGTTCATACCAATCCATGACTCCTCAGAAATTGTTACTTTTATAAAGGAATAAGGGGAGTTCAGTTGAGGGATAGCCACCGCTGAGAACCCGTAGGCGAAACCAATTGATCCCATGGTTAAATTGACCCAAATACCGTAACCTAGTTGAATTAAGGAAGTTTTTGTCCAGAACCCAGGGTCAGGGTAGTTCACTTCTAAGCCTCTAAGCGACATTTAACTGCTTTAGATCACACATGTTTTGTTGTAAGTATTTTGTAGAGTTATATAGTTATATCTTCTATTTATTTACGTTGACAAGTCAATCAAAGAAAGGATTTGAAGTTATCCATCATCATCTTTCCAATATTTATAATCTTTGATTTTCTTCTTTTTATTTTTTTATGATTTTTTTTTAACTCAAGAAATATCTCGTATTTTTCTCAATAAATCGTATAGAAAAACAACAGTTTTACTGATACATCTGTTTATAATATAAAAGCAATGACAATAAATGCACTCATATTAATTTTACACTTAACTTATAAATAAGGAAATGTTCATTTTGGGATCAGTGTTTACTTTTGTAATACGCTTCTGTCTGCTGCAGAGTCAGGCCTTTTGTTTCAGGCAGAAAAATGTATAAAAACACACAACCTGAAACAAAAAACCCAATTATTATATCTTATTGTGAAGTTATGGCTCACAATCCAGATCTAACGACAATCAGGCTTCTACAACACTAGAACATGCCCACGACTTCGTCCACGTGGGTCCTAGGTCTTTCCAAAAAATTCCGTGGGAAATTTTTGATTTCCTAGGATGGACCGTGAATAGCTAGCAAAGAGACAGACACTTTTTCGCATTTATAATATTAGTATGGATTGAGTTAGTGGATCTTTATATCTGACATCATGTTAATGAATATACTACTTGTAGTTTTGAATGCTTTTCCTACCAAAATTATTGGCAAAACCTCAGCGACTACAACTTTTTTTTATTCTACTCGCAATAGCATTTTGTTTTTACCTGCTAAAGAGCAAACTCCAAAGCATAATATTGTGTTAGCAAAGCCAATACTATCACGGCTATGAGGGTAGGCCCAATTAGCACCTGATATAATTACATTTAGAGACGAAGATGATATCCCACCTAGTAATCCTCTTACCTGAAATGAGGGTTATTTTTTTAAAATAGAAGGAAAACTGAAGATATATCGGAGAATTTTCCGATTTTTCCTTCACCGCATAATTATTTTTTCGAGAAGCTTACGATTTTGAGTTTTCAATGCCCCGAAGCTCTAACATTAGAATTGTTAATTTGTTTCCCTTAAAAGTGACTAGATAAATGTTTCTTATGACTATGTGAACTTATCATTGACACTAGTGATGATATTTTTAAGGAATACTACTAAAATAGTCCTGGTTCCAGTTTCTTATGATCACCATCTTCTGCGCAAGAGTTATTAATAGCAATGTAACATGCACATTAAAATGCAGCTTACTTGTAAAGGATAAAGTTCATTCATCATAAGAACTGGTAATGTGTAATGACCCAAGGTAGCTGATAAAATGTATACCACATACAAAATGAGCGGCACCACTGTTGGTTGCTTTGCCTCCTTTATCAGAAAGCATAACAGTATACAGGCTGTTCCAACACCTAACCCTGTTATGTGAGAAAAAATTGTGATCAGTTATTGTTTCATTTAAATTCATAAGGTGTTTGTTTGCAGACTAATTGAAAACTATCTTCAGAAATCTTAGAACTTAAACAAATATACTTAACTACCTATTCTTAGCTTTTAAGCTCATGGACTAAGAGTCAGCGCGTGCCAGACCTTTGTTATTTTATAAAAGCTGAAAGTTTCTCTGCATATTGTCCTTAACACAGGGAGGGACGATCAGCTTCTATGAAGTTTGGATCATAGTGGTTTTGGGAGGTAACAGGTAAAAAAAGTGTAAAAAAATCCGACGTCAATTTTTTTATATGTATTTTCTTCGCAATAGTGTTAGAAATCACGTCATGCATTGCCAGACACTTTGTATTGTGGCAACCCCCTGCCAGACGCCCTTCAACTTTTAAACTTTTAGGGCGTCTGGCTGCGTTTGCCACGACATTTGCTGCGTTTTGAAAATCATATTACTAATCGTTATATGATTATCGTTAAAATCGTTATACTAAAGGTATATAATAAATGAGGTGAAAAATAAATGATATAAAAACCAGATGGCATCTAACATTATTTGAAATCACAAACCTGAACTAAGTGCCATGACTCTTCTCCTTAATTTGAACATAAGTACTGAAGTGCATATGCCTCCTACAACTCTCGTGAAACCCAAAATCACATTACCGACGTGGGCATCCACGGATGATTTGGAATTCTAAAACATTTTTTTCTAAATCACCATATAGGTACATTTTTGTAAGTTAATCAGAATTTGCATCAATTTGATCTTGTCAACAATTGTGTGCGTTGCAAAATTGTACTGTGTATTTTGCTACACTTACAAACAATTCAATAGTTGGCATCTTATAAACAAGTGTGTTCCAAATTGAACCGCACGTTATTTCAACACGTGTCAATTTCTTTCCAAAGATAAATTTTTCTTCAAAAATAAATTCTTATCAAAATCTGTTTAGGCATGCATAAATATTGTTGCAAGGATATTCTGGCCTACTTCTTCCATTAGATACCATTTATTAGTGCAATGTGAGTCAACTTAGCTTTTTATTAAAACTAAATTACTGTTACAATTTTCGTATTCATATATTGGCTCTGCGTTTTAGGGATATAGAAACATGTGCTTGGAATTTTCTTATGTTGTTTTATCAGCGAAGTTATTAACAATTATAAGAAGAAGAAGATGACCTTTATTTTTACCTTTAACATTTCTACAGTCCACATGGCGACCACCGTTACTCCCGAGCATTGCATTATAAACATATAGGTTACAATCAACCAGAATGCTTTGCATGTAGACTTCTTAAATAATATAAGCAATTGTTCCTTAAAACTTAATCTGTAAAAAAGTAAGTAACTTAAATTAATTGATATCTTCAATTACAAGACTCTGGTCTTGAATAGTATGGTCATGTAGCACGGAAACCAAAAGGATACGTCGGTAAAAGATGTTTGAACGTCGCCATCCATGAAGGTAAATTTTGAGACCGTCCAAAAAAAGCGCTGGTTAGACATCTTGAGCGCAGACCTTGAGAGTCTTGATGATACACTTGAAAATCGGATGCTGCGGAAAAATGTAGGACTTAAAGGATTTGGGTAGATTAGGATAGGAGAATTTATTTTTTGCTGCGAGGTTTTCTTTATTCATTTATTAATTTAATACTTTTCCATATAAATCTTCTCTCAAAGTTCTTTCTCGGAGTTTGTCTTCTTCTTCTTCGTCAAACAAAAAGGTTGACATTCTTCGTCAACCTTTTTCTTGACTGTCCTCTGTGTACGTGGTATTTCTGTCTATAGTTTCCGTCTTGAATCGCAATCAATTCATATTATATCGATAAAGAAGTTATTACACTGAATAATGCTAATTAATTAGTGTTATAATATGTATGGACACACATAACATTACTTGTGAATATCGTTTTCCCTCTTGAATTCAATAAGCTTGTCCATCTCAGCTGCAATATTATATTTCTTAGACCTGATTCTCTTCAAAGAAGCTTTGGCACGTTCCACTGAAGTTTTAAGCAAGTAGTACGGCGTCTCCGGTAGACCGAAATTGAGAACGAATAACGTCAATGAAAAAGCACTGTTTATATAGCAAAGTGTGGACCACTTGAATATTGATCCTAATCCAGCCTAAAAAAAATGGCCAAATTTAATTTCTGCCCTGATCATAGGTTGAACTGACTAACCTAAAAGGGATACACAGTACACACCCATACTCGCATACACCACATACACACACACACACGTACACAAACAAACAAACAATACGCAGTAGTACTATGTAGTGTATGTGTGTGATAATATTACTCGCTGATTTAACGATGCTCTTGCTACAACTGAAACTTTTAGCCAATAAGGTACCTAAGGGAGTCTGCAAATAAGGGCACTGTATCAGATTGATTTATATTTGAAATATAAGTACCTGTGCAGTAATGCCGATCGAAATGGCGATATTGGCGAAGGAACCAAGCACTCCTCTCATATTGGGTAAAGAGATTTCCATCAGATACACTCTAGGAACACTCATAATTATTCCCATTCCTATTCCTGTGGTTATTCCACCTATTACATAAAGTACGAATGATTTGCATCATGATGTTGTTAATATTATTTCAACTATAGGAGAGGCTGTTAATTTTACCAGTTACTTTGAAAAAAGCTAAATAAGAAAAATTAAATAGTACCTATGTAATAGAATAATTAGCAGCCTGACAAGACTAAACAAATAAAACACTTTTTCACTACAGAAAACACTCAGACCGAAGCCGAAACCACTTTCTATGTCGAAAGAAACTTTTGCCTAAATACATTTAATACATAAACAGGTTAACTGATTTACATATCAACAAAGTAGTAAAAATAACCGCGGGATTTAATAGTTAAACTTTAGTATCATCCCAACCCATTGCCAGTCGCAACTGAACACGGGTCTCCTCTCAGAATATGAAGAGTTTTGGATATTTAATTTGGTATTGGCACATTTAATTGGCAAATTGGCAGATTTCTAAATACATCTTTGAGAGAGTAATATATTACGATTCTACGAGACAATAGAGGAAATAAATCTAACAAAGCAGATAGTAAAAGTAGATATAAATTATTATTTAACCTATCATAATGTCGTTGGCAGATCGTGCAAAACCCGTGTAGAACCATCCCAAGCAAACAGGTAATTGGCCGTAGATGAGCATACAGCGGCGTCCAAACTTGTCTATCAGATAACCGCCTAGAACACATCCGATCGGAGATACTAACGTCACAACACTAGCTGAAAATGTCATTTTTTTAAGGGTGATAGGCAATTTTAATACTCGATGTTACAATAAAAGCCTCTTGATTTTCTTATATTACTTTTCTAATTACGTATTTAGAAGATAAGTTACTTTCAAAAGATATTCTAAAACCTTATTTTTGGAGCTCTATCATTTTGTTTTCCTTTTGTTGGGTTAATTACTCCTACATTATGTTACAACCATTTTACGACCTTAAAAACCTCAAGAAGATTTTCATTACATTTTTTTGACACAAACCTTAGGTGAGTATATTATACTTGTGGGTTTAAACCTATTAGGTAAAACTTTATTTATTCGTGCGGGATGTTCGGGATAAAGGAATTTTACAAACCAATCCATGATTCGTCACTAACCGTGACTTTTATTTGCGAATCTGGAGATCTTAGCTGCGGTATTGCTACTGCTAAGAATCCAAATGCAAATCCTATTATAATCATCCCCGAGTTCACCCATATGCCATAACCTAGCTGGATTAACGAAGTTTCAGTCCAGAAACCAGGATCTGGAGGGTTTTTTTGTTCACCAGCTAGCATTGTTCATGCTTCTATAACACAGATCATTTCCAGAATGTTCTACTTCTCGTTTATTAGTGAAATAATTTACGTTTTCTTTTCAATATTAGATGGTTGATAGAATTATCTTGAAATCTTATAAATATCATATGATACTTATACGACATGTCTATGAAAGACAATTTATTGAAAGACTTATGAAAGCTGACACAGATTTAATAAGTACTATGGTATTCTATGGATTTGATTTATCATAGTAAGTAGGTAGGTTAACTGCCCTTATCTGGTGACAGAAGGACTTTATCATTTTACTAGCTGACGCCCGCGACTTCGTCCGCGTGGAATCCCGTGGGAACTCTTTGATTTTCCGGGATAAAAAGTAGCCTATGTGCTAATCCAGGATATTATCTATCTCCATTCTAAATTTCAGCCAAATCTGTCCAGTGGTTTTTGTGTCAAGGAGTAACAAACATACACACACACACACACACACATACAAACTTTCGCCTTTATAATATTAGTGTGATGATCACTGTAGGTATGCTGGGCACCATGCCATAATATGTAAGTATATATATGATTGTTACAGTACTTAGATTAAGCTAGGGTATCATAAAGATTCTAAAGTACGTACTTACTATTTTAATAAGTAGGTTCAGATTTTATTACCTTGGTACTTTTTCTATTGACGTCGTTTCTTAAATACCTCCGGATATATGAAGGGTCTCGTGTACTTGTTGTTTGCGAATTGTGCAGTTACAATGGGCTTTGCCTTATTCAAACTACTCTGAAGGTTTTCTTCCAACGCCGTCAAGATTTGTACAAGCGTGCCTCTTGAAATAGAATCAAATTCGATGCCATGTGCTTCTCTTACAGCAGATTTCTCTTCAAAAAGTTTAAACAATAAAAATTAAATTTTAACAATAATCATCATCATCATTATCAACCGATAGATGTCCACTGCTGGGCATAGGTCTCTTGTAATGACCTCCACACACGTCGTCTTGCGCCGCTTGAATCCAGCGGCTCCCTACGACTCGTTTGATGGCGTTTGTCCACCAAGTGGGGGTCTTCTAACAATTAATTATAAGAACTACAATATTGAAGACTGTGTTATTTCAATAGTTTCAATAATTACGAGTACCTAGATATTTTTGTGGGTCAAAAGTGGGGAGTGATTTCCCTTTTTTACCAACTTGCAAAAATGATGAGGTTCTCGATTTGGCATGTATCAATTTTGTAACGCTTATAAATTCCTGAAAAAACCGCATTGGTGGCTCCTCTGGTTTTGCAAACGTTTATGGGCCGCGGAAATCACTTAACACCATGCCTGCTCGTACACTCGCTATTTTTATTTTATTTTTTAAACATTTTCCTTTTTTACCAACTACGTATAAAAAACATATTGTACCACCTTTTCGCTTATTCAAAACCTCTAGCAAACCTCCATTGCACCATGTAACTATAAATAAGGAAAGGAAAAAAATGCACAGCATGTTTGACTGATTAGGAGGCTAAATATCCACTGAATCAAGATTTCGCTGGAAATCGTTCATATTCGTCTTTTTAAATAGCGATAACAACGATATTGTTTTGAATTGTATTTTCAACAAAAGCTCGTAGGTACCCACCTTCATTTCTAAAAGGAGCACTAGTTACTAGTATTATCAGGCAGGGCCATTTTGTATGTGTTCTATGAAATAATACCACATTTTAAAACAGTTTTTCATTTATTTTTCAACAAATACTTTCAACGCAAACTTTCAGCACTTAAATACAGCGTCTGTCTTAAGCTATCATCATCAAAATCTTCAAAAACACATTTTGTTTTCAAGTACTTTGATCGTTACAAACTTCATATAATTATTTAAATAGTTTCAGCTGCCATTTTGTATATTTATGTTTTATTCACTACTAAATAGGTCTAAAAATAAATTACTCTCGTCTATTTGAGATGGCACCATTTACACTTATCTTGTACTCTCTCTACCTATATATACATGTTGTAAATATATGTACTTACATACATAAATAATACTTTCTTAAAATTACACTTTTATATTTTGAAATATGTTTGTAGAAAAATATATATACCTACTTTCTCTTTATTGAAATATATTGCATATATTTCAAAAACATTATTAAATACTAATATGTACCTATTTATTTTACTAACACCATCTATATTCAATCATCTTTCTTAAAGACGTTGTTACTTTTTAACAAATGCATGTTTCATTATTTATTTATAATTAACAATCTTCCATAGATGAAACAATCATAATTACTTTTTTATTAGTTTAAAATATTAATAAATAAAATTACAGTTTACCGTGTCCTAAGCTGATACATTTTTTTTATATCGTTTCATCTATAGAAGTTCAATCATCATTAGTTATTTTTGTTTTATATTATAATTATATTTTTGAGGACAGAAATGAGTATATTTTATTATATACGAATATTACTATCCACAAAATAAATCTCTTCAAACTATTTATTATATTAAATAGATTTCGTTTTAAATTATTGATATATCTGGTAATTTGTGTATTCTTTGGACAGATTGTTATTTCTATATACCTATTGGTTATTCCCCTTAGAGGATATTTACAATTTACATTTTTCACTAAATTGAAATAATTGTTATGTACAAATAAAGTTTCACGCAATTTCAGTTTGTGGATTTACTTTCTTCAGGGTCTTTGTTCTACCACAGAAGTAATCTTCGATTTCTTGCAGGGTTCGTCCTTTGGTTTCTGGTAGGAATATGTAGAAGAACGCCAACCCTGAAACATACATCAGATTTTCAAGTATTTATGATAACTAGTAATTGAAATTTACGGGAGCCAATGAATTCCATTGAGGTTTCGCCAAAATACTTTTAACGTTTAATATCTAAACTGAGATCGATAGTTCCTCTATTTACCTCAGCTTAGAAAATTTAACCAAAGTTGATAAATTAACAGTAGGTACCTACTTAAGTTGTTAAAACAATAATAGAAACCCAGTCTAAAGCATTCTTGTAATCCATTATTTAGCAACGCCTAAATGTGGAGTGGGTTTTTTAACTTATTTTTAAATTATAAACTAGAATATTTTGGACCTTTTCAAATAAAATATTTCCATTCAAGTATAGAATTTTTTAACTTTCAAATGATAGAGTCAATCAAACATAACTACTAACCTGCGATAGATATAGCGCCATACAGCCCGAATGCACCATAATCGTTAAGTCCGTATTTGATATAAGGGAACGTCTTCACCACCGAGAATATTGACAAGTGAGCTGCGCATGTTGTTATTCCACCAATGATACCGCGGACCTGAAAGTAATATTATGATGGTACAGTTAATACAAATTACAAGTTTTCATACTTATTAGTAATAATAATGTCCTTCTGACAAAATTTCGGACACGTCGGTCTATCTCTGTGGAAATTAACTAACTATGTCGGAGATATTATAATTCACAATTATTAGTGTGTGTCTGTGTGTGTGTGTATGTGTGTGTGTGTCCCTCACTCTCATAGTCCAATGGCACGGCTATCCGACAGGACTGGAGAGAAATCAGGTTCAGAACCAAATGATTTAGGTGCTTTTGAGGCACCAAAGTACACGGCACCGCTGACTTCAAGCTACTATCTAGAATTGCTTGATAGAACTCAATAACCTTTTTTTCTATTAAAAAATCCAAATTATAATTGTGCGATTTACTTTGCTTTCATTGATGGTTAAAATTTAACAGAAACCGTCACGTAACCTTAACCGCCCGTCATGCAACTTAATTTAAATTAAGCCCGAGTCAAATTAAAGCCCGCTGTATATTTTCAGCCATAATACCTGAGTGGGATAAACTTCTCCAATCATGATCCAAGGAACGATCAAGTAGCCCAGAGTGCAGAATATTGTGAAGAGGAAGATGCTGGCCACGGGGATCCAAGAGTGTTGTGGTGGGAGGTGGTTGTCCTTCCAATATTGGACATAGTAGAGGTAGACTGCTAGGGTGATCATCGTAGAACCACATCCTATAGCTGGAACACATAAGATAAATATTATTAGTAACTGATATATTTAAATAGATGCTTAATAATATGTGCCCGCGTTTCTCTATCGGTTGCTTTTTTGAGACTCAACAGTACGGACTGATCTTGACGAATTTTGGCAAAGACATAATTTGTAAACGGATCTAGTACACTTTTTACACCGGAAGATCAAAGGATTGGTAACATAATATTATTATTACTACTAAATTTAACAAACAGATCTTAAATGTTGTTTATAGTCAAAATATACTAGAAAATATTCAGCAATTTAACTAAAATAACGTAAATCTAGAAAACAGGTAATATAAATTAAAATAATCATACCAGAAACAAATGTAAGTGGCCGTCTACCGCACCGTCTACAAAGGATGCAACCGACCACAGTGAAGATAACCCGTATAATTCCCATCGATATCGTAAGCCAGTATTTGTCAAATTGAGTACCTGACGCCTGGAATAAGAAAATAGTACTTAAGCTTATACACATATACAAGAGACCGTTATTAATTACCGACTATTAAGAAGAGGAAGAGCGTAAGTTAGGAGTATCCATAAGGATAGAAATCTGTTGAAAAAAAAACCCTAAAATCATTGGGCATTTACGCCTTAGAGTGTTTAATTCATACAAGGGCATAGCGCAATTCACCAGCAAGTTAAAGTAGCAAATCTTTCATGTTCCTGTTCACTATCACCAGGTCTCTTTCGATAACCGTGCTTGCGAATTGTATTCATATAAGTTTTAAGCAATTAAACATTCTTTAATGGTGAAGAAAATCATAGTGAGAAAAAATGGAGACATAGATTTCCATAATCAAAGCTATGTGAAGTCTGCTAATCCATACTTGGCCAGTGTAGTCGACTATTGTCTAACCTTTCTATAATGGGCGAGCGATGAGTTGTCATGGTGATGGTGATGAACTTTTTATTGAAATCTTGTAGTAAGAAGTCGAAAACCCCCGAAAGGCCGATTCACACCAATTGCGTTCACGTGACACGTGTGTAGTAAGGCGCGTAAACCCCTAACACACCGGATTACGAATAGGTCCACGCTTTACGCAAGCGATGTGCCATGTTTCATTCAGTTCCATACATTACAACGCAATGGTACGCGCTACGTCTACACTTACGCAGCCTATGTGAACGAACTATAAATGCTATACTTCCTGACTGACGATAATATTAAAAACTTACTTCAAACACTTCAACAGCGTAGAACGTAATAGTGTTAACGCCACACCACTGGTAGATGAAGAAGTAAATAGCGAGGATTGCAAAGGGCTTCAATGTTGATGGAGCCAGTAGAGCTTTGATTATTTCCTTTGGTGTCTTCAAACTAAAATACATAAATGATTAAGTTATGGTAAGTAAGTAAAATATTAAGTTATGTAACAGATAATGTGAATATCAGATAGAAACAGGCCGTTCGTTTGCAGATATTGATATGTAAGATTTTAAGTTAATTTTACCTACTTGAATGATATACACAAGGACACGAGACATATTAGAAGAAAATAGTCGTAAAACGATAAATGAACCTTGCAATGATTTATTAGACAAAACATACTTAGATATTATTAATTGTTGTCTTAATTGATATGTATTCTATTGTATATACGATCGTGACTTGTAAACATCATAAGTAACCAAAGGCTTAAACGAAAACAAAAACAATACATACACGTTATTATGTATATATATGTATTATGATGTATATATAATAAAATAATATGAACGTGTAAATCATGTGTAAATTAAATTATGTACAAGAACGTCAAAAAGCAAATAATGCGTAAAAGTTAAATAACAAGTAAGCTAAAACTAGCATCAAAGATGTATTTATTAAGAGTAACTTAAAATTTCTGCAAATTTTAAGACAGTAAATGAAAAAAAACAAGTCTGTCTGTGGCATCGTAGCTCCTAAACAAATGAACCGATTTTAATTTAGTTTTTTTGTTTGAAAGGTGGCTTGATCGTGAGTGTTCTTAGCTATAATCCAAGAAAATCGGTTCAGCCGTTTGAAAGTTATCAGCTCTTTTCTAGTTACTGTAACCTTCACTTGTCGGGGATGTTATAAATTTTTAATTTACACTTATCATTAGTAGATATACTTAGAGCGCAGTTACAAATTTGGGTCATTTCTAAAATGTTAAAAAATATTTCAATCACTGGTGAATTTTGTTGATTGCTACGCGCTCCCATTTGCCAAGAGTTATCGACTGAATAACCGACAAATGAAAATAGCCTTAAGTGCAATAAACTTACGGTTCAACGTGATTCTTCTCTTTGAAATTAATCATCTTCTGTATTTCATCCTGTAAGTTGCAAGTTGATCCTCTCAGTTTTATGAGAGAGCTTTCGGCTTTGTCCGTCTTGTCCTGGGTCAGCAGATAGTTGGGCGTTTCTGGCAAAAACAGCATTCCCAATAGCGATAGTATGGGCACCGTAGTGCTCAATCCCGCTAAGATGTTCCATGAGGTCACACTGCCTATTACGTACTGAAACAAAATTGTTCAATGTTTCAAGAATTTTTTTTTTTAATGTATACATTGGTGCATATTCGGTGGTAACCACTTACATAATATCATGGTTCATAGGGCTAATAGTAGTATTACGGTGTTAGCTACGCTTTTCCATGGGAACTTTTGAAAAGGAAAACTCTAAGCCTTCAATGAACTTAGTTAAGAGATTTATTTACAAGCGAAGGAGAATCATTGACAATTTATCAAATAATATATTGCGTTGCGAAGCTGGTGGCAATGAGCAGGGCACATAGTTCAAAAAAGTTAGGGTCGCAAGGTGCTAGAATGGCGATCTCGCACTTGAAGGCGCAGCGTTGGAAACCTCCCCAGTCCCCACTAGGAAGGAGGAGAGACAACATCAAACGAGTCGCAGTGAGCCGCTGGATTCTACGTTTCCGTCGAACGCTAGACCGTGCCGCATGGAAGTCCCTACAAGAAACCTTTATCCAGCAGTGAATGTGTATAGGTTGATATCCTGTAATTTTACTGCTGCAACATCAGCTGATGGTAGCGTAAGCTTTGCTTTTTCATTAATATTTGCTTGTTCAGTGACGCTTACAGAGTTATCTAATAAAACGGACACGTAGTTCCTAATTGTTTGCGTTGCAGGCAATTCTAATTTTACATGAACAAACATGCTTGCCGTTCAATTATCATTTATCAGTGTTTGATTATGTTTACACGGAAAAGGGGCGTTGCTATACAAACGTTTGTAAACGTAAACGGTGCGAGAAAATTAAATGATCATGCATCATATGACACCAGAGATGAATGGTCGTCGCCAAGGTCGAATGTAAGATGAATATGCGGAATTTGCAAAAGCGGTCGTATCAAAGTTATCTTATTTTAATGGATTAGACGAAGCAAAATAGCTAAACACACACAAATAACTAGATGATGCCTGCGACTTCGTGTGATTTTCTGTTTCTCAACAATCTCGTGGGAACTTTTTTTCCGGGATGTAAAGTCGCCTTTTTACTTCTCCGGGATGCAAGCTGATCAATGGATGAGCCGTGAAAAGCTATCATACACAAACAATAACATCAATTCCGTTCAATTGTCTTGTGGAGCATTTATCAGTGTTTGATTTATCATTATGTTTACACGGGAAAAAATTTCTACAAGCAACTCTGCCATTAAATGTACATCAAAGCGTCTTAACGTTGACGGTGTGAAAATATTAAATGATCATATCATATCATGCATCATTATATGACGCCAGAGATGAAATGTCGTTTTCAAGATGGAAAATTCGCAAAAGTGATCCCATAAAAGTAATCTAATTCTAATGGATTAGACGAGATAAAATAGCTAAACACACATATGCTTGGCTTTTGGATTGACAGAGTGATAATAATATGACAGAGAGCCAAACCAGTGTTCTCAGAATATATGTATTCTGTAAAAATATTACGTAAGCAAAATGCCTCGCACCTCTAACATACCTAGTTCAAACTTTTTGGAGCATTTTATGCAATTACCTAAATAGGTGTAATAAAGTAAATATATTACACCTGTTGAAGCGCCTACAGCTTCATCTCGGCAAATGCACTTTGTTGCGAATAGTTTTAATAATGTTGACAAAGACCATAAATAATTGTTTATCCTATTAGTATTTTTTGTATTGTATATATTTTAAATATAAATTGACTAACTACATAACATATATTTCATGTATTAAATTCAAATCTTACTTATCTAAAATCATACATTTGTTATCTGTTTGAAATGTCAGTTCATACAACATATTTTCTTTAACAACCCTCAATTTTGTATATTTCTAGATTGTCATTTTACGTTTTTATAATTTGTTCTCTTCTCTTTGTTAAAAACCAAAACGGTCTGCGCGCCAATAAATTCATTTTTAGAAGAAATATCTTTAATTTATCATCCACGCATCAACAACACCTATTTACTAACGGTAAAGATGAACATTGTGATCCATGCCTGACAGTCCTCTATTATGTATTAAAGTTATGTGAAATCTCCTTCTCACTTCTCATTCTGAAAGGACACTTGTGCTCTATAGGATCAGCAATGGATTGAGATGATGATGATGACAATGAAGACAAACGGCCGTGCGAGCTATGGAAAAATCTCAAGTAAATAAAATATTTTTTAGCATTAATAAATAATTTATTTATTTATGTACATCAAACAAGACGCAGGTAATTATTAGTTCTCAACGAATATTAATTAACCCTTGGGGAATAATAAATATTATTCATCAATCAAGCAAACGCGAGATAAAGAATTTGTTTGTCTCCAATAAAATGTATTTACAATTATAATTGAGCCTTACAAAATAGCATAGAAAAATGTGTGAACAATTAAGTTTGTAACTAAATAGGTGTCAATCAAAAACAATGCAATGGCTCCAGTACTTTATGAATTCGACTAATATTCGACAACGGACCAAACAGAATCAACGTTATTTTTTGCATGGATAGTCAATGATCTGGAGAGTAACATATATTAATATGTAAGTTACTTTTTATATAGGGAAAATCAGCAGCAGATAAACTCAAAACCTCAAAATCATTGGTTTAACTTTAATAAACCTCGATAATGATCTGATGAATGATAATGAATGCACTATTGTTAATAATTGCAAGAGTCAATTACTAGTTGACGATTATAAGAGAAGATACAAAATAATTGATGTACAGATAGCAGTAATGTTGATACCTAGTTAGTTATTGAATCATTAATGTTTCATGAATTAAACGATGACAAAATAATGGGTAGATAAATCATTATTCTTACTTACTTATTGTTATTTGTAGTTTCTAACTTTATAATAATGAACATTAAAAAGAAACAAATTGCCAAGTGTCAATAGATACTTAAGAGGAGTATCTCCGTCACTCGCTTCATACAAACGTAGTTCCAATTTCATTTGAATATTAAGCAACCAAAGTCCATGAAATTTTGCAGACATATTCTAGAAACTAATATCTATGTCTGTGGTTTTCCAGATTTCTGTTAAAATATTCGGTTTCAAAGTTACGCGGTCTTAAAAATTTACATACAAACCTTTGAGGCCCTGTAATTTTAAAACTACATATTTTTAGAAAAATCTAAAACACCACAGACACAGATATTAGTTTCTAGAATATGTCTGCAAAATTTCATGGACTTTGGTTGCTTAATATTCAAATGAAACTGGAACTACGATTGTATGAAGCGAGTGACGGAGAGAGCCCTGTTAAAGACTGCTAGATAGCATTACTGAAGCATAAACTCAGATTTACGTTAAAATCTCTCTCCTGATTTACATTTTTTAAGAAATTAAAAATAGAGAAGCACTAAAAGATCTTACTTCCACGTTCCATGTAATTATAGCCGCGACAAGCACGTCATACTCATAGGTACAATTGAGATCTATTAAAAGACGGCAAGGTACAAGCATTTCTTCATTTGAACGAGAATCATACGAAAATGGAATAATCGCTACAGCGGTAGACGTGAATGACGTAGAATCGAACAGCTGACCGAAAATGGACGTCAGTTTTTTCGTTAGCCAAATATTTTTTGCAATGTGTGTCCTGTATTATCAGATATTGGTATTTTATCTATGACAGGGACTTAATTAACGTGATTGTTATCGGGACAAGGTACTTTATGAGCAAATGTTTCTCTGGTTCCTCTGGTGCCGCAAATTATCATGGGCGGCGGTAATCACTTAACATCAGGTGACCCACCTGTTCGTTTGCTCGCTATATTTTATTTAAAAAAAATTGCAGATTGTTATCATCAGCTACGAAAAGTGCACGATGAATTTTGTTGAGTTGACTCTACGAATTTCTATAAAATACGAATACATATCTCTATGCGAATAAATATGCCGACTAAAATAGCCGGCACTAGTTAGCCATAAAAATAGCTCCTTGGATAGGTACTCTCTCTCTTAGAATTAATTCCATATCGAGTAGCCTGTGCTAGTCTTCAGAATGCAAGAAACAAAAATGTGACCAGAAGTAGCTTAGAAATCGCTTATGATAATATGTCTAGACTCAAGACTTTACCACCGGCATAAAAAGAAGTTTCTACTAATAAATTCATTACAGCCTTAAAACGGTGACTGTGGACAGACACACTTGAGTAATTTATATTAGTTTAAAATCTCTGAATTTTACGCTTTGTATCTCAGGCTGAGTTTTATAGAGCACACTTTGGCTTTGCTTAGACTTAAGTTTCAGTTAAAACGAGACAGATTTATGCAAGAGGTATAACGCTGTCTCATTTTAACAGTGTCTTGAGTCTGAGGAAAGTCAAAGTGCGTTCTATAGATTTCAACCTCAGTAATCCAGAAAAAGACGAAGATAACCAACCTGTATCAATACACCAGTGGAGACTCCTACAGACGCCATGGCACCAAGCATGCCGCGGAGATGCGGCTGAGATACTTCGCAAGTGTACACCCTGGCCGGCGCGCCCACCATGCCTGAACCGAAGCCGATCAGCAATCTGCCTGGGGAAGCAAACCTCGATCAACTAGTGTAAATTAAAAATTTATAACACCCCCGACCAGGGGACAGTAACTAGAAAAGAGCTGATAACTTTCAAACGGCTGAACCGATTTTCTTGGATTATAGCTAAGAATACTCTCGATCAAGCCACTTTTCAAACAAAAAAATTAAATTAAAATCGGTTCATTAGTTTAGGAGCTACGATGCCACAGACAGATACACAGATATTTACACGTTAATCTTATAACACCCCTCTTTTTGGGTCGGGGATTAAAAAGAGTTTACGTATATATTGTGTCAGCGACATTTGCCTTTGCTTAGTGCTTACCTAATTTAAAAAAAAAGACAATTCGTGTACAGAGGAAAAATGGCGGGGAAAAAATTGAAAATTCATACTCTAATGTTATAAATGCGAAAGTGTGTCTGTCTGTCTGTCTGCTAGCTTTTCCCGCCCCAACAGTTTAACCGATTTTGACGAAATTTGGTACTAAGTTAGCTTACACCATGGCGGCAAACATAAGCTACTTTTTATCCTGGAAAATCTAAGAGTTCCCACGGGATTCTTAAAGTTCCATCCGTTTAATCGATTTATATGGTACAGAGGTAACTTGCTTCTCGGTAATTGAGATAGGCAACTTTTTATCTCGGAAAAGCATAGAGTTCCCACGGATTTTTTACAAAAACCTAAATCAACGCAGACGAAGTCGCGGGCATCATCTAGTGTAATGATATTTGCAGTCACACAAATCTCTCCCCAGCATTTTTGACGAAGGCCAAGAATATAGAGTCCGGCTCACTGATAAAATAAAGAATTTAAGATAGATTCATCTTTTTTTTTTTTTTTTTTTTTTTTTTTTTTTTTTTTTTTTTTTTTTAATTTGCATTCATGTCTTCATCATAAAAAATATTATTACAACATGAAGCCCCGTCAGGGCGCTGCAAAGTATAACATTGGTGATTAAAACAATTACAATTGTATTGTTAACAATTATGAAAATTATGAAATGTAAATAACAATTTTGAGTTAATTTAATGGTAATGGTAATTTATCTTGTGTGGCTTACCAACATAAATCATAGGAACGTTTTGAGCACAAGCAACCAGGATCCAGCCCAGGATGAGAGGCACTTCGGTGATGATGAGGGTCATCCTGCGCCCAATGTTGTCCATGAGATACCCGCTGACTATACAGCCGACTGGAGTACCGGCAGAACTTAAACTGGCTGCAAAAAACTCATCTTTAACATCAAGCTCAGCCTTTTGGAGAATATGTATCAGAGATTAGGTGAGGTTGGTTTATAGAGAAACAAAAAACTTCACCATAAATTCACTGTTTTCGGATTTTTCCCATTACTTGTTCAACGGAATCCTTCGTGTGCGAGTCTCATTCGCACTTGACCGGTTTTTTATTTAAGTACACCTAAAGTGCTCCCTATAGGGTTTTATAAAAGAAAATTACTTACCAATCCAACTAGCTTCACTCTCTGTAACTCGTATACTAGAGGCAGCACTCTGCAGCTGAGGTAGAGCTGTTGCCGAGAACCCGAACGCCATACCCGTGTTGATTGTCCCCCAGTTCGCCACAAAAGCTGCCAGGATCTGCCTCATGGCCTTCCCTCTTCCCTCCTTGCCGGGTTTCGGAGTCTTCCCGGGTGTCGGAGTCTTGGTGATGGCCACCGATGCGCCATTTTTTATGAAAGGTGTTGAGTCACTCCTGGAATAGTAGAAGATTTATTTACAACCAGTAGATATTTAACAATCTTTGATGACCACGATTATTATCACACTATTATTTATTATAAATATTATGGCTCATTTTTGGGTCCTACTTTGAAATAATTTATATATCGATCATGGCTCTAAAATAGAAACTAATAATATTACTTATAAAGTTAAGGATTGTTTTGGAATTGCCAAAACAAGGTAAGTTTTCAAGATTACTTGCAAATTCGTGCGTCACTGACTAGCTAACTACATTATCACAATGTTACCAAACAATAGGTAAAGTTACGAACCTCTTATCTACGCCAATTTGAAATTAACATAATAAAAGAACCAGGTAATATTATTACCTAGATTATTCGCCTTTCAGACACAAACATTCCGTTTTTGAGTAGCTCTACTAATAATAGTATTAGTTTAGTTTTCTTTATTTAATCTTGCAGTATTTAGACAAACTTATGTTTTACGGTAAATTCTATTTAATGCAAGAATGTAAATTCTTATTCTTTACCTATCAAAATTGTTCTCTTTTTGTGTCAATACCTAGGAATTAACCTTTAATTGTATTTATATGATAATCATATTTCATAATAATTATTTAGTACGGTTGGCTTCAGAATTCGAGTAGCAATTCCGCCAAACTATAGCACACACACGTCTAATACCTAGGGTTATCGTTCCTTGCCTGACTGACCTCACATTTCTTGCTAACATTAACTAGGTAAGTAGGTATTTAATAAGTAAGTATTAAAATATTTTCTAGTTGTAAGTGATAATATAAGTAAAATAATAGAAGTAAGTAATGTTATTTTTCTGTTATTTTATTATTTGTGAACTTGTGTAATGAGTAGGTATGTATGTAGTATGTACCTACTAATGATGGATGTAAATAAATGAAAGAACTTATTTAATTTTGCCCTAGGTGTTTTGTAAATCACGAAGCCATAAGAAGAACTTTCTGGCATAGCACATATTATTTTAAGGCAATTACGAATCGGGTGTATAATAGATAAAGAGCCTGTGAGGGCCAGACCTTTGTTATTTTATAAAAGCTGAAAGTTTCCCTGCGCATATAGTCACCACCACAGATACGAACGATCAGCGACAGTCAAGTTTGGATCATGGTGGCTTTGACAGATAACAGATTAAAAAGACTAAATTCTTTCGTCAAAGCATAAAGTGTAATTTTTTATATTTACTTCGGAATACTATTAGAAATCACCATTAAAAAATCACCATTAAACAAGTGTAAATTAAAAACACCCCCGACAAGTGAAGGTAACAGTAACTAGAAAAGATCTGATAACTTTCAAGCGGCTGAACTGATTTTCTTGGATTATAGCTAAGAACACTCTCGTTAAAGTCAAGTCACCTTTCAAACAAAAAAAAAAGTAAATTAAAATCGGTTCAGCTACGATGCCACAGACAGATACACAGATACACACGTCAAACTTATAACACCCCTCTTTTTGGCTCGGGGGTTAATAAACAGGACCATTATCATTAAGGGTAGGTAAAAATACCTGTTTAGTAGACGTACCTACTGCTTTGTTTTAAGCAGCTACCAATCATACCACATTGATATTAATAATAGAGCTATTAATTATTGCCAATCAATTAAGTAAGTACTTCGAATTACTTACGAGTATATAGATACATATTATGTTAATTAATGTTATTATCAGTTGTTTATTAAAACCACGTGCCGACGGGTTCTGTAAATAGTACACTCGGAAGTTAATGTCAATGACTTCATATTGCATCGATAAACTATTAGAAAAACCGGGAGGGTGCAAGTCGGACACACATGAAGGGTACCGTATCATCGTGCGAGATATTATAACACTACTTACTAGTTTATACGACTTCGTCCGCGTGGATTACACAAAATTTCAAATCCCTATTTTAACCCCCTAGGGTTAGAATTTTCAAAATCCTTTGAGTAGACATGCGCCATGTCTACGTCATAATAACTATCTGCATGCTTTTCAGCCTGATCCGTCCAGTAATTTGAGCTGTGCGTTGATAAACCAGTCAGTCAGTCAGCCACCTTTTCCTTTTTTTTAATTTGGATGGCGGCCATTTTTAAATTCGCTTTCAAGGTTTTTTTATTACATTTTTGCTTTAGCAATAATAGAGCTTTGTGAAAATTTTAATTCTCCACTTATGAGATATGAGGTTCATGACATACAGCCTGCTGACTGACAGATGGATGGACGGGCGGACAGCGGAGGCTGAGTAATAGAGTCCCGTCGGCACCCTTCGGGTACGGAACCCTATAATTTTGAAAAATTATTTATTTAATAGGGAGGTAGTTGAACCAAATTCTATTCCTAATAAAATTCGATGGCTTCATGAATGTAAAATTAGTCAAGCTGTAGAAGTTATATCTGACTAACATTACTACTTACTATAGTTAAATGTGATGTACTTAATATACGTCGAGGAAGGAAACTAAATAAAGGGCCTCATTTGTGCAAACTGCAAAGTAACCAATAATATTACTGTCTCAATGACCCCATATCGGTTTAGTACCTGAGCGACCTTTCGAATAAATGGCAAATATGTCCACGACCTAATATACATCCTCCAATACATAGCTATAATATCTATAGAAGAAGAAACTGACTGATACATCGAGCTCAAGCCGCCACAAGTGGTTATATTATACGTTTTGAAACCTACATTTATTTTTTAAGTTTTTAGACCCACCGAAACTTGGTCCTGTATTGTCGCTGCGTATATGCAAAATCCGCTATGTAATTTTATAGAATTTTCGTCTTTGATATCTTTTATTCCGTTTTAAAAGATGTGGTTTTCCAAGAGATAACCTTTTTTAACCCCCGACCCAAAACGAGGGGTGTTATAAGTTTGACGTGTGTATCTGTGGATCTGTGTATCTGTGTATCTGTCTGTGGCATCGTAGCTCCTAAACTAATGAACCGATTTTAATTTAGTTTTTTTTTGTTTGAAAGGTGGCTTGATCGAGAGTGTTCTTAGCTATAATCCAAGAAAATCGGTTCAGCCGTTTGAAAGTTATCAGCTCTTTTCTAGTTACTGTAACCTTCACTTGTCGGGGGTGTTATAAATTTTTAATTTACACTTGTCTACAAGTAGCTAACCTTGTGAGAACCTTCCACCAAAAACGTGCCAAAATTACTTAGATACATTTTCGGTGTCTAAATATTTGCAAACTCGTGATAGACGACTCTTTACATGTGAATATTTTTATCATGGTTAAAGTACCTAAATTAAATATACATGATCACGCACTGAACATTGTTTACTTATATAATGTATTTTAGATAAACTTTTTAACATCCTACAAGTAATTTTACTTCAAATACCTACCTATCTTTATATAATACCCAAGTAGAAACCTAAGAAGTCGAGGTTATTATAAATTCAGGTTTCCAAATTCATAAGCAACAAGGTTTTCATTAACAATTTGAATACTAAAGTGGTTATAATGAAATTGAATATTCAGTTATATTGAATTTTTATCTAGATGTTGGAAGACTTGATAACTAACTTTTCTAAAGCAAGCCAAATTATGTAGGTAAATTAAATTTCAATCGAAATGAGTCACTAGGCAAATAAAGTTCAAAGCCAGGAACCGGCCGATACTAGCGGACGTTATCAATTTGCCCTAATAAGCCCAACTAAAAATCAAATAGGCACCGGAATATGACGTTGTCAGCAAAATCGACATCAGTACAGTATCTAAGACTTGAACTTTTTTTTTGTAGTTTTGGTATGTTCTTTCGTAATCTTAAAAAATAGGTAAATAATCTATTAGGTATATCCAATAATTCATACTTAATATTATAAATGCGAAAGTGAGTCTGCCTGTCTGTTTGTCTGCTACGTTTCCACAGCCCAACCGCTGAATCGATTTTAATGAAAGGTAAAGACTTGAGATACATCCCGAGGAAGGACATACTCGTAGGCTACCGAAATCCACGCGGGCGGAGCCGCGAGCATCCTCTAGTGTCTACATAAGATAACATAAAGATAACTTAGTCCCGTATAATATACATATAAAATACAAAAATCAAAGCTTAATCCATCCCATAACCGATAACCTCAAATAAATCCAAAAACGCACCATTTTAAAAGCCCCTATATTATAATCTACACAGTAATAAAGCTGAAATTCATCCCGTTACCAATAACAAACAAATGCACCATACGAACTCAGGTTCTTAGCATTTCTTGTCTTAAAAACGCCCTTTTCATAAAAGCCTTACATTTGACAAACTGTAAGCTAACTGTAAGCTGCTCAAGTCAGCGGGACTATAAAAAACTTACACGGAACCATAATTAGGTACCTCAGCAATCGTAGGACTGCACCCGCTGCATCTGATACAAAAGATTTTTAGATTTCATCGCCATCAGTATCACCATCAACCCATCCAAAACTGGCCCATTATTCGGCACGATACTCCTCTCAGAATGAGAGGGTTAAGACAATTCACGCTGCCCAAGTGCTTATTGGCAGACTTTACACACCTTTGAGAATATTATGGAGAGCTCTCAGATGCAGATGCCTTTGCGATCTTTTCTCTTGTTCAATTGCATGTATATGCCCCCGAATAGGCAACTGACGTGTTAAATGTTCATCACCAGGCATTGTGATTACTTAATTTTGCATTACACTTAAGAGGGGTCTCTCCGTCACTCGCTCCATACAAACGTTCGTCTCTCATTGGAATACTAACCAATCATACTCAATGGAATTTTTTAGAAACGTTCCGGGAACTAATATCTATGCCTGTGGTTTTCCAAATTTCCGTTAAAATATTCGGTTTCAAAGTTACGCGGTCTTAAAAATTCACATACAAATCTTTGAGCCCTGTAATTTTAAAACTACATATTTTTAGAAAAATCTAAAACACCACAGGCACAGATATTAGTTTCTAGAATATGTCTGCAAAATTTTATGGACTTAGGTTGCTTAATATTCAAATGAAATTGGGGCTACGATTGTATGGAGTAAGTGACGGAGCGAGCCTTGTTAATAATAAAAATTCGTCATATTTATTAGAAACTCTAGAAAATAATCCTGATAGTCAAGTGAGTAGGTATTGTGTTAATTGTTAGCACTTGAAAGTCGATGTTAGCTTTTGATAACGTCACGTTATCAAATCGTTTTTCTCATCAATTCATGCTTATATGGCTACTTCGCTTCGATTGTCCAAAAATCCATACTTATATAGTCTCACAATTATTTAGATTCATTCTGTTGTTCGTGTTGGGCCTTTGTCCCTGCGCAAGCTTAAGGTCCGGGCTTTGTCCCGTGACTACAAAAAATAGGAATATATTATACAAACAAAAAACAAGTTATACGTATACGTAGTTTTAAAAATACTACCATGTGATTTCTTTAGTCGCTTGACTTAACTGGTTATCTCGAGTGAATTCTAGATTACTTTTATCACTATTTGCATTAAGTAGGTTACATATACCTATTCATACTTACATTAACATGAAAAGTATGAAAGACATGCCTATTTCTATTAATTCGTTTTAATTTAATACTTGATATTACTGAATAACTAAGTATTCTTTATAAGTTGAGATTTCATAGTTAAAACTTCCCGTCTCTCCGATGTTTACCGTTATCCATCCAAGAAAATTATATTATTTGGTAAGTAGGTATTACTAATAGTATTATGATTTGTTAAAATCAAGAATGAAACAGTCACTTTTATCTACGATAGAGCTAAGACACAACTTATCTTTACGTCTGTTTTGTTGTTGTTTAATCTCTATCTCCACCAGCAACAGCTTATCACCCAAATGATGTTCTTATAACATCATTGTTATCATAAGCCCAATGCGGTATATTAGTGCGGAACAAAGTAAACAGTGTAAGTATTAACTTGAACGTCAATTCTTTATTAAAAACCTAATCGGTATTAGTAAAAAAATCGGCTTTATTAAGGCTTCCTCGAGTCTCGACTAGTCAAATGCCTAACAGGTAAAACTTCGTCTCTAGTGTCTTTCTAACTTCTTTACTTTTCACTATCATCATCCATCTCTTTCTGTCCTACATAAAAGTGTTAGGAATAACTTGTAAGTACAATGGTACGGATCCCTACGAGTGCGATTCCGACTCGCACTTGGCCGGTTTTTTATGTTTTATACTCGATTAGCTGTTGCCCGCGACTTCATTCACGTGGATCTGATTTTCTGAGATAAATAGTATATCTCATAAACCTATGTCACTCTCCACATCTTTAATCCACATGTTTACCGTTAACTACTCTTGAAAATTATATTATTTGCTAGAATCAAAGGTATTTTTGATTTGTAAAAATAAACTCGTGCAAAAAATCACGTCAATCCGTTGCTCCGTTGGGCCGTGATTGAATGACAAACTAATAAACAAACCCATTTTCGCTTTTATAATATGGGTAGGGTAGGTATTAGTGTGGATTTAATTGTTTATCACAATTAATCTGTCTCTATCAAAGCAATAGGTGTCATTACCTTCCACCGTGCACCTTTGATGGTCTCACGATTAGATAAACCTGATAGTCTTGATACTGTGACAATAAAACGTAATAACTGTCACTCGCATCGAGCATGAGCGTGACTATTGAGCTGCAATATCATTATTTGATAATCAGCTGATATTGCGATCAGATGCAAATGCCCTGATGGCAATATTGATATTTTTGGATGGACCTATGGCAAAATACTTAATATTTTATTTTTCATTATGTAGCGAAAACGTGGAGATTGACAGTTTTGCCTCGTCCACAAAAAAGTCGCACACTCTATGGAGCGAGCCATGTTGTGTAGGTATACCTATTATCTCTTAGGCACAGAAATCCTAATAAAAATGATTCCTAATTCTGTGCTCTTAGGGATAAAATTCGCAGGAATAAAGAATTGCAGAAATATAAAATCGATCGACAACGACATAGCATAGGATTAGCAAACTGAAATAGCAGCGTGCAGGCCATGTCTGTCGCAGAACCGACGGCCGATGGGGCAGAGGTGTTCTGGGGTGGATACCACCGGTAAGCGCAGTGTAAGACGTGGTAATCGATGATGTAGTAAGGCTTATCTTGGAAGAGGTAGGTATCTCAATTTAATTTAACCCATATTCCCCTAATTGGTTTATACCTCGAAGCCAAATTCTCTCAGTCACGTCCGCGACGCCACGTCACAGAAAGCGGACAGTTATTAGTATAATTTTCTTTAGTCAGTTCACAACTGTGGTTCGCAATATACTATATAACTTTAGTCATTCACTGCTAAAAATACACCCGCCACGTGGTGATTTCGTGATAATTCCTATCCGAATTCCGATTGGAACCAGCGCAGCACTTTAGGTATGCGGACACTTTGATATAGTTGGCACCCATTCGAGAGAGCGGTGTAAAACCAGTCATTTATCGGGCATTTCGATTTCCTATTTCGATTGGTTACATGAATGTTTTTATAGGCAGCAGTTAAGTACATTTCCATAGAATGATAACTATGTAGGTGTGTAAAAACATACATGTAGACATGTAGACATTTAAAAAAACTCCGTCAAGTAAGTACGAATTGGACTCGCACACGAGGGGTTCCAATCGTACAAGATAATAACACTATGTATTTTTTATTTTATTTTTTTCATTTTTTTTTTTAATTTACATGTCGGCCATTTTGAAATTCGCCATCTTGTTTGTTTATTATTAATTTTTATTTATTTATTTATTTATTTATTTATTGTTGTTATACCGGCAATAAAACTGAAAATTTCAACTCTCAAACTATTACGGTTAATCATTATACAGCCCGTTGACAGACAGGCGGAGAGACGGACGGACCGGGGGTACTTAGTAACTAATAGGGTGCCGTTGGCAGTTGGCACGCTTCGGATACGGATCGCTAAAAACGCACTGGAATGAGAACCTCCTCCTTTTTTGGAAGTCGGTTAGAAAGAAATAGATACGTTACACACGCTCCTAAAGTGAAGACTTAAAACTACCGCATTTAGGTTACAGTCCTAGACGTATACCTGGCTAGTTCTACAGTTACCTATGTTTTGTACTCAGTAGCGAGTATTTATACGCCCTGTTATAATGAACGTAACATATCTATGGCATAATCAATCTATTTTTCTAAACCACTTCAAACAAGACGCGCCATTACCCATAACACTCTTACAAACTCAGAACCAGACGATGAAAGTAAAACCAGACATAGCAACGTTGTAACATTAGAAGTTGCTAAAAAACATCTAATAGATTTATAGACAGAGTGAAAATAGAAAATGGGCTGTAGGTATAATCACTATCTTTTAAACAAATATTAAAACTGATTTGTCTTTCAATGTAATGTTTGTTTTATTTTAGGCCCGACCTTCAGGACGTGTTGTCAGATTTTGTGAAAAAGGAAATCGCAAATCCATCAACGTCGTGAACATTTGCTAATTACCATCTATATACAAAAACATGTGACTTTGAGAGCAGTAAGAGTGATAGACGGATATTTCGAGCAGTTATTTTCAACTGCTAGAGACATCTTTTCTAACTCGAGCAGTCGTCATCAACTGCACGGAGCGACAACATCACAAACGTTGCTATAAAGAGTTGCTTTCGCGGCTCTGGCAGCTTTTGCGGGCTTGCACTTTCTTTTATTTACTATTCATATTAAGGTATGCGATCACCTTTAAGTGTCTGTATGAAAAAGTCGCTGACATTATCAAGGTGTTGCATACAATTGAGATTTTGCATGTATGTTATGTCTATAATGTTTTGGCTTTTCAAAATCCCGTGAGAACTCGTTGATTTTATCCGGGGACGTAGTCAAAATCGCGGATGGGCCATGAAATGGTAACAAACAGATAGACATTCTTTCGCATTTATAATAATACTAGATTATACCCCCGTAAAATCCACCACCAAGTAGACAACGTCCGATGCCTATGTAGATTTAGGTTTTTAAAAACCTCGAAGGATTTTTTTCATTTTCCGGGACGCAAGTTATCTGTGTACTAAATTTCTTCAAAATCGGTGGAACGGACAGGCCATGAAAAGCTAGCAAACCGACTCACACTTTCGCATTTATAATATTAACTGATGCCTGCTACTTGGTCCGTGTGGATTTAGATTTTTCGAAATCCTGTGGGAACTCTTTGATTTTTCGGGATAAAAAGTAGCCTATGTGATAATCCAGGATATTATCTATCTCTATTCCAAATTTCAGCCAAATCCGTCAAGTAGTTTTTGCGTGAAGGCGTCACAAACATGCACAAACACATACACACATACATGCAAACTTTTGTCTTAATAATATTAGCGTGATTAAGTGGGGATTTTGAATGGTAACAGCTGATGAATATTTGTCTTGGAAACACGCGTACTCAAATCCGGAAAACTGAAGTGTGAACACGCAATACGCAAACAATTCAAGAGACATTGACCGAGGCGGGCGACTGCGGCGGGCGGCGGCGGGCGGGCGGCTGGCGACAGGCCAACAGTCGAGACCTTGCCCTTTAAACCCAATCGTGAGATAGGAATTACGGGAATCATTGTATTCTTTACCTACTAAGTTTTCAGTTTTCAAGTATACCTACTTAATACTCAACGATATGCATTCCAGTGTGCCATATACAAAAGCAAAAAAAAACGGTCAAGTGCGAGTCGAAGAGTTCCGTACCATCGTACTAGGTACATCGTACTCTTCATGGCGACCATTTTTAATTTTTTATTTGTTGTTAAAGCGGCAATAGAAATAGTCTATACATTATATGGAAATTTCAATTCTCTACCTTAATAGGTAGAGAATGAGATCAGTTCAAGAGATACAGCCCGCTGACAGACGGACAGACGGACGGACGGACGGGTGGACGAACAGAGAAGGTTTAGAGATATTAATAGGGTCCCATTGGGGCCGTTGGTGCCCTTCGAGTATGGTACCCTAAAAAGAACAATCACATTGTAATCACAGCCCATGCAGTAACAGCCGCTTCATTAAAAAATATTAACATTCTCTCAAACCTTTACTTAAATGCATAATTTCCTGGATTATCAAATTAAAACTAAATAACTGCAAAATACGGCCACATTTCGCTCTGATATCGCTGCCATTCACTGCCGAAAATAGCACGCATTTCAGAATTCAATGTATGCTTTGATAAAAGAAACTTTTCAGGGTTGTCTGGCTGGACATGAAAAATAAGAGTTCCTAAATTTTGTTTGCATCCGCTGGCAGTTTCTATAAGAATATATTTTCAAAAATAATTACGGTATGTACAAAAAACGTATAAATTGCTGCATTTTTTCTTTTCCGGCTTGACGTACGCAATTCGTCAGTTTTTCGAACATCTAGATTCTAATTACTAGTAAAACAATGTGTATAACACATTCACCTATGTAAATACTAGGTAAGGCGATCCGTGTAAAGTCGGTCGAGAATATAGTCAGTCAGATAATTCTAACTGCTAAGTGTATATAAAACTACACTATTCATTTAATTAAAATACGTCTTTTGTTCTATATTCAACGTGTACTGCATGCCCAAAGAGTACCTACAACTCGGTACCTATAGTAATACTGCATAAATACTAGCGATAAGAGAGGAAGCGTGTGATAATGGCCTTTATTAGGCACCGTATAAAATAATGAGTTTATTTACATTAGCGTTTTGTTATATCCAGTTATGCTGGGTTTTTGTTAAGGGAATTTTGAATTATTATCTCCACAGGTAATGTCACTTCATTTAAATAATGGCATACAATGGTTACAAAACGATTTTTATGTTATGCTGTATAAGTGTATATGTATAGGTAAGTTAATTTTCGGCGGACCAGTTTGTTTTATATATATATTCTCTATTGTTTTAGTGAAATTTGTTAAATTCTTGATTGTATTGTCTTACTAATGTAATTTGAAAAGGACACAAGTACACAGTTTGACAGTTTTAAATTTAATTTAAAGCGGTCAAACCTCGTGACATTAGCTGCCAGTCGCAAACCTATCGTAGCTACAACACAAGCGGATCAGCATAGCTATGGCATAGCTACATAGTATTTGACGACCACCCTGGCGCAGTGGTTAGCGGTGTGGTCTCATTAGTGGAGGTCCCGGTTTCGATTCCCGGCAGGGGCTAGGAATTTTCCAATTTCTGAATCTCTGGTCTAGTTTGGTTGGAGGCTTAGGCCGTGGCTAGTTACCACTCTACCGGCGAAACCAGGCCGGCAAGTAATTTAGCGTTCCAACCAAAGGGGTATGGGCTTACTAAAAACTGCCCGCTTCCATCTTAGACTACATTATCACTTACCACCAGGTGAGATTGCAGTCAAGGGCTAACTTGTGTCTGAATAACAAAAATTAAAAAAATACTTAGTCATAATATAAAAACTCTTGGCGGAATTTTAAATCCTCTCCTAAGACATATCTATGCTCCTAAAGCTTAGGGCTAAATACCTACGGCTCGACACCAACAATCGACCGTAGGTACCTAATTTTCAACCGCATTTAGATCTCGTCACATAAAACATCTTATAGATAAGGATTATTATGACCTTTACTAGTGAACAGGCTCGAGTAGGTGTCACTTATCAGTTATCGCTGCAGCTAATGTTAGTAAAAGAAGTCACTGTATGATAGCACCACGGATTGACAGCACAAATCCTCCATTAAAGTTGACAGAATATCTCCCACGCCAGTGACAAGTTATTTTACAATGATTAAAGTGCATGTCGTATTTTTAAGGTACCCTAAACCCACACTTAAATAACACCTCATGCGACTTTACTTACACTTATTATAAAGAGGTAAAGGTTGCCTAGTAGAGATTGCTCCAAGCAATAAGGCCGCCTTTGCACACAATTGTTTTTTCTGTTTTCTTCTTTCTGTGTTGTGATCCTTTACATGTGTTTTTGTGTGCAATAAAGTATTTCTATCTATCTATCTATCTTGTAAGTTTGGATGTAGGGACAAATCTACGGAACTAATGAATCGATTCTGAATATTCCTTCACTGATAGATAGCTACGTTACTATCCCCGAATACTACAGGCTATAAATAATACATAGGTATGTAATATGTATTGCTGACGAAGTCAAGGGAAAAAGCTAGTCACATTATAAAATCGTACCTATACGATAGGTACTTGTGCCTTGGGGAAGCTATTACCTATTGGACGGTATATATTATAGCGTCGTTCAATTAATGTACTTAGATTTACGTAAGTAAAGTATTTTTGTTGGTACCAAATAAACAGTTTTTCTTTCTTTTCTTTCTTTCTAAAACATAGTATAACTGGTATAACTATTTAAAGATAGCATGTATTTAACAAGTTGATCGAACTATGGCGTTATCGCTATCATAGATATGCAACTAGCGGTAATTTCTGTGCTTACCTACTTAATATAAAATGTATGCAAATGTAAACACTACCGAGACTAGACAGTAATCTATACAAACATATTAGGTATATTGTCTATTTGCCAATATCAACAGACATTTCATATGCTAACGTACTATAATATGTATATTAGATATACTTAACTAGTTATTTTTGCAAAAGGGTAGGGAATATTTAATGTATACTTATACTTATTATGTTTATTTGATTTAGAAAACAGATGAATTTATTAAATGCTAAGCAGGTATGATTAAAAATAAATATTGCTGTAAGTATGTTGTTTAATATTTTATTTCAATTTATTCTCGTTATTTTTATAATTAAATACTTTAAGTTTTAATAAAAACATTTAAAACAGCTGTAGGTACCTAATAGGCCTATATAACCTATCTATTTAAAAGTATTCGTAAGTCGTTATGTATTCCTGAATCTTTTAATAAAATCAGTTGCATATTATATGCACTTACCTAATTAAATTGGATTTAAAGAGTTATAATTTAGAATTATATATTCACATATTATCATCTATACTAATAAATATAATTGGGGTGTCTGTCTGTAATTTCGAAATAACTACCTCATATTAAGCTCATATGGTTATTTGAACGATACCAACACTGAATAACACGTTTTTAAAATTTTTGTCTGTCTGTCTGTCTGTCTGTCTGTTTGAAAAGGCTAATCTCCGGAACGGCTGAACCGATTTTGACGGGATTTTCACAGACAAGTTGAGGATTGACCAGGGCGTACATAGGCTACTTTTTTAACCGACTTTCAAAAAAGGAGTTGTGTTTTTCTACCTATGTACACCGAAATCTCCGAGATTTCTGAACCGATTTGCGTAATTTTTTTAATCGATGAGAAACTTTGCGACATTGTTTCATAAAAAATTTGGAGTCCAACTCCTCAATCCTGATGCTGCAGGGGATCTGACCAATCCACGCGGGCGAAGCTGCGGGCATCAGCTAGTAATATAATAAATATATTTTGATGTGATGATATAATTTGTATGGATATTACACAATTACCTTACTTGGTAAATATCAATAAAAATAGTTTATATTGTCTTATATCGATTAACTTATCGAGTCTTATCGATTTAACGGTTCCGTTCAAAACACGCGTGGGTATAAATTTTCGTCTTTAGTTGCACTTAAATACAACAAATTTAAAATAAACATAACCTATAAAATATTATTGTAATAGCTATGCATTAAATAAGGTTCTTTTAATGATAAGTATATATCACATAAAGCAGTCAAACGTAAATATCGTGATTCGTGCGGCTTGTTTACTTTGATAAGGACAGAACAAACATCCTAAAATCCCAATTGACATCCTCGCTGGTACCTAACCTACATTATAAGAACATCACTTAATTTAAAAGTATTTTAGCATTAATATAAGTATATAATTATTATAAGTATATACTTATGTATATAATAAATATATAGTTAACGTGACGATAAATGGATCGTGGTCACGACAATTTTTTTTTTAAATTTTATAATGCAAAACTTTAATTAATTGTATCAGAATACCTCTTGATGATTTGTAATTCCATATAATACATAATATCAATAAGTACTAAGAATTTAAATTTTAGATTTTTATAATAAAAATAATAAATGTGTCTCATAAATATGTATAAAAAATTGTTAAATCAATCTGCTATAAAAACAATCGCAATAGGTACTCACTTTTCACTGTCCATTTTGATTATTATTTAAACAATTACTATCAAAATGTTTAAAATTCAACACAATTATCACAGAAGTTATTTACTTATGATAAAACTATATAAGTAATTCAATTTACATATCACATATTTTTATCACTTTTTTAAGTCACTTAAAGTTACGCGCGTAGTTTTGCATGCATTTTGTTAAAATGTACGCGTCCTCCCTCCTCGACAGTTACATATGTACTGGTGCTATATGCAACTTTTCCTCCATATATGCATGATTTTCGCACATGCTACTTAGCGGAAAGCACTCTAGTGCTAGGTCTCTACGTGCGTAATACATAATATTTTAAGTACATTAAAGCAAATACGAATACGTAGCCTAAAGTGCCTAAACGGAGCTGCTAAGTGATTTAGCATAACTTACCTTGCCTATTAGGGAATTAGAGATAGGTACAGGTTTAATAAACCGCCATGCAACTTCAAAAACATCTACACCATAGCTCGAAACCGACTTTAAACGCCCTGTGACATACTGTGGGAATATAAAGATCGCATGTTGTCATCAAATTAAATAAAACCAATATAGTAGCTTCGTATAATAATATTAAAAAAACCATATTGTAAAAACTAATTTATGGACACAAGTTCAATGTACTCGTATGTAAGTGGAAAGCCTCTTGCTACGCTACAGGGACCCATGAGGCGCGTAGCAGTGCTACGTTAATTAGGTCCATGCTCGAAATTTTTGGGTTTCAAGCAATTTACAATGTTTGGAGATCAAACAGTTGCCGTTGCATTCTAACTTTGGAAGCAACTACAACGAGCTTTACTATGCATATAAGCGCGCCGCGCTGGTCGCACCAGGATTTGCCGCACGCTGCCGTCTTTATGCAAAAGGAAATAAAGACTGGTAGTTTGAATTGTTATCAAGAAAGACGCCGCGCCTAGGCTCTGCAAGTGTGCATTGCGCCTTATTACTATTGTAGCGGTGATAGCTTCCTGGTCAAGACGTCAGCGTCCTTTTGATTCCGGGCACTTTTCAAAGTTGTGTAGATACTGCTTTGGCGATGATGCAAAACATCGTGAAGAAACCTGCATGCCTGAGAGTTCTTCATAACGTTCTCAAATATGTATGAAGTCTATGCCTATTTGACATTGGCCAGCCTATGGCTAAACTCTATCTCATTCTGAGAGAAGACCCATGCTCAGTAGTGGACCGGCGACAGTTTGATGATGAAGACTACTGTAGGAACTCAGCTTAAAACTACGTTTCAGAGTTTTCACGTTTCAACGTTCACGTGCTAACTGGTAAGTGTTTTTCAGTGAGAAGCTCGTGAGAAGACTAAAATAAATCATACCTATGACGTGAGTATTACAAAATAAAATTTGAGAAACTCATTTTGTGGGTGTGTTTCAAACACTGACCTCTACTAATATTAGTACACTGGACCTGCGGATGCCGTCCTGTTTTTGAAGCAATTTTATTTTATTTTCGTCATTTTGGCGGTGATAGCAGCAGTGAATGTCTTTTTTTTATTCAGATATAAGTTAACTCTTGACTGCAATCTCACCTAGTGGTAAGTGACGATGCATTCTAAGATGAAAACGGGCTGAGTGCTGACCTGGAAGAGATATGGCAGTTTTTATTAAACCCTTCCTTTTATCCTTTGGTTTTAACACGGCATCGTACCGGAACGCTGAATCACTTGGTGGCACGGCTTTGCCGATAAAGTAGTGACTAGCCACGGCTGAAGCCTCCCACCAGACCAGACCAGAGAATTAGAAATTATGAAATTCCAAACCCCGTCGGAAATCGAAGCCGGGACGTCCCACTAATAAGACCATAGAACTTACCACTGTGCCAGGGAGGTCGTTATGTCGAATGTTCTTGGAACTAAATGTTAGTGATGAGATGTATGTTAACAGAGTGTGAACACAAATACCATTTTGACAACAGTGTCAATTTTAATTCCCGGTGCGCTTCGAATCAGCATAAAAAACAACTGCCAAGTTGTATGGCACACCTCTTCCAGCGTACTTGTATATATCGATTTTAATGGTTAAAACAGCAAATAGCTATTTTTACCTAGCCGTTGATCATTGGCTACTTTTTTCTTACTATCTAAAAATACATCGCAAAGCTACACAATAGCTTCGTCCGCGTTTTAGGTTTTTTTAAATTTTCGTGGAAATATATAAATGTTAAAACCCACCAAAAATAACTAGGTATCCGAAATTAGTACCTAATCAGTCTGTGCAAATACATCTAGACGTATAAGTTTACTCTCTGTATTGAATTTGATCTATTTGACCGATTAGCAGCTCTTATCCCATAAAATGATTATCACTTTTACTCATGATATCTAAATAATTGATAGAACACGATTAGTTATCATCGTCAACTGATAGATGCTAACCGCTGGACATAGGTCCCTTGTAAGGACATTTACACGTTGAGATCTTACGACCCAGACTTCTCTTCTTCCTCTTTATTAGCTCTTATTAATCCACTGTTGGACATAGGCCTCCTCATGGATCCAGACAACTTCCTGCAACTCCTCCAGTGTCGTCGGTTCACCTAGTGGTGAGTCTGCCAACGCTGTGCATTCTGTTATGAGGCTGCTGTTCCAGCATCTTGATTCTTGGGAAACTTCTCTATCAATTCTTCAAACTATGTGCCCTGCCCAGTGCCACTTCAAACTCAAAAACTCAAACTCAAATCATTTATTCAAAACTAGCTGATGCCCGCAGCTTCGCCCGCGTGGATTTAGGTTTCTAAAAATCCCGTGGGAACTTTTGATTTCTCAGGACAATGACGCAAAGTTTTTCTATCGATTAAAAAAAAATATACGCAAATCGGTTCAGAAATCTCGGAGATTTCGGTGTACGTAGGTAGAAAAACACAACTCCCTTTTTGAAAGTTGGTTAAAAAAGTAGCCTATGTTACGCCCTGGTCAATCCTCTATTTGTCTGTGAAAATCCCGTCAAAATCGGCTCAGCCGTTCCGAAGATTAGCCTTTTCAAACAGACAGACAGACAGACAGACAAAAATTTTAAAACCGGGTGATTCAGTTATGGTATCGTTCAAATAACCATATGAGCTTAATATGAGGTAGTTATTTCGAAATTACAGACAGACACTTCAATTTTATTTATTAGTATATAGATTGATACCAATGTATCTACTTCTTTTGATGGTCGGAATTGTTGGATTTGTAAGATGATCTAGTGGTGATAATTAAGTACGTAAACTTAAAACTAAAGCTACGAGGATGCCAAACGCACCCAGGCTCGCTACCCGTTGAGCTTTATCGGTGACACTAGTTCTTGTACCGATCTCTTGATTTCTGATTTGATACCGTAGAGAAACACCGACCATACACAAATGGCAAAATGTGAAGAACCAAGGACCTGTCAATATACCTACCATCATTGTTACTCACATTTCGCAAAATAAAGAATCATTTCATTTCATTTCATTTCATAGAGCTCTTTCCCTCAGAATCAGAGCTTTTTTATGAGACCAATAGATAGAGTTAGCGACAATATCTCAGATCCGTATATCATATTGTGTCTGGTTCAGGTGTTGAGGTATTTCGGACAAGAAGATATGTTGAAGCCGTTCATCATGGGATTAATGAAACTGCCATACGCCTTCCAAGTTAGCCCGCTTCCATCTTAAACTGCATCGTCTAATCAGGCGAGATCGCTGACGGAATGAAAAAAATTGATAACGTAAGAGCTCCTTCTCACTAAGTCGCAAGCAAGGCGGCAGTAGCAGCGCGACTGTCGTGCGACAGTCGCGCTGTTCAGAAGCGGCAGACTTCCATACTAAAATGAGCAGCGCGACAGCCGCACGACACGTGATTGACATAGCGGCCGGCAGCGCGGCAGCCGCGCGCGATCTGTCGGCTTCCAACCAGTGTTGCAAGCGCACGTGTATACAATTATTATTGATTATGATTATGTATGATGATTATGATTATGATGATTATGTATACAAATATTGTATTCAAGAAGACGTAACAATTCACCGAAAGACTTTTTTGACATTCGAGCGTATTTTTTTTTTATTATTACTACTTTTCAGCACTTTGTATACTGTTATATAATCACTATTTATATGCCGATTTCGAAACAAAGGATCAATCCCAGTATTTTTTAATTTTATTATGAACGCGACGTCAATGGCACCGAAGGAGAAGCAACAGTAGCAGCAGCAACAATGATGTTTCCGTTGGAATCCAATATTGAAATGAAGTGTGCCACCCTAAACTAAACAAGTCGCGCTGCTGCCGCACTGCTTGCGGCCTAATAAGAAGGCATCTACGGCTGTCGCGCTGCTGCCGCACTGCTTGCGACCTAATGTGAAGGAGCTCTAAGTAAGTAAATGCCTACTGACTGTCTACCTATTTAGCGAAAAGTCACACGTGAGTGGAAAATGAATTGTTTTCCCTGATATTTAACAATGTTTGCCAGTCTGAATCATTTGCAAACTCAAATACTTTTCGTCTTCGCTTCGGCCTTCACCGATTTTCCTCGTACAACGACAGAATTTTTGATTTTCAGCGACGAAAATAATACTTAGGTATAGGAAGCAATGTACGGGAAGCGTTGAAAGGTCTTAATGTAACTGTTTGAAGAAAAGGTAAGTAGGTAGGTATGTTCATTTTGTTATACCTAAAACCTGTTGTAGTTGAGGATCCTCCCCAAATCGGTTAGTCAGTAAAAACTAAGACGAGGGTCTTAATAAAATTTAAGGGCCTTATACTTCTGTAGTGTAAGGTATTCCGTAAGTTTAAATGGGGCTCACCAACTCGCCCCTTCTCACAAGCGGATATGAATAATGTGATAGGTGTAGGACGTAGGTAACCACGTACGTGGTACGTTGATAGGTATTATTCCATTCCTTCTAAGACTGCATCATCACTTACCACCAGGTGAAACTGCAGTCAATAATTAACTTGAATCTTAATAAAAAATATATATATCTCGAACATTAGTCTACAGATAGTCACTTTATTTGCCTAGGTGGGGTAAAGAAAGATTATTTTATCGATAAGTATTTAGGTACCTATAGGTACTTTTTATGAACTTTCACAGATAGTATTTTTTATCTGTTTAAATTGTTATATCATTGTGATAAAAGTAAGGATGGTTGACGTATGTAATACCGGCACTTTAGATTAAGCTATACTTACCTTTAATCAATCTTACTTATGATCTATATGCACTCAAAGATATTATGTTAATCCAGAGTTTTAAAAAACTTTTCTTTGTGCCTACTTACTCTCTTAATAAAGTATCTACTGTTGTTTCTTTTTAGGGGTCCGTAGGTCGGGTGTTGCCGTCCACTGCAGGATGGTTGAAGACAATCTTCTCGTTATATTGGTGCCTACTCGAATCGGTCGGCCACGCCTCTGCGTTTAGTGCGATTTCATAACAGCTATCCATTCATCGATCTGGTTATTTCTGTTTTAAAAAAGAAAATCTCCTCCAGACACGTGACTCCAAGGCTACTCCAAGGTGAAGTCTAATTTTATAATAAACAAAAAAGCTGACCTGATCGTTACACACTATCCGATACGATAAGTAATCGCCCATCGATCACATAGGTACATCGATTCGATATCTACCAACCTCTATTCCAGCTGAACAACAAACTCTCTCTTACAGCTAACAATCTACCTATTTATAATTTGTCGATAGGTCAGTCAGTTAAAGTCTGACCGGAAAAATAAAATACCTGACCAATGACCATATTGCGGAAAACCCGTGGAACTAATATAAACAAGGCCATATATTTAGTGATCTTAGACCCTAAACTAGTCGCACCCCCGGGCACCGCTAGTTTAGTGTTCCTAATCAGAGGTCGGGTATTCAATCCCGGGCACGCACTTCTAAGTTCCGAGCAATGTGCATTTTAAGTAATAAAATATCTTAATAAATTGCTTTACTGGTAAAGGAAAACGTCGTGAGGAAACCTGTATGTAGACTATGGCCAAAACCCTTCTCACTCTGAGAGGAGACCCATGCTCTGTAGCGAGCCGGCGATGGGTTGATCATGATGATTAAGTCGCTACGATGTCGGAGACTGGACTAGAGTGCAAAAAATGCTCTCCGACATAGTGGTCCAAATCGTATCGGTGAATGTAAAATCCTCTGAGTCAGTTACGCTATGAAAAAAAATTGGCAAATCGACAGTTTTCTTTTTCATACATATTTCTTTAAACGATTTAGTATTTTGGCACTACAATACCTATCCGCTTGATGATGTAAAAGTTTGGGAACGGCAGAAGTTTATTTTAATATTTGCATGTTATCCAGATATTCTTAGATATCTAAGCCTAAGCTAAGTAAGTATTTAATATGATATGATAGAAAAATATATAAGTAGGTACCTAATCTACTTCTCTGGCAAGGCAGCTGTTTGCTTAGGTTGTGCTTTTCTGGCTATCCCATTCATCTTCATGTACCTACCTACCTACCTACCGACTTTCATAATGTGCTTTATTAATTTTGCGTAGGTACCTATTTAGCCCCTTCTTCATCATTTTTGAGGAATCTAGTATTTTAGCATTTTTTGGTCTTAGCTTGTCCTCATTTCCATAGCTATATGAAGAACACTTAGTTATTTTGACCCCTATATTGGACCACACTGTCCATAGTGTGATCCAATTTAGTAGTTTGGTAACAAAAGGTTTAAAGGTTTCTTGTTTTACTACGGAACCCTAAAAACGTGACAAAATTAACATAGGCACTCGTATTATGACTATTCAGTATAGTCACACGATCTCTTTGTTCTGGGATAACAAACGATATTATATCAGTTTAGTCTTTGTTGTATTCCTACCTACTTTGTTCAAGTGAGACTTATTAGTGAACATGTAAGTGCTAATTTAATTTTACACAAAATAGCTAACAATCATAGAAAAAACAAAGCTCATATCAATTCTGGAGTGTCGTTCCCTGTCATAGGGAGATCACCCAATGATCTAATAGCGATACAACCGCAAAAATATCGCGATACAGTATCTAGCGACTGGTCGCTAGCCCGTATACCTTTGCCCACGATTCAGACTCGCGTTTAAGATACGCGCAGCTACATCGCCACAAAGTCATCGTGGGCGACGTCCCTTATATTATATCTATTCTGCTCTAAACTGGCACACAGTTGAACACGTAGACCTCAAGCTACTCCATCCAGTGAATAAATCGATACGAAATAGACCAGGTTTCAGTACAGCACTCGAGGCTAAGTTCCGGCCGCTGTATGTGGCATTACTTTCCTAGGAAACCCTTTTAGGCCCGGAGAGATGTGGCCAGTCGACTAAAAAACTAAAATAGATGATACGTAAAAGTTTCGCGATCTTTGAAAAGTCTGATTGGTCGAATTAACACATCCCTCCACTCTGTTTAGATGGAACATTCCTCCTGGAAAATACCTGGGCTTAACGGTGAGATCCTTTGAATAAATGATTTTGACTTTTACTTTGACTTTGATCTCAGCCCAGCTAGCTAGCCTAGATTCACGCCGAGAACATTCGAGAAGAGAGTTGGTAGTCTTGCCTGTTCTCAGTTCAGACACGGTTTTTCTTGTCAGAGGCGATAAAGGGTTCGTGGCTGAAAATAGCTTTCAAACTTAGGCTGAGTATTCTCACCGTAGACAGACAGACAAGAGAGAACTATTTAAACAGAAAAACAATATGAATAACTTTAATATTATATTTATTAATATTTGTAAAATTCGTAATATTATGAGGTAAGTATACAATTATTCGCTTGTATTAATTATCATGTCTATATTATATTATTAGATATTTATTGCCATGTTTATATACTTCTAGAATTAATATTTTTTTAAATACATTTGCCTATAAATGATACACAACTTAAAATTACCTATATCTAGTGTAAATTATAATTGAGATATTTATTAACACCTAAGCAATATTATTGTCCTTTATCACAATATTACAAGGGTTAGTCCACACAGCATAATCTCGTCGTGCGGTTTTATTCGCGTGAAAATCCGCATTTAGTCTCGTCCTATTTAACAGAATGATTTGCTTGTTTAAAGGGCAAGCCCGCACAGCCAAACACTACACTTTTCTCCCCGCAGTATTCTTTGGCATGGAAGATGAGCGCGTGCGGCTTCATCAATGTCTATTATTTCACAGAATTGTGAAGAAAAATTCGCGCAGTGGAATCTCACACTGCGGGTTCACCCTTACAGCCCAAACAAAGTTAAACACACTTTAAAAGTTCAATTTCACTGTCTCGTAAGTGTACACTTTGTTCGTCGATCACTTTTTAAATACTGAAACAAACCAAACCACGCGACAGCAACGACGCACACGCAAACATGCACATAAGTCTGACATGATGCGCGTTCCGATTCGTTGATTCTTTCCATTTCCATTAATGCGTTGCGTCACAACAGCGACACTAGAGCCCATAAGCACGTTTGGCATAGCTATTGTTTAGCTACAATTTCCATTGTTAGGTCTCCAAAATAACCTCCTTTGCAACTCTTGCTAACCTTTCCTGTGTCATATCTCATTTCTTGTGGTCTTCAGAAGACGCAATGATCGTGTGCAAAATTGTATGAGCAGTTGGTACTACGTCGGCAAAGCCTGGTAAGGTTGGTTCGTTGGATCTTCTATGTCATCTACATTCTGGTGTTCTTCCTGCAACTCGTCCGAGTTGTAAGAGGTCCCCGGTAGAAGAATGTAGTTTGCTTGTCTGAAACAAAATAAGTTTTCTTTATACCAAATTTATTTCGTTTTATTGTGTTTATTTATTTTGTGTATATTGGAATGGGTAGGGCAGTATCCTTAAACTCATGCCCCTGATCGGTTTCTACGCGGTATTGTATCATAACGCTAAAGGTTCCAACGCACTTGAGCTGCGCTGCGCGACGCGGCGCGGCAATATACGAGTAATTATTATCTAACGACCTCCCTCGTGCAGTGGTAAGCGCTGTGGCATTTGTGGAAGGTCCCAGGTTCAAGTTCCGGCAGGGGTTTAAATTATATAATTTCGAAATTACGGTCAGAACTAGTTAGAGGCTTCGACCTCCCTTCGGTGGCTAGTTACCACCCTACCGGCAAGCCGTGCCGCCAAGCGATTTAGCGTTCCGCTACGATGCCGGATAGTAACCAAAGGAGTATGGGTTAAATGAAAACTGACATACCCCTTCCAGCTTAGCCCGCTTCGATGTTAGACTGCACTTACCACCAGGTGAGATTGCAGTCAAGGGCTAACTTGTATCTGAATTTTAAATAAGTTTGTATGGACCACTTGAGCGAATATATAGTTTAAGTATGAGTTTGTATGGATCAAGGCGCTGCCTCGTCGCGTCAATGCGTTTGGACCTTATTCTCTTAGCGGCACAACTTCGCTGCAGCCCGCAAACATTTTGTTCGGAATGTCCCGTCTTGTACTGCATAGAGATCGTTGAATTTAGTCTAATGAGATACACACTTTATCTCCAATTTATTACATCTACATGGTCTACATACGTTATAATTTTTTTAAATTCTGATACAAGTTGATTATTTTATAGAGAGCAGGTACTATTAGGGTCATCAGTCATAACCACACCGCTCCAGCGCAGCAACGGCACGGCACCGTCTTGTTAGACGAAGGCAAAGCAATACGCTTCAACCTCGAAACAGCTCGTCCATACATTCCTGGTGTAGCAAACAAGTTTCCAGGCGCCATTTTTTGGTTCATCGCAGTTTAATAGGTAATTTACACGCGTATTAATGAAAGATATCTAAATATGATATAATCGAATGTGACAGACAGACATACGGACGGAGAAAGTCGCACCATAAGGCCTCCATTACGTATTACCATTTTGGTACGGAACCCTAAAAAGGAAAACGTGACCGACTGATCTACCAACGCACAGCTCAAACTACTGGACAGATCGGACTGAAAGGTATACAGATAGCTACGGATGTAGACATCCGTTAAGGATTTTTGAAAATTCAACCCCTAAAGGGGTAAAAACAGGGGTTTGAAATTTGTGTAGTCCACGCGGACTAAATCGCGGGCATAAACTAGTTACTGATAATTACTCTATTCAAGTTCACTCATAAATTCGTTATCTTAGTAGTAACCGAGTAGAATAACCGGGAGATGCCAATTCGCACCAGGGCAGGACGGGACGCTGTGAAGGCAAAATGCATGCCGCTTCTAGGAAACGAATATTCGTTAGTGCTTTAGAGTTTCGTTCCCTAGATATACATTATGCCATAGAGTTAGGATTACTTATTTCTAACTCTATGCATTTTGCCCTTACAGCGTCCCATCTGCACGCCCGACGTGGCATTAGGAATACCTACTGTATATTCACTCAAAAAAAAAAATCTTCTGGAAATTACTACCTTTTGGGTTAGGATTCTCTTTCCGAATGATTTAGTACCTAAATTTTATCCATGTTTCCATCCATAACTGCATAAATTTTAGTGTTTTAGAAAATTCAATTCAAATTTTTCGTGGCAGTCTTATAAAATTAAAAATTCACGTTTTCTACAATTACCTGCCTAGACTAGCATCAATGGCTATCAGACCAGTTCAGGTGGATCGGCCAGTGCACACAGATGGAGAGGAGTAGAGGAGTATTTTTGATAACAACTTAAACTCAACGTTATGTAATACAAATGGTTGAAAGTAGGTATATACTGAAACGCGCGAAATGCCTCCGCCTTGCCAATGTAAATAAAGTTTTGAGTTGTTATCAAGAAATACTTCAATTCCATTCCCGGCATAAATTGCTCTTAAGATGAATGAGAAAGGCAGGTGGTAAATGAAACACAGCAGAAACAAAATTAATTTATTTCATAAACTAAAAAATTAATACTAATACATTATTCAATATACCAATTAATAATACCACTAGACATAAAACATATCTTCGAGGAAACTTAAAGATAGACTATGAAAATGTTTACTAATATTTCGCTATTATGTGTGTATGAGTTTCAAAATGCATTTCAGCGTCCTGGTGCAAGTCGGTTAGTCAAAACCCGTTCACTAAAGTTTTCATTTACTGTTACAGTACTTACTACCACTTTAATAAGTCACATTCGTTTGCGAAGAAAAGCGCAACCTAACACGGACTAAACCCGAATGTACACCAATGAAATACAGACCTTATTGCCTGGCGTTAAGATTTCAAACACAAGAACAGCAGAGACTCATGCTATCTCACTCATAATTCGCGCGTACAAAACATGGCGCGTAAGCAACAACCAATAGAGGATGATGAGCGCCATGATTGGTTGATATTTTCGCGCCGTTCAAAAATAAGATTTCTGCGCATTTACATCGGCGTAACTTATGAAAGTGGTAGTAGGTCTACCTAAAGAATAAAGATTAAAAAATCTGCTCTTAATAGTAACCCTGAAAACGTCAAGAATATTATTAAAAATATAACTTACACATAACTGGTTGGTCCTAGTAGGCATAGGAGAATAAGTTTAGCAAACGAGTTTTGTAAACTACAAAACTTACACTCAGGTGATAGAATATGTATGTAACATGATAGAGGAGGAAATCAAAATGCACTGATATTAATCACATTTTAATATAAAATGTGTCTTCATCACAGAATATCATATTCGTAGTCAATTTATTTTAAAAATATAACAATAAAGATAAGATCTTATAAAATAGCAGTCCATACTCCCAAACGAACAATGTTTCTATTTGCAAAACTATTAAAATGGTCTTAATCACAGAATTCCAAATCTGGTAATAGGAAATGGTACTTGTTGTTCTTTAATACCGCGACAGACAAATACCACTAAGCGTTTATGTCTGTTTTTCACTCGTGCCCTTATACCATTTCTATACATTTTGAATTCTGTGATTACACTTTATTACATAAAATGGTGATCTTGTCTCCATTATTATTGCAGTTGAAGATCCAGTCTATCAAATATTTTTTATAGCCATTGCGTTGAAAGGTGGAATAATATCTTACTAAAGCTAACATAAAATCATACTTATAATTTCCTAGTTTTTGATTTATTATTTTAAATTATTAGTTGCCGAAAAAATGGATCAGAGTTATTTTCAGGGTTCCGTACCCCAGGGGTGCCAACGGAACCCGATTACTAAGCCTCCGCTGTCTTTCCGTCTATCTGTCACCAGGCATGAACCGTAATAGGTAGACAGTTGAAATTTGCAGTGTTTGTTTCTGTTGCCGCTATAAAATAAATAAAAAAACAAAGAATTTCAAAATGGCCGCCATGCAAATTAAATGTTATATCTTGTCAGACTCTATTTATGATGACCAGACTTAACTCTGGTCATCATAAATAAAATGGCAAGCTACATTTTGTTTAAAAATATAGTCATTATATAAAGTGCCTAAGTGCCACAGTTGCCTAAAATTCAGATCTATATTTAATTTTGACGTAATATTCGCTGTTATTACATTTCATTTTTTTTACAAACCAAAAATGTTTAGAATTTTAAGTCGCCGTGTATTTTTTAATTTTTGAGTCCAAACAATCAATTTTTTGCGACAAAATTCGTGAAAGTTGAGAGACTCAAAAAGTTAGCAATATTTTTTATATAATTCAGAATCGATAGTTACCTGTAGTACCTTTTAAAATTAAAAACACTAATAGGAAATTGTTGTAAAATAAATAATTAATTATTATTTAATATTATAAAACTTAGACCAAAACTGTGTCAACTCAAAAACCTAATCTCAGTTTTCTCATCCCAAACTCGATTATGTGTATGGGAAAACTGTATGGCTTAATTCAAAGCACAATATTTCATTCTAAACTTTTATAAAATTTTAATACATTTCCGTACATTATAAAAAAACTATTTTTCTAGTTTCTGCAAAAAAATAATTTTTGAGTTGAGACAGTATTGATCTAGGGGTGTGTAATATGTTGAGCAGCGTGCTCCATCACGCCTTCGCTTCCAAATCGTATTTCTTCTCGTCGGCGTGCCTAAAACAGAAAAGATAGACCTAGGAAAATGGCACTTATAAGACCAGCAATTTTCCTACTACACATCAGGTTAGTTATAAATGTTGGCACTCTTGCGGAGTTTTTATCACCATCATGATCATCAACCCATCGCCGGCACTGAGCGCGGGTATCCTTTCGGATGGGAACGGTTTAGCCATAATCTACCACGCTGACCAAGTGCGGATTGGCAGACCATACACCTTTGAAAACATTATGGCATCATGTATGCAAGTTTCCTCACAATGTTTTCCTTACCGTTAAAGCAAGCGAGCTTAAAACGTACATAACTCTGAAAATTTAAGACGTTAAGCAAATTTTACGCAAAAATTGAACTGTACGGTCGCTAATTTGTGTTACGACTATAATCGAGGCAAAACAAACATAAATATATTTAAAATAGATTATATTTAGAAAGAAGAAAAGCAAAAAGTAACGTTAAACAAATCTTGATGGTGTCCTAAGAACGTAGATTTTCCATACATACCAAGTTTTAATTAAAAAGTATTCACTCGAATCCGCGCTACCGGTCATAGTTGAAGCCTCATCACTACTGTCAACTCTTATAAACTTCTTGTCCAGTCTGAAAATTTTACACAAAACGTTTGCCTTTAGCTTTTGGAAAATTTTAAAAATTAAAACGCCATTTTGAATTTTGCGTCCCCGTTTATTCACGTGTTTCCGTTCGTAAACACAGCATGCGTGCGTAGCGTCCCATATTTATGTGTGCATGTATGAAATGTCCGTTTGAAGCGATTTCCCAATGATTTGATACTATTTGCAATATTTCAAATATTGCAAACAATATTGTTGCCAATGAATATTTTTAGTAACATTTTATCACAATGAAAATTTTTTCGTATTTTTAATATTTTGACAGATTGTATAGGGTTTTTTTTTTCCAATTCTGATGTGATATTAAATTACCACGATTTAATATTATTTACAATACTTTAAATATATTGAAAACAATATTTTTGATGGCATCAATGGTGAAAATTCTGCAATTCTGATGTTGATAGTGGTCATAATTTTATGTTGTCTTTATCATAATATTCTATTTATATATCTTTCTATATTCTATAATTCTATTGATCGTTTTTGATGTTTTTTAATTTGAAAATCATTATTTTTAATTTTTAATTCACTGTCTCTAAGTGTTTTCTTCTTCTTACTTGGTTTTCCTTTTAATATTTTTTCAGTTTCATGCAATCATTTCATCACATTTCATTTCATTTCATCAAATGTTTTGGTCTTTAGGATTTTCATTTGCTATGCGTATCCCTCTCTTTACTCATTTGCACTTAATTCTGAATTTTTACAATATTTTCATCAAATTAATTTATTTATTTCTTGTACTTCTGACTATTAAAGTACATATTTCTTGCTCTAAATGTTCAATGTTGTATAATTTCTTTTTCTATGTATCTTCTTGCTTTCTTGTGTTTTTCAATATAGAATTTCGGTTAATTTCTTGTTCTATTCTTGTGATTCCATTCCTTTTTCAAGTTTTAACTCTTCATTTTATTAATATGATTTTTATTGATATGTTTTAGCGAAACAGTCACAGAGAAGGTTAACTTTCACATGGTTAATGAGCCCCTACTTAATAATTTATGTTAATGATCCCCAAAGCCACAAGAATACCAAACTAACTAAAATGTTAGCTCAATATTCCCGTAAAAAGCGTCCCAAGAGGCGAAATATAGAAGTAACTTGATGTTGCCATTAAATACTTTTTATTTGTTACATAATAAAATATTGTATGGTGATTTGACAACTTGAAAACGACATTACATACAAGAAAAAAAGGCATTGTCAAAGCTACATCAGATCCTGTCAAGATTTTTGTCATTTTTACAAAATAGTAGAAACAAAATAAAAGATGAGTCTTTTATTTATTACAAAGAATCATTTCGGTATTTCAGGTTAAATTATATATTTTGAAGGACGTGTCGCCCAAAATTAATATAAAATTTGATAAGCGTAAATTAAAAACTAGCAAATGTTCGCGACTTTGGTCGCTAACGTGGTTTGCTGAAAGCCAATCACCAAAAAGTCTACATTTTTCTTCAATACAGCAAGCCAAAAATAGTTAACGGTTTTAGCTCACAAAACAAAAATCCCGAGAGACTTGAAATCATGCATTACGAATCAAGATATTCTACGTCTAAATAATATTATTCTTATCTTAAGAAACTGTTGTTTTTACTTATTTTTTTTTATTTGTTATCAAAAAATAAAAAATAAAACCCGGTACAGTATTTTTCAATATGGCAACACCAAGAACCGTAAAATCGGTACAAATCGGTAGAATAACGTACCTGTAGAACACATAGTGTTGCAGCATGAAGAATATATCGAAGGCCAATGAGAACGCGCCGAGGCCGAATTTCGTCGCGTCACCAAAGAAGGAGATCCAATCATTATAGTTGTATGCGTTGAGCGTCATTTGAAGGATGGACAGGAAACCGCCCGTGAAGTCCAGGAAAATGTTCCCGATCGACCAACCCACTGTCGATTTGCGCTTGTAGTTCATGTATGCCTGGTAGAAATTAAAAGGGTTTATGTACGCCTGACAGAGATTAAAAGGGTGTATGTATGCCTGATCGAGATTAAAAGGTTTCATATATGCCTGGTAGAAATTAAAAGGGTTTATGTACGCCTGATAGAGATTAAAAGAGTGTATATATGCCTGATCGAGATTAAAAGGTTTCATGTATGCCTGGTAGAAATTAAAAGAGTCTATGTACGCCTGGTAGAAATTGAAAGTTCATGTTCAAGGGTTCATTCAAAGGGCCCGGCAGACATTGAAAGGGTTTATATATGCCTGGTAGAAATAAAATGGGTTCAGTATGCCTGATAGAGATTAACAGGGTTCATGTATGTCTGAAAAACAGATGAAAAGAGTGCCTGTATGCCTGATATAAATTAAAAGAGTTTCTGTATGCCTGGTAGGAATTAAAATAGTAAACGCACACCTCACGTTTTTTTTTAATCTACTGTCGTAAACTCACTTGAGGCACGTATTTGATGAGCGTGATGCACAGTTTGATGTAGCTGCAGTAGTAGAGGAAGTCGAGCCAGGCTATCTTGTTGGCGGCGCCCAGACTCGCCGTGATTATGATTACACCGACAAATCCACCCAGTATGGAGCGACCGACGTTTGACACCCGTTGGTCTTCTCTCTGAAATACAAACGAAGGAAATTTTAATTTATAACATTTTTGGAACAAAATTTCCTTAGGCACGATTTTAAAGCAACTCAGGTATTTTTTCGGGCGGAAGTAACGTTTAACGTCACTTCGAAAATGGTCACCAAACAGGACAGCTATTTTGTGGCCGCCATCTTTTATCGATTAAATTACGCCCACTACTTTTTTCAGCTGAAGACGGAAGCAACGAAAAGACAATCCTTCCTCGGGACTATTATTATGTCCGATGGTCCAGCCGGTTCAACAATTTATCTCAGAACAACTAAATTTTTTTTTAACTGGCTTTACGGCTCTGTAGAAAAAAAGAGAGTTTACCTCATATATGAAGCACTGGGTGATAGTAACGAGAGTGGCGAAAGCGGCGTGCAGTGAGAAGAAAACATCGTTTAGCTGCACGGGGTTGTGACTTCTGGGATGGCGACTGAAGTATTCCGCCTGCAAGTAAGACAAATTGTGTTTAGCTTTTGTGACATGTGACAAAGGGGGAGAATGGATATGGTACGATCTTGGACTCGTGCATTTGTTTTTCATGGAAGTTCAAACTTCCATGAAAAACAAATGCACGAGTCCCCCCCCCCCCCCCCCCGTTCACCATAAACATTCGCCATCAAGGTGACAGAAACGGACAAAATAAGGTTAAAGCAGACGATCTAAGACAAATTTCACCAACCTGTATGACTTCAGAGAAGTATAATCCACAGTTGAAGAGCGAATACATGGTAAAACCCATGATGTTGAGCGCCAGGAAGTCAAAGTTGAGTCCAACAACACTTTTTCTCTTGAAGTTGATGTAGATTTGGAGATAGAAGGAGATTGACCAAGCCACGAAGTATATCCAACCCATGATGTAAGATATTATGTAGATGTGTTGCGAGTGCATTACTGTGACGCGCAGGAATACTGACTGTAGGCTGAAATAAATAGACGAGAAATCAAGTAAACTATCGATCTTAGTATGGGATTCCTCATTGTTGAAGGTGACCCCTTTTCATTATTCATACAATGGGTAAGTTTCCTTAGAATAATAAAATGAGTATTAGTACAGTACTATATCCAGGCCGAAAATAAAGCCATTTACGGCCGTGTTATTTTGTAAAGACAAGGCTACGCCGAGGACTCCTGAAGTGAATTTGAAAAATCAAGGCGCTAGTCGAGTCCTTTTCAACTAAACGAGGCTGTTAATTGCTATTTTGGCCGAGACTTCTATAGTGCTTTTTGCTCTGATTTGCGAATGAATTCAAGAAAAAAATAACATTGCAGTTTGCACAGTTAGACATTGATAGTACTAAACAACTTAAAAATTATTGTACTAAACTGTACGTAATGTGTTAATTTTCAATCGCACTAATTCCGCCTTTATAACCTCTTTGCCTTATAATAATATCACGTGCACCTAAAAAACCAATTGATGTTAGTGTGCATTTCAAGAACCTCGTGACCAGTATGAAACTGTTTTTCGAAACCAGCAATTTCTATTATCGTCCTGTGGTAGATTGCTGGCTAGCGGACAGAAAAAGATCGATTGACGTTTTTTTTTCTTAATAATGAAGCAATTTCCGAGCAAGTTGGAGTAGTAAGTAAGTTAGCGAGTAAGTTTGGAATAGATACTTACTCAACTATCCCAGTTGGTGTCACATTAAACGTGACATCGGAATGTCCCGGGCTCTTGCCGTAAGCGCATATATCGTATGTGAGCGTCGCATTAGAGTTGGGCTCCTGCGAGCCGGGTATATCGATAACTGGTGGGATGAACTGCACTATATCCGGGTGTTGGATCTGCGCTGCTACTTTTAGTGATGTGTTGTATTCTCCTCTGAAAGCATTAATTTTATTTCTAAGAAAATGATCTACTAATCTAATTGAGCCCCCCACGACTAGGCAAAGGCAATCCCCTATTCTGTGCTTCTTCGGGCCACCAAACTGTAAAAGGATGATGGGCAAATTCGTATTAAATCTGGGCCTGTCTGTTCTCTGTTATCAATCATTATTGATAACGTTATTCATCATATTTTATTCTTTGTAAAAAAAAATTCAAGAATAATAGTTAATTAGACGGAGGACCGTGTTTGGTGGCGCGCTATGTCCAGAAGTGGACGCATACAGGCTGATGGATTGGATTGGATTGGAATAGTTAATTAGTAACATTTTTTACTTACACTTGTATTAACTGGAATAGGAACGTCTGGTCCACGAGGAGGTTGATGTCCGTGATATTTACATACATTCTTTCGCTCTGACATTGTGCTACAGGTAACGCTGAAATCAGAAAAAATCTAATTAACACATTAATTCGATTAAATAAATGCAAGTGGCCACCACATCATCTGTGACCTTATTTATTAACTGTAATATTCACTACCTGATCCGCCTTGGTTTCTAAGGTTAAACCCCACGAAGGCCGAAATCTAAAGAGCGTATATATTTGACTTAGCTCAAACTTTATAGGGAACGCAAAACAAGCAATCTGAACACGAGGCATATTGTACAAAACAGATCTCAGTCGGGCATGTGTATTTAATGTACGCAAGCCGCCATGTTGTAATTTCAGACAGATAGGTTTGTGTTTGAGTCATATCTTTGTCTTGTTCTAAAAGTCTGGTAAAGTAAAGGGTGCCCACGCAATACAACCACGCGCGGCCGTAACGCGCTACGCGGTACGCGCGTCGCAGCTGGAGAGAATATCGTGCGGGGCGCTGTCGCGACGCCCAGTTCCGCAGCAGTTCAGTTCGAGTGCGTGGGCACCTTAAAGTCTGGGTAAAGTCAAAGTACGCTTCTATTGACCCCAACCAAAGATTTTTAGAAATTCCACCCGTACAAGGCTGGGGCGTATCAGCTATAGTATATGTAGATAAGATTAATTAAGTAGTTACATGGATGGATGACATTTCAACTTACCTAATAACAGGATGGCAAACATACAGTAGCTTATCCTATGACTAGACGACGACTCGGCGATGCCGGGGAATGATGGAGACTTGGGCGCCATTTTTGTTGCTTTATTTATCTGTGAACAAGTAGAGAACAATAATTTTACCAAGGGATTTTAATGAATACTAATTTTATTAATCGCAGTGGTTGGTTGTATTTTTTGTTTGTTGATTACAAATAAGTAATTTCTTTACGTCTAAACAATTTCTGGAGTTGAAGAGTTTGTATTCCCGGGATAAAACTCCTCTCTTACTGTAGGAGTGGAGTTTTATCCCGGGAAAGTTTTAAATTTTGTAATAAAACATTTTTTCTTCAAACGAATTTTCTCCTCTATAATAAGAAGAATTTAGGAAGCATTGATATTATTTGTATGTAATTAGGTAGGTACCTATGTTAAATTCCGGCCTGCTAATTTAATAAATCGGTTTGGTTGTCTGTTTGATCGTTAGTTACGAGAACTTTCTTTACGTCTCAACAATTCTGGAGAAGCACATATTATTATGTTGTTAACGGAAAAGTAAAGTTTTCAAATCCTTAAAACATTAATTTCTTTTCAAACGATTTCTATTGCTTTATATGATTCATTGAAATTATTTGCACGTAATAATGTTATAGAACATTGTGGAAAAATTCACAATAGTAACATATTTTAGTAAGTACATTGTATGTATTTGCTTTGTGAACAACATAATTACCTTCCATCACACATAAAGTAAATACTTTATAAATAACAATACCTTACTGTGACTCATTAGTAAATAATATAGCATGAAAATCCTATTCAAAGTTTTATTATAATGAAAACCAGAAAAACAATACACTATAAGTAAACCTCTACATCTGTTTAAATAAAATATTAGTACTTTTAGTACATTGTTTCCATTCAAAAACTATAAAAACATAATTTTATGGCACATAAAATAACAATAAAACTAACGAATGCTTGAAATAACTGTTATTTCTTTAAAGATTTATATCAAACTGCAACTAACTAGACTGTGTCTTTACCTGTATTTTGAGAATTATACCTGATTGTTAAATTAGCAAGACTATCTAATATAAAAAAATAGATATACGTTCTCAGTTATACCCAACTCACACACAGACACACACACAACCACACACCCTTTTAATATAAGATCAACAAATTCGTGAAAAGTTGGCAACGCATTGGTGGTTCCGCTGGTGCTGCTCATGGGCGGCGGTAAACTTAGCATCAGGTCACTTACTTCTAGGCTCTAATGTACTACATACTAGATGGTTATTCCAAAAATCGTGTTCTATGCAGGTTCAAAATTAATATGTCACTATGTCACTTGGCCATGATGGTACTCGTATGTTCAGAATGGCCCACCTAGTACTTACTGTACATAAAGGTCGTGCCTTTAAACTATCACCTGTTAAATTATTCGCCTCATTTCCCACTTATATAGGTTATAAAGTGGGGACTTTCCTATGACTAAATAACCTATATAATTTCTCATTAGTGCAAAATATCTTTAAACCGAAACCGGAATATCACGATAAGTCACGTATTGCACAAAAGTACGAGTAGGTAGGTACGTGCTAGTCATTCAATTAAAGGCAATATAAAAATTTCTTTTGGGTTTGTACTTCGTTACCTGGATAAGTGTTGATCACAAACAATACACCTCTCCAGCGAATATTTGTTGTATTTTTTGCAATGTTTTTTATTCGCAGCTGTTATGCAGGCATAGTCAGGCCGCAACGCTAGACGTGCCTGCTAACCGTTCCCACAAGTCGCCACGGAACCTGACACCTGACGCGGCGAAATTCGCGATCACCGCGCGAGGAATGGGCACGGACACACATCACAATTAGCTTTAGAAGCCTCCGCCACAAATCGGCGGAGCAATTAGGATTATTTTATGTAATAATTAGTTTATAATATGTAAGTTGTTAGAAATAAAATTAGGATAAGTAACTGCCGTTTCCTTTCGCACCCCCTGCAGCCGCCCTAATATAATTCAGCTATAAATATTTTGATATGCTTATAATTTGAAACACAAACTTTCAACGTTTTTCGGCAACTGGGCGATTTTTCAAGAAATATCTCTCTGCGATCGTTTCTTCATTACTGAAAATGAGATCAGATTCCAGCTTCGAGGGATTAGCTGTTTCTATTTTCTTCTGTTGGTTGCCTTTTTAGCGATTGTGTAGGACATTTGCGAATTAGGCTACTCTAGTTGGTACGATCATTTTGTCAGTGAGCGGGCTCTCCTTTTTCTGCCCTTCAGTTATTGCCCATAACAATCAACTTCTCTAGGCCATCATACCCACGCCATATGATGTGCCCAAATTAAGAGAGCCGAGTTGGTAACAAATGGAGGAAATTCGTGCAGTGATGCCAAGCTACGACAGGATAGACTATGCACTTGGCAGTCCACGTATTTGTAGCATTTCGAAAGCATCTATCGTGTCAAGTAATATGACCGGACTTAAAAATCTATGAATAAAAACGAGCTATACAAAGAATAATAACTATAGAAGTAATACCTGCTCAGTACGAAAATGTAAATTTATTCCACGACCGGATCGAAAAACTGATATATAGTTTTCGCGCAAATATTTTAACAACATACACGTTCACAGATGTGCACAATTCTCAACGGACTACACTTGAAAGTTGAAACCCGCTACAGCCAACGGATACCTTCGAAATAATATATGTTTGCTAATACATGAACATTACACTCATTCAATACATATCCGCAACATAGCAAAAAAATCGACACAAGTTATAAAAAATACAAAAAATATCGTCCATATTATGAACAGTACAGACTGAATAGCATAATTATTTTTCGTTAATAAAAAAAGACAAATCTACTAAACAAACTAGCAGAGCGAAACATAAAAACGACACATCCATACTATAATTATAAATGCGAAAGTGTGTCAGTGTCTCTGTCTGTCTGTCTGCTAGTTTTTCACGGCCTACCCGTTCAACTGATTTTGATGTTTGGTACTTATAGGATAATTTGCCAATTATTGCCGGGGACGAACATAGGCTACTTTTTATCCCGAAAAATCGATGAGTGCTCAGGGGGTTATAAAGGGCCCATCCGTTTAAATCTATTTTGAGAAAATATTTTGGTACATAGATTGCTTGTATTCCGGAGATGGACATAGGCTACTTTTTATCGCACGAAATCAAACGACACACTATTTTTATAAAAATAAATCCATGCGGACAAAGTCGCGAGCTTAATCTAGATTATAAAAAATGTAAAAAAAAACCTCATAATAAAACTACAGACTCTGACAACTGACGGCGAATTGGACAACCTGCTTTTGGATTTATCGACAATAAGCATCAAGGTAAATTAAATCTTGAGCGGCTGTAATAGAGATAACTATCGAATGTCATTTGGTAATCTCTAGACTTAATTAAAAGCAAGCCAATTTAAATCGTAGTAGCTGTTGATAGAGATAGTTTTTCAATGATAAATTTTCGAACTAGTCCTTTGACATAATTCTAGAGCCAGTCCATTTACATTGAAAACTGCTCGTGGCTTGCATAGGTAAGTATTGCAAATGGCAATGATCAGTGAACTTGATCAAAGAACCTGTAATAAGCACTTATCGTGTTACCGTAATATCTTTAATCTTATTTATTATTAATATCTTACTAACACACTTCCGTCTTCAGCTTCAGTGGAAGACATTGAGATTAGAGATCAAGTCAAGGTAGGCGACTCTATGTACCTAACGTTGCATGAATGAAAGAATATTTTCGTACAAAACAGTGTGATACATTTTTACAAAAGAATTTCATACAATTGACTGCCTTACAATAAACATAAGCAGGGTTGTACACAAATACAGCAACAGAATTACGATGTGCCCCTGCGCGCGATGACCGGTGATTTTTAATTCTGTCTTGGAACCCTGTCTTGAATTATTTAATTACCTAACAAGCGAAACCCCTACTTCATAGGTAGAGCTAATAATAATATATTAATATTTCCAATATTTTTTTTATCCGGTATTATCCAATGCCGGCAATAATTTCCTATACTTATTACCTTCCGGGGAATTTTAGATAGTTTTGCAACACTGTCTTGAATTATTTCATTTACAAGCGACAACCCTACTTTTTAAGTATTTATCTTGTGGTTACAATTATTCAAAGCGCATGCTAAAAATGGCGACGGAATTTCAATATCGACATAGTGTTCTCACGAGGACGCGTCACGCGTACCAGCCGCGAACGAACATATTCGTATTGTATTATCACATAAGTAAGAACCGGGTTATCAAAGAACGGTTTTCTTACGGTTAAGTATAAGATCTACATTTTTACAGGTATTCTCTTTAACGACGATAGACTCGTGCTTGATCGCGATCTCAGCTGCTGATAGGATTGATCAATATTACCACTAGGTACAGAAACTCAGAACAAAAATCTATAAGTAAGGAAAGTGGTATTTTTCTGTAAAACTATAAGGAATGTGGATTTTTTTTTGTAAAACTATAAGGAATGTGCCATTCTTTTGTAAAACTATAAGGAATGTGGCATTTTTCAATTTTGAACTGCCGAATAATGTTCATTATTTTTAGTAACTAAGGACCGAATGTAACTGCAGAAGATTTTAAAAATTTAAGCAATTAAGTATAACTTGATTTAACGGTCAAAGAAAACATCACGAGGAAACCTGGCTACTCTTCTATCTTAATCTTTAATATTAAAAGCTTTAAAGGATAAGGAAAACACAACAGACACAAAAATAATAAATTATCTAAAACCCGAGACGCTGGGTCACGTAGGAAGATAAACGTTTAAATTACTCCATGATGAAATATAGAAGTACAAAATAATAAATCTTGTAGAAAACTGAGATATACGAGCGATAAAAAATTAGATAACCTGAATATAAAAATAACTTACACAACTATTTATGTCGTTAAATAGATTAGAGATATCAAAAAATAATTATAAACAAGTAAAAACTGTCATAGTTACGTTACATCTAATCTCTTCGAAAATATAACTCCTCGCGAGATAAGACACGAAAAATATAAAAAACGATACACCTCGTGACCTCTAATAATGTTAGATATTGCGAGTATTGGCAAAAATAGAGCAATGAATAAGAAGATAATATTAAGGATATGTTCCCACTGAAGCGAATTTTCAGCAGATCAATCAGATTAATGATAGACAACGTATTACTCATCTAACACTGAAGCAGAGCGGAGACCTGTCCAAGAGACCAATTAAATTGTTGTTAGATGACACGATAATTTTATTACGGCAATTCTCAACAATCTGATTGATCCAAATCTCACGTCTCCGCTTCGGTGGAAACGCGCCCTAATTGGTCGAAGGCCGAAGCACACAAGTCTGTGCTTCAGTTGAAATGCACGCTAGTAGATGGACACGTGCCAGAGGTTTGCAACCTTTTGAAAGGTTTTCATTTTACTTACAAATTACAATGTTAGTCTAGAACTAGATCAAAACTTTAAATTTTTATTATTATTCAAATCTTTTTTCACAAGCAAAAATATAAGCCCAAAAGTAGCATCGCTAAGCCAATCGTCATTTCAACATTTTTGAGCCAAAGTCTCTTAGTTAACAACTTAACCTAAATGATTTTAAATCATCACAACACTTAGTTTAGTTAGTCAAATAGCGCTTAGTTAATCATTAAATCGTAAACATGTTAATCTCATACGAGACAACGTTACTTCATTATTCCATTGCGTGATCAATTAGAGTCAACCGTTTTATAATTGTTAATTCATATGACATTGCGTGAATTAATCCACTGGCAGTACAACCTACAAATCAATTATGGATATACATATTACACAGATTTCACCCTAATCTGTTGACAATAAGGGCTGTTATCGTCTGTAATAATTTTGTTAAGATCGGATTGTATAGGCGCTTAATAAAGAAGGTATCAGTGTGGCTAGTAGGGTGCATGGACCTTGTTTATCAATACACAAGAATAATTAGGACAAATGCCTCTTAACATGTTGGCAATCGTATAGATAATTTTATTGAGAATCAATTAAGAAAGCAGATAATCGGACAAACAAAGATAACTACAATTCCTTACTACTTTTTCCTTTATTTAACTAGTAGTTAACCGGTTTGACGATTGCGGAAAAACTGCATCAATCATTATTACAATCTCAAATGTTGTGATTGGCTGAATTTATGGTATTTTTGCTATAATGCATTGAGAAGGTCGGCCAATAAGAAGTGATTGCAATCGTCACACTGTAGCTGTCAAACTACAACGGAAGGGCCCATTTTGATGATCGCAATCACGTTTGAGCGGTTAAAATTCAGTTTGATTAGGAAAACTTATGATAAAATCGCAATGTGATAATCACAACTTCCATGCCTTATATGTTTTTACTAGGTTTTGACTTTCGACAACTTAAAAGCAAAGTTAGATAGGTAACAAGTGTAAATTAAAAATTTTCAACACCCCCGACCAGTGAAGGTTACAGTAACTAGAAAAGAGCTGATAACTTTCAAACGGCTGAACAGATTTTCTTGGACTATTCCGCGCCTACGATCCAAAGTATCAAATAAATAATTATGTAGGTATATCTAGGCAACGTCCATCTTGACAGCTTGACATTTGTCAATTGACACTTGAATATTATGAACCTAAGGGTTATCTAACCTTCTTTTCTACAAGAAAACTAGAAAAGAGCTGATAACTCTTAAACGGCTGAACCAATTTTTTTAGATTATAGCTAAGAACACTCTCGATCAAGCCACCTTTCAAACAAAAAAAACTAAATTAAAATCGGTTCATTCGTTTAGGCGGTACGATGCCACAGACAGCTACACAGATACACAGATACACACGTCAAACTTATAACACCCCTCTTTTTGGGTCGGGGGTTAAAAAGAAAATTGTTAAGCATCGCCAAGTAAAGGGAATTTGGTAAACAAGCGAATGGTATTGATATCACACTTTATTGAACTACACTGAAAGAGTAAAATATGAATTCATTTAGGTTTTACCTACTTTACGTGTTAGATTTTAAGCGCCCTTAGACGACCATCGCTTTTTCCGTGGTAGGTTCAATGTCAGATTTCGAACCAACATCACGAAAGTCGCGTGCACGTTATAATTTGACAACATAATCTTTACTATCATAGGTTATTTTAAATCTAGTGCAATTAATCAATGATACTAATACTAAGGACAGCTTAGCTCTATCTTAATACCCAAGTAATTAATCACATAACGAGATAAGAATAATGCGAACCATTAGAGACGGAACATTATTGTTACGATTTTTTTATATTTTTGTCATTTCTAAGATTAGAACCTAGACCCATAATTCAGTAAGAACGAATCTTACTGAATTAGTATTTAAAAATTAAGCTCGACACAACTACCACACGACCAACCGCTTATAATAAGTATCTACCTTTCGCTTTAAAAGAGCTAAGACGACAAACGGAACAAAATCTATAAAAAATCAATAAATTCAAAATATACCTTTACTGACACATATTAAGTAGGTTTTTCAATTTTTTTGAAAATAACCAACGGTTTAAAATTTCTGGCTGCAAACCTAGAATAGCGGGCGTAAATGTCATTTAGTTTGGGCGGAAAAACGTCATGATTCGACATCTGCACAAAACTTTTACAGAAAGGTTTATGTTAACTGTTAGTCAGATGTAAGTTTTTTCATTAAAACTCACTTTGAATTTAAATTAACTTATTGTGTGTTTGCCATAATGATATCCATTCCTTCAACCATTACGCTTTTACAAATACAAGAGTACATATAAAATAGTAGAGAAGAAACTGCTCATTATACACTATAGAATTGTTTTAAAAACATCTAAGACCCTCATGCCATAGCGATTAGCGAGCATACCGGGATAAGTGCTCCAAACGGTGTCACCTTCTTTCCTTACAAGGGACTCGCCGTTAACTACACAAAAAACAAGTAAATGCGCATTCTAAAGTTAAGACGTCGCTAACTGCGGCAGTGACACGGTCATGAAGGAAAGCGCTGGCTTTCGCGACTGGTAGCATCTTGCATTCTAGCACTATAGGGTTGTCAGCAAGTTCCCTTTTTTTTGCAAAAAAGAGAGTTGGTTGCGCTGTGGATTTTAGATATCTACTCATTTACAGGTGCGTTCTTACAGTCGGTGTTCAGCGTTCCTCATCCAACCCCTTCTCGCTATTTAAAGAGGTTGATAAGAAAAGATCAACTTTATAAAACATTCTTCAGGATCTATAGGTAACAGGCACGGCTTGTTAGTTGTTACCTCCCGCTAACAAGAAGTTGTGAATGAAGTTAGCAAAAGGGGAAAAATTACCCCTGTTAGCATTTGAATAGGACAATGACAGCTAATTGTTCACAAATTAAGCGTTTCATCATGATGTCTAATAATAATTTTGGGCGTCTTTCATTTTTAATTAGCAGTTACTAATATAATTAATGAAAGTTGGCAAACTGGGGCATGAACATAATAGATAGGAATTTAATCCTGTTAATTAGTTGCGCAGTTGTATACCTACTTGTTTCTATGCCAGTTTTTTAACACTATCAAAACTATGGCAGTTTTGAATTTTTTTTGGAAAAAAAATTCTTATACAAAAACTTTGTAAAAAAAAATCCAAAATTGATTAAATCTAAAAGGCTAATCTTATTACTTCATTAGGAGTTATGATCCTCCGTAATGAGGGAACGACATAAAAACGAAGGAGGACACCTAAAGTTTGTAGATTAACACAGCCTAAGGCAAAATCTTCAACGAGTATTACAGAGCCTTGAGTCCAAAAGGCCAAGTACAAAAAAGAAAGAATAATAATCAAGTCAAGGAAAAAATACTGGATATACTTAGGAAATAAAAAAGTAGTAATAATAATAATAAAGTGCAATAACTTAAATGGCTGTAAAATTGATAAAATAATAACGATTAAGTACACAAAAAAAAATTGTTTTGTATTGAGTGTTCCTACTTAAGAATTCCAAATATTCATTAAAACGAAAGTGTTTTAGATGGCGCATGAACATTATACGATTATTTAAGGCCTTAATTATAGCTTAAAGACAGCGAAATCACACGCGACATTAAACTGACCATGAAAAGAGCAAAACATCGCAAGTCAACGAACCCAGTGCGAGAATTCGCTAACGGAGACGTGATTATTTAATTTCCAATTGAATAGCCGACTGTGATGGTACAAAAGACGAATAGTTCAATCAACGAGGTCCTATAACGATAAATAAATTAATTGTCTGATGACCCAATTGCTAACTCTCTGTGCATTATGATGAATCCCCGGAAAAAGAGGAGGGTTCATTGTTGAGTGAACCAACCGCTCTTCACTGAAAAAATAAATTGGTTTTGAAATCCAACCGAGAAGAAAATTTCGAACATATTGCTATTAGAATATAGAAAACAGAAAATTTCGGGCATAAAATGGAATACGTTGAAGACTTGAGTAGAATGGGTAAAATATACACATTACACAAGTTACGACCCCCATAGAGTTGAAGTTCATCGATGGGCACATAAGACGTGGCTAAAGAATTTTAAAATGATTTTGAATTCCGACAGCGAAGACAAGCCTTTAACACGACAACTTCGGTATAAGATCGAATATGCCACATTCTTGAGTAGAACGGTTAAAATATACACAAGCTGGAGAAAACAGGATCGCGATACAAGGTAGAAGGAGGAAGCCAGGACCCACATAGAGTTGAGACATAACTGACTGTTGACTAACTGTTGTTGACATGACTGAAAGAATAAACAACTGCTTTTCAGTTCCCATACCAAAAAAAAATCTGGAAAGTCTTGTCAACACGACAACTTTGGCATAAGATGGAGTGCGTAGAAGAAATTAATTAGAACGGATAAATATATACAATAATGGAGAAAGTAGGACCGCGATAAAAGGTAGAAGCCAAAAATCGTAGTATCGCAGGACAATGATGACATTAACCCAGTTGTCAGTGGCAACGATGCAAAAGGAGCAAGAAACAGGATAATTCTTCATGAATAGACCAGATTTAGAGGGTCGGTAATTTTCCTTAACCCTTATCAATAAGTCAAAGCCTGCGGCACAGGCACTGATTAAATATTGGGGAAATTACTGGTTTTAAGTTTATTGATAAGATATGTATATCCAAAAGCAGAGATTACTGTAATTCGTCATGATTTTCTTTATATAAAAATTGATGACTGTAATCACTAAAGCGATAAAGATCGTTATAAACATTCTTATCGGTAAAACACCAAAACCTCATAAAAGGAAAGTCTTGCAAATTATAATAACTAGCGACCCCCGAGGTCTCTACGTCCAAGGATTTGGCCTGGGCGTTGATGAGTCAGTCAGTGAGTAACTCAGGACTTTTCGTTTTATATATTTAGAAGATGGCTAAAGTAGCAGGGAAGAACTTGCTAACTGCAAAGTCTTAGAGTTTAGAAGATCTATAGAGCGCACTTTGACTTAGCTCTGACTTAAGACACTGCTAAAATGAGACAGCGTTATATCTCTGATATAAATCTGTCTCTTTTTAACTAAAACTTAAGTCTGAGCAAAGTCAAAGTACGCTTGCGCAACCAACCATAAACATCAGGGAGTGAGCGGGAATCCTGACTGTCGCCCAACTATGTAGCCTCGTGATGGATAAGGCCAAATATAAACCTTCACCGATTTCATTTTATTAAAGGTTTTATAAAAAAAAAGGTTGTGTGGAGGACATCACTTTAGTGATAAGACTTGTGAACCTGTTTTCTATTATTCTCTTTATAGTGCTTTGTATGAAATGTTTTGTGTGACAATAAAAAAATTATTCGTCGATCTAAAAACAAGTGATCAACCAGCTATTTTTACTAGTCGAACAGGTCTCTAAAGAAGTCATTTATAAAACAAAGGAATTAAAACATTTTTACTTTACTTAAAAATTTAGTTATTACATACATCTTGCATACATGATTGTCTACAAGCTAGGTACAACGCATTAAATTCTTTGCATACGTCACTCAATTTAAAATTCAAACGATACGTAAAGTATTATAATTTGATGCAACGTTACATTTTTCCTTTCGATCAAACAACTTTATAAGGTCACCTATTAATCTATTTTGAACCGATATCATGAGAAATTACAGAGTTCGTTGCATCTTAAAAGCAAAAGAGTGTCTATTTGTCTGCTAGCTTTTCACAGTCCATCTTCAACCATAAATATTCAATGTTATAATAATATGATCCACACATAGTTTATATGCAATTCTTTCGTCTCTCTCTTATCCAAGTTGGCAATCCTTTCTACGACCAAAAATGATAATATAATGCATATTAAATAGAATAGTTTTATTTACATTTAATTAACATTCTTGAACACGTGTCGCGATCATGTAATGAAAAAACGTAAACTATTGATTCTATTATGTGTAAATTTAGAATCTATTGTTTCCAGGTGTTTGTTATATTGTAAATGTGCATACCTAACTGAAGTCAAGCACAACGCTTTTACAAATATTAAAAAAAATGAAAACATAATTAAAATACACTATATGACAAAAAATTTCATCACAAATGATATAATCACACTAATATTATAAAGGCGAAAGTTTGTATGTGTGTGTGTGTATGTTTGTTACTCTTTCACGCAAAAACTACTGAACGGATTTGGCTGAAATTTTTAATGAAGATAGATAATATCCTGGATTAGCACATAAGCTACTTTTTATCCCGGAAAATCAAAGAGTTCCCACGGGATTTCGAAAAAACCTAAATCCAGGCGGGCGAAGTCGCGGGCATCGGCTAGTGTGTACATATAATTGGCCTGCTGTTGATGAAATATCACTATGCAGCGATAAAGCTGCCATATTGCGCCTTACACCTAATATGCTCTTTAAGTTTTTTTCTGTATCTTTTTTTATCTGTGGTGTACAATAAGTGTATTCATTCATTCATAATTTCTAATATGACACGATTTTACATCATAAATATGTATGTGTAATAAATAATATAGTAGGTATTTTCTAATATGAAAAGCTAAGAGTATGTTATAATTGTCTTAGAAAAGGTACCACATAACCTACTGCTACTACTAATCAAACCTGTCGCGTTCCCCGTTATTCCCATGCCATCAGTATTTCTCATCGTCAACATTATTTTGCACATCCTGTGCTCGGTAATTATGGTCGCTCATACATGCACGAATAAGTACCCCGTCTGACGGGACGGCTTTCCAAGTGATTCTGATTTTCTTCGTAATCGAATATTAACTACGCATTGTCATTAGGGCTGTCACCCGTCCGAAAAATTGCTAGCCAAAAGTTTTACAGCTACAGTGATGTGATTATTACAATCGCTCAAATTGCCCGACGCTCTTCCAATACTGACTAAAATGCACAGGTGTAGCATAAATACAGCTAATAACAATGATTGATCATCATCATGATTAATCATCGCTGCGCCGGTTCAATACTGAGAAGGGGTATTGTCTCAAAATGAAAACGGTTTGCCCATAGTCTAGCAAGCTAACCATGTGTGAATTAACAGACTTCACATACTTTTGAGAACATTATAGAGAGCTTTTAAGCATGCAGATTTTCTCACGATGTTTTCCTTCACTATGAACTTCACTATGTTGCGATATTTATTTGCTCTAACTCCGAAAAGTTAGAGTTGCCCGGGATCGAACCCCGGACCTCTCGACTAGGACGCCGAGTCTTGACTACTAGGCTAAATAACAATGGTTACATTATCGCAATGACAATCACAACTTCCGTGCTAACCTCTCCGATCACAGCGCACGAACCCCAAAACCCACACGCGACACATGCAATGATTCATATTTTACCTTCAATTTAAATGGATCATGTACTTACAAATTAAAAAAAAATGTACCTACATAAGTTGGCAGCCCTTACAAATTGCCACCAAGGTAGATATTGTACGAAAATTTCGTAAATATCAACAAGTTTTTTTGCTTTTGTTACTTAACTTTTTAATTTCGTTGTAATCGTTAAATATAACGAATTACTCTTTCCTTTAATATAGCGACCTTCGTAATTAAACTTGCGGCCAAAGAAATTCGGTCGATCATAAGAAGCTACCCGAAAACTATGAAATATTAATCTTTGCTTGAGAGTTTATTATCAAAACAATTTCATAATTTTGACGAAGAACAATCGATTTAAACAATAATGCTCATGGTAATGTAACAGGCAGGTACATACATCCTACATTTTTGTAGTTAGATAACACCTCATGCTTTTATTGAATTTTGCGTGGAATTATCCTTTCGGAAAAGTTAGAAATTAATAAGACTACTTATATCATAAATTAAAGGTTTCATTTGCATAATATACAGGTAAGTACTGAATTGACCTCATATTACCTATGTATTCATGCTGTACCTATGGCCATGTCTTATTTAAGTCGAAAGGAAATCCTCTATGATTATTTATTGGTCCCAATTAAACATTTAAGTTATAATTTGTATACACAATTCTTCTTAAAATTAGTATTTTGTTTGAAGGCGAATATGTTATTTGTTGAAATTATTAGGTACTAAAAATATAATTTGTATGTAACAAATTGATATGCATATTATACTTATATTTTACATTTCTACAAAATAACGGTACTGTCTATTGCAACCATCAGTGTTCACGTAACAGACAAGCATTTCCTGGAAATACATATCACTATTATGTCAATATTTTGAAAATCCGATAAGCCAATGAATTTCTCAACACAAAGAGGTATCGTTCGAACCAAGACGCATTTGCTACACACCGACGACATTGCGTAGAACATTACATTAGTTTAGAAGCATGAAGCATATATAGAACTACATTAATTTATGTTCTCTCCTATATGCCATTGCATAAAGGTTGAATATGACACATGTCATCTAATTGGTCCCCTAAAGAAGCCTCTATCTTACTATGAATTCCAGTGTAAGATACTTGGGTCACTTGTAGAGCGCTATCTTTTGTACGCTCATACGTTTTGTATCTTTTGTCTTATTCACCAGCGAGCACGAATTTTATACCTATGCCATGTAAGAACATAACATGACTCTATTATCATTGATATAATAAGCTCCGAAAAAACCTACGTACGTTGTTTGAAACAAGCGAGGAACAATAAATTGCAGGACAGTAGGTAATAGGTGACAAAATTACAGTGTTTACTAGCTATTTTCAACGGTTAGTAGTTCAGAAGACTAGCGACGTGTCATCAGAGCTAAAAGGCTAAATTGCCGCCAAATCGTGTGCCTAGTTTATTTCACGTTTAACAATTTAATTTTTAAAGTGATGCTTGACAAGCCTGTTTCGTAGATAATACGTAGTTTGAAATAAATGGACCGAAATTGCCATATTCAGAATGGAACATGAATAAAATAGGTGTTTTTTTTAAGCTAAACGGTTTTATAGTAAAGAAACAATAATAATGCAGACAATGCACTAAAAGCATGCTAAAAGCTATAAATAATTAAAATGATTCATTTTAATTATTTATATTACCTTATCAATCTAGAGCATTTATTAGTCTAAACTAAAATAGTGGAACAAGTCGAATTTCCATTAACTCAGGTTAGTTTTTTATTATTATTCAAATACAAGTTTAGTTATTGAGATACCTACAGGTGAGATTGCAGTCATAGGATTGCAATCTCTTTTATTTTTAACCCCTGGCCCAAAAAAGGGGTGTTATAAGTTTGATGTGTCTATCTGTGTATCTGTCTGTGGTATCATAGCTCCTAAACTAATGAACTGATTTTAATTTAGTTTTTTTGTTGTTTGAAAGGTGGCTTGATCTTAGCTATAATCCAAGAAATATATATCAGCTCTTTTCTAGTTACTGTGACCTTCACTTGTAGGTGGTGTTATAAATTTTTAATTTACACTTGTCGTCCATGTATAAAAGTGCACTATGGCTGCTCGAAGACTTTTCACTATACAAAGAATTTAAACTCCACTACATTATGTAATGTTTGTATTTAACAAATTTATTATTCATGGGTTTGTTTATCAGTTACGACTGTTACGAGTTTACGACCCACCTAAATGATATAAAATGCAAATACTTTCCACACTTTCAAAACTGGTTTCTCTTTTAAAGAAACATATTTGTGGGTACCTTTTACTATTGTTTAAGTCTTTACCATCTTTACTCCTTGTCTGAAGATCTCATTAAACATTAGCCTAACGCACTCGTCGAATGTGTACAAGGCCTATATTTACCGGGTGCGGCCAGCACTGACCGACTAGCAAGCGCCCGGGGCGCGGACGGGACGCTGTCAAGATCAACTAATACTCTTTAGAACGAAACAGGCGCTTGATGTCAGTAGTTCTTTCCATAGATCGCCATACATTTTCTCTTTCTGTCGATTTGCCCGGGGTGCTTGCTATATCAAATCAAGTGCCTTATAATATTGGTTTTCAAACTTCAAGGATCTTGGCGCAATACATTCCATGTGATTATTTATTTACTCAATGTAATGAGACTGAAATACCTACTAAGTAGATAGGTTATACCTAGAATTTATAAATAAGTGTCGAGTCCGATGAAGCAAGATTGAATTTAGTCAATAATAAAAGATAGTAAATGTTGCATGTTGGCCTCCAGACGTGATCATTTCTTTTTATTTATTTTTTGGATCAGGATGTTTTGAAAGATTCGATGCAATAAATATGTACCTAGATCGGCTAGCGTTGTGACCACGTAAGTTAAATTATAGGTTACTAGATGATCCCCGCGACTTCGTCCGCGTGGATTTAGGTTTTGTAAAAATCCCGTGGGAACTCTTTGATTTTCCGTGATAAGAAATTGCTCGGGATACAAGCTACCTCTGTACCAAATTTCATATAAATCGGTTAAATGGGTGGGCCCCTAAGAATTCCGTGTGAACCTCTTTGATACCTATTCCGGAACAAAAAGTCCTTATATCCTTCTCCGGGATGTAAGCTTATTCTGAACCTTTCATCAAAATTGGTTAAACTGTTGGGCCGTAAAAAGATAGCAAACAGACAGACACACTTCCGCATTTATATTATTAGTACTTAGGTATGAATGGTAGTATGGATAAGCTCCTGCGGTAGTGCAGCGGTGCAGGACGGGTGACAGATGTCACAAATTGACAAATCAATGAACTCTCGCTTCAAATCATCACACCCCTTTCGCAACCCTCCACTACCGCAGGAACCTACTCAATTATGATGTAACGTTTTCGCTATGATTGTGAGCGTAGCGAAAATTCGTAAGTCTATGGATTGTCCTGCATGTTTTCCTGCATGTTTTCAGTGTGTTGCCTGTCGCGATGAGCATTAATTGCAAAACACTTGAGAATGACTGAGACAATATTTAATCAATTGGATGATTGCTGTATAACTAAAATATTAGATTGCAATGTAGTAATAGTATTTATGGCGCCTACGTGGTATCTACATACAAATATAAAAGGATAAACTGATTGACAGCCAAAACCTCCCACCAGAGAATTTAGAAAATGTTAATTTCCAAACTGCCCCTGACCGGGAATTGAACCCAGGGTCTCCCACGTATACTTACCACTACGTCAGGGAGGTCATTAATGTTATTGCTTACAACTGACGTTGAAACAAATTAATCTTTTAAATTCTTTAGTTTACTTTGATAAGTAAACCAAAATAAATTGTACAACTACGTAATACGTGCGTATCCATCAACGTAGGTTATTGATGACCGTCTCAAAATGATAAGATTTTTGTAAAATTAAAACATACGTACATCATTGAATATATGATTGATAATAATAAAATATTTCAGTAGCTATACAACAAACAAAACTATTTCATACCTCTGTGCTCTAAGCCTTGAGCGAAACTATTTAATGCTTCTGGCAGGTATAGAGACAAATTATTGAATTAGTAATTTCCGTTCTCTATTTCACGTAGTCATTTCATGAAATGTCAGCAAGTATATTCAATTTAAATTGAAGTATTGACTTGCCACAGTTCACGTCAGTAAAGCCTCATTTACACGAGAGCTTTTTAAAGTCCGTTAATAAAGCGTCCAAATGAACAAAATATGTATTCCCAAGTACGAGTATCTGTTCATACGTAAAAAAGCGTTGAAGTGTGAACATATACTTGGGAATACATTTGTTCTATTTGGACGTTTTTGTAACGGAATTTAGAAAAAGCTCTCGTGTAAATGAAGCTTTAGGAAACTTGTCTAGGCTTCACCTACATTGGCAGACGTCAGGTAGGCTATGAAACGACTAGGTATCTTCAATTTTACGTCACCCCTATCCTAATAAATGACATCTCAATTCTGGATCAAAACCGTGAGTTCCTCACTCCAGTACATTCCAGTAATTACGCTAAAACGATACAGGTGGGCTGCCATCTTTACACATAAACATATGAGTCACACCATACAATGTTTAGGATTATACTGTTCCGCAATCCGCACTAGTAAGATAATAAATTCGCTACATTATGATTATGACAGCAGTAAAATTGTAAGCAAATGCGGAAAAAGATAAGTACTGAAATCGTTTATGGCAAATAGAAATAGATTTCGGGATTACGCCATTACTACGTCATTGTCATCAACAACACTGTATCTTTATTTCATTTGGAAAACAAAATAACGACGGTTTTGAAGAGCAGTTAAATCAGAATGGATGAATTTTCTTATCAGTGAAAAAGAAGGCTTGAAGATTTTCACAGCGGAAAAGGACGTTTTGGGTTGCACGAATGCATCTAAAAAAATCCGAAATAGTCCTCACCTTTTTATAAACGCATATAAAAATGAAATAAAGGTCTGTCTGAGTACAGCTATAATATTATGTCTACTACCGATTTTTATTTCTGTAAAATACATTAATTTTCACTATCTGTAAGTGGCCCGAATTATTCTGGTTTTCTGCCTGGATGCAGAATCAAGAATAAACGCTGTTGCAATACATTGTGTTTATTTTGGCGGTTAAATTTTAACTGCTGAAACTATTTGTTTACTAGGTCACAGGGGCGCTTTTAAATGATTTTTGATACAATAATTTGATTCAGACGTCTATGTTTTCGCATCCTGGACCAAATTATATTTCATTTAAATATTTTTTACACCGCTGCGCAAGAAAAGAGTGTAATGTTTTCAGGGTTCATGTATGTGATATATATTATGATAGCTCCTAAATTCCTGAACATATTTGGATATATGGAATACTAGATGAAGCCCGCGACTTCGTCCGCGTGGATTTAAATTTTTTGAAATCCCGTTTGAACTCTTTGATTTTCCGGGATAAAAAGTAGCCTATGTGCTAATCCTGGATATTATCTATCTCCATTCCAAATTTCAGCCAAATCCGTCCAGTAGTTTTTGCGTGAAGGAGTAACAAACATACACACACACACACACACACACACACATACAAACTTTCACCTTTATAATATTAGTGTGATAGTGTGATCGTTAGAATCCTTACCCCCGAGTGACACGGGCACTATGGCAGACCAGTCGTATTTTCAACTATACTGTAGTCACACGATAATTGATTTTTGTAATTGCGGCTGCGATATCGAAATATCTATACTTAGTAGGTAAGTAGGTTGGTATTGAGGATTTGAACGCAAGTGGTCTTACATCTTACTGCTGCAATGAAATCGCACCAGCCTGGTGGTGCCTTGAAAGTTTAAACGTACCTATTATAAATAAACTATTCTTGGGGATGAAGTCTGTGTCGGACTAAAGTCCCATAAAAATGTAAAAAAACTATTCATCAAAATACTATAGTGAAGGGGTATCAAAGCTTTCTACTTGACTTTTTGACTTTTTCGTGGGTCGCCACATAAAAATGGTCAAGAAACAATGCTCTACGTTCATAGTTGAAACAAAGGCACCAAGGAACAGCTGCCTTAAATGAGGAAAGGTGAGTGACCTTGACCTCGACACCCACAAATCACAGTGAACATCAATCTTTTTGCCGTTCAAACCTACATAAGATTACTAACATAAATTAAGTCTCGCAATCAAAAATCTTTTTTTATTGTTCCATAACCGATGTCTTATTAGTGGGTATGCCTACCTAACTAGGTTCTAGTTGCGCTCAAATAATCTTACTAATATTATAAATTATGTGAAAGATTGGATGTTTGTTATTCCTTTACGCCGCAATGACTGAACCGATTTGGATGGAAATGGATTGGATAACTTATACCCTGAATCAACTCATGAGGCTATTTTTTATCCCGAAAAATCTAACTTTCCGCGGGATTTTTAAAACCCTATATCCACATGGACGAAGTCGCGGTCATCATGCAGTAATCAGATAATTATAACGCCAATAGGAGATAGTAAAATGAAAAAAAGTTGGATCAGTTTTACATGTCAAAGTAGGTATTTTATACTGCTTCAACACGAAAAGTAAGAAGGGATTAGCCTTAATAGAGCCGTAAGGGCGTAAAAGCCGTTCAACTTAAAACCGTGGCAGTTACGTTGGTTGTTGACCTTACTCTGTAATGGAGATTTTTTTTCTAAATAAACCTACTAGGTCTCGATTCTTAAACGTCAAAATCAATTCGACGTTTTTATAAGAAACTGGATGATGCCCGCAAAAAAAAAACTCTTCCATTTCCCAGGATGAAAAGTAGCTCATTATATACATATATGAGATTTACAAGCTATCCCTGTACCTACCAAATAGACGATGCCCGCGATTTCATTTATTTATAATGACACTTCTTTATTAGCTTGTTTTTATTAAAAAAAAGTAAGTAAGTAAACCAGTTAAACTAATATCGGAAGGAAGTGTCGTAATATTCATAAGCGAAACAAGGAAACTGGTATAAACAAAAACCACGTTTTGATTGTTCCGTCATCATTCAATGTAATGCATGCCATGCAATTTCATATCACTGCGTTTTTCCCAACACTTTTTCATTCATAACAGAACATTTTCCTTGTCAACTGTTATTATATTAAATTATACAGAGAATTAAATTAAATACATAAATCTTTAAAACAATCAAACAAATACGAGTAAGTACTGTATCTATTCTATTTTTTTTTCAAGATTTTTTATGCATGCTATACACTTTCCGGTCTGCTAGTCAAAACACCAAAATACAACTTTGCTTCTGATTGCATTTATACTCGATTACGTAAAGAAATCGGTCCATAGCCCAGAGACATCAGTCTCCTATTCTGCCTAAGCCATTCTCATTCTGAGGAGACCCGTGCTCAGTAGTTGGCTGGCGATGGGTCGAGATGATGAACACAGCATTTTTTTAAGTCAACGTTCCTCATAATAATATATGAAAAGCCTCCAAGTTTCACGTCATATATCATAAGGGAAACGTTTATCCGACAAACTCATAAACCAGTCCTCAGTCATTACAACGCTATCGTATGCTATCAATCGGAAGTAGGTATGTCTAGATTTTCTTTTTGCTACGGTCGCCTAGACAGATCGACTCAAATATCTGCGATGTACACGCTCCAGTCAACTTATAGACCTATACAAATGTATCTGCGAGAGACCTAGCAGGCAGTCAGATAGACCGTAACGTGTAGGTATGGCCTTCATTATTTTTACCACAGACTTATATAAAAGATTAGAAAGTTCAGATCGTATTTGCTACCGGAATTGACACCGTGTAAGGAATATCATTTACACTCTTTACTTAGGTCTTCTTTTTTGCTATGCGACACCTGCTTTACCTGACAGTGATAGCGGTGAAATTGTTTTCATAAAGGTTAAATTACATCAACATTCACAATGAAGAGTAGTGCCATCCTTTTCACATTAATTTTATAGAAATCTGACGCCCGCGACTTCGCACGCGTGGATTTAGATTTTTTAAAATACCGTGGGAACTCTTTGATTTTACGGGATAAAAAGTAGCCTATAGTCACTCTCCATGTCTTAATCTATACTCATGCAAAATTCACGTAGATCCGTTGCTCCGTTGCGACGTGATTGAAGGACAAACCAGCAAACAAACACACTTTCGCATTTTTAATATGGATAATAATGACAGCATAATTTTTTTACCAGGTGAGATCGCAATAAAGGGTAATCTTGTAATGGAATAAACATCTAAATCTACATAAAAAACCCGGCCAAGTGCGAGCCAGACTCGCGCAGTGAGGGTTCCGTACTCGGGTATTTTTCCAACATTTTGCACGATAAATCAAAAACTATGATACATAAAAATAAATAAAAATCTGTTTATGTACAGGTAAAGCCCTTTCATATGATACCCCACTTGGTATAGTTATCTTACTTTGAAAATTGAAAGACGTTTTAATTTTTTTTTAACTGATGTAACCACAAATTCGCGGTTTTCAGATTTATTCCTGTATTTATGCTATTAGACCTACCTACCTGACCAATTTCATGATTCTAGGTCAACGGGAAGTACCCTATAGGTTTCTTGACAGAGAGACAACGAAGTGATCCTATAAGGGTTCCGGTTTTTCCTTTTGACGTACGGAACCCTAAATATGCAGCAAAACGAATCAATTGCCGCGTAGGTACGTTCAAAGCAGTGTTACTTAGCTACTTATAACAACCTGTTAATCATGAACCGCAGCTAAACTACATGCGTAACATTATTCGTCAAGGTAACCTGATGTAAAGCGAATTCTTTTGCAAATGCTTCTTGAAACCAATTTTTTAAATACATCGATGTTATAGTCTTAAATATAATACTGTCCATACTCATAAATGCGAAAGTGTGTCTGTCTGTCTGTCTGTCTGTCTGTCTGTCTGTCTGCCTGCCTGTCTGTCTGTCTGTCTGCCTGCCTGTCTGTCTGTATGTCTACTTGCTAGCTTTTCAAGTTTAAACGATTTTGATGTAATTTGATACCTAGCTAGCTTACATCCCGGGGAAGGGCATAGGTTACTTTTTATCCCAGAAAATCAAAGAGTTTCCACTGGATTCTTAAATTCCATCCGTTCAAACGATTTAAATGAAATTTGGTACACAGGTAATTTGCGTCCTGGAAATTGACATATTACAATTTTTAACGCGGAAAATCAAAAAGTTCCCACGGGATTTTTAAAAACCTAATTCCTCGCGGAAAAAGTCGCGGGCATCAGCTAGTAAGTTATAACTGACAAAAGGTCGGCCACAATTTATCATCATCATGATCAACCCATTATCGGCCCACTAATGAGTACGGGTATCCTCTCAGAATGAGAATGGCTTAGGTCATAGGGCCATAGAAAGGGCACCCTCAGGTATCAGGCATGCAGGTTTTCCCACGATGTTTTCCTTCACCGTTAAATCAAGTGATACTTACGAAAAGTGTAAGGTGCGTGCCCAGGATCGAAGCCCCGACCTCCAGAATAGAAGGCTCGAAAAACTTAAACCAATTTATTAAGCCTGCTATCGCTGAAACTAATTGTTATCAGCTAGGTTACTTAAGTTACATATAATTTTATTATTAAAGTTAAAAGTCTACTTTTATTAAATTAAAGTTGGCACGCCATGTTTTTACAAATAATTCAATACATACAAAAAATATAATTATAAAATATCTTATTCAATAAGATCACGCAAAAATAATTTTTCATAATAATTAACTTACTACAAGCCAAAACTAGCATTAAAATTATTAATAAATAATATATTTTATATTATTAACGCTTTTATTATTAAAAACAAAAAAAAAACAAATAAAAAAACTCACAATTTCCCAAGAATAAATAAACTCGCAAACAAAACGGCAAAACAGGAATACTGTCCACAAAAACACTTCACAATTTATAAAAACTACAACAAGCTATATTCAATAAAATAAAATTTATAATGCACTGAAATAAATATTAATTATTAATTTCAACTAAAATTGAATTTATTTTTCGACTTGAAATTTTAAAAGACGCGCGTTCCATGCAACGGCACGTCGGATTATGATAAGAGCGCATCGGCCGGTTTCAATTATACCAACTGTACGTTAACGAGTCAAGAAGTCAGGTGTAGGCACATGTAGCATGGACTACACGAACCGTTTACCAGCCACAGCGCCGGACCGGGTTCTTACAGATTACTGAAGAAAACCGGTGCCCGGATGTGCGTAAGGCATCCCGCCGCCAAATCCCACATCCATAGTTCGAGTTTTCTCCATTGCGCCTTTAAAAACCATGACACTTTAATCCGGCGCTTCCTCTACTTAAGGACGTATTTGCACACTTGTATAGATTTTCGGTACGCTTTGTGGCTAAAATATACTAAGTAAATTGGAACTACAGATTGCTAAAAATAGATTGGTCCTTTATCTCCAGAGATCGAGTAATTTTTTGATAAAATCATTAATTTTGATACTATAAGAACGATTTTCCTTCACCTCTTCCACGCAGAATTAACGATTTAGGGTCAAGTTTAGGTACATTTTTCTCAGTTTACGTACGGATTTTATTCTTCTAATAAATATTTTCCGTTAGCACATAATGTGTACCTCAAAATGTGAGATTATTATATTAATAGTATTATAAAAATAAATAAAAACATCGTGTATAAATTTTTCACGTATTTTGCTTCAACCGCAAACCTTAATACAGTGCACTAAGGGTTATTTTGATATTGGGCAGGCAATGGTATGATTTCAAAATTATATCAGTCAGCGGCTAGCCGCCTTCGTGGGTGGTCTCTGCGTCGGTTGCTATAATTTTTTGATGTGGAAAAGATCGCTGTACGAACACAAAATAGTTCGACAAAACCCTAACTGATATTTATAGGTACTTATTCCGTGATTGTGCTGATATTTTGGCAAGGTAAGATAATAATGGTAATAAGGTAAGGTAATTATGTACCTATTATCACATTTTATCGTTAGCTGGATTTTTTTCTTGAGCATGATAGTGACCTGATAGTGCACTTCGAAGGCTGCGACAGGAACTTGAAGACTAGAAGAACTAGATGTGTCCAGTTTGGGCTCGTTTTCTTAGTCATGACGAGATCTTACCTCCGGATTTGTGGAGTGACCTGATGGTATACCTCGAAAGTCACTATTGGAACTCGGAGACGAATAGAGCTAGGTGTTTCGAGTTTGGGCTCATTTTCTTAGTCATGATGAGATCTTACCTCCGGATTTGTGGAGTGACCTGATGGTATACCTCGGAAGTCACTATTGGAACTCGGAGACGAATAGAGCTAGGTGTTTCGAGTTTGGGCTCATTTTCTTAGTCATGATGAGATCTTGCCTCCGGATTTGTGGAGTGACCTGATGGTATACCTCGGAAGTCACTATTGGAACTCGGAGACGAATAGAGCTAGGTGTTTCGAGTTTGGGCTCATTTTCTTAGTCATGATGAGATCTTACCTCCGGATTTGTGGAGTGACCTGATGGTATACCTCGAAAGTCACTATTGGAACTCGGAGACGAATAGAGCTAGGTGTTTCGAGTTTGGGCTCATTTTCTTAGTCATGATGAGATCTTACCTCCGGATTTGTGGAGTGACCTGATGGTATACCTCGGAAGTCACTATTGGAACTCGGAGACGAATAGAGCTAGGTGTTTCGAGTTTGGGCTCATTTTCTTAGACATGATGAGATCTTACCTCCGGATTTGTGGAGTGACCTGATGGTATACCTCGGAAGTCACTATTGGAACTCGGAGACGAATAGAGCTAGGTGTATCGAGTTTGGGCTCATTTTCTTAGACATGATGAGATCTTACCTCCGGATTTGTGGAGTGACCTGATGGTATACCTCGGAAGTCACTATTGGAACTCGGAGACGAATAGAGCTAGGTGTTTCGAGTTTGGGCTCATTTTCTTAGACATGATGAGATCTTACCTCCGGATTTGTGGAGTGACCTGATGGTATACCTCGGAAGTCACTATTGGAACTCGGAGACGAATAGAGCTAGGTGTTTCGAGTTTGGGCTCATTTTCTTAGTCATGATGAGATCTTTCCTCCGGATTTGTGGAGTGACCTGATGGTATACCTCGGAAGTCACTATTGGAACTCGGAGACGAATAGAGCTAGGTGTTTCGAGTTTGGGCTCATTTTCTTAGTAATGATGAGATCTTACCTCCGGATTTGTGGAGTGACCTGATGGTATACCTCGGAAGTCACTATTGGAACTCGGAGACGAATAGAGCTAGGTGTTTCGAGTTTGGGCTCATTTTCTTAGTCATGATGAGATCTTACCTCCGGATTTGTGGAGTGACCTGATGGTATACCTCGGAAGTCACTATTGGAACTCGGAGACGAATAGAGCTAGGTGTTTCGAGTTTGGGCTCATTTTCTTAGTAATGATGAGATCTTACCTCCGGATTTGTGGAGTGACCTGATGGTATACCTCGGAAGTCACTATTGGAACTCGGAGACGAATAGAGCTAGGTGTTTCGAGTTTGGGCTCATTTTCTTAGTAATGATGAGATCTTACCTCCGGATTTGTGGAGTGACCTGATGGTATACCTCGGAAGTCACTATTGGAACTCGGAGACGAATAGAGCTAGGTGTTTCGAGTTTGGGCTCATTTTCTTAGTCATGATGAGATCTTACCTCCGGATTTGTGGAGTGACCTGATGGTATACCTCGGAAGTCACTATTGGAACTCGGAGACGAATAGAGCTAGGTGTTTCGAGTTTGGGCTCATTTTCTTAGTAATGATGAGATCTTACCTCCGGATTTGTGGAGTGACCTGATGGTATACCTCGGAAGTCACTATTGGAACTCGGAGACGAATAGAGCTAGATGTTTCGAGTTTGGGCTCATTTTCTTAGTCATGATGAGATCTTACCTCCGGATTTGTGGAGTGACCTGATGGTATACCTCGGAAGTCACTATTGGAACTCGGAGACGAATAGAGCTAGGTGTTTCGAGTTTGGGCTCATTTTCTTAGACATGATGAGATCTTACCTCCGGATTTGTGGAGTGACCTGATGGTATACCTCGGAAGTCACTATTGGAACTCGGAGACGAATAGAGCTAGGTGTTTCGAGTTTGGGCTCATTTTCTTAGTCATGATGAGATCTTACCTCCGGATTTGTGGAGTGACCTGATGGTATACCTCGGAAGTCACTATTGGAACTCGGAGACGAATAGAGCTAGGTGTTTCGAGTTTGGGCTCATTTTCTTAGTAATGATGAGATCTTACCTCCGGATTTGTGGAGTGACCTGATGGTATACCTCGGAAGTCACTATTGGAACTCGGAGACGAATAGAGCTAGGTGTTTCGAGTTTGGGCTCATTTTCTTAGTCATGATGAGATCTTACCTCCGGATTTGTGGAGTGACCTGATGGTATACCTCGGAAGTCACTATTGGAACTCGGAGACGAATAGAGCTAGGTGTTTCGAGTTTGGGCTCATTTTCTTAGTCATGATGAGATCTTACCTCCGGATTTGTGGAGTGACCTGATGGTATACCTCGGAAGTCACTATTGGAACTCGGAGACGAATAGAGCTAGGTGTTTCGAGTTTGGGCTCATTTTCTTAGTCATGATGAGATCTTACCTCCGGATTTGTGGAGTGACCTGATGGTATACCTCGGAAGTCACTATTGGAACTCGGAGACGAATAGAGCTAGGTGTTTCGAGTTTGGGCTCATTTTCTTAGTCATGATGAGATCTTACCTCCGGATTTGTGGAGTGACCTGATGGTATACCTCGGAAGTCACTATTGGAACTCGGAGACGAATAGAGCTAGGTGTTTCGAGTTTGGGCTCATTTTCTTAGTAATGATGAGATCTTACCTCCGGATTTGTGGAGTGACCTGATGGTATACCTCGGAAGTCACTATTGGAACTCGGAGACGAATAGAGCTAGGTGTTTCGAGTTTGGGCTCATTTTCTTAGTAATGATGAGATCTTACCTCCGGATTTGTGGAGTGACCTGATGGTATACCTCGGAAGTCACTATTGGAACTCGGAGACGAATAGAGCTAGATGTTTCGAGTTTGGGCTCATTTTCTTAGTCATGATGAGATCTTACCTCCGGATTTGTGGAGTGACCTGATGGTGTACCTCGGAAGCCACTATTGGAACTCGGAGACGAATAGAGCTAGGTGTTTCGAGTTTGGGCTCAATTTCTTAGTCGTGATGAGATCTTACCTCCGGATTTGTGGAGTGACCTGATGGTATACCTCGGAAGTCACTATTGGAACTCGGAGACGAATAGAGCTAGGTGTTTCGAGTTTGGGCTCATTTTCTTAGTCATGATGAGATCTTACCTCCGGATTTGTGAAGTGACCTGATGGTATACCTCGGAAGTCACTATTGGAACTCGGAGACGAATAGAGCTAGCTGTTTCGAGTTCGGGCTCATTTTCTTAGTCATGATGAGATCTTACCTCCAGATTTGTGGAGTGACCTGATGGTATACCTCGGAAGTCACTATTGGAACTCGGAGACGAATAGAGCTAGGTGTTTCAAGTTTGGGCTCATTTTCTTAGTCATGATGAGATCTTACCTCCGGATTTGTGGAGTGACCTGATAGTATACCTCGGAAGCCACTATTGGAACTCGGAGACGAATAGAGCTAGGTTTTTCGAGTTTGAGCTCATTTTCTTAGTCATGATGAGATCTTACCTCCGGATTTGTGGAGTGACCTGATGGTATACCTCGGAAGTCACTATTGGAACTCGGAGACGAATAGAGCTAGGTATTTCGAGTTTGAGCTCATTTTCTTAGTCATGATGAGATGTTACCTCCGGATTCGTGAAGTGACCTGATGGTATACCTCGGATGTCACTATTGGAACTCGGAGACGAATAAAGCTAGCTGTTTCGAGTTCGGGCTCATTTTCTTAGTCATGATGAGATCTTACCTCCGGATTTGTGGAGTGACCTGATGGTATACCTCGGAAGTCACTATTGGAACTTACAAAACGAGCTCAAACTCATAACATCTAACTCTACTCGACTGGAAAGTCCAATAGTGGCTTTTGAAGTATACCTTCAGAGCACTCCAACAAGTTTCAAGGTATAATCTCGTCATAACTAACAAAACGAGCCCAAACTCGAAACACCTAGCTCTATTCGTCTCCAAGTTCCAATAGTGACTTTCGAGGTATACCATCAGGTCACTCCACAAATCCGGAGGTAAGATCTCATCATGACTAAGAAAATGAGCCCAAACTCGAAACACCTAGCTCTATTCGTCTCCGAGTTCCAATAGTGACTTCCGAGGTATACCATCAGGTCACTCCACAAATCCGGAGGTAAGATCTCATCATGACTAAGAAAATGAGCCCAAACTCGAAACACCTAGCTCTATTCGTCTCCGAGTTCCAATAGTGACTTCCGAGGTATACCATCAGGTCACTCCACAAATCCGGAGGTAAGATCTCTTCATGACTAAGAAAATGAGCCCAAACTCGAAACATCTAGCTCTATTCGTCTCCGAGTTCCAATAGTGACTTCTGAGGTATACCATCAGGTCACTCCACAAATCCGGAGGTAAGATCTCATCATTACTAAGAAAATGAGCCCAAACTCGAAACACCTAGCTCTATTCGTCTCTGAGTTCCAGTAGTAGGTTCCAAAGTATGCAATTTCATCAAGTCGGGAGGTAATGTAATGCTATCCTTCTCAGATTATTTTAGTCATAGTAGGAGCTCATAATTTCATAAGCATGGAAATGTTGTTCATTGCCAAGAAGTCATGGTGAAATATTTCATCATCAGACCCTTAGTCTGTAGGCACTGTTCTACTTACTGTATTATTGTCAAGATACATACATATTTAAAAAAAAAACTGTTAAAAAAAAATAGATGACCAAATATAAAATAAAATAAAAATATCAAAGTATCAAAATCAAGTCGATTCACTCATTTTGACGCAGCTGTGTGCGTGTGGGCAGTGTACTTATGTAGTAGTGCAATTTTGATACCTATTCATTTTGCAAAGACGTCCTTAAGGTCAAGTATTAGAAGCGCCAGGATAACCTAACCCGGGGGTATAACTGGAAATGTATGGCACAGCTTTCAAAAACAAAAGTATTTTCTTTCTTTCTTTCAAAAGTGACTAGAAAGAAAGAAAAAACATTTATTTTTGAAAGCTGTGCCACTCATTACCAGTTATACCTACGGGTTAGGTTATCTCGGCACCTCTAATATTTGAGCATTAAAGTCAAAAGACCTCAAATAGAAGAAGCGCCGGAATAAACTGTGTCATGTGTGGCACAACCCGACTAAAAGTTTGACGCTGAAAAATTTTAGATACATTTCGATCTTTGATTGGACAGTTTTGAAAGTGGAACTAAGAACAAAGAACTCAAAACTCTAGTGGGATCGAAGTTAGAATTTATCCGGGTCTATTTAAACATCCAGAGACGTTACTATTGTCCGAATCCGACTAGATGTACACAATTTCATAAGAGTTGTGCCCATGAAATTTTCGTTACTATCTTCTGATATCGTCTAAAGACTAATCTTGAAGCGATATTGGTCCAAGACAACTGGTCCGGTGTGGGTCCGATACTTGCACAAGTGCCCATAGTTCGAGAAAATATTAGAAGATTAAAAATAATTAGTATGACATGCAACTTCAGTTTTTTACTAAGAACTCATGACGTGCAATACCAAACTCTATCATTATCATTCTCCATGTTGCAATTAACTGCATTTGAAGACGTGAATGATTCAGCAATTTTAAAATAAATTCAGCTTTGATTTAATTGTTTTGTTGGTAGATTACGTCATAAAATCGCAATACATTGTAACAGATTGTACAGAAGAGCATCATATTATTGTAGTTTTAAATTCACCTTAATTAGAAATTAACACTGGTTAAGAGATTTCCATAAGCAGAGTTCGGTGAAGCTAGTTAAACATTTTCAGTATTCTGTAGAACTAAGTGCTAAATTCAATTTTGATTTTATTATTTTGGTTTTTTTACATTATAGGCAAGCGCTTGGCAAACACACCTGCTGGAAAGTGATGATGTGGCCTAAGATGGGAGATGTTGCAATCAAAACGAATCTGTGCGTTAATTTTGTTTGTCTCTTTCTTGACTTTAGCGTACAAACTTGCGTGCCGCGTAGACCCTACCGCCCGCCCGGCCCGTAAACAGATTACAGAGAGTATGTGCATGAAAGATAATAGATCCTGAGCAATTCATACGTTAACCTCAAGTGCGGTTTAGTTTCGGCAATGAACTAGATTAGATAATACAACTACACTACTGACAAGTGCTAGAAAATTGTAGGTACAGCGTTACATAAGTTCGTTGTCTTTCAATTAAGTAACAAGATATAGCTATAGCACATCTCTGACACTTCATACAAGCGAATCTACTATCAACAAGGACAGCTTCATACGTAAATCGAGCGGGACAAGGACAACATTTTACATAATACCTTATGTTGGAGGCGCGGAAGGAGTGAGTGTCGCTTCTTTACGTGATAAAAGTTAGTATTCTTCGACTGCTGACCGACGACCTGAAGCCTTGTGGCAGGGAGCGGGTGGATGAGGAAAGCGGAGAGCCGTGTTTGGTGGCGCGCTCTTGGAATATATAATATTATGTCCAGCTGTAGACGCATACAGGCTGATTAAATGGAATTATCTGAATATAGACCGTCTGGTATTAACTTCAGTTGGGTTAGTGACAGACTTTTCACTTAAGTCATAACTAAGCTCATTGTAGCCGTGGTGAAAATTATTTCAATCTTCCATCCAATAAATACTCACTCACTCACTGATAACTAGCGCAAACCCATTGGTTAGAGAATGATGCGAATTTAGTTTCTAAACGATCAGAATCAGTACCAATATTATAATGTTATCAGATAACTAATTAAAACGATATCAAGCTGTTATTGGGGTGTGAAATGGGGAATTTCAACCCATTCTAGATAACAATGCCACAGTGGATATTCCGGACTTGTATTACCTATAACAAGATCTGGATTTACCAAGAAAACAACCAACTGTGTACCGAGGCAAAATGCAGAGAATTTTAGAAAATCTGTCTGTGAATTTCTCGAGAGAAACGTATTTCCTGAATATTTTTCAAAGTTCAGAAATACTTATTAAAAAATATATTTTATTTGGGACCGAAAACACAGAACATAGAAACATACAGAAAAAGATATAGATCACGAATACTTACATAGTCCTTAATAAAATACGGCCTTCCATGAACCGAGAAAACGCCATTTCCTGTCTGGTATCTAAATATATAAAAGGAAAAGCTGACTGACTGACCGACTGACTGACTGAATCATCGCAACACCAGATTAGAACACAATCAAGAGCTAACTTGCTATACTAAAACAATCACCACCGAGATAACATTTTAAAACTTATATGAGCACCTTTGTGAATCTATGCTAATATTTTAAAGAGGTAAAGTTTGTTTGTTTGTAGGGGGTAATCTCTGGAACTACTGGACCGATTTTGAAAATTCTTTCACCAGTAGAAAGCTACATTATTCCTGAGTGACAGAGGCTATATTATTTTATTTTCAAAAAATTAGAGATCCCTACGAAAAATATTAGGCCCTACGAAGCCGGGGCGGGTCGCTAGTGTTCACATACGAGTAAGTTTGCATGCAGCAAGTTTAAAACTGGATACAAGCGCCTCAATAAGTCAAGTTATCAGCAAATAAAACAATAAAACCAAATAAAACATACCCAAACTTGTTTTAATTCAGATAAGCACAATCGCAAAGTTAATTATAACAAAAAGCACTTATCAAGTGATCTCAGATTTATCGAAGTTTGCATAACCTATCCGATATGCTTGGGGCTTTTGACCTAAAATTTGGCATAGTCACGAAACGCATGAGATAACTAAATATTTAGATTAGAATGTACAATTCCATGAAATTCAAACCAATCTAAACTACCTCCCTGGCGCTGTGGTCATGTTAGTGAGAGGTCCCGGGTTCGATTCCCAAAAGGTGTTTCGAATTTTATAATTTCTAAATTTCTGGTCTGGTCTGGTGGGAGGCTTCGGCTGTGGCTAATTACCACCCTTCCGGGAAATCCGTACCGACGAGTGATTAAGCGTTTCAGTACGATGCCGTGTAGAAAATCAAAGGAGTATAAGGATTTGATGAAAAACTATTATATCCCCCTCCAGATTAATCCGCTTCCATCTTAGGCTGCATCATCACTTACCACAGGATAAGATTGCCGCCAGATTGCCGCCAGAAGTACCTACCAACTTTAAGCGATAAGATTTTTTTTTACCCATCAAATATGCAAACACGTCTGCCTATCTTACCCAAAAATCTATGCAAGTTTTTGGGCAAGGTGACAGCAGCTCTCAAAAATCTGTAGACAGTGCTCTATTTAAGGAGTACGCTGCCTGGGGCAAATCTGCCTGTCGAGAGTGACTCTACCATCGCGGATTGAGGATCCTCAGACGTATTTTTATGTAGGTAAATTCTGCTTATGGTGCCCAAATTTTGAGAAATTGTAAAAAATATTATTTGTTAATAGAAACACATTCTGTGAAAATTTTAACTCTCTCCCTATTATGGTTCACGAGATACAGCCCACTGAAAGACAGACGGATTGACAGCGGGCGAACAGCGGAGGCTTAGTAATAGGGTCCTGTTTGCACCCTTCGGGTACGGAACTCTAAAAATCACAAATGGTCGCATTTAGCTTATAAATTATTATTAGTTGGGTCACTGTACTAGTAGAATAATAAATAGTATGTCATTTATGATATCCAGAATGATAACAACTATTGCACAATCTAATATTAATAACATAACATGTTATCGACTTGCAAAAGATGAATTCATCTCTTATCTCTCTATGACATGGCAGAATGTTGATATGAATAGAATCCTATACAGACTGTGACGTCATTGTACATACTAACGGCAGGCCCATTAGTAAATGACTGTGCACTTTTCTCAATACAATGAATCGTCTTATCATGATGGCTGAATTTTTCAATAAGATTTTTGTACCGTGTTATTTGCCTACATTTTTGTGCAAATATGCGCTAATTTTTGCCTACATAGTGGACTGAAATCCGAAAGTTCTTACATTGAGATCCCATTCGTTACTGCTACAGCCTACAAACAATATGTACCTATCAACTGGTAAAAGTTATTAAAAGATCTTTAACAATTGAAGTTATCAGAATGTAAATCAGATTGCTAATGGGAATTCGCTGTTAACCTCAGTTAAATGGGTTCGTTCAATAAAAATTGTAAAGGTTTAAGGTTCACAAACTTGTGTTATTTGACAAACAAGATTATATTAATAACTTTAAGCAAAGATATACCCTAATTGTCGCTATTTTAGAAATAAATTTTATTAATCACTAGCTTATGCCAGCGACTTCGTCCGCGTGGACTACACATAAGCTTTGCGTTGATAGATCAGTCAGTCAGTCCTTTTCCTTCTATATGTATATTTAGATTATCACCATACATTCATTCATTCGAAGCCACTTTTTAACCCCCGACCCAAAAGAGGGGTGTCATAAGGTTGACGTGTGTATCTGTCTGTGGCATCGTAGCTCCTAAACTAATAAACCGATTTTAGTTTATTATTTTTTTGTTTGAAAGGTGGCTTGATCGAGAGTGTTCTTAGCTATAATCTAAGAAAATCGGTTCAGCCGTTTGAAAGTTATCAGCTCTTTTCTAGTTACTGTAACCTTAACTTGTCGGGGGCGTTATAAATTTTTAATTTACACTTGTAGCAAGATTTATAGCTAAATAACTATAAGTTAATCACTTTCCAATTGCAATGACGATGACTTGACAAGTTTATAGCTATTGTCATAATAGGGGCAAATTGCTGATGAATTGCACGAAGCCTAGGACACTAGACGTTGTTTAAAAATAAACTGGATATAATGACGTCACCCTTTTCATCACACTTTGCAATCGATTTTATATACATACCTATGTTTATGCAGCACGTTTGATAAATCCATAGACAAACCATATTACATAACAAAAGCTACTGAGGTAGATAAATCCTGTCCAGTTAGTGATTAAATAGAAATTACAAAGTAAGAGATGGGCAAATAGATACTAAATAATAAAAAACACGTGATACTAACATAATATTATTATGTGCATAAGACATAATGTATATTATTATTTTACTTTCATCATTATCGATGCTTTATGAAGTCATTTACATATACTAAACCGTATTAATGTTATTCAAACAATGAATGAAAACATCGTGATAAAAATATTTAAGTACAGTCCTACAACTCATAAAATATATTGAGTTCAAAAACCTAATTTTAAAAATACGATAAACCTCAAAACACAATGATCACAACAATATTCCTATTTTACTATCCTACTATAGACATTAGACAAAGAAAAAGAAAGATTTTTATTTAAATAACTTTTACAAGGGCTTTTGATCCGATCGATATCCGGATGCCATATTTTTATTTTAGGCGTATTTTAAGGGGTAGACTTTAAGGGTAGAGGGGGTGCATTGTTTAAGGACTTTAGGGGTAGAGTTTAAGTCAGGGCTGGCATTGCTTAGACAAAGTTTTAAAACAGGTGTTTAAATGATGATTTTTATTAAAATAAAGTTTTTAACTGTTTGAAAAATAATTTTTTAAATTGTTTTTTCCAACCCTGAGAAAAGTGAAACTAACATAATACGACTGAAGACACGGCATACGAGTATAATCATAATTTTCCGAATTATCTTCTGTAGGTAAGTTAAGACGGGGGCATTAGCTAATATAGCAAGCTAGTACCTACTTGCTTAATAAAAGATAATGAAAGAGATATCACAATGCCCTTGACACTTCGAAGTGGTTGACATCTTTTGTAGTTTGAAGACATTTCAAGAGGTTGATAACATGAGTGATACGCGTGACTGTCTATATTTTAGTTGTTATTTTTGTAAATTTAAACAGTTTTACTTTTTGTAATTACTTATTAAAAACCGGCCAGACTCACGCACCGAGGTTATTTGTGCTATATAACCTACCTTATACTAAATTACTTAGACTAAATTTCATGGTTCTAGGTCAATGGGAAGTACCCTATAGGATTTCTTGACAGACACGACGGACGGACGGACGGTCGGACGGATATACAGACAGACAACAAAGTGATCCTATACCTATGGGTTCCGTTTTTTCCTTTTGAGGTACGGAAATAAATTATGTCATCACCTTTATAAAAACTGATCCGTAAATATACAAGTAGGTAATTTAAAAAGTTTTTAAAAATACCCAGACCTGCGGTTTGAATTGCATCTTTTATTTTTGATTGTTTCAGATATTTTTCTACCTTTGCATAGCGTACCTCCAGTGTTAAAAATAGTCGACTGACTAGCAGTCAAAACATTTCTTTTGTTGTTGCATTCTGATAATAATATTATCGCAAAGAAACTTAAAAACTTACCTACTTCACAGCCATTTCAGTCCAAAAATACTTTAGCGTGGAATGTGTCATGTATGCAAAGTTTTCATCTGGAAAAAAATATCTTTATTAGATACTCACATAATACAATATTTCAAGATAATTGGGATTATAAAAATAATAAGTCCTAAAATTAATGATCAATGAAAATGTTCTACTGGCCAATTTTCAACTAATATCAAAGTTTTAGTAACCTACTAAAGCAGCAGATTATTTAGAAAATCCAATTGAAAATTATACTCTAGATAATAAAACTTTTTTTTATAAACCACTATTTACTGAAACTAAGCTCTAGTACTTATGTATATATTTACAAAGTAAGTTTAAAGTAAGCACATCTGAAACTATTAACGATTATAATAATAGTTATTCACTTTTCCCCAACTAAAATTGAAAAAATTATATACATTGAGTTTTGATATATTTTAAGGTTTGTAAATATGTTTGGAGTTTGTAATTTGGAGGATGAAACTTAATAAATCAGCTTGTGTTAGGAGTAAAATTAACCACTACTTTTATCACACAAAAAGCGTTGTGAAAAATATATGTAGAGTTATATTCAAAACAGATTAAATGATTGCATGAAGGGCTTTCTATTCTAATCTATTAGCCAGTTGCGCAATGGGCGGAGGAAATAATTTTGCGAAGAGCATCTTGACTCTTGAGCCATTATCCTATGGATTAGAGAGTTCGCCTACAATTGGACAATTGGAGTTTGTAAAGGAGTACCTACTAGAAAGAGGGTCGGCAAATTTGAGGCCTTGATAAGGACATAAGCGTTTTCTTGTATGTACATATTTCCTCCTGAATTCCGGCCACGGCGATCAAATCTCTACGGAGACTAGCCACTTAATTTCGGATACGGAGACCAATCTCTACGGAGACTAGCCAATTAATCTCGGCCACGGCAACCAATCTCTATAGAGACCAGCCAATTGTTTTCAGCCTCGGCGATCAATCTCTACAGAGACTAGCCAATTAATTTCAGCCTTGGCGATCAATCTCTACAGAGACTAGCCAATTAATTTCAGCCTCGGCGATCAATCTCTACAGAGACTAGCCAATTAATTTCAGCCTTGGCGATCAATCTCTACAGAGACTAGCCAATTAATTTCAGCCTCGGCGATCAATCTCTACAGAGACTAGCCAATTAATTTCAGCCTTGGCGATCAATCTCTACAGAGACTAGCCAATTAAATTCAGCCTCGGCGATCAATCTCTACAGAGACTAGCCAATTAATTTCAGCCTCGGCGATCAATCTCTGCAGAGACTAGCCAATTAATTTCAGCCTCGGCGATCAATCTCTACAGAGACTAGCCAATTCATTTCAGCCTCGGCGATCAATCTCTACAGAGACTAGCCAATTCATTTCAGCCTCGGCGATCAATCTCTACAGAGACTAGCCAATTAATTTCAGCCTCGGCGATCAATCTCTACAGAGACTAGCCAATTCATTTCACGTTCTTTGTAAAACGATTTTCGGATTTTTCCCTATTTTTGTACTGTGAGAAGGTCTTGTAGCCAATTCTAGGTTAACGATTAGGTTTTGATCGTTTTGATTTATTTGCGAGTATCAATATTTTATGCAGCATAAGCTTATATCTTAATTGCGGTGACTAGTCACAAGATTAGAAGCTTGGGTTTCTTACAAGTCTGAGGGATTGTAGACGTATTTGATAAATTAATTTTAAGTTGATGTACCACACGTTCCTGAAAAAAAGGGTATATTGATAGACAAACCGGCAGATCGACAGCAAAGTGATCGATAAGGGTACCATTTAACCTTTTTAGGTACTGAACCCTAAATAACTTTATGACAATCCCGAAATTTTCATAAAATCCTGTCACCCTAGCTATAAGTATTTACTATTCGACACCAATAAGCCGCCAGAGGATCACTCGCTTGCCACGTGATCGAAACGTGACGAAAAGCGGAACAATTAGAAATATGATACACTTATCGGCGAGGTTTCCTAATGTAGTGTTTTAGAAACATTGGACTGCAACATGCACCATGCAATTCATGCTCTGTTTTACATCTTCTAGTTATATATTTACTGTACTAGCTACTAACGACTTCTACCGCGTGGATTAAACTTTAAAAAAATCTTTGGGAACTCTTTGATTCTCTGTGATAAAATGTCTATGCCACTCTCTAGGTCTTTAACTATATCAATGCAAATAAAAATACCAATCCGTTGCTCCGTTGCGGCGTGATTGAAGGACAAACCAACAAAAACACACTGGTATTTATAATATTGTAAATTATGAAAATTGCACATTGCATAATATAACAGACCTATTACTTATTATTAGTCAACAGCAATTATTCCTTTTGCCAAAATTATCTTTAATAATAATTTATAATATTATGTACCTATCTATGTACATAATAATAAATGCGAAAGAAACTCTGTCTGTCTTTTATTACCTTTTTGCTCCTAAACTGTTGAATCGATTTAGACAAAATTTTGTAATCTTACTCACGTCATTCTAGGAACAGACATAGGATAGCAACTTTTTGTCACGGAAAATATCTGAGTTCCCTTGAGATTTTAAAAACATACTTAACTACCCAAGGATGAAGTAATGGGCATTAGTTAATGCCAATTCCTTGGCACTAGAAAGCTGAAATTTTGCCCAAAATAATAAGGCTGAATTTTCGAGATTTCGAAATTCCAGCTGAATTTTCACAAATTCCCACATCATCTAGTTTGATTTGTTTTACAAAGAAAAACATAGTACCTAATTAAGTAATAATAGTAGTGATTTAACAATTAAAAATTAAACATTGTAAAGGTAAAATTTTCATGATATATAGTGTGAAACTATGTTAAACCTATGTTAAGCCCATAAGTCATTTGAATTAATTAATCATTCAATTTTGTGACTACGCAGTAAGGTAACCTCTTTAAAACAATGTAAGGGTCAAAGGGGAGTTAGGTATAAAAGAATAACTTTCAATTGCATACTTTCTCATTGAATTATAAACTATCTTCAACTAAAGCTGTGTGTATAAAATAGTCTAGTGGTTAAGATGTCAGCATTTTATTGGGGAGGTTGAGGTTCGATTTGTACATGCAACTCTAACTTTTCAGAGTAATGTGTGTTTAAAGCAATTAAAATTCACTTGCTTTAATGATGAAGGAAGACGTCGTGAGGAAACTTGCATACCTGTGAGTTCTCTATCATGTTCTCAAAGGTGTGTGAACTCTGCCAATCTGCACTGGGCCAGAGCGCGGCAGTCTATGGGCTAAACCCTTCTCATTCTGAGAGACCTGTGCTTAGAGAAGTTCCAACTGGGTCATTAAAAAACCTAAATCTTAATAACTAAACTTCATCATTGTCATCATGATTAATCTTTCGCCGGCTCACAGGTCTCCTTGCAGAATGTGAAGGGTTCTGTATATATAGCGTTTGATTTCAACTGCATCTTTATAATAAAAATCACTAAAGGCTGAACATGCTCTCCAAGGCATTGATAAAAGGAAAATGCAAAGTCAGTCATCAATCCAGATTCCGACTTGAAACAATATGTGACTAGTTCTGTTATTTATATATGTAATTCTGTGTTAGTCTGTATACAATCTAACTAGCCACATTGCTTGCTCAGAGCAATCAACTGATAAGCACTGTTGCAAATAACAACATGTTCCTCAGCAATGTCCGCCCTACGTGTATAACAAATGGTAAAAATAATGTATACATTTAATAACCTCTATATACTAATTCATAGATAGGGTCAGAAAATAATCCACTCATCACTACTTAAATAATAATGTCTAGGAGTCTAGAGACCGAATCAAATTAGCACAGTAAAACTAAGCAAAACTCCTAACCGTTTTTTTAGCTGATGGTAACTATTAATGCATTAACACCCACAATCTCATAGTAACATAGTAAATAATAAAAGGATTCATAATAATACAATACCTCTTCATTGCAGGGCTCTCTTTCATATGCATTTTACAATTAGTATTTAACCACCTCATTTTTAAACATTTTATTGCTGAATTATTTAAATATTACTGAATTATTAATTAGCCCATTTTTCAATCGTTTTCCAAGATTTTCCTTTCCACGAAGACAAAAATACATAAACACCTCAAAATCAAATGACAGTTGACACCATTTTTTTGACAGCACAATGACAAAAGCACAGATCTTAAATCCAACCATAGACAGTGTGGGGTTTTTATACGAGAGGAGGCAAAAATATGATGATATTAGGATGTAAAGTTACGTGTTTGAAGAACATTCGAATGATCCAACCACATTGCATCGTGTGTGATGCACTTTATGATCATTTATTTTCCTCAAGGATTTTCCTTCTTCACACACATGGCGGGAAATTTGAAAAAAAAAAACATGGGCAAAGTATAAAAATGGTAGAATAGAAATAGAAAGTATGTATGAATGGATATTACTATCTAAGATAAGAAATGGATTTCGTCTGTGGGTGGTGGCGTTTGCTGGCGCGCGTGCGGTGCTTTTTTGGGGTTTTATTGTTGTGAGAAGTGGCCGGTTTTTGTGTTCTGCTGGTGTTTATTGGTGGTGCTGGTGGAACTGACTGGGAAGCGCTCTAAAGGGGCGCCGCGTGTATGTCGGCGGGCGCCGGCACAGACGAAGTCCATACTTATACATATAGTTTCCCTAACTTGTGAATAACTACAAACTTGACATTGGCTAATCAGTGTAAAGCCAGACGAGAGAAAAAAAAATTAGTTATTTATTTAGTACATAAATCAAAGAGTCCAAAGTATGGTCCAAAGAGTATGTAATCACTACCGACTACGTCATAAATTACAATCAGCATACGATCAGCCTATTGCTCATACAAGCGATTTTTTAAATCCAGATACATTTTAGATTACAGGGAAGAAATTAACCAAAGAATTGTAATATTTATAATATTTCAACTTTATTAATTTCACACATAACAATTTACAACATAACGATTAACGATACACACACAGCAATTACTTTTGCCATGTTTCCATCAAGCTTTTTCTAGTAGTACAAGTATGAAATAATTATGCAAGCTACACACCATCTAGTATACCAACCATCCAGAGCCATTACATTTATAGTTTACGAATTGCGAAAAACCAAATTAAATTTCAATTTCGCGATTAAACCCGCTTAGTGCACATTAATAGACAAACTTGAAGACAATCACACCTGATGGAAAATGATGATGTGTTTACTTAGATGTATAAATTCACACTTCTTTTAAAGATACCCGTATGTATGTCAATGTTTAATTTTGGGCAGTTTATCCAACATGCATGTTGGGCAAACTGCCCAAAATTGGACACTTAAGAAGTAATGTGAGGAGGCTGGGTAGCCATTTTTGATGACTGTAGTGAAGATAAAAGTTGCTCGTGTATAACACAAGCTTCAAGATTCAACAAAACATTAACTTACCATAACTTCCACTTTGTACTTAATTGTTAACATATTATAAAATTCATTAAAAATATTTTTATAAAAATATATTTTGAGAGACTGTATTGTCTCATCTTTTCCGTTTCAGTGTCTTATTCTCCTTTTTGAGCTTATAAGCTGCATTCATTTTCTGTATATTATCCTTATGTACTTTGTCATGATCAACAATCCTTTTGGGATAATCCTGACCAATAATACAGCCTGCAGCCATTTGTGTTGATTTAGGAGCCTTCCACGGCTCGTAAATAAACTCACTAGGATACTTCTTTAGCTCAGGTACATATTTCCTTATATAAAGACCTTCTTTATCAGTTTTCTTACCAAATGCGATGGGACTGTATACTCTGTAATATTTATAGAAAAATGCTGAAGCAGACAGCCACATCCAATTCCCTGCATTCAAAGACCAATCATAGTCAAGTAGGTAATCTTCAAAAACTTTTGCTCCCTCTTCCCAGGATACCCATAAGTCACCTCTTGTTAGAAAACAGGCAACCATGTGGCGTGCTAAATGGTGGATCCAGCCTTCTTGTTTTAACTGCCTCATTATAGCATCCACGAAAGGGTACCCTGTTCTACCTTCAGCCCACGCTTTTAGATATTCTTCATTCTTTTTCCAAGGTATTTGTGTACATAAAGGATTTCCCACCATCTTGTCAAAGTTCTCAGTGCCGGCACCAGCTGTATAGTAAAATTCTCTCCACATAAGTTGACCTAAGAGAGAAACTGGTGGGGAAGAGTGCTTCATACCACTTTCAACTTCCTTTAGTTTATGATAAAATAATTTAGAAGATAAGCATCCGTGACTTATATATGGGCTTAATACAGTAGTGCTTGGTTCTATACTGTTTGGAGAGGTGTTTGGTTTCTCAAAATTGCAGACCCATTGCTTTTTAGTCATATATGTGTTGAGTCGCTTTAACCCTTCTGTCTCACCTCCAGGGTATTTACATTCATTTAAATCTTCTTCAGTAAACCCCAAATCATCAAGCAAAGATATATCATCATCTTTAGAATCAAATTCTGACCCTTTACAATCCTCAGACACCTGTTTTGTAATTTCTATTGTATCTTTTACTTGAGTGCTAGCAACAAGTGAAAGAAACTTTTGGTAGGTCAATGGAACATTGCCATTATTGTTCCTTAAGGTTGTATTAAAATCATATACAGTATGCTGGACCCTCTTAACCATGAATATGTCCTTTTCTTCACATATTTTCTCTATAACTTCATCTTGTTTAACCAATTCTGGGTCAATATCAACTTGTAAGGTTATGAATTTCACCTGCCACTTCTCAAATAGTTGTGGAAGGCAATCCACAGCCCTTCCCTTGATAATGAACAATCGACTGTTGATTTTACGTAAGTTTGCATCAAGGTCTCGCAAGCTCTGTATTAGAAACTTTAACCTGTTCCTGCCAACTTTATTTTTTATATCTGGGTCTAAAACATACGTTGGCCTCAAAATGTGTTTACGGTTTTCTGCCTGTTGACAAATTAAAGATTTGTTAGTAAAAGAAAACTACTGTACTTATTAAATAAATAAAATACAAAACAAAAAAGTTTGGTTATGTATACTGACTTCGTTTATTGCGTTGCGAAGTGCAAGATTGTCGTGCAAACGCAAATCGAGACGAAACCAATGGAGGACTGATGCTGCTTTCGTCATTATAATACTTATTATGTTTTTTAGAAAATCAATAAAATTATACAAGAAAATAACGAATTTTCAAATTCCCACTCATTCTCAATTTTTTTTGACAAAATATGACATCGATTGATATGTCAAAACGTAGTGACGTAGACTCTGGACATTTTAGACTTTACCATAGATAATCACTCATTAGTACATAAATTATGATGTTGCCATGGTAACCGTTGGAGCGTTTGACAACTGAGAAATGACAACAAATGTGTTGTCACTTCTCAGTTAGCCGATGAGGCTATTAAACCGCGTTTAATAGCCTCATCGGGTGACAGAAGGGCTGGCTCATTTTTTGCGCAACGGATCAGCCTGGCTGTCCAACGCGGAAATGCAGCCAGTATTCTTGGCACCATTCCACGCGGGCATGATTTGTACAGTAATTAGATAAGGCTAGCTTTAAGTTTTATTGTAATATTTTCAATTAAAAAAAAAAAAAAAACAAATGTGACATTTTGTTTAAAAATGAGGATGTGTTTGTAAAGTAGTTTTTTATTTTAATTAAATGAAAGCTAACCATGGAAAAATAAAATGACGAAGAGTGAAAATGTCTGTTGTTTAAATACTGTTAGAAAAATACGGTTATGGTTGACACCGCGCTATGCCTAAACTGATTGAGTTGACTATAGAAATTGAAGTTCAAAAGGTAAAGCCTCCTATCAATAATACACTAGCTGACCCACCCCAGCTTACCTTGTGTAGAATTTGTGATTTGTGAAAGTCCTCTCTTATTTAGGTTCTACGATATATAGAACCCTATATAAAACCTAGGTATTATACGTTTCAAGTTTCTAGATCCAATGCTTTCAGCTGTATGTTTATAATTAACATGTCAATCTCAGAGTCTGCTTTTATAATAAAAACTGTTGATGATGAAGCGCTTCCACTATAAATGGAATCCTCAGCAATGAGGATTTTTTATTTACAAGAGAGAGAAAGGCCTCACCAATGATATGAGTATCTACAGGATTTGTAATAAGTGCTTCAGTGGCCTGAAAAATAAAAGCAAAAAAATAAGTAACTTATTGCAGTCGTAAATTTTATAATAGAATTTTTTTTTTTGTTCTTATTTTAACAATGAGCACTTAAGCGATGATCTGCCATATATGTATACCACTATTCTATATCAAAGGATCTCACATTTAACATTTTTATAATTTTTTTATTGCTTGATAGATTTCGGCTTCACGACAATCATGCTTAAAAAATAGAGTCAGATCTATTTACTGTAAATTAAATATATTTTCAGGTGTCATGCCCCGGGGTGTGGCTATGCCAGGATGGTCGCGTGTCTCTCACCATCTTTGCCTTGGGCACCAGTTACCAGACCTGCTTGCTTCCGCCCTGCTTTCCTCTCGCCTTCAGAGACGTGTTCTACTTCCGTAAAAGATTTCAGGAGAGTTGCGCACTGAATAACATCTGCTGTCTGCTAAGTAAGAAGTATTTTTAACCCCCAACCCAAAAAGATGGGTGTTATAAGTTTGACGTATGTATCTGTGTATCTGTCTGTGGCATCGTAGCTCCTAAACTAATGAACCGATTTTAATTTAGTTTTTTTTTGTTTGAAAGGTGGCTTGATCGATTTATTTTCAAGACACACAGTACTCTATTTCCTGCCACATTGTGTATAGACAATGATAGATGTGAGTTGCAGTAAAGTGCTGTGAGAACTCATAAAATTTCTGAAACTAGCTGATGCCCCGTCCGCATGGACTTAAATTCTCAAAAATCCAGTTTGAACTGTATGATATTTCCGGGATAAAAAGTAGCCGATGTCACTCCCTAGTTCTTAAACAATCTGAATCAAAGGATTTCATTGACATCCTGTAATATTTGAAGAATTCTTCTTGGTGTGCTCGTAATTTTGATCTTTTGGTATAGAATTGACTGTCTGTTAATCTCCAAGTATTGATCCCTTGTCCCCTTACCAAGTTTTGAGCTGGAATCTCAAGGTTGCCATATTTTACAGAGGATGAAACGATATACTGTGAACTGGTGCAGTGGTGCGAGAACTGTGTGACAGGGAATTGTATAATATTAGCTCAGTACCTCGGTGCAATGAACGATGTACTGTTCCCACCTAACATGTGTTCATCAGATGGAGTAGATCTCCTCATGCGGAGATCTAAGGACTTTCCTGTAAGTGTTATTGTATATCCTGATGCCTCATCCTGTATCCTGCAGGGTTTTCATAAATTTATGAGTGAGCGAATTGCAGGTCAAATCCACGCTCTTTTATCATTTACATAATACATGAAATACATTCCTTGCAAGCTATTGAAATTTAAAATAGAACACATTTGCTCTACATTTTTTCAGGGTATCCTGTCACCGAAGATAGAGATCTCAACGAAAGTCCGTATAGATGAAGTATGGAACTCAGGTTGCATGTACAATATGAGCAAGGCAGACCCATGTTACTGTGGACCGAAGGACTTGGACGGCCCACGACAGAAACAAGTTTGCCATTCAGCACAGTACCATAGGTAATGAATATAGGCTTATTTTTTAGGGTTCCAGACCCGAAGGGTGCCAATGGGACCCTATTACTAAGACTCCGCTGTCCGTCCGTCCGTCTGTTTGTCTGTCTGTCTGTCAGCGGGCTGTATCTCCTAAACCCTAATAGGTCGAGAGTTGAAATTGTCACAGAATGTGTATTTATTTCTATTGCCGCTATAACAACAAAAAGGCCGCCATGAAAATAAAAAATTGTTTAAAAGTATTATTTCTTGTAGGATGGTAGGTACATTATGCAAATAAGGAATTGTATTGACTTATCTAGTGTGTAGATAATAATTTGTTGTTATAAAACAAGCACTTCATATGGCCTTAATAATATAATAATCTGACTTCAGAGATGATATAATTAGACAGTAAGCCAACAAAAAAATAGACAAGCAGATACATTTTGTTTCAGAACTTGCCATAAGAACTTGCGGTCTCGATCCAGGTCGCGTTCGCGTTCTATTGGCTCGAGGTCGTGTTGCAGTGTGGAAGCGGACGTCGGCGCCTCTTGCCGCTATCCCAAGTGAGTTGTTACACCTAAATCACTATAATATACTTCATTCATAGTTTAACCTTCCCTTACCCTAACCCTTATTTCATTGAACCTCAGTCCTCTGCACAAATTCTTCCATCGCGGACGTTGCAAGTACAACATATATAAGGTCGACATCAGTGCCAACTACTGGCGCGTCGGTACTCACGAGTACTGTGATTATGACGATGATATGAGGTGTTTATGTAAGGTTTATCTATTTATCAAGCTACTTGATCCCTCATTCCTTTGAATATCAGTCCTCTGTCCAAATCCCGCGTGTCATTGTAGCCGTGTGGCGCAGAGTATAATCTATCTCCATTCTAAATTTCAGCCCAATCCGTCCAGTAGTTTTTGCGTGAAGGAGTAACAAACACACGACACACACACGCACGCACGCACGCACACACACACACACACACACACACACACACACACACACACACACACACACACACACACACACACACACACTTTCGCCTTTATAATATTAGTGTGATTCATCTATTCTAAAAGTAATTTGCACCCTCATTCCTTTGAATGTCAGTCCCCTGTACAAATCCCGCGTGTCAATATCGCCGTGCGTCACCTCGTCTCTGTCCCGAGTACAACGTAATATGTAACGTCGACACCAGTGCCAACTACTGGTGCGGCGATACTCATGCGTGCTGTGATTATGACGATGATATGAGATGTTTATGTAAGGTTTACCCATTCATCAAGTCATTCGCACCCCCATTCCTTTGAATGTCAGTCCCCTGTATAAATCCCGCGTGTCAATATCGCCGTGCGTCACCTCGTCCCTGTCGCGAGTACAATGTATGTAACGCCGACACCAGTGCCAACTACTGGCGCGGTGATACTCGAGTGTTGTGATTATGACAGTGATATGAGGTGTTTATGTAGGGCTTATCAATTTATCAAGATACTTGATCCCTTATTCCTTTGAATCTCTGTCCAAATCCCGCGTGTCATTGTAGCCGTGTGCCGCGAGCCGTCGCCGCGCGCTTCCCTGTCGCGAGTACTACGTATGTAACGTCGACACCAATGCCAACTACTGGCGCGGCGATACTCACGAGTGCTGTGATTATGACGATGATATGAGGTGTTTATGATTCATCTATGTATCAAGTTACTTGATCCCTTATTCCTTTGAATCTCAGTCCCCTGTCCAAATCCCGCGTGTCGTTGTCGCCGTGCGCCGCGAGCCGGCGCCGCGCGCGTCCCTGTCGCGAGTACAACGTGTATCCCGTCGACACCGGTGCCAACCACTGGCGCGGCGTTACTCATGATGGGTGTGATTATGACGATGATGATAATATGAGGTGAAACTGTAACCTTGTCACTGTTCTTATGTAGATTAATTTAGTAATTAATTAACATTATTGGGTTTTTGAGTTGTTATTTGTTTAAATCTGTAGAATCTAAATCTTAAATTCGTAGAATTTCTCGATCTCTTAGTCGATAAATAATTATATCTTACCCTTTAGTTGCATTATTTAGTTTATTTGTAGACAAAAGTAAGTCCAATAAAAATAAAATACCTATTATGTAAATAATAATTAGTTAAATTCGCTTTGTAGACTTTGATTTATTGGGTTTTGTTAATATTTCTTGAGTGTCTATTATGTACAAATCAATGTGCGTCTGTCTGTCTATTCATTATCTATGCATTTGCGCATTGATTATTACTATCCAATTGAGTTAAAACTTTGTACAGTTGTTATTGGCAATTGAATGAAGCTTTGAACTATACACAGTAAGTGGCGTGCGAGTCGTATTTGAATGCATGCCGGGCAGCAGCTAAAATAAATTAACATTTGCAGGGGCAACGATTCGGTTAACATAAATTCATCAACGAAAGATGAAAGACTGCAAAAGCTTCTACTCGAAAGCCGTTACATAGACCAAGATGTTTACAACAATGAGTGCACGCCGCGAACCAACAAGAAAACCAAACTGACTCCTTGTGTGTGTGAAATATGCAGGAAGTATCATGAATTGTTTCATAATAATACTGAGGAAAGCTGACTGCCATATTAAGGTTAGTTAGAATTTTTTAGTAAAATTGTAAACAAAATATTTATACTTGAACAAAAAAAATCCGTTATTTCGATGTTGTAATAAAAATTGTTTTTGTCGGCAAATAAGATTTTTTTTCTTGTAATTTATAATGTAATTTATTATATGATTTAAATTAAATAAATTATACAAGGTAATAATAAATCAATCACAGGTAATTGTACGGGTACTTAAGTTTTATTCTAGAATTCTGAATGTAAATTAATTAAAATATGAATTCAATTTTTTTTTACAAATACTAAAATGTTAGTTTTGTGTTATGTAATTAAATTTTAAATTATACCTATTTATTTATTTAATCGTATTGTTTAAATATTAGATGAATTTTCTAAAATTATGGTATACTTACTTATTGTTAAAATCATGTTAATAAGAATTTTGAGAGACTTTGTTATTTTTATTATTGTAATAAATCCAACTGTTTCTAGATTTGGTATACCTATGGATGAAATAAAACAATTAAACCACATTAAATCTATGTTTATTTGATATTTTTTTAATTGTTGTAAGCAAAAGGTAACTTAATAATAATATTTTCTAATATTATGGCTCGTCTTTTATATTTAAGTGATTAATAAATTAATTACTAAGAATTAACTAATTTTATTAATAAATAACTGACTTCAAAAAAATTTTCATTATTAGTTGTGCTAATTCGCTGTACTCAAAACTAACTAAATTTTTTAGTTTAGTTTTGACCTTTAGTTTTTCTGGTCTGAAAGAAAGTGTCACAACTTTTAAACCTGACAACTAATTTTAGTTAAGTTTTGTGTACAACCATATTGGCTCTTCCTGAACGATTAATTTTATGAGCATTATCCAAAGGCAGTGTTATTTAATAATAATAAAATTATTATTAACCAATTTTTAATTCGGTCTTAAAATATTTACAAAAGATTAAACTATCAAACAAAAACAGTATTTGTGAACTTTTTTAATTTTTAAAACCAGATGAACTTTTTAAAATCGATTTTATTTCAGTTTGTGTTTGGACCATTTTACAATTTTATGAACTGCTGACATAAAAATAAAAATGCTTAGTGAAATTCATTGCATTGCAACTAAAACTTAAAAAGTTAAATAGTTTAAACTATTTCGTTTTGATATTAAATTAAAAATAACGAAAAAGCATAAACCTAATATTGTGATACTCAACTTATTACTTTAATAGACACCGTTTTGCATTCCTATTGTACATAAAATAAAAATATTTATACAATTAAAAACCATTAATGCCTAGATACATGCATTAATTTATCATAAATAAAGAAAATATTACGTAAATATTATTATGGACGGAAGACATGTTGAATTCAGCCTTCTTAATTTATTATTATGACTAAGTATACTTAAATTATGAAATAATTTTGTACATTGATAATAACATTATAGTTGAGTCAAAGTAATGCGAGAGGGAAACTAAAATTAGTCAAAATGAACTAAAATCAGTTTTTGTTTTATGTTTACATAGCCGTAAGCGAACCTGATAAATATCATTTTTAATAATAATATTTAGTTTTAATTAAACTGTTAACTGCTACATGTTTCGCACTACGATGACTCAAAAAATTTAACTAAAACTATTTTCTAAAATCGCAAAATATCCTTCAAAAACACGCATTTGTCTCTAGCATACGAGATTTCTAGTACATTCAAAAGATTCTATTAAGCACTACAATTAAGTCTACAAGACGCAATAACTTAACTAAAAAAATCTTAGTTTGTAGTGAATCAAAAATGCAGTTATGCTGTGAGACTGACTTTAAAAATGGTTTTTAAAGTAAAAATATGTATTCGAAAGTATAATAAAATCACTAACACTGAATTGAGATAGTTGACTAAAATATTAAGTTTAAAAAAAATACATTCCATTCTGATAAAATTAAAACATTTACGAAATACGATAACTTCATACAAACGTATTTCATTTTCAAAACTACAGAGTAAAAAATCTCAAACTTTCAATCGTGCTTTTATCAGCCAATCATAGAAATAAATCAAATTATTCTATTAAATGTTTAAAATTCCTCTCTTCCTTAATAACATATAGAAAGGCATTAAAATTGGCTATAATTTCTCTAAAAATGATAATTATAGGTATATCTGTCAACTACCGAATTTCAGAAATGAGCACCAAAAATCAGAGAAATCAAGAAGAGCTGTTACGCACTCATCCGATCCGAATCCGTGAAAATACGGATATAAAAAACTCGGACCAAATTCGGATACCTATTGCTTACGCATTAATCCGATCTCATCTTTGACATATCACGTCATATGTCCGATTTTAATCCGAGGCACATCCGAGATGTTCTGATGAGAAATATGATCGGATGAGAAATATCGGATGTAGTTCGTAAGCCACTATACAAATGGTTCTATAACTACTTCAGAACGTATTTTCACGGGCTCGGGTCGGATGAGTGCGTAATCGCCCTAAAAGCTCGTTCACACAGGCTGCGTAAGCGTAGACGTAGCGCTTACCATTGCATCGTAATGTATGGAACTGTATGAAACATGGCATACCGCTTGCGTGGCATGAACGTTCACGTAGACGTAATGCGTGCAGTTACATCTATGCTGTATATGCAATTGGTGTGAATCGGCCTTAAATGTTTGAATGAACAGCACCACATCTATGGAGTATTAACAGTTACTTTATATCCTTTTTTCAAAGACTTCTCCTTACTCCTAACATACTTCGTACAGTCGAATACGAAAGCTAACATTGCGACTAGAGCGAAAACTGCGTAGAAAATTGCCAAAGCTATTAGGAACGAGTCTTCAGTAGATTCCCATAGTTTGTTGGATCGTAGGTAGTCGATGTTGGATAAAACTTGTGTGCCGTTCGGTGGTGGACACGGTGATTGTATGATTATGTCTAGATGCTGCCTCTGGAATTAAAAGATAGGTAGGTCAGATTATTTAAATAAGCCAGATACCTCGAGAGACTTTGACTGCAACAAAAAAAAACCCCATTTAAAATCTAAACAACATAATAAATTGAATAACATATAGACCCTAAGTCCATGAGTTCACAAATCAATCCCAAAAATATTTAATGACTTATAAGCGTATTTCCATTGAATAGGAAATATTTAAATAAAAAATATCACCAGCGTTAAAAAAAATTTTTTTTTAATTCACTATAGGCAAGCGTTCACACCGCGTGTGCGTAATTCACACCTGATGGAAAGTGATGATGTGGTCTAAGATGGGACGCGTTTACCTAGGAGGTGCCTATTCACTCTTGTTTTAAAGATACCCGGATTGTATTTGGTAGGAAACACAGATCGCGGAAGAGTATTCCAAACCTTAGCCATGCGTATGAGGAATGATGACGCAAAACATTTTATTTCAATTCTAGTGATAATTTCACAAACCTGTTTATTTGTACACCTCAGATCTTTGCTTATGCTGCTCTTCAGAGCTATTTCACTCAATTCCCTCCTCAATATCTCTGGCAAGGCCCATCTAGATGGCGACGCAAACTCCAACCACTTGACATAAGAGGGCAAGTCCTGCTGATGTAGCATCACTCCATTTACTAGGGTTGAGAGTAAGAGGCAGAAACCAGCTATAATTGAGGCGGTTTTCTCCATTGGCACTAGGAATATCGCTGCACGACACAGCATTTGTATGCTTATTAGGTATAGCAGCATGTAACCTGAAAATTTAATGTATTTAATAGCACAGGCCACACCTAATAGCGATGATAGTGGTTAAGACGTCGGTTAACTAGTCGTAGTCGGGGAGTTCAAGCCTCAACCGCGACGCGCAGCTGAGTCCCTATGAAAAAGGACTCCGGATGGGTTCGAAACTAGTCGGGCCTACGTCGACTAAATATCCTCAATAGCTCAACGGTCATAGGAGCGTTCAAACCCCACCCGTTGTACTATTGTCGTACCCACTCCTAGCACAAGCTTAACGCTTAGTTGGAGGGCAAAGGGGAATGTTAGTCATGATTAAAATGACTAATATTCTTTAAAAATAAAGTGAGTATAGCCGTAACAATCTATACTTATAATGGAAATTACTCACGATAGTTTAAACGTTAAAAAATCGCATAAGCATACCTAAATAAATGTAGAATCCGTCGAACGATGCCGGAGACTGCGCATACAAGCCGCTCATGGCGTAGCTCGGAACTAAATACGCTAACCACGTCAATATCGCCGACCATACTTCCAAGAATTGCTGGAAAATAAAAAAAACTTGATAAATATATACACGAAATTGTCAAAATATCATTGCCTTGCAATATCACTGTAGTGTCCCCGTGACATTATAATGACACTAAAACCAGACCGTTAAATTGTAAGAATTAAAGTCGATTGACAATCTACCGTTTAATTATAATACCACTAGTGAGATTGTAATATCACGGCTTTGACAATATACCTGCAACATCTCTACTTACATCAAACAATATGAACATAGTCCTAGAGTACAGGCCGACAGCGACGTCCCTCTCCACGTGTCGCCGCATCGAGCTCGCCTCCCGCGCGCTCAGCCACAGCAGTATGGGCCACGCGGACAGGCACATGACTGCGTAGTGGAAGCCGATGCGGTCGTTCTGGGTTAGCTATGAAAGGTAATAATCATATTTTTATCAGTGAAAGATTCCTTAAGCTCGATTCACACTGGGATGGCTGCAGCTGGCAGCGACGCGACGAGCACTTTCAGTTTAAAATAAGATTAAACTTTATATACACACGTAAAAGACCAGTATCCCCGCCGCCCGTGGTGCCTCGAGCAGCCGCATGGTCGCCTTCTCTTCTTCTCTCGTTCTGTTTCATACTTTTTCTTTTTAGAAAGTTATATAATAACCAACGAGTTTCCTTGCCAAATGTAGAATTAAGCTTTACTGTCTACAATTTCCAAATAATCCTTATATTGTTTTTAACTGTAGATATACAGTGCAGAGAAACATTTACCTTAGCGTCTGTAGTTGGTAGATCCCAGAATATAGTTCCAGTGACGAGAGAAATAACCGCTGCTATTATCACTCTGGTGATTACATTCGATAATGTAGTCATTTGGGTGTACAGCAAACTTTTTCTGAAACAACAAGTCTGAGATTACATTTCACAATGGTTTTCACAATTGAAACGCATCATCATCACTATTAACATGGCCCATCCGTTTAACCGATTTATATGAAATTTGGTACAGAGGTAACTTGCATCTCGGAAACTGACATTGGCAACTTTTTATCCCGGAAAGTTTTATTTAATTTTTTTTATTCACTATAGGCAAGCGCTTGACCACAATCACACCTGATGGAAAGTGATGATGCGGTCTACGATGGGACGCGTTTACCTAGAAGGAGCCTATTCACTCTTGGTTTAAAGATACCCGGATTGTAATTGGTAGGAAACACAGATCGCGGAAGAGTATTCCAAACCTTAGCCATGCGTATGAGGAACGAAGACGCAAAACGTTTTGTGCGTGTGGATGGAATGTCGACGACATATAAGGATGGAAACTCGCCCGACGTCTTGCGGTTCGGTGGTAAAAATAAAATGAGTCAAAGAGTTTTAAAAATTTTCAAAAACCTAGTAAATCCACGCGGACGAAGTCACGGGCATCATCTAGTCGAAACAAAATTTTAAACTTACTCGATCAATGCAAACGCCTGTAGGAACACATTCGGTCGTGTGACCGGTGCGGGTAAGGGCACCGGCGGGGGAGGCTCGGGCGCGGACTGCGCTCCGGCGAACACGCCCGCCAGTGCTTCTATACGACCCGATGACTCCAACATGGCGGCCGCTGATAGGTCGTCCAATGTCACGAGATCCACTGGAAAGATAACAAGTATGTTATAGAAGAAAGCTGAATAACTAACCATTGGCTTTTATGTGGAAAGAGCATGAAACGAATTCTTTGCGACCAGTGCGTTCGTCGACATATCTTTTTAGGTTTACACTTGGTTTACACAAAACGCATTTCAAAATTTGTAAGAATCTGGGAGTATTGTCCTATCCCAAGAAAATCCTTAGCATTATGTGATAAATGGAAGGGGTAACGAATCTCAGGAATGATGAATAAATACGTCACAGAGAGAAAAATAGTAAACAAAAAGTTTCTTAATAATACTACTATCCAAGAAGAACAAATATAGAAACAAAGGATAAAGTTTATTAAATATTGGTGAGTTGCTATTAAAAGTAGGTACATTGAAGTGCAAACTCGCTCAAGAAAATAGCAACCTTCTTTTGAACATTGAAACCTAACAATCTATTTAGTAATAGATATTGGAATAATTGGAAGTAATGTAAATACTCACGATAATAATCAGAAGGATTCTTAAAAGCAGGGCACGGGTAATCTATTGAGGCAAAATATGGCAACATATCCCTTCTATATCCGCTGAACATCGTTCGGCCAGCCGATATTAGAACAACCTGAAATAAATATTAAATTCATTTAGATTAAACAGAAAATTGCAACAGAATGAAAAGTTCAGCAAAGCTTCTCAAAGGTCTGTTGTACTTAGTCGAAATTCCACGGACATGTACAACACGGTATGCTTCCTCGTTCCTAAGATATAGAATGCCCTCTGGCTTGAATTTTCCTCTCCACTTTTTAATATAGGTACCTACTTTCAAACTAAAAGTGAATAGACATCTTCGAGGCAAGCGTGCTCCACTTTAGACTGCATCATCACTTGCCAGCAAGTTGAATTGGGGCCGAGCGCTAGCCTATATATTAAAAAAAAAAAACTTGGTATAGACATCTTCGAGGCCAGCGCGTTCCACTTTAGACTGCATCACTTGCATGCAAGTCTGATTCCAGTCAAGTGCTGGTCTATAAGTTAAAAAAGATCTTAGTAAAAATATGCCAGAGATATGAATTCTTGCAAAAAATTACCTTAGTTAACATCGCGAAAATTTCATAAGTAGGCGGGTGTAAGGACATAATGACAACTCGGCCGGTGCTCGCCCAGTTTCTCAGATACTCCACTAAGAAGAACGTATCAAAAATGTCCATCTCCTTAGTGGGTTGGTCCAGGATCAGAACTGCCATGTCCAGTAAAAGTTGGCACGCTACATTCAACCGCCTAATCTCTGATCGGGTTAGGCGTCCTACGTTCGTATCTCGTACTTGTTCTAATCCTAATTCTTCAATTAGCAAGTTTATCTGAAAATAGAGATGAACTGAAATAATAACGGATTTTACGTCCTACAATTCTAGGTAGGTAGGTATAGAAACATCTTCCATTATCAGGAATGCCATCTATCTTTTGATGGTTAATCGCTTATTACGGTTCTTGATAATATGAAATTATTGAAAATCTGCTTTTATGCCTTTTATATCTTAGAAGAAATTAGAAGTCCTCTCCTGTAAATATACACGATCAAATACATATGATATTGGGGATGCCTCGCAATTAATGTGAACAGGACTACAGAATAACAAAAAATATACGCCGAATTAAGAACCTCCGTCTTTTGGGAAGTTGGTTAAAAAAGTTCTCAAACTCCCAAATATTCAAAACGTTTACCCTATCTCTCTAATTATTATCCATCTTCATTATCCTTCTTTTTGGAAAGTTGGTTTAAAAAAGTTGTCAGACTACAAATTTTCAAAACGTTTACCCGATCTCTATCATCCATCTTCATTTGGTTGTTATTGTGCCTCGGCTTCCGCAGCGCGGCGTGGAACCTCAGCGTGTGCTCAACGGTCATGGCTGGACATAGCGACGTGTCCTTCCGTACATACGCCGCTACTTTGCGTAAGGTGGACGACGCGACTGGCTGACCGTTGAGGACTATATCTCCTGTTAGTTTCTATGGAGAAAAGATAACAGTGATATATTTAACTTACTAGTAAACTCCTAACTACAAGTACAAAGTCCTGAAAAGCCGGCAACATATCGGCGGTACCTCTGGTGCTGCAAATGTTAATTGGTAATCGTTTAACATTAGGTGATCAGCCTGCTCGTTTGCTCGCTATTTTATAAGATCAAAAAAAAAATAGATGCAGAACCATACAGAAAATCATATCGATCCATTGCTACATGATTGAAGGACAAACCAATAAACACAAATACCTACACTTTCGCTTCACTTTTCATTTATTTTATAGTGATAACATATTGTAGGTACAATTGTAGGTAGTTAGGTACTGATGTCGTGAGACATAACTTTCCTTATTATTATTATACATTCAATGAAAAGGAAAGTTGTAATGTATGGAATAGGAAACTAGGAGTGAGGTCACGCATGCCACAATCGGGAGATTATGTAGAGACAAGACAAGAGAAATTCGATACTTTCACGCAATAATGTAATTGACAAATAAATGATTCTCATTCTGATGGCAATGAAATTTTAGAGTATTCGCGTCATTTTCTTATCAATGTAATAAGAAAATTATAAACAAACTTTTTTTAATTTAAAACTGACAGAAAGAAGTGTTTTTGTAAAGTACCTAGTTACTACATTTAAAAGTTATTAATTTATATAATTCATTCCGTCTATTTTAGCGATATTAAAAAGAAAAAGATGCAGACACTCCAAGTTTAATTTAGAGAAATGCATCAGAATCGACGCCAATTTCATGTTTACCTTTCTGGCTCCAGCTAGTACATCCAACAGCCCGGTGGCTTCAGGTTGTGACGTTGCTAACACAGCTAATATTTCCCCGGATTTCACTTCAAAACTTAACCCTGATACCAGTAACGTTGACTTGTTTTCGGGCGACGTGATTTCTAAGCTATTAACCTGAAATATTAATGGGAAAAATTCATTATAATTACTTTAAAATACCTAGGAAGGTATTTATAATCTCACTAAAATTCAATAAAAAAGATCAGAAGCTGCAAAGAAGGTGATAAAATTCGGGATTATAATATCAAATCACTTTCTATTTTTTATCCGACGACGCAAACGAATAGGTACCTATGCATAATGATGAGTTCCATTATGAATATCATTGAGCAAGAAACAGTTAAAAATTATTTTGCTATAATCCGCCAACAGATGAACAGAATATCATTGATGTTGGAGGAATTTTCTGTAAATATTCTACCCACACTTGATTGCTTTAAAGATTACTGTCAAAAGCTGTCCAATATACTCTTCCTCCAAGAACAAAATCTTAAGAGAAGTAACCGTTCTAACAGCGCTTTCCAAACAGACTTCTCTTAATACGAGCTATTAGTTTTAGATTACTGTCAAAAGCTATCCAATATTCTCTTCAAAAGCTTTTCTTGGAGGAATCCAAGATCAAAATCTTAAGAGAAGTAACTCTAGTAACAGCGCTTTCTTCATTACAGACGTCTCTTAATAACAGCTATTAGTTTTAGATTACTGTCAAAAGCTATCCAATATTCTCTTCAAAAGCTTTTCTTGGAGGAATCCAAGATCAAAATCTTAAGAGAAGTAACTCTAGTAACAGCGCTTTCTTCATTACAGACGTCTCTTAATAACAGCTATTAGGTTTAGGATACTTCACTTACGTAATAGTTGGGATAGATATACGCTGAATGCGTGTATCCATCTAAATGGTCTCCTGGTCTGAGAGTGGAATGTTTCCTGGACTGCGCCACCGACATGTGGCTTCCGGCTTTAGACATCCGTCCACCGAGATGGGATGAAGGCATGAGGTAGCTGAAATGAAGGAATTTTATTAGTCCTATCAATACTACGAAGTTTTATATGCTCCAGTCTATTACCGAATCATCAATCGTGATTTCTTTTCTTCTACTTGAGTTAGGAATGGCAATAGTCAACCCGGTGTACATTTCAGATATCGCTGAGTTATAATGAAGTTTTTTAATTTTAATGTGCTGCTTTGTCCATACTAAACGAGTATACATCCATACTATATATGAATGCAAAAGTGTGTCGGTCTGTCTGTTACCTTTCACAGCCTATCCGTTAAACCATTTACAATACCTTTCAAAGATTTCCTATGAGATTTCAAAAACCCAAATCCACAAGGATGAAGTCGCATTTTATTAGTAGCTTTAATATAAATCATAATATTTCCCCCTCAAGTACGTACTTCGGTCACATTAGAAGGAAGAACGCCAGCAATATTGAAAAAACATGGTCACTGGTAAGATCGAAGGAAAGAGACTCCGTGGATGTAGCCCGAGACAAGACGATACACCTATCTGCGATGCAATCCACGCGGCAAGAAATAGGGAGCAATGGAGGAACATTGTAGCAAAGATGGCATCTAAAGGGAGCCACGATCCTCAAACTGAGGAAACGACGCAGGAAGAAGAAATCATAATTACCTTTGATGATCATTGTCCGGGACATAATCCGCAACGCTGTTTCTTCTATTGTTGTATGATCTATGGGGTCTAGCGTCAATGCCGAGGAGGTTTGCTTCACTGTTCGACTTGTGCCTCGAATTGGTCCAGTGTGACTCTCTTCCGTGTATACCGGCTTGATGCATCGCAACCAACGGCACTCCTGTTGCATGCTGAAGGAAAAAAGTGTTAGATCGTATATTTCGACCTAAGCCCTAGAGCCCTAGACCAAAACTATTTCAACTCAAAATTCTTCCTTTTCGGAAAAACTGTGGTATCTATGCTATAATTACCTACCTAACTAATATTCCAAGTACCTACGACAATTCCTCCTAAATCTTTTCTTACTATACTTAATTTTAACATATTTTGTATGTATTTGGAGATCATAAAAAACGGTGTTTCTTGTTTTTGAAAAATGTGTTTTGTGGGGTACGAAATTCAAGTAGTTCTTACAACTTCTTTGTTTCTGTTCTACTTTGGCATAAAAATTCGCTAGACACAGAAAAGAACAACGCCCTTGTTCTTATAAATCATGTCAATTACTATCGGCGACTATCAATGATATACTCAGCTTATGATTTTTCTTTCTCCATTAACTTCTAACCTTCCAGAACGTTGCTTACGTTTTCTAGAAAGTTCATTAAATGTATTGACTGTCGTGAAAAATCTAATAAGTACTTAATGGTAGATCATTTTTGGCTTGATTTAAAAATAAAACTGAAAGACAAACCTGATAAGAAGGGTGTAGGTTCTGCATTCTGAAGTCAGGATCTGATCGGTATTTTCGGCTGTATTTGTAATTCGTTGACGTCTCATTGTCCGAACTATCGTAGCCAGAAGACGTCTCACGAACTCCTCGACTTTGTCTTTGAATTCTGGAACACGTTCAAAGGGTTGCAGATATAATGAAGTTACCTACGCGTGAATCAAGAGTTTAGCAGTAGGTATATTTTCAGCCTGGTGGAGCTTTGAGTAAAACATTTCCTATCAGGTAAGTTAGAAGCATTTATTTGTACACCTAACTTATCGATGGGATGAGACAGATCTTTACTTACTGTCGTGGTGATCGAGAGAGAAATAAGACGGATTTTTCGATTTATTTTAATTACACATTTTTGGAATGTTCGTCCAACGATCTTTTTTCCGATAAGTATGTGTTTCATGCCAACCATGTCAATTAAGTGTACCTACACTATAGGTTTTTGCACAGAGCTAAAATATTATCACAAAAGTCAAAACTGTAAGTGCCTTTTCTGACTTACTATAGCTACTGCTATCTCAATTACCACGGCAGGGTCGTAAGAGCACGAATCAAATTAATATAGCACATGAAAAGAACTCATTTAAATACGTGCTCGTATAAAACAAAGAGCAATTGCTCTTGAGTAGAACCTTGGTACAGATTTCATTCCACTTCCAATCGATGTCTTCGGTTTGGGTGTTCCTGATCTTTGCGAGCCGTTGTGGTTAGGTGGAAACACGCGAGGTAGGCCGAATTTAAGATACGTGTACATGTTGGAACCGAGGGCTGACCTGAAAAAAGAATTCGTTGTTCATTAGCATGTAATTGCTTGTTAAAAATCTATTAAAGTGTGCTCCCTAAAAAATTATGTAGGTATATGTTAAAAATTGGTGCCGCAGCTCGCTCCAGCAATGCGTGGGACTGCAATTACTACTTATACATGGCATAGGTGTGCTTTAGTACCTAATTTTATATTTGAAAAGAGCAACCGCCGAGTTTCTTACTGGTACTTCTCGGCAGAAAGGGTGCTTCGAACCAGTTCGATTCTTTTGGCCATTCAAAAGCACTTGTAAAAGTTTATGTGAATATTTTTTCTTTTCTATGTAATATAATACTTTCTAATATAAAAGGTTACGTACTTAGGTCCATATCTAGGATGTGAAAGGATTGATTGAACGGTGGTGTCACGAAGTTGGAAGTTTCCATATGGCAGAGGACTCTTATCAGTGCTGCCCAGGGCACTGTCAGTGAAGTCAGAATTCAGGTTTTGCCTGCGAACGAAAGTCCAGGATGCATATTTTGTTGAAGATGCTTTAAATAAAACAAATATCAAATTGCACTAATCGCAACTAATTAATTTACTGCAATTGCTTGATGAGGAGTTACTTCTGTCTCGCAAGATATTCAACTTAAATGACGGTACGGTACGTCCGAAAAATACAATAGTAGGTAGAATAACGTCGCCAAAAATTGGTGACAGCTATGTACTTGTGGCGAAAGATTTATCGAAATTATAGACATGTAGTCTATAATTTTCATCATTTTGGTATGGTTGTCTCTAGTAGGTTGTAAAAACTATCACTGGTGACAGAAGAGCTGGATAAATTTTTACGCAAAGGATCATTATGCAACGCAGAAATGCAAACAATATTCATTCTCATTGGTATCATTCCAATTTCTAAGCGGTTATAATTTACACAGTAATTAGTTAAGGCTGAGATTTAAATATTGTAACATTTTCAATAAAAAAAATTATCAAGTGCGGGTTGGACTCGCCCACAATGGGTTCCGAACCGTTGCACAAAAAAGAATACTTAATTATTTTTTATTTTCATTGCGGCCATTTTGATTTTTTTATAGCGGCAATAGAAAAACTGTTTCTGTAAAAATTCCTGTTACGGTTCACGAGATACAGCCCACTGACAGACAGACGGGCAGACAGCAAAGGCTTAGTAATAGGGTTCCGTTGGCACTCTTCGAGTATGGAACCCTTGGAAGTATCTATCACTCAGAGAATACTGATCACCTGTATATAGACCAGGCATGCAGATCTTCAGAGTGCATGCCGCGTGGGTCATGCTGATGCATCATTGGGTGAGCGGGCACGGAGTAGCGCCGCTCGCCGCCCAGCGCCGACTGCGACATGGTGGCTCACTGAAATTACAGAAAATGTTGGATTGAGTTGGCCAGACAACCCAAGAGAGTGTTTTGAGGCCATAAAAAGGGAGAACCGAACCCTTTGCCTGACTTGGCAACTCGAGACAGAATGCCTGGGCGTTGCGAGTCTCGTGCAACTTTCAGCTAGTTTCTATTGTATCAAGGTATTTAGGTAAGGTTACGATCTCGCTAACGATCTGAAGTATTCTGTAATTTTTTTTTTAAGTATATTAGCCATGGTAATCATGACTTCCCCTCCAATCAAGCGTAAAGCTTGTGCCAGGAGTGGGTACGACAATAGTGCAACGGGTGAGGTTTGAACCGCTGACCTTTCGGAGTTCAGTCCGCTCCTCAACCGTTAAGCTATAGAAGCTCTAATTATAGGTAATTAGATATCTATATTTATTATCGCATAATAATCAAAAAATAAAGATCATCAGAATAATAAAACCCCGTAAAACAGACGCGAAGATGCCTTGTTACCTAGGTACGTGATTTATCACCTCTAACATCATCTTTAAATCTGTCATATCCCCTAAAGCAAGATAACACTGTACAGTGTACACACAAGGTAAAACCGGTCAAGTGCGACTCGGACTCGCATGAGAAGGGTTCCGTACCATGTACGATGTAATGTAATGTAGATGTTTATGTAGAACTCTGCAAGTTAATAACGGTCTACGCCATCTAGATGTGTTTTAGCGAATTAAATTTTTTGTGAACACATTTTAATTTTTTTATGTGATATAACCACAAATTCGTTTTCGGATTTTGTCCTTTACTTGTGCTATAAGACCTACCTACCTGCCAAATTTCATGATACTAGGTCAACGGGAAGCAACCTATAGGCTTTCTTGACAGACACCACAGACAGACAGACAGACAACAAAGTAGTTCTATAAGAGTTCCGTTTCTCCTTTTGAGGCACGGAACCCTAAAAACAGCTAAACGAAAACATATCTTCAAAAAAACAAAGGTTTAAGATTACTCACGTGTGTCATCCCATAAAATATGTCTGAAGACTGTTGGTACACACTAGTCGCCACTTTGTAAACATCCTTGTATTTCATGTCATCTGTAACAAGCAAAATTATCAGTTATCTTTTGAAACCGTGATCCTCCATCATCATCGTCTTGACTAGAACTGTGCGTCTGACAAGTGCATGGATGTGTGAGATAACTGATATATCAAATAGGTCAATAGTGTTGGCCATACACGATCCAGTTACCGTCAAGTTTGCAGCTAACTTGAAGCGGCGTCCAGTAAATTTGGCGGTGTATAGAGTGAGCTATCAGTGGGTATAATGTTAATGCAAGTTGAAGCCAACCCCGCGCTATTCGTTGCGGACGGGGTATAAGACTGCGCAAACAAGAACATCAGAGCATTTAATTTAAAGAAAGAGAAGAAAAACGTTTATTTCTTAAATTGTGCCACTCATCACATGTTATACATAAGAGTTTGTTATCTCGGTGATACACTTTGGCATCCAATTTGCCATCACCTAGGTGATGTTCATCCAGTTAGATAAATATGGTTCCAATGGAATGGCGATCTGGCACTGGAAAGCATAGCGTTGGCAAACAAAAAAGGTTGTGGTCACAGCCACCCAAAAATAAGCTAAGGGCGAATCGGAGTATGAACTCGCTCATCTTTACTTAATATTATAAAGAGGAAACCTTTGTATTTTTGTATGTTTGTATTGAATAGGCTCAAAAACTACTGGACCGATTTCAAAATTTCTTTTACCATTACTTAGAGGGATTCTTCCGAATCCGTATAGGCTATATTTTATCCCGGAAAATAGATAGGATTTTTCGTGGTAGTGTCCACCCGTGCGAAGCCGGGGCGGGTTGCTAGTGGTCGATATAGTGCATTCCTAAAAAAAAGGTTTGTAAAATATAGGACGCTTTCGCTTTGACCAAGATGTTGTACAGTGTAGGTATAGTTCCGACTTCCGTCGGGCGAACACCGAACACGACAGACCGTAAAAGTGTGTCGTCACAAGCCTATGATGATGATGATGATGATGACGAATAGCCAAATATTAAAGCTCTATTCGAGTTAGGTAATTGTATTCGTGTAAATTAGAGCACGACCTTTCGTTTATGTTCCGCAGACAGTAAACTGTGTCATTTCCACCGGACGGCATTGGACATATCCTATCCGTACGGCGCATCCGATTTGACGTCATAAGCTTCCGTAACAATAATTTTGAGTATTTAATTTGACTCAAGGCTGCCTTTCCTATAGGGATAAGGGATGATACCACCAGGGATAGGTACCTAACACTACGCTACAAAGATATGATCAAAGAGTAGGTGAATGGTCCTACTCGTAAGTATATACAATCTACTATAAGGAGAATGTATAGATAGGTAGAATCTCAGAATCAAATATGATCGAAATAAAGAAAGTTTTAATTCAAATATTCGTTCACCATTCGGTTGTTCCGTCAATTGCATTTGAAGATTGGGGAACTTAAAATGTTAAAGAAATGTAAATAGAAAAAAGCTGATAAAAATCTAAGTTTTGAAACGATCTTTGCATTTTTGGTATTAATTGGATGCTGGATTTCAAGTCAATTTTATTATCTTGTGTGTTAATTACCTATTCATCAAGATTGCATAAATCATAATAATATTATCCATCTTTTATTTAGATTTCTAAACCAATTAGCTGTGATTAAAATATTATTTAAATTTTAGATATTTTGTACCTGGTTGAATCACTTTCTACGAAATCTGCATAGTCTTTATACGTCAGTAATATAAACATATCAAACAAGTAAATCGACTGGATAAGTCTTGGTCAAACATAAAGCGTGATGCTTAGTAGCATGTCAGAACGTCATGCGTCACCATGAACTAAATGCCTGTACGATGAATTGTATGTGAGAACATACATTAATCGATAGAGGAACTTTGCGACATTGTTTCATAAAAAATTTGGAGTCCAACTCCTCAATCCTGATGCTGCAGGGGATCTGACCAATCCACGCGGGCGAAGCTGCGGGCATCAGCTAGTTTTTAATAAATAAGTAGTAGGTAGACTATAAATATAGGTAACATTATGAGGTACTGATGTGGCGTCGCTGGTGAGCGACGCTCCATAGCATTTAAAGCCTTCATACAAGCTTCATACACTTCCTTGTATGAGATTGCTTGTGGAGGAGGAGGTGGAAGCGGAGTGGAGATGTGTCCAACAAACCAATCGCATTATTTATTAAAAGATGACGTGCTTACATTATCACATGATATATCAATTATCTAATTGGTCCATTTAACACGTCTCCGCTCCGTTCCACAACATTTGACAGGCATTCTTACAAATTGAGGAACCGCATTGAATAGGGTTGGCGTTTATCTGCTTGTGGAACCTTTCAAGATTAGGATCCGACTTAGGTCCTGGTGCGCCACAGATGGTTGTGTAGGGACTTAATTAGTCCCGAAGGAGGCGCCGCTGGCTGAGTTGCACGAACGTTGTTGATCCCATAGCCTAGCCACCAGGCGATGCGTGGAACACCGTAGGGTTTTAGTCGGTAAGAGTCTGACATAACTTCTGTCTCCGCGAGCGCGATGGTATCCATTAAATTTTGTCGACTAGAAAACCGGTCAAGTCAGAGTTGGACTCGCACACGAAGGGTTCCATACCATCGTACAAGATATAACATTTTTATGTGAAACACTGCAAGTTAATGATGGACAGCGCCATTTTCATCCTATATGTGTAAACTAATTAATATTTAATCATGACAAATATTAATTAGTGTTTACACACACATTTTAATGTTTTTAACCCCCGACCCAAAAAGAGGGGTGTTATAAGTTTGACGTGTGTATCTGTGTATCTGTGTATCTGTGTATCTGTGTATCTGTCTGTGGCCTCGTAGCGCCTAAACGAATGGACCGATTTTAATTTAGTTTTTTTTGTTTGAAAGGTGGCTTGATCGAGAGTGTTCTTAGCTATAATCCAAAAAAATTGGTTCAGCCGTTTGGAAGTTATCAGCTCTTTTCTGGTTTTCTTATTACTTTTATCCCAGGACCACCAGAGGTTACGTATTTTCTGACACAGGAAATATGTACGATTGAGTAGTGTTAGTAAGTACTAAGAAAGCATGCCTAGCCTACGTGCTAGCTTGCTTAGACGGCCAATTTTCAGGTATATGATAATCAAGGTACATAAAAACATTACTTATCTCACGTAAATTCTTCAAACTGATTTTTACGTATATTTTAGGCAATATCCTTAAAAATATGTCACCAATACTCCCAGACACTTCCCGCGTCGGCCGTATTGCTTTGCAGACGCTTTAAAGCTCCCAAAATAAGTAATTACTTAACTGCACGTAAATTCTGATGCTCCATTTTTATATATGTCCACCAGACAACTATTTTAAAACCTTTTACAAGAAGACAGACCGATCCAGAGGGCCAATCATCCCCTAAATTCAATTTTAATGCCTCTGTGGGTTTGAGCGCGAGGGCATCATTATCTACGCGCATGAGACTGAGTAAGACATGTATTAGGATATATTGACTTCTCTCTCACTCTCTTATAGTTTACTTATGTCAATTAATTATTAATATTAAAAAAAATCTGCTAAAAATTAAAAAAATTGGAGAATTTACGTGAGGTAAGTAATGTTTTTATGTACCTTGATTACCTGATACCTGAAAATTGGCCGTCTAAGCAAGCTAGCAGGTCTGTAGGCATGCGTTCTTAGTACATAGTAACACTACTCAATCGTCCACATTTCGTTCGTCAGAAAATACGTGACGGCTGGTGGCCCTGGGATCTTTCACTATTGTAACAAAGGTTCATAATATTATGTCAATTGGCAAATGTCAAGTTGTCAAGATGGACGTTGCCTAGATACATAATTATTTATTTGAAAATAATGTTTTGGAAAACTCCGATACTTTGGATCGTAGGCGCGGAGTTTCTAATTTATAAAATATTATAATCACAGTTAAACGAGAAAACATCAATTCAATTATAATATCCAACAGTCAACCAAAGGCCACGAACAATCAACCCAAACCCAAACCATAGTCAAACTATTTTTAGGGTTCAGTAGGTATCTGTAGAAAAAAAAAGATGTAGCCTCGACTGTTGTAGTCGCGTAAGTGTGCATGGCACCATTAAATATCGTAGGAGGCGATGACCCTCCGCGCGGCTGAGGTTCCCGCATCGTAGTCGCTTTGTCGCGCAGGTTTGGATGATGCATTAGGCGCACCTTCTTTTTATTTTATCTGCTTGAACTCAGCTTATTTACTTTGACAAAATACGTTTAAAATTCATCATCATCAGGATCAACAGCACAAGTCTCCTCTCAGAATGAGAAGCTACCACACTGGCCAAGCACGTATTGGCAGACCTCACGCACCTTTGAAGGAGCATTATGGCCAACTCTCAAGCATGCAGGTTTCCTGACGGTGTTTTCCTTCACTACTTCGTTGTCTGTCTGTGTGTCATCTTTCAAGAGAATCAAAACATATAAATTGGGTACTTCCCGTTTACGTAGAAGCATGAAAGGCAGGTAGCAATATCTTATAGCCCAAGCACTCTACTCCTGTGGCCCAAGTAAAGAGAAAAATCCGACAACTGAATTGTCATTACATAAAAAAAAAACTTGTACGGAACTCTTCATGTGTGAGGCAGACTCGCACTTGACCGGTTTTTGAAAGTTATGTCAAATAAAAATTTGACATGCAATAACAAACAAAATGAAATACAAGCCACTTTATTCCTTATTTCATCGGGTGAAAGTCGATTTCAATTTAATCGTAGGTATATCTTGAAAACGAACTATTATACGACTACGTAAAATGGGTACATTTTTAAAGCAACGACATGTTAGAAACAGATATTTCGTTTTGGTCGTGTTAAACTATGTGAGTCATTCAGATAATTCTTGATTTAGTGATGTTCGGTCAAAAATATTTCATGGAACGTATAATTAACATAACATTGATGTTACTTTTGAAGAGATATTAGCTGCCTTATTGGATTTATATTATTATAGAAATTGGGTTTTAGAATGGCACAAATAAACGGTAATTTATGAATAAAAGTTTAAAAAGCGTGAAATAAAAATTAAATTAAAAATTTAAAAAACCCCCGACACATAAACCTCTAAAAAGTAAAAAAATAATAGGTAAATATGTATGGGCCCTTTAAGAATAGTATAAATAGTAAAGTTTTTATCCAAGCGTTCGTTGCGTCGGGGGACCGCTAAAGACTATTCTTTCTACAACAGATGACTTTCATAGTTTATCATAGGTAGCGGTCCCCTGGCGCAACGAGCGCTTGGATAAAAACTTTACTATTTATACTATTCTTAAAGGGCCCATACATATTTACCTATTATTTTTTTACTTTTTAGAGGTTTATGTGTCGGGGGTTTTTTAAATTTTTAATTTAATTTTTATTGTGATGTAATCCCAAATTCACAGTTTAAGGATTTTTTCCTTTACTAGTGCTAAATGACATTGCTACCTGCCAAATTTCATAATTCTAGGCCAACGGGAAGTAACTTATAGGTTTTGATTACCCCGAATTGACAGACAGACTACGATGTGATCCTATAAGGGTTCCTTTTTATGTACGGAATTCCTAAAAAAGGATGCCGTCGCGCATTATACCTGACCAAGCCTCTTAACAAACATTAGCCAAGTTGTGTAATTGAATACTTTCGGCATCGTTTGGCTAATGGACGAGTCACGGATATGTAACTTCACGTTAAACATGGCTATTTCGCTAATTTTGTAACCCAGAAACTAGATGGCTCAATATGGAAAATGAAGACGCTTTATCTATTTTTAACCCCCGACCCAAAAAGAGGGGTGTTATAAGTTTGACGTGTGTATCTGTGTATCTGTGTGTCTGTGTATCTGTGTATCTGTCTGTGGCATCGTAGCGCCTAAACGAATGAACCGATTTTAATTTAGTTTTTTTTGTTTGAAAGGTGGCTTGATCGAGAGTGTTCTTAGCTATAATCTAAAAAAATTGGTTCAGCCGTTTAAGAGTTATGAGCTCTTTTCTAGTTTTCTTGTACAAAAGAAGGTTAGATAACCGTTAGGTTCTTAATATTATGTCAATAGACAAATGTCAAGCTGTCAAGATGGACGTTGCCTAAATACATAATTATTTATTTGAAAATAATGTTTTGGAAAACTCAAATACTTTGGATCGTCGGGGGTGTTATAAATTTTTAATTTACACTTGTAAACTAGCTATATGCCCGCTCTTTTACCTTTTGGGCTGCTGTTTTTGATGGGTTTGCCACAGCATTCAATTTATATAGGCAAGTAGGTTTTGATGCGGTTCAAATAGCGTATGTTGGTATGTAGTTAACCCACAGGGGATATCGACTTCACAATCTACATGTCATTGTTGTATTATGAAAAGTTGTGTCAATGAGCATTCGCGGTAACTCAATTATGAATACCATTGTTCTTTGGGACAGCAATTGAAATGAATGGATGATGTCTACAAAAGGTAATTTTGTAGGTGACAATAACGAGGGAAAATTCGAAAAGGTTGGAATTATTGTACTTAGAGGCACTTTATAACTGTAAACCGATGCGATTTTGACAAGCAATTGCTACTACATTAACAATTTTATGAGCTTATAATGATGATTGATTATTTTTTACAGTTTCGTACTCAAAAGGAAAAAGGAACCCTTATTGGACCACTTCGTTGTCTGTCTGACCGTCATGTCTGTCAGAAACCTATAGGGTACCTAACTACCTACTTCCCGTTGACCTAAAATCATGAAATCATGGCAGGTAGCCTGGTCGTATATAACACAAGTAAAGGGAAAAATCCGAAACGTGAATTTGTGGTTCCCCCACAAAACAAAGATTTGTGATTCGGAAATAATTAGTTAACTAAATCACATCAAGATGGCGCTGTATGGCATTAACTTCCAGTATTATACTGGTCTAAGATTCCTTGTATGATAGTGCGGAACCCTTCGAGTGCTAGTCCGACTCGCACTTGACCGGTTTTTTACTTATGAGTTATGACCATGACATACATATACATGCATAATATGGTTAGATTACATATAACGATGACTTTGACTAGGATATTCTACGAGATTCTTTTCAGAATTCGTTAAGAAACTCTTTTACAAAATTGAAGCTAATTTTTTTCGGTCTTTACTCTCTACGAAAAAAAATTCTTAGACAGATTTTCTAGCAGGACTAAAAGCAAAAAAAATGTTGTAACTTTCCATTGTCTCAAGTGACTTCAATACATAATTATTTATGGTGTATTGTACAACGCATTGTTTGAACACCTACAGTCAACGTTTAACCTCTACATGCCATCTCCCCTACGCCATTTAACCTTAACTGTGGATTAACTATACCTTAACTAATCATACAATTGCTGCACGATTTCCTAGTGACATCAGCTAATAAGTAGGAAAAATGCACGTACAAAGAGTAATTCAGGCCTTGAACCAGACCTTTAGTAAAGACTGAACGTTGAGACAACCCGTGGGACCGCCATTGTTCTATACGAGACAGATTCAGAGCACATTATTCACATTATAATGAAATCATCGTAGAAATAGCTGGCGTGAAATTAACGTCTTTTGTATGTCAATGGAATAAGGCTTTTTAATGGCCTTTTAAGAAATAAAAACACTTTTGATTAGCCTATTGTGGGCGAACTTTTGTTTTCCCTTTTCTATACTTAGGTATGTTTGATTGGTTGACCACAATCTCTCGCAGTAGAAATTGGTAGTTGTTTTGGTAGAACATATATCATTATTTTCAAGAAAGCTTTAACAGTATCGTCGCTAGAGGTCTCTACTGGGTAACCTTTATCGTAGCGACCATGTATGACTTCTTAGTATGTTTCAAGGAGTACTACAAACATTACTCAATACTCATACATTTGATACAATATGTAACATATTATATGCTTTATTTTAAACCATCTCCATTTGTTTTGAGAACATCAGCTCCCGAGAACATCATCGCCGATACTTAAGATTCTTCAATTAGCATGCCAAATTGCAAAATTATAGCTCTCTTTGGCAAAGCCGGATTTTTCAATAAGCCTGCGACCCACGAGAAACGCCCACTGCGTTTTTTCTCGGTGGTTTTACTCGTATAGATACTTTGCATGTTGAACATTCGCAGACTGAATTACGGTACCGCAGGCATTCCAAGTGGCATTGCAACCGGTTTTGATCTCATTGCCTCCTGTATTACGTATCCTACCTTTTGCTCTTAGAATTAGGTACAGGGCTGATAGGTCGGTACCTATTAGAAAACGTTTCTTTAGCTAGCATACGTACCATACAAGATACTAATTATACATAAAGCTGTCCCTCTCTTAGTCGTATTCATAATTCTTGAAATTCATGGTTCCCTTTTCCTTTAATCACGTAATGGTGAGAAATTTTATTGAGATATCAAAAGTCAGTTTGGAACCATGTTTCGAAAGTAGGTATCACGCGATTAAATACCTCAATTCAAGATTCATATTACTCCGCATCTTTTATTTTATTGTATTTTTATGGGTTTATAAATCAATACCTATAAAAATAAAAGTCCCGACTTACTCACTGACTCATAAACGCCCAGCCCAAACGCTTGGATTTAGAAAGCTGAAGAAAGAACAGAGGTTTCCTTTTTCATGTAGGATTCAAGGAATAAGGCCAGATTTAACGAAATTCCCACGGGATAGGAACTAAAGATGGTGTGTATTTTTGTCAAAAGAAGCCGCGGTTGGTGACTAGTTAAAGAATAAACCATTGGCTCTTTCTTTTGCAATATCTCAAGTGGCGTGATGGCTTAGTGGCTGCATGAGTGCCGGTTTCTAGTAGGTCGGAGCCGCAGGGGACAGCTAAATTATTTTCAAGAAGGCATAATAGAATATCATTATAAGCCGTAACCCTATTCCGGAGCCAATGGGGGACCCTCACCTTAATCTGTACAAGCGTAACCGGTTTAGATTGCGTGTTAGAATTATTAAAATCTGCAACACCACGCGAACTTTTTATCAATGACTCATTTGTAATTATTGTTTAATGTCAGGAAATGGGTCTCGGACAGATAGGTACTTTTTGTTTAGGTTAATAATCTGTTAATTGCATGATTACTATCTTATGGAGATGAGCCATCGAAGTGGGATGAGAAAAACAGCGTCATCCGAAACAACACGGTTAGCAATAGCGTAAAATGTGTTTTTAAACAGTGCTGTTGATTCAAATTGTTTCAGCTTTAGTTTTGCTTTTTGAATTTATTTTTATGAGAATTCAACATCATCACCGGTTCACTACTGAGCATGTCCTCACTCCTCACAATAAGAAGGGTTCCATGATGAGTTGTCTGCCAAACCGCACTAGGCCAACATAGCAGACATAGGTAAACCAATAATTGACCCCCTAGATAATTTACTTTATGAGAATTATTATTTAAGTTCTCTTCGGAATGATGAAGCTATGGAAATTTTCCTGTATCCCAAACATTGGAATAAATAGGTAGATTAAGATCTTGAAAGTGGAACTATTTTGCATTGAAAATAAGAGTGGAATTTCGTACACAATGTTGTGTGATATTTAGCTACGTTAGTAATCGAAATTCAAATCGATAGTCACTCGTGATTCATTCGATTTCTAGTGTTTAATGAAGAAGTTAGATAATTTCTAAAAATGCTATCAAAGAAAAGAGAGTCGAGTCATCTACGAACATCACACTAATATTATAAAGGAGAAAGTTAGTATGTGTGTGTGTGTGTGTGTGTGTGTGCGTGTGTGTGTGTGTGTGTGTGTGTGTGTATGTTTGTTACTCCTTCACGCGAAAACTACTGGACGGATTGGGCTGAAATTTAGAATGGAGATAGATTATACCCTGGATTAGCACATAGGCTACTTTTTATCCCGGAAAATTAAAGAGGTCCCACGGGAATTTTAAAAAACCTACATCCACGCGAACGAAGTCGCGGGTATCAGCTAGTGGACTATATTTTCTGCACACTTGTAGAGAGAAATTCTCTTATGCTTACAATGGTATTTAAATTAACTATCGATTTATTCGACGTATATGCATTGTAAGTTAGATTTTCTCGAAATGGCATCGACACTGAGATGGGTGCCGTATATGGAATGTCGAGAGTAGAACCTCACCTCTCCTGGGACTCATGCCTTTGTATGTTAATTTTGCGATTATGTATTACTTACGTGTCGCCTTTCGTCACGCCGACTGGGACGTCCCTTTGATGCCTGCGTGACTTATTAATGCCGGTTTTGATTGTATAATAGCGGCTTTTGTAATTATCATCACGTTTTATGATGGTCGTCTGATAATAATTTGAGTAGGTAGGTATATTGATTTTTAGTTACAGGAAAATTTTGAGATAATGTATTTACTTATTATCAGAAGTCCATGATTTACCTGATTTCTCACACAGCCTCTTCGCTAAAAATGTTTGAAAATTAAGTTAGTAAAAACTGATAGGTATTTAAAATTAATGATTCTTTTTCTTTGAGGTCAAGACTTCGGACCCTGATTCGAGGTTTTATCCCGGATACGCACCTCTAACTTTTCGGCTTATGTATTTGAAGCAATTAAATATCACAGGTTTTAATGGTAAAGAAAAACATGGTGAGGAAATCTGCATACCAGAGAGTGGTCAAAGCTGTGTAAACTCTGCCAATCCGCACTTGACCAGTGTGGTGGTCTATGGTCTAAGGCCTACGCCCTTCTCATTCTGAGAGTAAGTAGACCAGCGAAGATGGTGATGCTTCTCTTATGCTACCTTGAACTTAGCCAGGTCTAGGTAGGTACATGAAAGTTTATTTATAGCTTATCTGTTAGTAGATATAGGTTGCTAGTGACGCTACATAGTTAGGTATATTTAAAAAAACAAGGGATTTTAAACAGTTTCTCATAAAACCAAAATAAATAGGTACTTGTTTAAAAAATCTAGTCCTAAAGCCTGTCTCTCTTCTACATAATCTCTGCTTTTACGGCTCTGTTTCTTTGTTAAAAGTGTAAATGAAATCTTGAAACTTAAGCACACGTACTACTGGTTTTAGCTACATCTCTAAACCTCCCCACGGCACGCATTCCCGATTAGCAAGTACCTACGAGTATGTAAGTAGGTACATTGGAAATCCGCGCGCAAGCCTGTGGTCTATTTTTATCTGTGGTATGCGAGCTGGCGCCTTGGGGTCGTTGGCCGGCCCTTCGATTGTGTACCTCAGGGCCCCAGACCTCACTCCTTACCGCAGATTTGTGATTCAAAGATTGAACTTGAACGTGACTGAGACCACAGAATATAATAGATACATATTATAATAGCAGCTAACATTGTGATTTTCTGATGACCAGGTTGGGTAGTGTCTGTGTGCTGGCAGAATAAATTATAAAATAGACAGTATTAGCCAAGTAGGTATATTATGTTAGGTAGGTACTTAACATACCATGTCGTATTTTCCCGATGACTATTATAATTTATTTAGCTTATTTAAAAGAATATACCTAACATACTTTGCCATATATCTACCAAAGATAAACTAATGCCTAAAAGCTAAATACATAATTATTTATTTGAAAATGATGTTTTGGAAAACTCAGATACTTTAGATAGTAGGCGCGGAATAGTCCAAGAAAATCAGTTCAGCCGTTTGAAAGTTATCAGGTCTTTTCGGTCTTTTCTAGTTACTGTAACCTTCACTTGTCGGGGGTGTTATAAATTTTTAATTTACACTTGTTCAAGCGAAAAATCATAGGTCTATGATACCTACTCACTTAATAGTAAACAAAACATTAGAAGTTGGCAAATAGAAAACCGTCCAGCAAGCGAAAATAGGTACGTCTCTGCTTTGAAAACGCACTAGGTAGGTAGGTATTAGATGTACTGAACGACCATCTAGCACTCGATTATGAGATACAGATACTGTCGGTAGGTAGGTAGGTAGGTAGGTACCTACTCACCTACATACTTGTTTGTTTATTCCAGCCCGCATTTTAGAATAATGATCTCATACTAATTAAATGCGGGTAAGATAACGATGCCCTTCGTACGGAAAGATTAACGGGAAAATTCTGAAAATTTGTATTCTTAGTAAATAATAAGTAGGTATCACACTTCACACTAAATTATAAAAGCGAATGTTTGTATGTGTGTGTGTGTGTGTGTGTGTGTGTGTGTGTGTGTGTGTGTGTGTATGTTTGTTACTCCTTCACGCAAAAACTACAGGACGGATTGGGCTGAAATTTAGAATGGAGATAGATTATACTCTGGATTAGCACATAGGCTACTTTTTATCCGAGAAAATCAAAGAGTTCTCACGGGATTTTTAAAAAACTACATTTAATTCTTTTTAATGATGTAACCACAAATTCGCGGTTTTCAGATTTATTCCTGTACTTGTGCCTTATTACTACCTACCTGCCAAACTTCATGATTCTAGGTCAACGGGAAGTACCCTATAGGTTTCTTGACAGACACGACGGAGCGACGGACGAACGGACTGACGGACGGACAGACAGACAGACAACAAAGTAATCACCAAAGTGGTTATAAGGGTTCCGTTTTTCTTTTTGAGGTACGGAACCCTAAAAATTGTGAAAGGAAAAACGTTATCGCTTTTTGTATGAAAATTTACAACTAGATGATCCTCTTAACTGTACTGAATAGCAACAATGTACCTATCTAATATTATGTACGTAGGTGGGTACCTATTCATTTTGAAACATACTGGTTATCATTTCTATAGGCAATTACTAGGTAATTTGCACAGGCAGTACATCCATAAACGTGCATGTCGCAGTTATTTGTAGAAACAATTAGCGTATGCAACACTTTCCTCGGCAATTTTCATTTGCATTATGGAAAATAGCTTCATACATAGTAAAGAGCATAGTGTTTTTTTTTTTTTTCTTTTTCTTTAAATCTGGCTTTACTCTGATTATCCAATGTCAAGTTTGTGATATTTTCAAGTTATTGAATTTATACAAGTATGGACTCCGTCTGCGCCGGCGCCCGCCGACATACGCGCGGCGCCCCTTTGGAGCGCTTCCCAGTCAGTTCCACCACCAAAAAACACCAACTAACACAAAAACCAGCCACTCTTAACAAAAAAAAAAACACTCCAAACAAGCACAGCACGCGCGCCAGCAAACGCCATCACAGACGAAGTCCAGCATAGTGTTTACATTAGAGATTCCGTGGATATCTGAATTATAATATATTATGGCGAATAGAATTGGTAAGCAATTATTCAGCATTCTGACGAACAGTCGAATTATTCGCAAAAAATATTCGTCATCAAAAATATGCCTCAACGTCATCAGACATCACATACATAAGTAGGTAGATAATATCTATGTCTTTTTGCTTTTTTAATCTATACTTTATTTTTTAATAGATAAAACTGAAGTGTCTGTCTGTAATTTCGAAATAACTACCTCATGTTAAACTCATGATTATTTGAACTAGGTATACCATGAATGAATCACACGTTTTTAAAATTTTTGTCTGTCTGTCTATCCGTCTGTTCGGAACGACTAAATCTATTTTGGCAGGATATTCAAAGACAATTTTAACCGACTTTCAACAAAGGAGGAGTTTTTCTACCTATGTACCTACACCGAAATCTCCGAGATTTGCGTAATTTTTTTCTTTAATCGATAGAGAAACTGTGCAATATTGTCCCATAAAAAATTTGGACTCTAACTCCTCAATCCCATAAAAAATTTGGACTCTAACTCCTCAATCCTGATGCTGCGGGAGACCTGAAAACCAAAACTGATGGGATTTAGAAACTGTCGGTTATAAATCGATATTGGAGGTGGGTACCAAGTAAAGACTGTATTGTTCGACTCGAGGATCAAACTCCTCAACCCTGATGATGTAAGGATTTGCATTCCTAAATCGTGGTGAATGAATCGTGATCATGGAACTGGCATATTAAGTCAGTTAGAAAAAGCAACGACTAAACCAACGCGATGCCGCTTGCTTCCAAATCCTACTAGCATTCCTATTTGCATTGGGCTTTAAAATCTTACTATGTTACTTGCCAGCGGGACAGGAGTGGAGAAGGCGGAAAGAGAGGAGCGAGGGGATGCAACGGATCGCCGTGATTTTTTGCATGGATATAGTTGAATACCTGCCCGGCTAACATGGGCAGTAGATAAAAATTATATCCCCGATTATATCCACTGATTTCTATGACATCAGTGGATATAATTTTTATCTACTACCCATGCTAGCCGGACTGGGGAGTGGCTTAGGCTACTTTTATCCTCGAAAATCAAAAAGTTCCCACGGGATTTTAAAAACGTTGACGTGGACGCGGGCATCAACTACTAACTAGTCTACCTATAATCTCAAATATTATCGTTTACAACGGTAATATCTTCAAAAATTAGTTTCATATATATGTTGGTTGTTGTTGATAAATGAGATATTATTATAGATCATATGAAGTGTATGGTACAATATTAACGCGTGATTTTAACGACAACTAGCGCCATCTAGTTCATAATAAATAACAATACTAAATAGCCACCTGAGTGCCTTTGACCACCCATTGTCGTACCAACTCACTTTAGCGGTGCTCCCACTAGATTTCAACATGGGGCTATTCATGGGATGGATGGAATAAATTCTAAAAAAACCGGCAACGCAATAGGTATAATAGGCGGTGCCTCTGGTGCTACAAACTATGATTACTTGATTGCTCGCCGTTCATATAGGTACTTTACCTTTAGTGATCTCGAATCTTCCAAATATATATTCAGTCTTTCTACCTATATCTATAGGTATTAGGTATGTATGAGTCCTTGCGAAATTTAACGATTTTGTACGTAAGTAAATTTTCATTTTTATACAGATTTTTGATGACTAATTTTTATTATTAAATCTTGGAGATATCTAGGTCTACAAATCTATTCGTTCGGAGGCAACGATCTCTAATTTTCGAAGGTCTTTTTCACACAATAGTGTCAAGAAACGAAAAACAACGGCACTGATTATCTCATTGTATTTTATAGAATAGGTAGGTACGTTGTTTAAATATTTTTTTAGATGAAAAACAAATTAAAACAAAAAATATTTGAAATCGTATCAGATTTCTCTAGACTTTTTAAAGTAATTTGAAGGTTTTGCAATCATGTTTTTTACGGGATTCACAATATTTTCATTTCAGATTTTACATTGTAGGTGAACAATGTAAAATCTGAAATGAAAAACCTATTTGCTATACCTAATCTAGCTAGGCTTGTAAAGCCAATTCTGCTTCTACTGCGAAATAATGCATTGCATAAGAGATTCTTTTATAATTTTCAAGTTGTTTTTATAACCAAATATTGAGAGATTAATGCCCAGGTGCGGTTGACAACAAGAGGCACCTACCTACATAATATAGGTGTCGTCCCTTATTGGAAAATAAATATTATCACACTAATATTATAAAGGAGAAAGTTTGTATATGTGTGTGTGTGTGTGTATGTTTGTTACTCCTTCACGCAAAAACTACTGGACGGATTGGGTTGTTTAGAATGGAGATAGATTATACCCTGGATTAGCACATGGGCTACTTTTTATCCTGGAAAATCAAAGAGTTCCCACGGGAATTTTAAAAACCCACATCCACGCGAACGAAGTCGCGGGTATCAGCTAGTAGAAGATAATAATACCTAAGAGGCGGTTCCCTGTGCTTGTAGCTAGGTAGGTTGTTGTACCTACATGTTGATGATAATAATGTGCGTAATAGAAGGAAATGCGAAAATGATGACTGTGAGACGTATGTTTAGTATGTCGTTAGCTGGAGATAATGTTAACTTGCTTTGAGGAAACCTTGGCGTTTTGTCCAAATATGTCAGTAAAATTCAGCTCGGCTTAATTGAGCTACGAAATAACAGTACCTACGTACTAAGTAGAGGTTTACCTGTGACTCTGTTCTCAACCCGGCTGCAGATTGCAGCCTTATACATATATTTTAAAGTTCGGTAGGTAGTAAATTGCATTTAGGTAGGTACGTTTATCGATTCCATAATAATTTCCAAACCTTACTCATCAGATTTGAATAATGTGGACTGTGGTTATGACTAACAATAATTATTTATTTTCCATTTCCATCCATTTGTGTATTTAAGCTATGATAGGGCTGGCGTACATATCCGTGTCGGACAAAGTCCCATAAAAATTGAGATAGGTAAGTAATAATAATTTAAAAATCGAATTCGGTACAGTCTATGCTTTGTTTATGAATCAATTTATGCTTGCTTAAGAGTAAACGAAAACATCGTGGGGAAACCTCTCCACAATGATCTCAAAGATGTCATAGTGCCTATGCCAATCCACACTTGCTCAGCGTGGTATACTATGGCCATTGGCCAAACTATGATAATAAGTTGGAATTTTGTAACTTTTCCCAGTAAAAGAATTCTTTCAATAGGAAGTATAGTTAGAAATAGTAATGTAACCCATAAATTAACTGAGTAGGTACCTATATAACTAAGCGATAATAAATTACGAATACAATAATGTAATCACAATCAGCCTCCTACATTTGTATCTAATGATGTAATGCTTTAGACATTTTCTGCATTTGATTGTTGAGTAATAAATAATTACATTCGATTGCAAGTACAAACAAAGTATATGTATTTTCTTACCTATTTATGGTCAAAATTAGTAATCGATCCTATCTGTAGTAATCTGTCGATAAGATAAGCAATGTTGTTATTTTTTAAAAAAAAATTGTAATTGTTTGACAAATAACAACCCTAATATCGATAGATTGGTCATTAATTTCGGACGTTAGTGTCTAAATTATAACGTAAAGGAAGACTAAAATAGTTTTTAGGACTCCGCACCTCAAAAAGTACAATAAAGAACCCTTACACTTTGAGTTGTCATGTCAGTCTGTCTGTCTAGTCTGTCAATAGCTTCAAAGGAATCGAAACCTATGTGGTAGTACTTCCCACTGACTTAGAATAGCAAAGGGAAAAATCCGAAAATTCATGAATTTGTGGTTAAGTACATGCCAAAAAAATTTAAAAAGTGTTATTTTTGTACGATTGTACGGAACCCTTCGTATGTGAGCCCAACTCGCACTTGACTGGTTATTTCTATCCTGATTCATCTCGCTCAGAAAGTATGTTGAATCCATGTTGAATCAGTGGTAGATCCTTTAGCAATTGACGCATCCATATTTTTAAAACTTTGAGAAAATCTTGGTATTTTGTAGGGATAGAATTGTGCGTTATTTTCTAAATATCTAAATATTAAGAAATGAATAATGCTCGAAAGGTGAAACCACTGGAATAACAAAATAAGTAGGTAAATAAACAAAAATAAAAATAAAGACTGACGAGAAAGTCAATATATTTTAACTTTTTTCGGCAATTTTATTTAATGGATCCGACGCGAAACTATTTAAAAAAAATATAACATCTTTACTCAAACATTAAGTGGTTCAAAAAGACGTTAACTACGTAAATGGAAATATTATTCACTGTACCGGAATGTATCTTGCACCGGCAACCGGACGCTCGCCACCGTGTCGCCACCGGAGGTTGTGAGTGTGTGACTTGTGAGTAAACTATGAGCAAGTTATAATAATTTTGGTCTCGACACTAAACTTCCTTTTTTTTAATTCATAGACTAGCGTTTGCCTGCTATCAGTTCTGCTGGCAAGTGATGACACAGCCAAGATGGAGCGCGCTTGTCTAGAAACCTATTTATTCTTGACTTGAAGGTACCCATATTAAAATTGGAGTGGAAAACTGGAGTAAGAGGGCTTCAGGGCACTAAAAGTAAGTATGAACTCAAATGTTGTGTCTTTTTAACCCCCGACCCAAAAAGAGGGGTGTTATAAGTTTGACGTGTATATCTGTGTTTCTGTGTATCTGTGTATCTGTGTATCTGTCTGCAGCATCGTAGCTCCTAAACTAATGAACCGATTTTAATTTAGTTTTTTTTTGTTTGAAAGGTGGCTTGATCGAGAGTGTTCTTAGCTATAATCCAAGAAAATCGGTTCAGCCGTTTGAGAGTTATCAGCTCTTTTCTAGTTACTGTAACCTTCACTTGTCGGGGGTGTTATAAATTTTTAATTTACACTTGTTGAAAAATGTATCTCATGGTAAGTGTGGAAAACTATCTACGCATTTATTTAATATATTTAGGTATATACTTAATTAATTTCACATTAAGATACGAAATAAATTTGTATGTTTGTTCGTCGTCACTAATTACCATCAATTTACAGGTCGTTGACATCACATTTTAATGTAGTCTTTATAAATAAAATTAAAGCTCATCCGAATTCCGATGTAATAAATTAAGGTCATTAAAATGTTATTTTATTCGTTAGCGAGAACAAAATATACGGTATTTTTACCATCATAATATTATGTAAAGCCTTAGGCCGACACGACGCGACGGTGGCATCAGTAGCGGCGCAATTCTCAGAGATTTACTTATCATGCGCGAACTATTTAGGAGGCCACTGTTAGGGATATGGATTATGAAATAATACCCTGGGTTTGAAACTTATTGTAATACTTTATTACTCTACTACTAGAATCACACTAATATTATAAAGGCGAAAGTTTGTATGTGTGTGTGTGTGTGTGTGTGTGTATGTTTGTTACTCCTTCACGCAAAAACTACTGGACGGATTTGGCTGAAATTTGGAATGGAGATAGATAATATCCTGGATTAGCACATAGGCTACTTTTTATCCCAGAAAATCAAAGAGTTCCCACGGGATTTCAAAAAACCTAAATCCACGCGGGCGAAGTCGCGGGCATCGGCTAGTGTATACTAAACTATCGGTTCATTCGTTTAGGCGCTACGATGCCACAGACAGATACACAAATACACACGTCAAACTTATAACACCCCTCGTTTTGGGTCGGGGGTTAAAAAGGCACAGCTTGACTCTTCCCGCCAACTTCACTTACAAAAATAAAGTTGTTAACATAAATAAGTCGTAAGCAAAATAGATCGTGGTAGCATTTGAATAGGTTTAAGTTACCTAACAAACACAGTTCCTCCTAGAAGACGCGTTGAATTGGACTTAATGCAAATACAATAAGGTATTCTTATCGTATCTTGCTGTTGTCGCGTGTTATATTACCAGGGGTTTATTCCTTCGACCGAAACGGAATTACTTCCATACGCCATAGCCGGTAAACCCGACACAGTACTGGGTCAGCCAGTTTTTGTTTAAACATCCAAATGCCAGCTGTGTGCAGATATGTGACGGGGAGTTGTCATTTAATAGAGCAGCAAAGTGGACTTCTGTCTGGTGTATACCTAAGTTAACCAGTCGTGTTCATTGTCCAACCACCATCACCCGCTTACTATTAAGCACGGGTCTCCTCTCAGAATGAAGGTTTGGCACACCAAGCTAGCCAAGTGCGGATTGGCATACTTCCCACACCTTTGAGAACGCTATAAAGAACTCTCAGGCATGCAGGTTTTCTCAATGTTTTCCTTTACCAATAAATCAAGTGCAAAAGTTTGAAGTGCTTGCCCGGGATCGAGCCCCGACCCCGATTAGGAAGCTGGCGTTTTAGCCACTAGGCTATCAGCCCTATTTTCTGGGGGGGGGGGGGGGGGGGGGCTATCTAACTATGAGAAAGCTCAGAGTCGCTCAATCAACGAGACCAGAGCTTTTTTGACGGCTGAATGAGAAATAGCTGCTCCACGCTGACTCAACTCAATGTCAAAAGTATATCGTATGACATTACGCATGACTCAACTTTCGCTTTTATTTCGAGTTAGTTAGGTATTCTCTTTTATTACGAAATTTAGAAATTTGTTTTAATAAAGAAGTACTATTTGCATATTAAAAATAGATGCTAATTTTGTAAAAATACATCCAACGAACTGCGACGTGAAATTTTCTTTTTTTGCTCTTTAAGAAATATCCCACTAAGCATGGTGTTAGAATTTAAATTGATGCAATTATCATTTACCTACCTTACTCCATCGAATTGGTATCGAATCGATTATCGCTTTCAGTCCCTTCGTTACAGTTGCCGTACATTTTTCTCGGATGTCAACCATCGATAATTAATTGAACTGGCTTTTTACTAAAGAATTTTACCAATTCTTACTGTTAGTTTCAGGTAAAAATAATTCTGAACCATAGTGGATGTGTACCTATGCATATAGTTAGGTAGATCATATTTTTCATACGTATCTATGGGAAACAACATTCAAACTTCGTGTCTCACTTCGACTCCAAAGTAGGTAGGTAAATAATTTACCCACTGCGCAGGTGCAAGGTCAGGCTGATGCTAATTTTGTATTGCGGACGGTACCTATCGAACATTATCACTAAAATCCTCAGTAAAATTAAAAGGCCGAAATACAAAATCTCACAAATCTGTTATTTCGTCACCGTAACTAAATGTAGTTAGATAAAGAGAAATAAAAACCAACTAGCAAAAAAATTGAAAATAAAATAGAAACTGCGTTTTACATAGAACTGTTTACCACCCAACTGAACAAGCCATATCTACTTCAAAAAAAAATTTTTAATACAGTTGCTCAAAAAGTGGCGTATTGCAGGGACGTATAGCGTTCGGGATGTGGGCTATTACATACTCGTGCTTTTTCTTTACCTTTCCCGCACTCGTGCTTTTTCTTTCCCAACTGTCAAAATATTACAAAGAAAAACCAACCATGAAGTTTTTACTAAAAAAAATCATAGAAGTTTTTATGATTCATGCAAATACGTATTTCTAATAAGAAGCTACTAATTTGTTTCAATATCAGATTTAATGATTTGATTGAATGAGTTTGGTTAGGTTTCATTTCATTTCATCTCATTAAATTTCATTTTCATTTCATATCAATAAAAAACTTCTACTGAAGACTTGGCTGTATGGGCATAGTTCCCTTTGCCTACCAGAATGGGTGAAGAAAAAAAAACTCTGCTTATATTCTACGGTTGGCGCCATTTTTCAGAAATTTCTTTGCGAGTTTAGTTGTTGGTTGCCTAAAATGAGTAATTTCGACCCTAGTTTTTATATCTATTAACAATAAAGTTGTTTTAAATTAAATTAAGTTAGGTGAGTTTATTGTGTTTTTATTATTTTATTAAATTGATCCATTTTTTCGCAACTGTATTAAAAATAGTCGTTCAGTACACGTGCGGAACCGTCATTGCAACTCGTTCCGACTGTCAACCCTCGCCTTCAGCTACGCCTCGGCTCGGGTAGACATTTGTCGGAACTCTTTGCAATGACAGCCTTTCCGCACTTGTAATGAAATATACTATACTTGTCTTGTCGGAGTGGTTTGTTTCAAACTTGGTCATTTTCTGGCGCCTTTTTTCATCTTCCTATGAACCAGCCCCTATTTTCTTGATTTGCTCCAAACTCAATCTTGACTCCATGCGTGCCCTATATTTTGCCCGTTCCCGTGGACTCAGAGAGCATGTAGGTATAAAGCTGTCGCTCTAGCGCCTGATGTCTTTCTGGCCGTGTCAGATTGCTGTGCCATCAGACTGTGAGGTGAGAGTGCTAGGGACACTATGTGCTATAGCTGTCCTATAGTCCTGTCATGAGCTCCTAGTTTCCACTCTCCGTAAGGATGCCAGTATCATTAGGTAGGTATAGTGTGTAATATTATTAGTGGTATAATGACGGTACTAACTTTTCTGACTTTTCTCAATATTTCTCAATACTTACCTAATCACTTTAATTAATATGCATGCGGCTGTACAATTTTTACAAACGGATTTCCTCTCTGGGATTGTAGATAGGTACCTACCTATATAATTATTGAAAAGCATTTAATTTTAAATATAGGTAATATTATAGACAAAGTCTGTGAGAAAAACCAGCAAAGGAAGCAATTATTAGGTACCTACCTACCTATAGGTACATACATGAAGTGATTCGGCTGAGGATATGACAACCTTTGATTGCAGGGATTGCTAAATTACCTACCTACCTACTACGTAATAAATAATTTGCAATGGTAGTTGTATCCTTTATCTCACGACAAATTACCTAAGAATTGAATTACGTACCTAAGTAGTCATTTTAAAGTAAACTTATATTATTATTGTAATGAGTAGGTAAATGACATAACATAGATTAGATCTTCCATCTGCGATATACTCGTAATCGTGCGTGCAGTCAATCACTACACTTGCCCACTTCCTAACAACCATAACGAACGATGCATCACTAATTTATCATAATAAAGTGATTAAATACATGTATTCATGACTAATAACATCACTTTTTCCGTTCGGAAATTAGGATACCTGTTACGAGCCCAGACAGAAAAACATAAATGGTCGTAACTCGTAACAGGCTGAGATCTATAGAGCGCACTTTGACTTTGCTTAGACTTGAGTTTCAGTTAAAACGAGACAGATTTATGCCAGCGGTATAACGCTGTCTCGTTGTAACAGTGTCTTAAGTCTGAGCAAAGTCAAAGTGCGCTCTATAGATCTCAGCCTAAGAACGAAGCGTCCATCTTTGAGAACGTTTTACACGATTTTACCTTCCCTTGTCATTGAAACTAGGTAGATGATACCCGCAACTTCTGCGTAGACTTCGGTTTTTTAAAAATCCCATGTGAACTCATAGATTTTCCGGTATAAAAATTGCCCATATCCTTCTCCGGGATGCAAGCTGGCTCTGTACCAACTACCAAATGTCAAAATCGTTTTGACTGATGGGCATAATATTAAGAAGTGTATCGATTAAAGCCTTAACTGGGCTAGATGTTAGCCTATAAAGCCTACTGCCGTCAAATTCTGCTTTGAAGAGAGATTTCAGAGAGAGTTTATAAGTTATTTTTACAAGCTTTTGCCGCGACTTCGTCCCTGCCTGTGAAAATCCTTTTAAACTCCCTTCCCCTTCGAATACACTAAAATCCTGTAATATACCCCTATTCCTTTACTTTTAAAGGAAAGCTAAAATAACTCAAAACTAACCAGACCTCTAAACCAATGTCAAACCCCTATTTTACCGCCCTTAGGGGTTGAATTTTCAAAAATCTTTTATTAGCGGATGCCTACATCACATAAGCTATCTGTATGCTAAACAGCCCGTTCTGTGGTTTGAGCTATGCGTTGATAGATCAGTCAGTCAGTTACCCTTTCCTCTTATATATATTTAGATAATCAAATATGAAGAATGAAGTTATTGCACTAGCCCAAGCTACTTTCATTTGTCACAGTATGTACGGCATAACAAGACTGTGCGATGGGTTATGTGGTGAAACTCTGTAATAACCAATGGAAAACGAGGCAATGCAGTTTTATTGTTTCAAGCCAGCTATAAAATTGCTGAAGTTCTACTTTTTTTACAAAATACGAAAAATTCTAACAAAATAAGTTATAAACTTTTGAGCTTTAACACGGATAGTATAGATTAAATCTTTATTGAAAAACTAGCTGATGCCCGCAGCTTCGCCCGCGTGGATTGGTCAGATCCCCTGTAGCATCAGGATTGAGGAGTTGGACTCCAAATTTTTTATGAAACAATGTCGCAAAGTTCCTTTATCGATTAAAAAAGAAATGACGCAAATCGGTTCAGAAATCTCGGAGATTTCGGTGTACATAGGTAGAAAAACACAACTCCCTTTTTGAAAGTCGGTTAAAAAAGTAGCCTATGTTACTCCCTGGTCAATTCTCTACTTGTCTGTGAAAATCCCGTCAAAATCGGTTCAGCCGTTCCCAAGATTAGCCTTTTCAAACAGACAGACAGACAGACAGACAAAAATTTTAAAAACGTGTGATTTAGTTATAGTATCGTTCAAATAACCATATGACCTTAATATGCGGTAGTTATTTCGAAATTACAGACAGACACTCCAATTTTATTTATTAGTATAGAGTAATATAGATATAGATATTATACATGAAAAACATTTGAAAGAATGCGTTGCATGTCATCTACTAAACATTCGTAAATGGACTAATTAACTTTGTAACAATCAATTCATTAGTTTCATCGTCTGTTTGTTCAATTCATTAAGAAGGATAACCAGAGCGTTGACAGATGAAAACAATTACTAATTAGTAATAACAGTAATCAGACGATTACCTACCGACGAAGCGTTAAATTACTGACAGATTAAGAGGTGTCAGTTTATTCGTGAGTGGTGATCGATGAGATGAAATTAATCTTTTCCTAGATTTATGGCACTAAGGAATTCCAATTACCTACTTAAAGCGTACGTAGTGATTGTAACTTAAAATTACTTTATAATTGTGGATTATAATTATTAACGGATCTGATCTATGATCTAGGTATTTAGCGCAGCATCATGTATCACGATAAGTAGTGATTGAAGTCTCGATATTGAAACCTTTGTACAGTTTACTTATTTACCTATCAAATTATTTATTGACTAATAAGTATGAAACAATAATTGTTTAAACTAATTAATCGTAAAGTAATGAAGTACCTAATTACTAATTAAACAATATAGCTGAGTATGTGGGTCAAGATCGGAGTGGCGAGCATTTGTGTAACTATTGCAGAAGAGACGGTGTTTGCTCTGAGTTTATTGCCTTAATGTTGTGTTTAAACTTGTGTAGAGAATGTGTGGTCTACTGTCTAAATAGCCATAATGTACTTATTGTCCTTGATGTTATAAAGATGTTCAGGGCTTCAGGCAAAGATTATGGGTGATTTATGCTAAGTAGGCCATGCCTAGCCCGAACCGTGCCACGTCCGAGACTCACAATTGGGAATTTGTATGGGATCACATCAGACCGTGCCGTGTCCGAGTCTTCCAAGTTTCGTCTGTGTTTCGTTTCTTCATTTATAATTGCAATCCATGGGTCAAGTCGCACGAGCCTTGACCGTGAAACGGCATGGTGTAGCATAAATCATCCCTAAGGAGGCTTAGGTAGATACCTGCCTGTTTAACTTCTTGATTTAATATGTTACAAAATGCAGACTATGGTATTCAGAACCTTAAGAAGGTAAATTCATTTAAACATGCCCCCGCCCCGGATTCGCCAGGTAGCTTGAGAGAATTAATGATTCTATACTACAGATACATTGTTTTCCTGAAATTTTAACTATGCGCAGCACACGTAACGGATTTTTTCCGACTTTACTAACTTATTATCATTATATCGGTAGCTTGTTTTCGCAAAATATTCTTAAATTCATAAATTAAAGCCTTATAACCTTCTTAGATAATCCCTCTTACTATTGATCAAAATAATTTGAAAATCCATAAGTAGGTACATTTCTGAAATTAGCCTGAACGATCTCAGCGCGGCTGGGGACTTTGATTTATTACCTAGGTACTTACCAAAGATGCGTTTCAATTTACAATACTTTGTAATTTGCATCCTATCTCAAGCATTTATCACAGCAACAACAATTTTCACTAGATATTAATTGTTGCTGTCCAAGTCCAGCTGTTGACGTCACATGAACAACCCTATAGACAAGTGTTAATTAAAAATTTATAACACCCCCGACAAGTGAAGGTTACAGTAAGAACTAGAAAAGAGCTGATAACTTTCAAACGGCTGAACCGATTTTCTTGGATTATAGCTAAGAACACTCTCGATCAAGCCACCTTTCAAACATAAAAAACTAAATTAAAGTCGGTTCATTAGTAGGAGCTACGATGCCACAGACAGATACACAGATACACAAATACACACGTCAAACTTATAACACCCCTCTTTTTGGGTCGGGGGTTAAAAATGACCAATGGAGTAAATATTATTTTGCAATTTTTTTGCGACACGTAAAAATTTGTAACATGGACAGGTGTAGCCACATTGCCATAAAATTAATAGGTACAATGTAATTTTCCTTTTTATCAAATATCTTAACCTGTGTTAAGTATGTATGCAATATTTTTCGAGCAGAAATAAACGGTAAATAGATGATATCTTTATTACAACACATTGCAAGCAGTACACTCGCGTGAAGCGGCGTGTGTGCAATCGATGAGCTAGCTGCATTCCTTACGGAATAACCATACCTACACTAAATGTATAATTTTTTTTTTAATTCTACACTAAATGTATAAAAGACTTTTTTATTTCTACTTCCGTACTGCCTTCCCACTGTCACTTTACACTTTAACCACAGAGGCTTAACTTTTGGCTTCAGAAGACGTTAAGTAGGCTTAACTATGGTGCTTCCTTCTAATATCCCACTAATTACCTACTAACATTATTTTGAAAATGTCGAAAAAAACAAACGTTTGTTGGATTGTCCTTCAATCACGTCGCAACTAAGCAACGGATCGACATAATTTTGCATGGATATAGAGAGGGCATACTTTTACTATTGACTAGCTGTGCCCGCGACTTCGTTCGCGTGGAATAGTGACTTTTCGGGCAGCATATACTCTGTACGTTAAAAATGTTCGCCGTGATTCTTTAAATTGACATAACTTTTTTATTTATGAACCGATTGACATGAAATAAACACTAAATGTTAAGTGAAGCTTATTACAATATATTAGTGAAAACCGTATCTAAATCGAATAAGCCGTTTCTGATATTAGCGTGCACAAACACACGGACAAACAGACAAACAGACAAAAAAAAATTACAATTTCGGGTTCGGCATCGATATAATAACAACCCCTGCTACTTTTTTTTTATATTTTTCCATTGTACAGACACCACTTTTCTACAATTTTATTATATGTATAGATAGATAGATTAGGCTCCTTTATATGCCGGAAAATTATAGAGTTCCCCATGATATTTTTAAAAAACCTAGCGAAAATTAAACTGATAGTAGAAAAATAGAATTACTAAGAGAAAAAGTCCCTACAGTTATAGAAGTAAAAATAATTGTAGTGTTTATACCTATGTGGTATGAAATGCGAATCCAACAAAAGTTAACAGGAATGCGATGAAAACTATTAACTAACAGGGAGAGGAGCAATTCGATCTGATGCTTCTGCAATGTTATTCACAAAAGTCAGTTGGTAAGTTAGGTTGTCCCGAAAGCAAAATAAGGAAAACAGCGGTCTATGTTCACAATGTGTAGCTACTCATCATTTTCTAGCAATAATAGGGTACGATAAGTAGGTAACTTAATTAGTTAGCAATGACACGCTTTCGAAGCACATGATCTAATCATGGTTATTGTAACTTCATCCGGTGGGAAGTGTAAAAAGTCAATGGCTGCAGACTACAATTTGCAGTGGCACTAAATAATACAAAACACGTTGCACCGAGGGACCTTGTGAGAGTGTTGCGCAAATGAGTTTATAATATGCCCATAGATTAATGGTAATCTAGACCTCTGCTAGTATTAATAAAATTATTGTTTAGGTAGGAAAGCCACTTGGATGCCTGGTATTTTCCACTTTCCTTTATTCGATGTTTTTTGACACTCACAAGCCGGTTGAGGAGCCTAGCCTGTCGATTGCGAAAAACCTGCAATATCGAGGGTACATCGACAATATGGGGTTATTCGAGGGGTGCGAAAATTCCTTGAAACCCAGCAACTCATAAGCCTAAAACTTGAAGATGAATGAAACCTATGTCTAACAGTGGAATATAATATTGGCTGAAGATGATGATGAGTAGGTATAGCTTTCATTTATGTAGGAGGAACCTAGCTATAGCTTCTACCTACAGCTTACTCTTGTCAAAGAAGACACCCTATTTTTTTGTGACCATGACAAATAGAAAACAGACCTAAGTAACTACCATAAAATGACTTGGTTTTTTCCACGATTAAGTACAAAGTGGAAAAGCAGGTTAGACAGAATTATCTGCCTTAATTTTTTGCTGTAAACAGTAAATCGACATAATAATAAAAAGCGTGAATTTGTTACGTGCAATTCAAAATATTAAAAGGTTACGGATCCGACCGTTACCTTACGGTATCCATGTCTGTCTGCGCATTATATTCGTTCATAATGAATGTTTCTCAGTGTCCGAAAATAGTAGTCTTTTGTTCTCTAGCCTAGATCTCAATTTGCTAGGCTTGAAGTCATGGACGTATTTTCAAGTTCTTCAATGACATTTGTGTGAAAATTCCTTTTCATCCAAGGAAAATTCGTAAACAAAGATTCGACATGATCGATTTATTGATATTTACAAAATAGCGAATATTTAAAAAGAGCGACCGCCGAGTTTCTTGCCGGTTTTTCTCCGTAGGAAAGGCATTTCGAACCAGTGATATATGCATTTAACGATTCAGAAGTAGTTGTAAAAGTTTATTTGAATAAAAATATTTCTGTTCTATTCTACAACGTTCACCCTCTTGACGTCATATTTCTCATTGCTGACAGTAGTGATCTCCTCCATTATTATATTAATACAGGTTTGTATTAGTACAGATTTTCTTGAGATTTCACTAGACAATAAATTGTTAAACATACAACCTATCCGTATCTCCTACTATAATCGTATGCAGAAAGAATATCTAAGACTACCTCCCACATCATTATTATAAGAAAACTCCTGCAATAGGTATGTCCTAGGTGTAACTAGTTTATGCCCGCGACTTCGTCGCACGCGTGGACTACACAAATTGCATAAATCCTCTACGTTATAATAAATACCTATCTACCAAAGTAGTTATATTTAAATAATTAAATTACAGTTTTCGCAAAACGTCCGTTCTACTACAGTCAATGAATCAGTTGTCCACTAGGTGTGTAATTCATCATGTTCAACTTTACACTGAGACATACAATTTGCTGAGCCCCGCAATCATCGGGTCCGCTCTACATAACTGTAACATGTGTAACTGTATCGAAGTTAGAATACGGTGGTTTCGATAAATTGCGTAATAGCCATAGCTAACGGTAACAAGGGAGCCTACTGCCATAGTTTGACAGCTACAGTGTGACGATCGCAATCATCTCTGATTGGCTGACACTCGTTAACTATTGGCTATATTGCATTGTTGTAACAAGAATTGGATAAATTCAGCCAATCACAACCATTACGATAGTAATTATGATTGCAATAATGTCCTGCTTATTTGCTGACACTCTCTCATTTTGGCTGAAAATGCAAAATAATCTATAGATTAGATAGGTATTATAACTGGGCAAGTGTGTCTGTCTGCTGCTTTTCACTGCCCATCAGTTTAACCGATTTTGATGAAATTTAATACAAAGGTTTACCTAAATCCAAAAAGGCGAAGCCGCGGGCATCATCTAGTACTATAATCACAACGATTGAGATTATAATAATGATTGTAGTATTTCCGTCATGCTGTTTAGTGAATGTTTGACATAATGCCGTTAAGGACGTCGAAGATACTTAGGTTTCTAGGATGCTTAGGTTTCAGTCCTTTTGTATAAAATAGGTAAAAAAACTGTACCTACTGTACTCTATTTAGACTATAGAATGATAAGACAAAAGAAAAGCAAATATACTTACCAAAAACAGGTGTAAAATCTAGCAAAGCCCTAACGGCTAACAAGGTAAATACAAAAGCTAATAAAGCTTAAAAGCTTGTTATTTGTGTGACAAAATATCATAGTGCTGAAAGTAAAAGTAACAATGTTGTGAATTGTGATCTTTATTATAATGTGTGTGGTGTCTACTATATTGTTTTCACTTTTTTATATTTTAGTATTAAGTTAGTGATGTCGCAGAATTCGAAAGTCGAAAGGAGGACAGTTTGGCTCATCGAGCAGGCTTAGCATAGGCGAGAGTAAGTAGGGTTACCAGACTCGAATATGAAAGGTACCTATATTTTCCTTATTTGTATGAGAGCTAAAAACGTCAAACAATATAATATACTACATGAGTATTGAGTAAATTTTTTATTATAAACTCAAATTAATTAATTTTTGATACGCGCATTACACGAGGTGTTTGGATCAATGGACGAGAAGATCGCCGTATGAAATCATACAGGTTCGGACCAGCTGTTAGGCTGCGCTCTAATCAAAGACATTATAAAACTGCAGATAAGCAAAGCTCTTGCAAATGTATTTTAAAAAGTGAAGAGATATATGTATGTATGAGTGAATAGGTACGCGTAGTGACACAGACTAAGTATTTATAGATATTTTCGCGGGGTTTATGCACTTTTTGACACCTTCGAGTATCTATGCATCAAAATATGGCGGCCCATTATCAGGGTTGATTTCCATACTAAACAAAAACGATGTCTAAGCTAATGAAGAGATAAAGTTCGAGCCAAATTTCACTTGCGCTAAAACTACTTTATAATTATTATTATATGTAGTTGAGTATTCATTTCACTCTATTTATAAAGTACCGTGATATTGTGGCAACCATAGTTGACAGCCTCGTGAGAGCAACCTTGATACGGTGAAGAAAGCGTCCGTACACTGCCAATGTCAATTGTATGCAATTCGAATTTCGAACGTTTACGCTTATTCTCTTTGGAGCATCATGTTTTGAATGTCAATTTTATTCAATTTGAATTTCGAACAACTTAAAAGGCGCTTTTACTCTCTTTGGTATTTATTTGAGCTCGGACATTTGGCGCGTCGCATTGGCCGAATTCGAATTTCGAATCCATCTTTAAGATGTGCTTACTTTTTTTTATTTGTTCTGGATTCTAGGTCAATGCTTCAACAATTTTACGATTTTAAAGCGAGATCATCCGTATTTTTACTGTCAAGCCTTTCGATAAAATACGGCCTTCAATTACTTCGTGACTTGCATTGGTTTTATTAAATTAGGGATGATTATATTTTTATATATATTATATAATTTTATATTATTACTATTCCTACCATTATATCTTATCGTGTAGATTCAACGCAACAACTTTTTCTAGACTTCAACGAATTCAACGATTTAAAAAAACCGAAACCTACTGACCAATTTTGATTTCCAAAAATACTGTTTACAACAATCTATCTACTAAACCTGTAACAACTACGCAGTAACTTAGGAGTACTTAAGTAGGTACCTATTGGAATTAATTTAATAAAAGTTATTTTATTTAATGACTGTTACGTCTTGTCAAATAAAATTAGTTGAATGACATTACATTATGAATAAATATCCAATACTGTACTACTTGTAAATAACTACATACCAAGAATGAGTAATCCTATTTTAAATATTTAAATTGAACAAGAAATGAATCATTGGAATAACATTACAAGTGTGTACTTTAGTAGCAAGTTGTATTTGTTTACGTTGTATTGTTTAAGGTCTCGCTTTCGTTTTAAAAGGTGCCACGCCTTTTAAAGTCATGTAAGAAAATTTTATGAGGTAGGCACTTAATAAAACAAGAAAGAAAAAACGTGTTAAAATGGACTTCATTCTTATTAGCCTAATAACATTATAACAACAATCCCCTTGTAACTAATAGGGAAAGGCAAAAACCCCAGAAGTAGGGTAATCCTCCACAATAACCAGAAGTTAGCCATAAAAACAGTCTTTGAGCAAAATCAGCCATTTTTACGGTACATTGAGCTTGGTTTTTGCACGTTTTAAATCCACTGTTTTGCGTTTGCGGTGACAAATTCGTTGGAATTTTTGCAACGCTTTCTTTAATCTTGCCATGAATATAGTTTTTTATGGCAAGATTCAGTGTAAATAAATAATTAATGTCATGATAATAATATGTACTAATAAGTTCATCACCATCATCTTGATCAAGCCATCAGGATCAGGTCTTAGAGTGAGAAGGGTTTTATCCATAGTCTACCACGCTGACCAAGTGCGGCTTGCAAGACATTATTACGACCAGCATAACAATATTTTATAACAATACTCTCACTATGCTCATCCGCCCAGGCTTCGCTTGGGTGGATTTATTGAAAATCGTTGAGGAGATGGAATTTCCAAAAATCGTACGTAGGTACATAATAATATTATAAAGATGCAAAGATCATAACAATATTGCACGAAGGGGTAGACAATGGACCTCTTCCCTGCACACGTTTGTTGTTGTCTGTCCTTCTACTGCTCTTCAGTGCAGGGTAGTGTTGTTATGGATATCCATATCCGTAACCGAAACTATCGGATATCCGAAATAAAAAAATATCCGTAACCGTAACTGAATCCGTAATAAAAGTTTTGGATAGTTTCGGATAGGGCGGAGTCTAACTAAATACTACACTCGTACGAATTAACTGTGCACTCCGCTGGAATGCGACACCTTCATCAGTTCACATTTTACAGTTCCTTAAAAAATTAATATCCGTAACCGAAACTATCGGATAATCCGAAATAATTTAATATCCATAACCGTAACCGAAACCGATATTATTTTTTACCAATATCCATATCCATATCCGGATCCGAAATTATATATATCCATAACATCCCTAGTGCAGGGTTGCCAATGCTGCACCTTGGGAGTTGGGACCCCATCGTTTGGGCTACGTACCCTCTCAAATTGCCACAAAGCTTTACAATACGACTTGTCAAAAGCTATCTCAATTGCTGTAGTTCTACAAGGGATCTGCTGATTTCCGATATAATCACGTAGAGAAACGCCAAACTCTTCATTGCCTGCTGAGTGATTCTGAGCTTTCTTATCTTGAATGTATCTCTAAAATCTCCAAACGCATAAGAAACCGGAATAATCAAGATTTTTTAAAACAAATTGATAAAATCAATGATAGATATTAATTACTCGATAATTAAAGACCTTAAACAATGCGGCCAGAAGTACGTAGGTAGGTACCTTGATACAGTTTCCTCAGCAAGCAATATCTGTACTAGATCAGATGTAATGATATAAGTAAGGTAACGGTTGGTGCATTCCTATAACGGAGAAGGCTCATGAGCTTGCTGTTTTTGATAGCCATTTATTTACTACTAGTGACCCGCCCCGGCTTCGCATGGGCAATTTAGATTTTTTTATGCTGAAATTATAATACTGTATCTGCACGCGTTCCTCTGTTAACAACGGGGAGTGTCTGTTAGAAATCTTCAGAAAATACAAAAGTAAGCATAATATGATTGATATCCATGAAGGTAACAGGTAACAAAGGCGTAAAAATTTATAGTCAAAGTATAACTTTTTTAAACTTTCTTCGGACTTATTAGAAACTAGCTGACGCCCGCGACTTCGTCCGCGTGGATTTAGGTTTTTCGAAATCCCGTGGGAACTCTTTGGTTTTCCGGGATAAAATGTAGCCTATGTGCTAATCCAGGATATTATCTATCTCCATTCTGAATTTCAGCCAAATCCGTCCAGTGGTTTTTGCGTGAAGGAGTAACAAACATACACACACACACACACACACACACACACACACACACACACACACACACACACACACACACACATACAAACTTTCGCCTTTATAATATTAGTGTGATCACGTCATGCATAGCCAGACAATTTTATCGTAGGAAACCCCTGCTAGACACCCTTAAACTTTTAATCTTAGGGTGTCTAAGTGTCTGGCAATGCATGACGTGATGTCTAATACTATTCCGACGAAAGTATAATATAATCACACTTTATACTTTGACGTAAGATTTACTAGATCTTTGTTACTGTTATCCAAAGTCACCATGAATCAATCTTCATAGTCGCTGATCATTCTTCCCGATGTTGGGGACAATACTCGTATATAACACACGAGTGTATCTCAGGGTAGGTATAAACTTCGTACTTAATTAGTGCTGAAAATTGCCCCTTGCCCGTCTTCTAAAGACTTGTAGTTTTGCGGCGGTTTCCAATTCCCCAATAAATAACTTCATTAAGTTAGGGCGAAGATACAGAAAATTTTATTTACTCTATAAACCGTTATGTATGTTTGCCAGTGGGTCTCCAATTTTCAATTAAAAGCCCCGTTTTGATTATGATCTACTAAACCAACATAATTTTAATCATTACGGTTACAGCGCGGACTCGAAATTGAAATGTTATAATTAATTTAATGGTCCTAAATGGAACAAATCATTGTTGGGACCGAATAATGCAACGCTTCAAAATTATGCATTTTGGACCGAATAAGTGGGTCCGAATACTGTTAGTTTTTACAACTTTTTACAGTTCGACTGCGATAAGCTACACACACATACGGGTAAAGTTATGAAATCCATTTACCTACCAAATACTTCCCACCAAATAAGAAGTTAAATATTAAGTTGGTAGGTACCTAATATCTTTGTTTATCGCCAGTATTTTTTACGTTAAGTTTTTTTTACAAGATTTTGTCACACGAGTGCACAAAAAAGGAGTGTAATTTGTTCAGTGTATTTTGTGGTTCATGTAAGTATTTTAGTTTCTTTACATAACTTCTAAATGTCTAACTCCAAACTCATTTGGAATTGTTAGACATCATTAGATAAAAATCATTCAGTGTTAGACACTGAGTTAGCAAATAATCCCCCTGACACCACCTTTCTCATTCTGAGAGGTAATGAACCGACGGTTATATGGGTTGAGATGAAATAACAGATAAAATGAAACAGATGAAATAGAACTACCAGACAAGGTTGTACCAAAAATGAAAACACCAAACACGCTCGCCAGGATAGCACAAAAGCGAGCTGTTTGAATCGGACATCAACACAAATCAGTTTCGGATCCTCCAGATAATATGTAAAACAATGGTCGTCCGTTCCGTTTGGTTGCAGCTCTTGCGCAGCTGTTGCGCGTGCCTCAATACTAGTTGCAACATGTGATCTATTAATTAGTCTAATTTGTAGCCCAATTGTGCTGTATTCTCGATCAGCTTATAATATGCATATTTTTCTGCACTGATTGTTTTGTGCAAGGTTGAATATATTAAGAGCGATCGCCCGCAGCTACGCCGGGCGAAAATACAAATCGAGAAAAAGGTACGTAGCGCCCCGGCCGCCGTTTGGCTCGTCTTGGCGGGGGCACTGCCGTGCCCCCTGATCCTCTTTTTCTCCTCTCATAGTGAGACGGGTTTAGGCCATAGTCAGTGTGGATCGGCAGACTTCACGCACTTTTAACAGCAATGTAGAGAACTCTCAGGCATGCAGGTTTCCTCCAGATTTTTGACCGTTCCCTTGACCGTTAAAGTAAGTAATATCTAATTCAATTGCTTCAAACGCATATGACTCCGAAAAGTTAGAGATGCGTGCCCAGGATCGAGCCCCCGACCTCCGAACAGAAGGTCGACGTCTTAACCACTAGGCACACCGCTACTACTGCTTTTATTAGGGTTCCATGTACGCAAGCGGTAAAAACGGACCGGAGCGAGGCCTGACTCGCACTTGGGCGGTTTTTTTTATTTATTAAGTATAAAAGTATGTAGATTGTAGGTATAGTTAAAAAAATATAATAGAGTGCCTGCTATTGCCAGCTGCTCTCACCACTGGTCTACTGCGGCTTTGTTAGTGAACTTTACATACACAAAGGCCAACCCAAACACTGCAGAATAAATGTACCGCAAATTAATAAACGCTATCAAATTACTCCACAGTTTTTACAGACCATTGTTAGGCCGAAGTTGCAAATGGTGTGAGTTTCGTTTGGATAAATAAATGAATGGAAATAGAGAGTTATATATCTTGATTGTGGGAATGACACGAACAAACAAGCCAGCGGGACAAGACAGTACCCGTTATGTCCTATTAGCTACAATAAGGTCACTAGAATATTTACTCGTCCATACTAATATTAATAAATGTGAAAGTGTGTATGTCTGTCTGCTAACTTTTCACGACCCACCCGTTTAACCGATATTGACAAATTTTGGTGCAGAGTTAGATTGAAATATACCTATTTTCTAGATTTTTATGGACGTACTCGTAAATACTAACAAGATAAGTTCGATACTAAAACCCGACTACCGCCGTAGTGGGGTAAAAAGAAAGAACTATAGACTCTATAATATTATACAGTGCGCAATTAACTGTTGAAATATTCATGCTATTCGACAAACAGGAAGTAGTGGATATATGAATATAGGTAAAAGCTTCCGTTCTGCACCAGCGTCGTCGTATGCTAAACGCTAATACAATGGAACCCGTTTTCTGGTTCATTGATCATTTATGGATATGGCCACCGGTTCTAATTTTAATGTGGGTTTCGAAAGTAAATTATTGATTTCATAGATCACAAATGTTATCATCATCAAGCACTACTGAGCACAGGTGCTCAATTGCGGTAGAGTGACAGTTACAATGTCGCGATCGCAATCACCTCTGATTGGATGACGCTCGCTCACTATTGGCTACAATGCATTGTTGCAACAAGAATACCATAAATTCAGCCAATCACAACAATTGCGATTGTAATAATGTAATGATTAATGCATGTTTTCGGGAATCGACCAGCGGGTCTGCTCTCAGAATGAAGAAGGGTTTGAGATCATTATGGTGAACAGCTTCCACCATCAAAGCAAGTGATATTTTATTGCTTAAAACGTGCATATCTTTGAGATCTGTCTGAAGAAGAGATGCTTCATGCTTGCCCTGGATTGAACTCCGGACCCCCGGAATAAGCGGCCGGCGTCGGTGCCGTCTTAACCACAAGGCTATAACCACTATATGCATGCAAGTTTTTGACATAGGTACGAGTACTTAGCTTAGCTAAAGTTTTCACTTTACACACAAAAAGTGAAAACATTACCCCTACTTAGAAAACTAACGAATGCAGGTGCTTGTGTATTTGTAAATTTGAAATTTTTGGTACGTAAATAATAAAAATTAATAAAGAAAATATATATTACGTTTTCATTGAATTCTATAAAATAAACCTAAATATATAAAATTATATAAATAAATATATTTCTATTTTATATTGCACTGCCAACTCAATGGTAAAATGCTTAGCAAACAGAAAGCTTTGACGAGGAATACGAGGAAACCCGAACTTGCTGAAACAATACATTTTGAACCTATTCAATGGTAATCGATTTCAATGGTAGTTTCCTATACCTAGATAATACCACCGTTCTGTTTTATACCTATTATGTTATCATGATGAAAAAATAATCGATTTTCCATTTTATGTAACTCCTGCGCATGTAGATAAGTTTTCTAATAAACGTACCTACTTGCGAAAATATTATATAATATATTATGGGTATATGAGTGTGTCAGTAGGGCATACCTATAAAGCATTCCTGGTTCTCTACCCACTAAGTATTTTCAGAAATTCCACTTAATCGAAGTCTGGCGCTTGAGTACCTACTTATTATGTATTTATTATCTACTAGCTGATGTGGGAACTCTTTGATTATCCGGAATAAAAAGTAGCCTATGTCACTCTCCAGGCTTTTAACTATCCCATCTAAAATCTCCGTTGCTCCCTTGCGACGTGATTAAAGGTCCAACAAACCAACAAACAAACACACTGTTGCATTTATATTATGGGTAGTGATACAAGCAAATCACCACGTCCGAATAGCTGAAGGTTTGCCATTAACATTAGAACAACTAGCACCTTTAAGGCCACTATGATAATAAATTCACCGACAGTGTCAATTGCGCAAGGCTTCGTACACGACGCTTACCTTCACGGTTATCGGCCGTATCCCTAGTACTTACGAGGTTTTATAGGTTCTCGAAACCATGGATCTAAACAGCCAGCGCAGCGCCTCAAGCGATCGAGCGACCGAAAATTTGTCAAGTTCTCCTGCTAACGTCATCCACATAATATATGATCTATAGCATTTTTTCCTGCCTAACTTGATGGTCCTTCGACCCGGATATACCTACTCTGATAACCATGAATTATTCCAGTATATTAAGTGACGAAGCAGTCGATAGAAGTGGGTTGACCGGGTTATGCTGTATCTCAGTGGCACACTAATTTCGTGAAAATTTCTAATAATTAAATGTCAAACTCAAATTTTCTATTCGCTAACGTCAGTTTTTAACCAAGATGACGTCATAGACAATGACTCTCGATCATAGCCATTAATGGGATGGAATAGAAACCGGAAATGCTTTTTCACGTATGTTTTCGTATCGATAGTTTTTAAAACTCTATTCACTAAGCAAAAATGACAGTTTGTAGTTAGAAACTTTATTAGGTGGCTACGATCGTTTTAACAACTAGTCGGGACCAGTGTTTTGCGACTCGCCACTATAATCCGTCCGTTTTATAGAGGTAATAATTTTTTAGCAATCTCAACGAATGTAGGGATGTTTTAATTTCGAAGGATTTTTATTAATTACAAATCGGCTGAATTCCGCTCGGTTTTTCAGAAAAATATAATAAAAAATTGATAGCTAGTACCTAGGTACTTACCTATTAGTTGTAAAAAGGTAAGTAATATAAAGTAAGGTTGGTTGGTCGGAGTTAAATTATTGTTATTTTGTAAGCAAGTAGGTACTATATTTTGTGGTTATGTTAATGTTGTAGATAATAATTAAAAAAAAATATGGCTCGTGCCGTATTGATGGGGCATGCTGAAGAGCAGCGCCAACAAAAGGCGCTACGGGTCTACAGGCGCAGGCTGCGCGATATGTATAACCCAATGGAGCTGCCAGAAACAGAGTTCATTGCGAACTTTCGTTTGAGCAAGGCTGGCTACCAGCAGGTGTTAGAGGAACTCAAGCCTCACCTCCAAGCCGCTCGACGAAGGACAGCTGTTCGCATTGAACTAAAGGTGTCTCATGTAGGTACTAAAGTACCTATTTTCTATCTTTGTACCTATTCTTTTCCCTTTACAACCTCTCGCACTGCCAAGCGTCACTGGTAGAGATCTCTTATAGAGTGCTTCCCTGTCCACTTTTACTTTCTTTGTCTCATAATTGTTACAACTTTCTGGTACAAAATAAAATAACAAATAAAAATAAAATTCTGATATTTATATTGAGGAAGAAAATATTGAGATTAATTTAACACAAAAATTGGATTTTATATTTATTGCAGATCCTAGCAGCTCTGCATTTTTATGCCACGGGTACATATCAGCGCCCAATGGGGACATCACATCGTGCAGCCTGGTTCCCTAGACGCCCTCCAGCGTATCGACCCATCGCAATATCGCGATGGGTCTCTGCAAACTCGACCAAGAGTTCGAATTGGCGCACAGAGACTTTTCTTCTTGGAGGCATCTAAATAGACAAAATATGCTTCATGATTTCGTTCAAATTATGTGCTGAAGGAATAATTAGATAGGTACACAATAAAAGCACTCAAGAATACTGTAATTCTATAGTCATTCTATAGTCATAATTCAAAGTTAGGTACTAACAAGTGTAAATTAAAAATTTATAACACCCCCGACGATCCAAAGTATTTGAGTTTTCCAAAACATCATTTTCAAATAAATAATTATGTGTTTAGGCAACGTCCATCTTGACAGCTTGACATTTGTCTATTGACATAATATTATGAACCTAACGGTTATCTAACCTTCTTTTCTACAAGAAAACTAGAAAAGAGCTGATAACTCTTAAACGGCTGAACCAATTTTTTTAGATTATAGCTAAGAACACTCTCGATCAAGCCACCTTTCAAACAAAAAAAACTAAATTAAAATCGGTTCATTCGTTTAGGCGCTACGATGCCACAGACAGATACACAGATACACAGATACACAGATACACAGATACACAGATACACAGATACACAGATACACAGACACACAGATACACAGATACACACGTCAAACTTATAACACCCCTCTTTTTGGGTCGGGGGTTAAAAAACACTAATCTATGCAAAACACAAAACCGTTTAAATTCAAGTCAAAGTTCAAACTGATGTAATGTCAATGTCAAATGTCCATAGATAATAATTAAAAACTAGTCGAAGTCGTACAATTTAAAAAGTCTTACATTTCTACTACGCTACCTGTCAGGCAGAGATATTTAATTTGGCCATATAAAGTCGATAAAATACGCTACTATGTTAATGTTGGCCAACTGCCAAGTGTTAGATACTCGTAATTAGTTAGCCACGCATTCGATACGGAATAGAAAAACACGTGACCTAAATTTCATGGATTTCTAACTGGACTCAATGTCTAACGAAAACTTTCAAAGATACAGAATAGCCATGGAAGTTTATACCTATCTATCTCAGTTTCATTTAAGCTAAGATACCTTCTAATCGATTTACTCGTAGCATTGTACCGGAAGGATGAATTACGTATTCCTGGTAGAGTGGTAATGTAACTACTAACTATCCCATGATCGGACCATCCCATCAGACCAAAAACCGGCCAATTGCGAGTCAGATTCGCGTACCGCGGGTTCCGTACTCAGGTAATTTTTCCCACATTTTGCACGATAAATCAAAAACAATATGTACAATAAATAACAATCTGTTTTAGAATATACCTACAGGTAAAGCCCTTTCATATGATACCCCACTAGGTATAGTTATCTTACTTTGAAAATCGAAACACATTTAAATTTTTTTTTTAATGATGTAACCACAAATTCACGGTTTTCGGATTTATTCCTTTACTTGTGCTATAAGACTTACCTACCTGCCAAGTTTCTCTTTTTGAGGTACGGAACCCTAAAAATCACGTATAACTAACTGAATGGCCCTCCACTGGGTGGACAGATGACATCAAACGAGTCCTGGGTTCAGGCGTCTCACAACCGAAGCGTGTGGAAATCCTATAAAAGCTTACGTCCAGCTGTGGACGATAATCGATTGACAATAATGATGACACTGAAAGACGTGTGTTAAATTAACTTCCTTACTTATCAATAAAAAACCGACACAGTTGATCGCGTACTGAGAAAAGTAAATAAATAATATCTCGAAATCAAACTCCATAAAAATAAACTCACGTGTACATATATTTTATTTTCTTCTGTACAACAACATAAATCCATAATGCGAGATATTAAAACATAAAAATCGGCCAAGTGCGAGGCGGACTCGCGCACCGAAGGTTCCGTACCTGGGAAGAATTATTTTGTTGCTTGGAATATATCCAACTGCAAATATAAGCTTGTGATCGGATGTGATAACTGGTAACAAAATGGTTTTCAGATTTTCCCTTTACTTAGATTATAAGAAATTGTATGATTCTAGGTCAACGTGAAGTAAGTACCATAATGTAAAGGTTTTGATTCCCTTGCGAGAGAGACCATATCTTTCAATTGCGTTAACTTGGAAGTTTGATTTTTTTACAGCTCCAAGGGATTGTAGATCTGAGATTTGATATTAATTTCAACGTGAAGCCTCCACGCGTTTGTGAGAAAAAGGGCCAGACAAAAATGCAACGAAGTGATCCTATAAAGGTATAAAGGTTTTTTTTCCTTTGGAGGTACGGATCCCTAAAAAGCGAAAGATCAACGTTACATCCCGTCTGACAGCTCACGCGATCCGTGTCCCGTAAACTAAATGTCGGATAATAAATAATTAATTTATATACGTTTAGCGCACACAACTCGCAAGCATTTATCCCATCCTCTTTCTTATTATCTCTTTTAATTAACATCTCCCCTATAGGTCTAAATAAACATACATATTGCAGCGAAATGGCATAAGCCGGGAGTTAGCCAACTCCCTTAGGGATATGTGATATCATATAATATTACCTAGTTAAAAAAATATTAAGTTCCAGTTTATCGCAAAAATTACTTAGGCCTGACATCAAATCCGAGTTAATATTGGAAGGACGCGGTGAATCAAAGTAGGTAGGTGTACTTCCGAAGTGCCGAGCAGATCTTTCCTACATCTAAGTTGGTAAGAAAAATATTTTTAAGATAACCAAAGTAACGTAATATGTATTTCACAACAAAAATACCTCATGGACGTTGCATATCAAATCGCAAACAACGGTTTAACAACCTTAGTTACGCTTACACAAAGTAATAACATGTTACCCTGCCTACTGCTAATGCAATTGTGATGTTGGCACATTGTGGTATATAACCATACACATAGCTGCGCAATCTTTGGAGATTACAGAAAAGGATATTTCCAAGGCAGTAAGACGTGGTCAGAATACATCAATTGGGATTTACTTAGAGGCATACTTAATCATACTTTGTGAATACGAATGTTATATTGTTCTCTCTTTCGTTACGGATGCAATGCATTAGCATAGGTACCTTTACGTTGATTTAAGACAGGGTCTGTAAAGTTGTTGTTAAGTTAATTTTTTTCATCAAACTCGTATCATAAAGCCTTATACAAAAGCTATTATGTATTTACTTTATTCTTTTGCATAAACCTATACCAGAGTGAACTAGCCCATAAGCTGACGAAAAATTGAAGTTTTGATAGTATTTGCATGAGAAATAGGTATGTCAAGTTTAAAATAAACACTATTATAACGTTTGTTTAATTTTTTAGATTCAAATCCCGATATACGAGTAAATTTAGTTCTATTCAAACAACAGATCCTAGGTACGTTTCAAAAAAATTGGTTTCATATTTTTCAAGAAATTATCAAAAACAACAAACATTGCAAGTTTGACTGTAATCTGATTACCATAACATGATAATATATCTATCGCATTTAAATAATGAAGTAGGTACAATTTCGCTGAGAAAGTGGAATAGAAGCGTAGGTACAGTTATTTTATAAAGCTTGTAAATAAATATGATACGTTTATAAATGAACTCGACCATAAAGTTCCATGAGAACGGTTTTCTCGTAAACCTACATAATTATATCTTACTGCAATGAGCTTAAGTCATGGAGGAGCAAATTTTGTACTTCAGGCGTCGAAAAGCGGTCCCACCTAACTACTACCCGTCCACTGCTGGAAATAGGTCTCTTGTAGGGACTTCCAAACGCCACGGTCTTGCGCCGCCTAAATCCAGGCGATAATCGGGGATATAATTTTTATCTACTGCCCATGCTAGCCGGGCTGCTCCCGTTCCAACCCGTCCGATGTCGTCTGTCCAAAATGCTTCCAACGCTACGTTTTGCTAGAATGCCATTCTAGCACCTTGGGTCCCCGTCTATCGGTTTTTCGAACTAGGTATGTACCTATGTGGCCTACCCATAGCCACTTCAGCTTCGCTACCCGCGCTATGTATGGTAGGTGTTAGCTTATCATTGATCATAAATTAATGTTTGAAGCTGTCAATTAGCAGTGGACACAGGCAGTGGACCTGCTTTTATTTTGAGTTCATCAATAAATTAAGTAATTTGCTATTAATAAATTAAGTAAGTACCTAGGTAATTTATTGATTAACAAAATCTCGCATGGTGTCTGTTGACGCCAAAGGCAAACTATTTTAGAAGTTGCACGCTCTAGTAATAGGCCATATAACATCTCACTGCCTGAATATTTTAGTTGTTAGACATTGAACACACTTCGAAGCATTTGAGGTCGTACGGACTTATTTGGAAAATTATTTCAGGCCTTTTATTTGATACTGCTACCGTTCACCTTTAAATCAATACTTGCCAAGTAGCACCTAAAAGGTAAAATATCTCTTTGATTTAATTATACGTACTTACAAACCAAATGGAATATTTTGATAGCTAATTAATTATCGATAGGACTGTTTCGTCCGTCCCTTTAAAACGGTAACCTTCTATGGTAAATTATGGGCCGTTCCTATGATTTTTGTATAAAAGGAAGTTCTTTTAAGTAATATTTCAAACAGAGCTCGCTATTAAGCAGGCAGTCAAAAACTAAATCACGAGAAGATGGGAAATTATAGACTTTAAAATACATATAATAAACACTAAATCCAAGATGCTTAACGATGAAGGGGCAAAGTTCTAAAAACATTGAGTTGTTAGGTAGATCTACCTACCCGGATTTCGTCCTTGTAGACTATAATATCCGCTCGGATGACTTCAAATTCCCAAAAACTGACTCACCACCACCTGAGGTCATGCCTGAGGTCGTTACCTCCACTCATTGTTTTAAGTTTTTTACCCCATGAAGGTTTCATGTTACCATACAACTTGCCGATTCTAATTAGATACGGGATAGAAAGATTTCTCAATAGCGTATTTAGCGTATATATCTAAGTATTTACCTATTTCTTTTTATCTTTGCTTTATAATTAAATGAAAGATATTATAATATTGTCTATTGAACGTATTTTATTTAAAAAAAAAATAGAAATGACCTTCCCACAGGACCTTACTTTTGCAATATACTTAGCTAAATATTAGTAGCTAGGTAAGTAAGTTAGGTAGGTACCTACCTAATTACTTGGACGAATAAATCCTAATTATTACTAAAAACATAAAAAAACGCTGCACGATTTTTACCTACATGATATCATCAATATAACAAAATCGCAATGGCATAGTTAAATGTTTCCTATTTTGATACTTGGGTGTGGAGGTGACTGGTGAGGTCCTATTTTGACACATACATAAGTGGGATAGAATGTCGTCCTCTCACATGCGTGGGACTTGGTCATGCTAGGGGGCTGGTGTATCTTACTCATCGATAAATTGATTAAGGTATCATTAAAAATCGATAAGTTACCTCCAACTCAAGTGACGATTTGTGATTTACTTACTGAAAAACTTACCTAAACCTACTTAACTACTCAATGCTCTATTATACGATCACTTCTGTAAAAATATATATTCAGAAAGTCTTTTTTGTAAAAGAAAACCGTTGGTGTATTGATTTAGCACTTACATAAATGTGTATCGACTCAATTAACGGGATCTAACTACGTAAAAAGCGTATAGAGATAAAGTTAGAAACCCAAGGAGTACGGGTTTAATGAAAACTGCCATATCCAGGTTAGCCCGTTTCAATCTTAGACTGTATAATCACTTACCACCAGGTGATATTGCTGGCAAGGACTAACTTGTATCTGTTATTTTATTCCACTTCATCATGACCAACCTATCGCTGTCTCACTACTGAGAACGGGTCACCTCTCAGAATATGAAGGGCTTAGGTCATAGTCCGCCAGGCTGGCTTAGTGCGGATTGGCAGACTTCACACACGTTGAGAACAATGGAGAACTGTCAGGCATATAGGTTTCCTCACAATGCTTTCCTTCACATTTAAAGCAAGTGATATTTAATTGCTAAAAGTTAAAGGTGCATGCCCAGGATCGAACCCCGATCTTCCGATTAAAGGATTCATGTCATTTATTTGATGAAAATGACATAAAATAACACATAGTCGGTATAAATAATATTACACTCAAATACAGTTAGATCCCACCTAACTTATTTTTTGTGGCTCTCGTACACCCTGCTATACCTATTACATTAGTAACTTAATAGAGTTTATTATTTCTAATGTCTATATAGAACACCCAATGAAAGCCTCTCGAAGTTCCAACCACCTACACAAATATGTGAATGTGTACAGTCAACTTACTTGGTAAAACACTCGTGCCGGCCAACGGGATTCCTGTATGTTAGAAGCGCACTACACTGCACACCATAAAACACTTAATCACAGTAAAAATAAAAATGCGCCAAATCCGTCGACACTAAAACACCTATTTATAAAAAGATAACATTCAAATATCGAATGCCTTCGTTCGTAATAAAATCGCGGTTCGTTAGTAATCTAGGATCGGTAGTACTTGATACTGACGAACTACAGCGACGACCGTACTGCTTGCTACTGAACAGTCAGTGACACTGCGCATGTTGCTTTCTCTGTCTAACAATAGTTAGAACCGTACGAGGGAAAGAGAAAACTAATCTTTGGAATGTGTGAACATAACTTTGAATATAGCCATCTCATCTATGTATGGAGTTTTGTTTGGAGATGAAAAAGAAGGGGTTATGTGAGGTTCACGGTGCATATGTGTTGCAGTGATGCGTAGAGGTGTATGGAAAATGAGGCTTTCAGTGTTAAGGGCAAGCACAATAAGTATTTTTTTGTAGACTTTCTACTATTTAAAATATTGCATTAAAATTAATTTGAATAGGTTTTAACATTACATCGCCACCCATATTAGATATAACTGCGAAAGTGTGTCTGTTAGTTTATTGGTTTGTCCTTCAATCACATCGCAACGGAGCAACGAAACGTGATTTGGTCCATGAGTAGATATAGTTTAAGACCTGAAGAGTGACATTAGACTATTTTTTATACCAGAAAATCAACGAGTTACCTAAACCTAATCACCTAAATCCATGCGGACCATGCGGACGAAGTTGTGGGCATTAGCTAGTTATACAATAAATCAAATGAAAACTTTGATGATTTAATTATTTGACCACAACGGTAACAGTTGCAAGTAACTTGTAAATATAGGTACATACATAGAGGCGGAAAACCTAACCTATCCCTTAGTCAAATAAAATGACTTCATAAGTCAAGTAAAGTCATGACTTCATAAGCCATGACTTTACTTGACATATGGAAATTGATCTAGGTGGAAATCAAACTACCCCTGTGAGGTGAAATAAAAAATGTTTAGTGCTACAAGTACAAAGGACAAAAATCCCCTTAATAGGCACTTGTTTCCTACTCCGCTTGAAAAACCAACCTTCTCCACCAGGGTTAAAGTTTAAAATCCCATTTACATACACAGTTAATGTCAAGTACAGTTACAGAAGTTAGCAGCATAAAACAGGCAAACGTCGCGAGCGTTAGGTAAGCTCTGAAGTTGGCTACAGAAAGTTAGTTTGCGATATATTTAGTACAAGGAGGCTGTATTGCTTTAGAATGGGATTATATCTGTTGATAGACTTTATTTACTTATAATTGAAAAGGTTATTCGGAGTTAAAAATGATTGGAAGTGACTATACTTTGGAACTGTGCAATGTTTTTCACTCGGGTCAAGTAAGTTACTCTCCTATGTACCTACCTATTAATTTTTATTGTATGCAAGTGATCGCTTTGAAAGGCGCGGTGGCTTATGTGAAAATTTTTAAAACTTTATTTTTCAGTTCCCGTGTATTTTTTTATTAATTTTATAAAATATAATAATCGATTTTAAAAGAATGTATTTTTCCCAAAATAGTAAATAGTTTCTAAATTTATTTCGCAAAAAAGTACTTATCATAAACAAAAAAAATATATAAATGCAGATAGTAAAACTAAAAATTTTGGACTACCCTTGCGCCCGTTGATGTCCTTTGTATGGGGATTCGGGAAAATGATAAAACTATCGAAATTCGCAGCCGTTAAATACCTATTTTGTCTATCTTAAGTCCTATCTATTTATCTATTTTTACATATCTATCTATGTACCTAAGTATTTATTTAATTTCAAAATCTATATCTGTATACTAATAAATAAAATTGAAGTGTCTGTCTGTAATTCCGAAATGACTACCTCATATTAAGCTCATAAGGTTATTTGAACGATATCAAACCTGAATCACACGTTTTTAAAATTTTTATCTGTTTGTTTGTACGGGCTTATCTTCGGAACGGCTGGAACTATTTTGACGGGACTTTTACTGACAAGTAGAGGATTAGCCAAGGAGTAACATAGGCTACTTTTTAACCGACTCTCACGGATGAGTTGTGTTTTTCTACCTAAGTACACTGATAAAGGAACTTTGCGACATTATTACATAAAAAAAATGGATTCGATCTCCTCAATCCTGATGCTGCAGGGGACCTCGCCACCAAAATTAGATTTAGAAACTGTCGGTTGTAAATTAATATTGGCGGTACCTGCCAAGATAAGACTATATTGTTGAACTCGAGGACCCAACTCCTCAACCCTCTGATACTGTAAGAAATTGCATTCCTAAATCGTGGTTATTTCACGAGTTTTCAGAGAATAATCCGTATAAGTAAATGTTTTTTAGGAAATTTCCCGGGGACGGGCTACCACGGATAGGCTACTTTTGTTCAGGAAAATCGACCACGGGATTTTTAAAAATCTAAATCCACGCGGGCGGCGATTCTTTTCTTTAGCTTAGGTTTCTAAGATGTTTACTATTGGCAGCCATATCGCTTTGAACCACGAAAAATGGAGAGTATCTACTCGTAATTCAGAGAAATCCAGTGAGGAGGACATTAATATTTGATATTTTCCTATAGGTTGAACCAGGCAGCTTCTTCCAGCGCTTGACGGGAGATGTGAAGACGGGAGTTATCCTGAAGGATGTCTCCTTCCTCACTCACAGTGGCGAAGTTACAGCTATATTGGGTTCTAAAGGTAGCTATAGCAATGCAAACATAAGATCGCGATGTGCCAGTAGTTATGTGCTAGATTTTAAATATGCCTAATCACATAGAAATCGTTCGTAAAATATTACGATCTTTCAAAGGACTTCGATTACTTTAGGTATAGGCTCATGCAGAAGTGAAGCGGTGCGTTAGGATTGACAGTTTTCACAAGTTTAAAAAATATATTTTATTTTATTTTTATTTTATTCGACTAAGCTACAACTTTTATACATAAAATATTTACAAAAATATAATTGTTTATAGCTAAAAAGATACATAGTATAAACGTTAATAAAAGGCTAGTACAAAAGATTTAGGTACAATGATATTTTAAAAGGTTAGTAGGTAGTAAAAGTTAGTATATTAAAACTGCTCCTGTGAAAAGCATATTATACCTACAATCGAAGATTATGTAAATGATAAAAGAGCGTAGATTTGACCTGCAGCTCGCTCCAGCAATGCACGGGACTTCAATTACTTTTATACATGGCATAATATTGTATAACAAATCTTTGAAAAGAGCAACCGCCGAGTTTCTTGCTGGTTCTTCTCGGCAGAAAAGGCGTTGCAAACCAGTGGTAGATGCTCTTGACGATTCAAAAGTACTTGTAAAAGTCTAATTGTATAAAAATATATTGAATTTAAAAAAAATTGAATTTTGAATCACTGAGCTCTCGCGTCACGTCATCACACCCCTTCCGCACGGCTCCACTATCGCAGGAACCTAGTCAGTTATGCGTTATGCCTGTAAATTGGATTGTGTTTAGCGTACGTATTTATGCCCATATAAAGTGAGCAATTCAACGCAGAGCTACTATAAAATGCGTTAGAGCTTCGCTTCTGAAAAATATCAAAAAACCTATTACGATATCTCCTCTAGGCTTTTTGATCTTACTCTTGAACTTATGGCGTTAACTGACAAACCCCGATATCACCCACCAATACAACATAAATGTGGGTATCCACTATCCATTCTAATAAGATCTTTAACTTTTCTAAGGCAGTGGAAAACGCGCTCTTTTGGACGTCATAAGCCGCCGCGTTCCCTGCAAAGGGCACATCCTCTTAGAAGGGGTGCCTTTGGAGAAGGACTACTTCAGGAACACCTGTGCTTTAGTGCGACATTCCACGAAGCTTCTACCCGGGTTGAGTGTTCAGCAAACCCTGGCATTGTCACTTACTAAGGTAACATAACTACGTTACGTACCTATACGATACTGATTCTAAGCGCAACTAGGTAAATTTTAGAATATTTGCATCTTTTTCTTACCAATGTAGAATAGGACAGCCAAAAGTAATTTAATTTAGAAGTATCAAACCTCGTGACTAGGTGCCAATCATCAGCCTATTATTTAAAGGTAAACTTATTCCGTTTTTCCTTTTGATACCTCAAAAGGAAAAACGGAACCTTAAAAACAAGAAAGATAAATTGGTATCCTTAGTTATAGCGCATGACTAACGGCCAAAATTAATGCTCAATCTATCTTTAACTTGTCGATAAGTTACTTAGCAACGCTGTAATTTGGCAAAAAGACTTTTTACGAATAACAACATTGCTAAGTAACTTATCGACAGATTACAGATAGATTGATTATTAATTTCGGCCGTTAGTTATAGGCTTCTGGCGTATTGGAGCGGTGCGGGAGAATGACAGTTGTCACAAGTTAACGAATCACTGAACTCTTGCGCCACGTCATCACACCCCTCGCACCCCTCCCACACCGTACCACTATTGCAGGAAACTACTCAGCTGTTATGCGTTATGCCCATATTTTGCTTTTTTTTAACAGATTTCGGGATATTTAAAGTCGTCGAAAGTTAAGCAAGTTATGGCAGATTTAGCACTATCTCAAGTAAGTTAATACTTGTAGTAAGTTACTAGTATTATAAGTTCGATTTTAACTTGCGTAGGTTATAAATAAGCTCAAATAACCATGTTGTTTTCTCTTTTTCCCTAGGTAGCAAACAAGTGTGTTACAAACCTAACTAAGAGCGAATATCGTCGACTTGTTATTGGAGTTCAACTTATTCGAGATCCAAGTATGTATAATGCGTATAAAAATTAAACAGTCTTATTTCGTGTACGATTGGTGCGGAACCTATCGTGTGCGAATCCAACTCGCACTTGACCGATTTTATTTAATTATTTCAGTTATTTTGCTTCTCGACGAGCCTACATGGGATTTGGATCCTTTGAATACATATTTGGTGATATCGATCCTTTCAAATGCAGCCAAGAAATATGGAACTACTATCATACTTACCATGGAAAAGCCAAGATCAGGTAAGCATTAAAAAAAATCAGCTGATGCGTAAATATGGTAAAAAAATTATACTTACATCTACCAGCTGGAGACACTAGCTAGCTAGACAAAATATTTTTTTTAATTTATTATTTGCTGCAATTGTACCAATGTTTGCATATACCTACTTCCCCAGAAATTCTCAACTGACTTCTCAACGATATTTTGTTACTTAGTGCTTATTTGTACTTGGTACCCAAATATTTCACAATAATAGTTTTTTTGAAAGTAGGTACCCCTTGATGCAATATTGTAGCCCTGAGAAGGACTCGCGCTCTCTAAATGAAGCTTTCATGTCAAGATTGTATATTATATATTTTTTTCATAAATTATATAATTTATTTAATTAAATTAATTTAAAATTTAAATTTAAATTATTTAATTCATTTTCATAATAGCGAGCAATTCAACAGGCCAGAGCCAATGCGTTGCGAGCCTTTCAGGAATTCACCCTTTCAATTATAATCCCTTGAATATTTGTTGTAGATGTGTTTCCATTCCTGGATCGCGTGGTATACCTGTGCCTTGGAGATGTGGTGTACGCGGGTCCCACGAGAAACCTGTTGGATTACTTCGGCAGCATCGGCTTTCCTTGTCCACAACTGGAAAACCCTTTGATGTATTACTGTAAGTTTAATCGTATTTCTTACTTCTTTATATTGGCCCAGAAATCGACATCATTAACCCAATCTCCAATAAGTTTACTTCCTTGAAAAGATTTAGGAAAACGATGGTTTAAGTTTGGAATTTCTGTTGAAAATTTAGATCGCTACGAACATGATGTCTTCCGGACTAGGGTAGGCAACAGAGGGTTTTAAGATGGAAGATTGCCATACTTTAATAGACTTCCTTACCCTCAAATAGAGATAATAACCCTCGGAGGTCGAAGATACTTATCTTATGCAGCTTTCTCCTCAAAACCAATCATTCTTCTACCATAGCACAGCAAACTCTAGTCCTGGTTAAAAACCGACCAAGTGCGAGTCAGGCTCGCGCACTGGGGGTTCCGTACTCGTGTATTTTTTCCTACATTTTGCACGATAAATCAAAAACTATTATGCATAAAAATAAATAAAAATGTTTTAGAATGTACAGGTAAAGCCCTTTCATATAATACCCCATTTGGTATAGTTATCTTACTTTGAAAATTGAAAAGCATTTCAATTCTCTTCTTCTAGATCAACGGGAAGTACCCTATCGGTTTCTTGACAGACACGACGGACAGACAGACAGACAACAAAGTGTTCCTATAAGGGTTCCGTTTTTCCTTTTGAGGTATGGAACCCTAAAAATGCCACGAACAATAGCAATCGTGACATCCCTTAGAGTTTCGTCATCGAATTTTTCAAATTGAGTAGATAGTGGTACCTTACTTATGGGATTATTTGCATGCGTGGTATGATTTTTTTCCAGTATGCCTGTCAACAGTGGACAGACGTTCGCGCGAAAGGTTCATCGAGTCGAACCACCAGATCGCGGCTTTGGTGGAGAAGTTCAAGGTGGAGGGGCCGGCCATCATGCAGGGCAACCACGCCGAGCACGGCCGCATCATCAACCCCAACAAGATACAGCTCAACTATGGCAAAGCGGGCGGCGTTAGGACTATCTGGATGTTGTACCTGTAAGTTGGCTGTTACTACCAAATTATTACCTACAGCTTGAAAATATACCTCCTTATATAATATTATCCTCCTGATTTCATTAATATTTTTAGGGTTCCGTACCTCAAAAGGAAAAACGGAACCCTTATAGGATAACTTTATTGTCTGTCTGTTTGTCTGTCCGTCGTATCTGTCAACAAACCTATAGGGTACTTCTCGTTGACCTAGAATCATGAATTTGTGGTTACATCATTTAAAAAAAATTAAAATGTGTTTCAATTTTCAAAATAAGATACCTAACTATACCAAGTGGGGTTTCATATGAAAGGGCTTTACCTGTACATCCTAAAACAGATTTTTATTTATTTTTATGTATAAGTTTTTGATTTATCGTGCAAAATGTTGGAAAAAATACCCGAGTACGGAACCCTCAGTGCGGGAGTCTGACTCGCACTTGGCCGGTTTTTTAAAACAAAAATAGCGAGCAAATGAACAGGCGGATCACCTGATGTTAAATGATTACCAGCGCTCATGAACATTTGCAGCACCTGAGGAAATGTGGAATTTTAGGAATTTGTTATATTTGGAATAACCCTATGTTGAAATCCAGTGTGACTTGCATGTGGAAATAAAAATCTGGCACAGTGGTCGAAATGAACCAGGCACCAAGGTGTAATGTACAAATGTTTCTGGAATAATGTTTGATGACAAGAAAAGATACTATTTAAAGTTCCAGTCTAAATGATTCTTTATAGTTGGTATCAAGTAATAAGTATTATATGCAGTAATTACTTACATTTTAGGAGGATGTTAGCATCAATCTTCAACGTGAAGAAGCATGGCCTCAAACAAATGACGATGAGGCTACTATCATTGCCAATATACTTTTTCATACTCTGGATCTTCTACAATGAATCTGAGGTAACCTGTTCTCAATATTCTAATTCTTTTGATCCACATAATATTGCCGTCCCTTTCCCAATTTTTTTTTTCTAGAAAAGGAAGGAACTACTCTTAGACCTTCATGTTTAAATATTATTTTTAAAGTCTTGTCTCTCTGTTGCAGAACTATCAGCGAGCTTTCATAACTAAAAGTGGCCTTATATTCAACACTATGGTCGGGACATACTTTATCAGTATCATGAACACGATTTGCCTTTGTAAGTAAATTAAGAATAACATAAATTTTGAACTAGAATTGAATCAGAAGGACTGGATTTTCAATCGTATTTAAAAGTTTAGGTAAAAAGAATTTCAACAGTAGCTCATGTTTTTATAACAAGTTTAAATTAAAAATTTATAACACCCCCGTCAAGTGAAGGTTACAGTAACTAGAAAAGAGCTGATAACTTTCAAATGGCTGAACCAATTTTCTTGGATTATAGCTAACAACACTCTCGATCAAGCCACCTTTCAAACAAAAAAAAAACTAAATTAAAATCGGTTCATTAGTTTAGGGGCTACGATGCCACAGACAGATACACAGATACACACGTCAAACTTAGAAAACCCCTCTTTTTGGGTCGGGGGTTAAAAATAGGTCACATGGTCAGAGAAATTTAAGAACATCTGATTGACTCGCTTTGACTGTGATTGCAGGAACTAGCAATATGAGTCTACAGGCTTTGTGGTAAGAGAAATCGAAGAAAAATCTGGTTGACTTGCTTTGACGCTTTGACTCTGACTCTGACCTAGCGATAAGTCTTTGTTCCTGCTTGCACTATATGCGAATTTTGGAACCTCTTCCAGACGGTCCCTACAGAACGCGCTACTACCAAGAATCTCAAGAAGGCTTATACAGTGGAGCGAGCCTCCTGCTCGCTTGGAACCTGGTGTCTCTGCCATTCTCCTTCATCACTACTTTCGCTTCAGCTGCTATCATTTATCCGTGAGTAGTAACAATATCATAAATTCGAAAGTATTTGTCCTTCAATCACGCCGCAACGGAGCAACTTCATCGCATTTGCTAACTCATTGGCGGTTCCTGTGGTACTGGAAATGTTCATGGGCGGCGGTAATCACTTAACATTAGGTGACCCGCCAACTCGTTTGCTCGCTTTTTTTTTTAATCGATTCAGAATAAACCCGAGAGTTCCCTCACTCTAGTTAAATCTGTCCATGTAGTGTGTTTCTTTTCTCTTCTTGCTTCATGTAGGTATTTCTTTCCCAGGATTCTCGGTGATTTATCAGACACCATAGACTATCTGTACTTCGCACTGGTGCTATGGTCGAGCTACATCTACGCTGAGCAGCAGAGCATAGCCATCATGATGTTCGTGAAGAACGGCCTCATTGCAGCTGTTGTCAACATCTACATCACTTGCATTTACGTCATGCTGGCTAGTGGCGTTTTGAGGTAACCATATTTTGCATACTGCTGATGCTTAAGATAAGCGATATTCTGGAAGAAGGGGTTAGTGGGTTTTCCCTTTAGTTGTCATCCTCAGCACAACATGGAAAGCTCTGGAATCCCCGCTGGAGATGTGTTCTGTAGTTTTCTCCAGGAGTTGTATGTATGTATAATGTATGTTTGAATATACTTACGTATACATATAATGTGTGTTTTAATATACTTACATACTATATGCACCACAAAACACATACTGACGTAAGATATCATTATTTCCAGATCCTACAAAGGTTACGAAGACTGGCTCTTCTACCTAACCTACCTCACCCACACGCGCTACGCCTCCATATTCCTACACAGAAGCATCTTCAAGCAGCCGATGTTCGACGCGCTTGCGTTCAGCGATGAGGAGAACTGCACATCCATCAATAGCATGATACAGACTTCTTCCAATATCAACACCAATTCAAATGCTAATTGCAGGTAGGACTATATACTTAATCTATACTAATATTATAAAGAGGAAAAGTGTTCCTGTTCAAGTATGTTTGTAGGAATTTATCTCTAGAAAATCTGAACCGATTTTGGAAATTCTTCCACCAGTGGAAAGCTGCATTATTCCTGAGTGACATAGGCTATATTTTGTTTTTAAATTGTAATATTCTACCCGTGCGAAGCCGAGGCGGGTCGCTAGTCAACTCTAAAAATTTGTAATAGTTTGAACGCTGATCACTTCAAATTTTTTGAACCGAAGTGAATGAGCGGATTTCTACGACGCGGTAGCGCCCGATTCGTTGATCAGCGCGCGAAAACTTGTTTTCCGCAAAATGGTTATTAACACTTTTCTTAAGAGGTTACCAGCTATTTATCTTATAACCCTACCTACCTATTTTTATAAAATCATTATTATTGCAGGTACCCCACTGGCAAAGCCTTTCTGACTGAAAGGTTCACATCGAAGAACTTCGGAGGCGATATAGACCAGACAGGAGATTTTAACATGGACTTTAATTTGGGGATATCCTTTGCGTTTTCTCTGGGCATAATCGTGTTAAACAAATTCTTGTACCTTATGCCTTTGCCTGGATATATTGTTGATAAGTTTAGAGAATAATCCATACTAATATTGAATGCGAAAATGTGTCTGTCTGTCTGTTAGCTTTTCACGGCCTTTCTGTTCAACCTTTTTGGACGAAATTCGGTATAGAGATAGCTTGCATCCCGGGGAAGAGCATACATTATTTTTTATCCCGGAAAATCAGAGTTCCCATGGGATTAAAAAAACTAAATCCACGTGGAAGAAGTCGCGGCCATCATCTATCTGGTTCAGAAATAGCTTGCATCCTGAAAATGGGGAAACTCTTTGATTTCCCGGGATAAACTGTAGCGTATACTTTAATCCTGGAAAATCTAAAAGTTCCCATAGGATTTTTTTATATCTAAATCCACGCGGATGAAGTCGCGGGCGTTATTTAGTCTAATATAACAATATAGGTTGAGACGGCTCGAGGGGTAGGACGAATTGATGAGTTCCCCAGCTCACGAGCTGTCTCAGAGAAACGATATATGCAGTGCCAGGCAGGAAATATTGTAATACTCGTAACTATGTGCAGTTTCGTCGGTCTCAACGACAGAGACAACGATCTACGAAACCGTTATCTCTTTCTAAAGTTCAATGTACAATATTATTTCCTGTCTGGCACTCTACCTGCTTATAATAAGGTATATACTAAGTGGTTCGAACATAATTTATAGATTTAATAAAACCATTAAGTGAATGATAACTTATATTAATTAAATTAAAAAACAATGTATAGAAATACTCTTTGCATTAAAAATGTAATGTTTGGTTAGAGTCTACCTCTTAACCTTGATAATAAAACCAATTTACAACTCATTTTTCCTTATTAAATATTATGAAATTCCTATTAATAAATTTTCTAGCCTAATTAATTTTTGTTTCATTTGCCTTGTCAAAAGCTATACCCCTTCCAAGTTAGTCCGCTTCCATCATAGACTAGATCATTTACTACCCAGTGACATCGCAGTCAAGGGCTAACTTGTATTAGAATAAATATAAAAAAATTATAGCAACGATGCGACGAGTGACACTGACGACAAGCGCGGATCACCGTTGTGGGCATAATCGTCGTCGCCTGGAGATTACCCGGACTTGACTTTGATTTTTAAGGTTCCGTACCCAAAGAGTGCAGACAGGACCGTATTACTAAGCCTCAGCCGTCTGTCCGTCCGTCTGTCAGTGGGCTATATCTCGTGAACCGTAAAATTTTTACAGAATGTATATTCCTATTGCCGCTACGCTATCACAAATAATAAAAATTTCAAAATAACCGCCAAAAAATATTACTGGTACGATGGTACGGGACTCTTCGTGTGCGAATCTGACTCGCACTTGACCGGTTTTATTTTTGTTTTAGACAGTTATATTATTAGGAATGAGTGAAGACAGCAGTAACAGAAAAGTGTTACTTTACACACAACTTTCATTTATGTTAATTTGTATTTATATCCTTAGTTCCACTGACTGTGTCCAAAGTGTTACGTTTTGCATCAAAACCAAGTTACCTTACAACTGATTTCAAACATGTCACAAGTTACAACCGTTATCAAGTCTAGAACTAGGAAATTTCATAGTCACCGACAACTTTAGGGTAGCCATATATAACTGTTTCTGTAGATTCTGTTTCATTTTCACTAGAAGTGCATTGTGTGCCGTCACCTAAAACAAAGATATTTCTGTGTTACTTCTTAGGGTTTAGTACTTGAATTCCATCTATAAGTAAGCTTCTTCTGTCCGTCTGTCTGACTGTCTATCTGTCAGTGGCCTTTACCCATGAACTGTAATAGAGAGTTGAAATTTTCACAGAGTTTGTATTTCTATTGCCACTATAACAGCAAATAAAAGTTTCAAATGGCTGGCATGCACATTAAAAAGTACATAGTGTTATTCTTGAATGTTGGTAAGGAACCCTTTCACCATTAAAAAATAGCCGAAAAGGTAACAGACAGACAGATACACTTTTGTATTCACAATATTAGTATGGATAGCAAGATATCCAAAATGGTGGGATGTAATTTTAGTAACATTGGACCATAATCTATAATCTAAACTCTACATATCCTAATACAGAATTTGCATACCTCCATAAAACACTATTGTTTTGTTAAGTTTGTTGATTGTTACCTGCAACAAAATATAAGAATGAATATTTTCTCAACTGATTCAACCATTTGTTTATCAAAATCCAATAAGTTGCCTTCAAACTACATAATATAATATATAAATATCGCTCACCCTACTTTGAAATATCACTGTGCACACTTAGATGTAATAGAATATTACATCTAAGTGTGAACAGTGTATATTATATTATATTTCCGTAGTTTGAAGGCAACTTTATCATATTTATAAAATATAGAGTATATTAAGGTGTTGTGGTTGGCTAAGTTTCCTTCTCTCTTGCACACATTCTCAATGATTATGAATGAATCAGCACACTTTCAACAAATATGGCAAAAATTACGTTATTTTAGACATATATTTTTTTTGACCTAGTTTTGATAGAGAAAATTGAAAATGAAAAACACTGAATGTTTTCTTCATTTTTTCTATGAAATAATACTCATTTTACAATAAAAACATGTATGGATAAGCCACATTTGTTAAAAGTGGACTGATTACTTCGCAATCATTGCGAACCGAACCAGTGGTAAATTATTTGACGATTCAAAAGCACTTGTAAAAGTTTATTTGAATAAAAATCTATTCTATTCTATTCTATTGAAAATGTTAAAATGTGAGAAAGAGAAAAAATACAGGTGGTCAATTGCAATACTCACCGGTGATAAGATAATTTCTCTATACTTCTTAAGGTATATCTTCAAAGGCTCCACATAGTTATCAAACCCGAGTGCATTCATGGCAAAGAGAACATCTTCTCCATTGATAGTTTTCCGCTTCTCCATCTGGCAGCGATCACTTGCCTCACTTGTTATGAATGATATGAACTCTGATATGCATTCCTGTACACATTCCCGCGCATCTTTTGCTATCTGAGAATAATGCATGGTTTTTGTTTTATCTTTATAGTCTACAATAGCTCAACAGTTAAGGAGCCAACTGAAATCCTAAAGGTTAATGGCTCAAACCTCATTGGTTGCAGTATTGTCGTATCCTCTCAGAATGATAAGGGTTTAGGTTTTTTTTTAGCTAGACCTTGACTGCAATCTCACCTGTGCAGTTTAAGATGGAAGCAGGCTAACCTGGAAGGGGTATGGCAGTTTTCATTAAACCCATACTCCTTTGGTTTCTACACATCAAGTGCAGATTAACAGACTTGATACACCTTTAAAACAGTATGGAGAACTCTTAGACATGCAGGATTCATCCACCATTAAAGCAAGTTGCAGTTACTTAAATAAGTGACAATGCAGTCTAAAATGGAAGCAGGCAGGTAGAGTGAGGCATAAAAATAATAAACGGACACACCTTCCTTTTATATTACTGATTTGAGTTTAGATTTACAGATTTTACTGTACCTTGCCATTTTCTGGTATGGCTCTTTTCATAATCTTAGCAATGTTAGCAATAGGTAAGAACCTATCTTGTTCTCGGAGGGGTGCATTTTTACCACTGTTAGAATCTGAATTATTTTCTTCTTGTTCTGTAACAATGATGTTAAACTAATTATTTACAGAGGTTTGAATATTTTAGTATGGAGCCTGGCCTGCCTAGTGTCTGCAATTTTTTTTTTAAATAGTACACACATAAGTAACCCATAGCACAGACATAAACTAGAGTTCCCACAGGATTTTCAAAAAACTTATACATGCGAATGAAGATGGGGCTTCATCTAGTTGTAGTTGTATAAATATTGTAAAACGAAAAACTGACTGACATATGCAGCTCAAACCACTGGATCTAGAAACTTCTTTATAACTTAGATTTCCACTAAGAAAGATCTTCAGAATTCCACCTGAGCGATGTAGAGGCGTATTAGCTAGTTTAACCATAACAATGTGTTGATATCTGGTATACTGTTAGGTTAGAATATTCTTGTGCAGTAACTCTGATCAAGTAGAATGGAATATGCCGTTGCTAGAGTATTATTTACCTAAAACATCATCAGAGTTCACCACGGTATACGTTTCTTCATCAACCAGAAAACCGTTGTCCAGCCTGACCAATTCGCCTCCAAGCTCGTCACTTTCCATTATTATTCCACTGTTAGGGGGATCACTGCTATAAAATTTTGATTTGAGAATCTTTCTTGTATCCTCAACCTGATAATTTGTATCAAATTCGTATATAATTAGTAATTTTTTTTTATATTTTGTTTTGTTTTTAATTTTTGTAAAAGTCAGTCAAAATCTCTGGATTAGTGATCTGTGGTAAAAATCGCAGACCATTGACCCGGATCTATCTACACCATAGAAAATATCTCATCTCTGTGATCTACCCTACCTATTCTGCCCTACAATTACAATAAAACTCTATCCTTACTCTAGCCTTATTAACTACTATACAAATCAAAAAAAAACATGCATGGAATGGTGCCAAGAATACTGGCTGCATTTCCACCCTGGACAGCCATGGGACAGCCAGGCTGATCCGTTGCACAAAAACTGAGCCAGCCCTTCTGTCAATGTCAACTGTCAATGTCAATGTGATCAAAAGAAAATGGTGATTGGTGAATGGTGAACAATCGTTGCTTGACGGTTGTGGTTGCTTTGCTTTGCTTGGTTTACCGAAAATATTGAATTGATTTTATTATTGAATAATTTCTGAAATATGTTTGATAACTCCAAGCAAATTTTGTAATCTTACATCAACAACATAAACCTAAGAAGAATTTTCTATTGTATGTGAGAACTGTGTTGTGTGGACTGTAACACTTTGGTAGAAATTAAGGTTATTTGTGATTTGGACTAGATAAAAAGGATTTTAGCTGATTATTCGCAAATTTTTCATCCAAAATGGGTGTACCGAAGTTCTTTAGGTACACCAGTGAAAGGTATCCTTGCCTTAACGAACTGGTGAAGCAGTATCAGGTATGTAATAAATTACACTCAACAATCTGTGTGGACATAATTATCGAGATCTCTATGCACTCTGTAATCTTTTAGAGCTCAAATTCTTCTTTCCTTACTTCTTGGTGTTCAGTTAGTATCAGCTAGTTAATATAAATCAATTTGATAGGCCACAAGTAGGAACATGTTAAGTCTGGCACAAAATATGCATTCAACCATTTAGTTATAATACTTACCTACATTTTAAATGCTCGCATGAACCAGAACAACAGTTAGCAGATAAATCTAGATAAATTAAGTAATGATAATCATTGTGTTTGTACCTACCACAGAATTCTAAAAACAGTCAGATATCAGGAGGTTGATTAGAAAAATAGCAGCATCAATCATTGTTACAGTCTCAATTGCTGTGATTGGCAGAATTTATAGTATTTTTGTCACAATGCATTTTAGACAATAGAGAGTATCAGTGGTTTTCACAGTCACACTGTAGCTGGCATTTTACTGTAAGCGAGCCCCAGGATTGCGATGTTGACTTTTAGACCAAATCATACTAAGCAATTTACATAAACCCTATGAATTGTAAATACATTTATATCTGTTTCTATAGTAAGAAATTCAGCAGTTGCTTTTTTCAAAAATTCAAATAACAGTACTAAGCCATGTGTAAATACAAATAATGTGATTGACGAGATGATGATGGTAACTCCCACTACTGACCACAAATTCAAATTCAAAATTCAAATTCAAATTATTTTTATTCAATTAAACTTTTACAAGTGCTTTTGAATCGTCAAAATAATCTACCACTGGTTCGGAATGCTGTTCCTACCGAGAAGAACCAGCAAGAAACTCGGCGGTTGCTCTTTTCAAATGTACAATTTACAATAATATGCCATACTGTATACAAGCAATTGCAGCGCCGTATATTGCTGGAGCGAATCAAATCCAAGCTTTTTTGTCATTTACATAATCTTCGATTGTATAATAAGCTTTTTCCAGGAGCATACTTTTAATAGATTTTTTAAACTTGTGTAAAGGCAAGTCTAAAATTGATTGTGGAATTTTATTATAAAATATTACACTCATTCCCACAAACGATTTTCCCACTTTCCTGAGGCGGAGCGTAGGATATGCGAGCCTATTACGGTTTCTAGTTTGCCGGTCGTGGAAATCACCGATTTTTTTGTAACTATGAATGTTTTGTCGTACAAAAATTATATTAGCGTAAATATATTGAGAAGCTACTGTAAGAATACCTATTTCCTTAAATTTCTCTCGTAGGGAATCGCGCGGTTTTAAATTATAGATTGCGCGTATTGCCCTTTTTTGTAATACGAAAATTTTTCCAATATCTGCCGCTTTACCCCATAGTAAGATTCCGTAAGACATAATACTGTGAAAATAGGCAAAATATACAATTTTTGCAGTTTCCACATCAGTTATCTGTCGAATCTTTCTAACAGCGTAAGCAGCAGAGCTGAGTTTACCAGCAAGTGTTGATATATGGGCGTTCCATTGAAGCTTTGCATCTAAAGTTATCCCTAGGAACACGGTAGTTTCTTCTACTTTCAACATATCATTATTTACCATTAAATTAAAATCATTTGCCGTCTTAGTATTGGGCAATGCGAATTCGACACACTTAGTTTTCTTTGCATTTAAAAGCAAATTATTAACAGTAAACCAATGAGTAACCTGCGATATGGTTCTATTTACATCGTCAAAATTATTATAATTTCTATCGACTTTAAAAATCAAAGACGTATCATCAGCAAATAGTACAATATCGCAATCATTTTGGACGAAATATGGTAAATCGTTTATATATACCAAAAACATGAAGGGACCTAAGATAGAGCCTTGTGGAACACCCATTAGTGAGGCTGATCCGGATGACTTCACATCATTTACACATACAGTTTGTATACGATCACTGAGGTAGGACGCAATGAGACTAAGCGCAGAGTCTTTGATTCCATAGTGGTTCAATTTAGCCAAGAGAGTCTCATGCGAAACGCAATCGAATGCTTTAGACAAATCACAGAAAATTCCAATAGCATTCTGTGAGTTCTCCCATGCATCGAATATATGCTTTAAAAGCATTGCGCCCGCATCGATTGTTGATCGACCTTTAGTAAAACCATACTGCTCCGAATGAAGTAATTTATTCAGATTAAAGTGCTGGAGCAGTTGGTTGAGCATAATTTTTTCAAATATCTTGCTAAAAGTCGGTAAAATTGAAATTGGCCTGTAATTATTTGGGTCAGTTTTACTACCCGATTTAAAAAGAGGAATTAATTTACTGTATTTCATAAGATCTGGAAAGGATCCTGAATCTACGGACTCATTAAAGATTAGAGCAAGATATGGAGCAACAATATCAATAATATTGCTGATTACTTTTACTGAAATTCCCCATAGGTCTCCGGTTTTTTTGTACTGTAGCGATTTGAATACTTTAACAATATCATATGGGGTAACGTGTTCAAATTTAAATAATACACTGCACTCAGAAACATTGCTCCTTAGAAGAGTGTAGGCTTCCGTTGGCGACGAGTTAAGGGAACTGGTAGTGGTAACTGGAATGTTTCGAAAAAAGTCCTCAAATACGTTTGCTATTTCTAAGTCGGAGTCAGTAATATGGTTGTTAATTTTAAGTTCCAATTTATTATTTTCCACTTCCACACAGGCCCCTCTCGGAATGAAATGGGTGTAAGCCATCTACCACACTGGTCAAGTGCAAATTAGCAGACTTCACACTCCTTTGAAAACATTAAGGAGAACTCAAACATGCTGGTTTCTTCATGATGTTTTCTTCAATGTTAAAGCAAGTGATATTCAATTGCTTGTAATATTATACAACTCTGAAAAGTTAAGAGGCGTGCACAGGATCAAAACCTGGACCCCTAGATAGGAGCACATCTTAACAACTGAACTGTCACTGCTATATTGTTATTCTTTTTCAGATACCTGACTTTGACAACATGTACTTAGACATGAATGGTATAATCCACAACTGCTCTCATCCGGATGACTCCAACCCACATTTCCGTATCACTGAGGAGAAGATATTCAAGGATATATTCCATTATATCAGCATATTGTTTCAAATCATTAAGCCTAAGAAGTTGTTCTTTATGGCTATTGATGGTGTAGCTCCTAGGGCTAAGATGAACCAGCAGAGAGGAAGGAGGTAATTCTATATTCCTTGTTCGGGTTCTGTACCCAACGAGTAAAACAGAAATCTATTAATGTCACTCTGCTGTCTGTCTGTCTGTCAGCATGTCACAGGTCTTGGTAACCTTGATAACTTATATCTTCGAAACAAACGTGACACGTTGGCAGATTTTGTATCATACAATACTTTTTGTATTGATGCCCAGCTATTGGTTATTAATACAGATTTTATCTGTGGCCACTATTTTGGAAAAAAAGAAAAATGGCAGACTGCTGTTTAGGCCAAAAGACCATATATCTCTACATAAATCTGTCTTGTTTTAAGTCTTAGCAAAATCTACCTACCTTTTATATTATATGCAAGTAACTATATTGTCATATATAGCATATACATATATATTTATATTATATATATATAATTACTTTTTTATGTTTATTAGTATATATATAAATCTTTGTAAAAAAATCCTTGCGACTTGGTACTAACCTCCTTCCTAGAACTTCTCCTTTCAGCAAAGGTTGCCTGGTAGAGATTGCTCCAAGCAATAAGGCCTTTGCACACAATTGTTTTTTTCTGTTTTCTTCTTACTGTGTTGTTATCCTTATATGTGTTTTTGTGTGCAATAAAGAGTTTCTATCTATCTATCTATCTACCTATAAATCTCAGTCTTATACAGTGATTGCACTAGGAGGTTTTTAGTACCTACATTAACACTAGCTTGTTTGTTATAGATTTAGATCTGCAAGAGAAGCTGAGAATTTGGAAGAGCAAGCCAAATCAAAAGGTAAATTTTCAATCAATCACTCACAAGCAATTATTACTAACTGTCCTCAAAATTCAAATTCTTTCTAGATTACGTTTTGTTTTAAATCCCCTTTTAACCCCATAACTTTTCCATGACCACAAAAATTATGCATATATCCAGCATTTGAATCCTACTTTAGTCTTGAGTTCCTACAAAACTCCCATAGAAAAAACGACATTCAATTTATCCCCAATTTGGAAATCTACTTGGAAACTTGTGCAATACTTCTTTCCATAATACCTAATTTGGGCTATTGCAAACATTTTAAACAAAGTGATGCACTTAATATTTTACTATGAACTAGCTGATGCCCGCGACTTCGTTCGCGTGGATATAGGTTTTTTTAAATCCTGTGGGAACTCTTTTATTTTCCAAGATAAAAAGTAACCAATGTGTTAATCCAGTGTATAATCTATCTCTTTTTTAAATTTCAGCCAAATCCGTCCAGTAGATTTTGCGTGATTGAGTAACAAACATACTCACATACACACACACACACAAACTTTCGCCTTTATAATATTAGTGTGATATAATATGAGGGCTAGTAAAAAGTTACTAATTCTTGATTATTTTTATTTCTAGGTGAAGTTTTACCCACTGAGAAGAGGTTCGACAGCAACTGCATCACACCTGGAACTGTGTTCATGGCACGTTTGCACGAGCAGCTGAGATACTTTGTGAAGACAAAGATGTCTACTGATCCACTCTGGTCCAAAGTCAAAGTTATACTGTCTGGACATGAGGTATGTTAAGCATCCGCTGTAGGACGAAGACCTTTGTAGGGACTTCATACATCGCGATTATGCGCTGTAAAATATTAATATTGCGCGTCGAAATAGTAATTAAAATTAAACATTTTACTTTTTTTTTTATTTTTCATTTAATTTGATTGCTACTTATTAATATTTACTTCCAGTATTTCATTCGCAATTATTTATTCATCATTATTGCATTGATTGCATTGAAGTTTAATTACACTAGTAAATTTTACTCACGTTAGTAGCTTACGTAATTATTTGACAGCAAATTTAGTAAGGTAAATGTTAATCATATAAGCTACTTACGCGAGTAAAACTTACAGGTGTATCCGCGGCCTTAAGCTATAATCAATTAAAAAAGCCAAAGTTATATATTTTCTCTAATTAGCACCATTTTAATTCTTTGGAATACATACTTTGGATGTATGTATGCCTAATTTGCCAATACATATTTTTTTTTTAAATTTAGACTCCTGGTGAAGGAGAACATAAAATAATGGACTATATTCGCTGGGCGCGCTCACAACCGGACTACGAACCCAATACAAGGCACTGTCTATATGGTTTGGACGCAGATCTCATTATGCTGGGCATGTGCACACACGAGCCACACTTTGCTCTGCTCAGGGAAGAGGTGAGTTACATGTGGCCATTTTATTAGGCCTCTGATGAAAGAAAACATAAGATAATGGACTAGACTCCAACACAAGGCACTATCTGTGTGGCTTGGATGGGGATCTCTTATACTGCTTAAAGTAGAGGTGGGTTATATTCAACCAATTTAATTGATCCTTTTAGTGATCTAGCAACCCAATTATGAATAAATTCTCTCTCTCTTGCTCTCTCTGGGAAAAAGTGTTTTTTAACTTAATTTGGTTTAACGTCTGTATAGGTTGCATGTAATAAATATATTTCCAGCCTCTATCTGCAATCTCGAATTTCCTAACAAGATCTTTTACTACAGGTAAAGTTCGGCAAAACAACCCAACGAGCAACAAGCCCTGAAGAAACCAACTTCTATTTGCTCCATCTATCCCTAATGAGGGCTTATTTGGAACAAGAATTCATATCTATTAAGGACAAGTTACCATTTGAATACGATATAGAGAAGATAGTGGACGACTGGGTTCTGATGGGGTTTCTTGTGGGCAACGACTTTATACCACATTTGCCTAACATGCATATCAGCAATGACGCGCTACCGCTCTTGTATAAGACTTATATGAATGTACTTCCGACTTTAGATGGTAAGTAAATTACTTAAACGTTAACTAATAACTTAACTTAGCTATCTATTTTAGATATAAGTAAATCTTAGTCAAAACGTCGCGAAAGCTAGGCCACGATTACACCTGTAAGTAGCTTACGTTAATTGATTGACTACAATTACTACTGTAAATGTACTTATAAGAGTGTTTATATTAGTAAATTTGTCGTAAGTTAATCATGTAAGCTACTTACGTGGGTAAAACTTACAGGTGTACCCCCAGCCTTACGCGTCGGTCTCCAAACACTAGATACAGCGAATGATAAAACATACAGGTTTGCCTTCTCAGCTCATTGTGTTTATTGACTGCGTTTTAACTAATAGTGAAGAGATTCAATAAGGAATGAGTAAATCTGGAACAATTACTCTGGGTGTGGGCCAAATGGGCCTAAATATCCAAAACGACCCAGAATCTCAGCTTTCCTTCGACTTTCATTTTTCGGGAAGTGAACTGTGTATAAGTTCAGAATCCTTTCAGGTTACATAAATGAAGCGGGAGACTTAAATCTAGCAAGGTTCGAAACATTCATGCAAGAGCTAGCCAAGATTGATAAGGAAAAGTTCCAAGATACCTACACAGATTTAAAATACTTTGTGGCGAAAACCGGCAGAAGACCTAACGCTATGGAGCGTAAAGAGGTAACTATACTTTTATTTTTCTACTTTACTCTTTCTACGTACTCTAAATAGCAGAAACTCTTCGGGAGGCTACAATTTTTACCGACTATCAAAAAAGGAGGTTTCTGATTCCGCACGTAGTCAAAGTCAAAGTCAAATCATTTATTCAAAATAGGTACTTATTGTACACTTTTTGATCTTCAGTTGTTGGATTTGGATAGTGGTGATTTAATTGAGTAAACTTAAAACTAAAAGTAGCTTACTATTCCCGCGCCCCGTAGCCCGCGAGTTCGTCCGCGTGGATTCAGGTTATCAAAAATCTAGTGGGAACTCTTTGATTTTTCTGAATAAAAAGCAGTCTCTGGAATAGGCAGGCATTACTGTCTCAAAGCAGGTTTTGATTAGATTTTTTTATTACAGTATAAACCTAACAATGACGACACGTTCAACGTGAATATAGAGGATATCAAAGAAAACAAACCAGACGACGAACTGCAAGCGCTGATCAATGCAACACAGGAAATGGTAACAATTTTGCAAACTAATATTCCATTAAGAAATAAACATTTTCATGAAAAGTGCACGCACACCACACCCACACACACACACACACACGCACATCATACACACACACATACTCACACCACACGCTAAAGTGACTATTCTTGTCCTCAGGGAGCATAACAAAACAAGAACAATTTAAACACACTATGCAATATACTGTATAGTATGCTAAATTGTACAAACTTTTAAAAGAGCGATTTTCACTAGTAATCATTTCTCTATTTTCAGTACATGGATGATATGGAAAATGACGATGACTATGAAGAAACTAGTGACGGTAAAGTATATTGATAACTGATTTTTTTTTTTAATAAAATTAAATCTTTGTATATGCTAATTTTCAGTTTTAATTTCAGAGGAAATGACTATGGAAACAGAGTTTATTTTACATAAAAAGGACTACTATATGAATAAGTTAGATTATTCTAAAGTAACAGAGTAAGTATGTTTGTATTTAATTATTTTTTACTAAGGTCCCATACCTCAAAAGGGAAAAGGAACCCATATAAGATCACTTCGTTGTCTGTATGAAGTATCCTTTAGGTTTTCTTTCTTGTCAGTCTGTTTGTACATTGTGTCTGTCAAGAAACCCTATAAGGTAAATCCCGTTGACCTAGAATCGTTAAATCTGGCGGGTAGGTAGGTCCTATGGCACAAGTAAAGGAAAAAATCCGAAAATTGTGGTTACATCACAAAAAAAAATAGTTAAATATGTCCATGTGTTCATGAACAAATATAGGTAATTAGTATTTTCTTTTTCAAAGTAAGATAGCTATACCAAGTGGGGCTTCATATGAACGGGCTTTACCTGTACATTAGGCGGTGTGGTGTGAGAGGGTGTAACATATACTGCAAAGGTTACCAGAAAGACATTATCGCGTGCGAATAGCCGAAGTCCACTCAGCACAGCGGAACGTTAAGAGTTTTTTTTTTAATTATATATACTAGCACTTGGCTGCAATCAGACTCGCTAGCAAGTGATGATGTAGCCTAAGATGGAGCGCGCTTGCCTAGAAGTTGCCTATTCACTCTTGACTACCCATGAAGGTACCCATAAATAAAATCAAATTTTCCGGTTTTCAAATCAAATCAATTTTTTTTAATTGCAAATATGGGTAAACAGTGGAGATGTTACAAAAATAAAAAGGGTACAGCCAAATTCTGCCTATAAGCATGCAATATGTTATATAACAACTTGGATGATACATGGTTTAGTCAAATTAGTCACATTGTGGCGTTTTCGCGCGGAAAGACTGTTAGTTACTTGTTTTTAGCTGATCTGCACAAAAACTGGATCCAGCTGGATTGCTGTATTGCTAGATCCAGCATTGCAATCCCTACTTACATGTTCTTGCGTGAAATGGTGCTTAACTTTGTTGTTTTCTTTAAGCGAGGTGCTCGCAGACCAAGCAGAAGGCTACGTCCGCGCGATCCAGTGGAATCTATACTACTACTATAAAGGATGTCCGTCCTGGTGTTGGTACTACCCACATCACTATGCGCCCTATATCTCAGATATTAGAGGCTTCAAAGACCTCAAGATTGAGTTTGAGCTTGGAGAACCCTTTAAGCCTTTTGAGCAGGTATGTTTTCGCTCTTCAACTTTGTGGCGTGTTCTATTGGTATCTATTGACTAATAATATTGCGCTCACGTTTATACAGTTTATTTAATTCTTCGTAGGTAACGATTCAGAATGTACTTTTTATCCCAGAAAATCAAAATGTTCCCAAGGGACTTTCAAAAACCTAAATCCATGCGGACGAAGTCTAGTCTATGTGAATAAATAAACGTGTAATGTATGTATGTATATTTAACGCCTAGCTAATGTCCGTGACTTCTCCACGCGGACTACACAAATATCAAATCTACCTGCATGTTTTTCAACCCTGTCCATCTAGTACTATGAGCTATGCTTTGTTGCGTTGATAAATCAGTCAGTCAGCTTTTCCTTTTTAACCCCCGACCCAAAAAGAGGGGTGTTATAAGTTTGTTGTGTGTATCTGTGTATCTGTCTGTGGCATCGTAGCTCCTTAACTAATGAACCGATTTTAATTTAGTTTTTTTGTTTAAAAGGTGGCTTGATCGAGAGTGTTCTTAGCTATAATCCAAGAAAATCGGTTCAGCCGTTTGAAAGTTATCAGCTCTTTTCTAGTTACTGTAACCTTCACTTGTCGGGGTGTTATAAATTTTTAATTTACAAATGTTTTTAGCTACTAGCCGTGCTCCCGGCAGCCAGTAAGCATCTGTTGCCGACACCTTTCCATGATTTAATGACGGACGAAGATTCGCCAATAGTGCACTACTACCCGTTGCACTTCGAAACCGACCTCAACGGGAAGAAGAACGATTGGGAGGCTGTGGTCTTGATACCTTTCATTGACGAAGTAAGTTCTCTTCGACTTAGCGTTTTCCCACCTAGGTGGTGTCCGCTTTCCTATGTTTTCGTTTCCTACCTACAAATTCTGAATTATTATCATTTTATTTTATGTTTAGGGTTCCATACCTCAAAAGGGAAAAGAAATCCTTATAGGATCACTTCGTTGTCTATCTGTTCATCTGTCTATCAAGAAAACTAATAGGGTATTTCTTGTTAACCTATAATCATGAAATTTGGCAGATAGGTCTTGTAGTAAAATATATATTTTTTTTTATTTAATTAAACTTTTACACTTTTGAATCGTCATAAGCATTTATCACTGGTTCGGAATGCCTTACCTACCATAAAGGAAAAAATCTGAAAACCATGAATTTCTACAAAAATAACTTAAAATGTGTCCACGAAAAAATTTGCTAAATCACATATAGATGGCGCGGTCTGTCATTAACTTGCAGTGCTCCACATAAGTACTAGGTATACCTTGTACGATGGTACGGAACCCTTCATGTGCGAGTCAGACTCGCACTTGACATGTTTTTCATATTTCAGACCAATCTCTTATCAGCGATGTCTCCGTGCTATCAGAGGCTAACCGAAGAAGAAATGAAACGTAATATGCACGGACCCATGCTAGTTTATAATTGGACACCGGAAAACTTAGGTAGGTAGCTGTAGATACTTTGTTTCATAATATTATTATTCTTATCTAAAAATCTAGCCTTTTCGCACGGGTTTTTACTAATTCAATGCGAACGAAATTGTAGCCATCGTCTGCTATTGTTCTTATTTAGCTTCCCGTCATAGTCAACCGATAACCGTCCACTGCTGGACATATAGGTCTCTTGTATAGATTTCCACACGCTACGGTCTCGCGCCGCCAGATCTTATTTCCCGATCTTCTTTGTCGTAACACATGGCAGAGCGCTCGTGGTCATCACGAAGTGACGTTGTTATACAGCTGGCATAAATCTCTCTCGTTTTAATTGAAACTTAAGTCAGAGCAAAGTCCAAGTACGTTCTATAGATTTCAGCCTGTCTTATTTCCCGATCTATTTGTTGATTTTCTTTGTATTTGCAGGTGAAATAGTTGCGCCGCAATACTTCGCCCCCATAGCAGCAAACCACGCCATAGAGACGGCGGTGTGGAGGACAGAGCTGGACGTTCCCGACCACCAGCTCAAGAGGGGCATGCTGCCTAATGTCGACCGGGATATATTGTATCCCGGATTTCCTACTATGCGGTATATGAAATTCGAGGTATGCTATCTTGGAATAACACATCTCAGCACTGCTAATTAGTAGAATCCACAGAATTTTAAATAGAGTATTTGACAGTATGTAAAATATAGGATCTATTGATGATATCTGCATTGAATATGAATTTTGGAAACCAACTATTTAGTCAGTTAGGAAAAATACTAGATATTTTAAGAGAAAATCAACAAAGAAAATGTTTTCTTTGTCTACTTTAGCCACGTGATCGTAAACGACTGTTATTGGCTGAATGGTGGTTGATGACGTCAACTATTTGTAAACTGTTGCGTGTAGAGTGTGAGCTTCGTACATAAATACAAGCAGGTGACGTCACGATGATATTATATGAGACGCCAAATTGGCAGGAAAAGCGTTTTTTGTTTTCGTTTTTTCTGGCACGAACGTAAAATATACATTTTCTACAGAGTCCTTAGACATCAGTATTTAACGTAGAACAGTTTTTAAAAACCTGTCCAATACCCTGCTATTTTCAAGGCATATTATTAAACATTTTGATTTGTAGTAATTATAAATTAAATTAGGTTTTTTCATCCTTTTCTTATTACATTGCTACGAAAAAGACGCGAATACTCTAAAATTTAGTTTCGCTCAGAATCAGTACCGGTGTCTTGTTTCCAGACAACCATAAAGAAATGCAAAGTGAAAGTGTTCGACCAGCCGTCTCGGAACGAGAGTATGATCATACAAATCATTCCGTCGGAGAATACCGACCCGCCGCTGGAGGAAGTGGCTGAGAAGTTGCTGGGCAAGATTATATGGGTTGGCTGGCCGCATCTCACTCGAGCCAAGTGAGTAAGCACTTGTCCCACCGCCGACGAGGCAGCGATTAGCTATCAACTATTTTCTCGCTCAAAAAACGTACAATACATCACACTAATATTATAAAGGCGAAAGTTTGTGTGTCTCTGTGTGTGTGTGTGTGTTTGTTACTCCAATAAAAACTACCAATAGTTCCAGACGGATTTGGAAGGATTTATATCCAGGATTAGCACATAGGCTACTTTTTATCCCGGAAAATCAAAGAGTTCCCACGGAATTTCGAAAAACCTAAATCCACAAGGACGAAGTCGCAGGCATCATCTAGTACGATATATGATTCCGTATCAATAAAAGAGATAAATAAATTAACAGTTGCCGCAACTACTCATGTGTTTCTCGTTACTCGCACACTCGTTCCTCGTTTTTAGCTCAACGTTTTTTCTCACCAATCGTCGGTAGTCAGACAAGCACATTATAATATGACTAGCTGATTCTTCGTCTGCGTGGATTTATGGTTTTTAAATCACGTAGAAACTTTGATTTTCCGGAAACATATAATCAGATAAATCACGCCAATCCGTTGCTCCGTTGTGGCGTGATTGAAGGACAAACCAACAAACAAACACACTTTAACATTTATAATATTAGATTGATGGATTTTGTGTTCACAGAATAATATCAGTGTCGAACGAGAAGAAACGCCTGCATCACATCGACAAACAGAACAACAATGTGAACGGAGTGAGCTTCTCGACTGAGCTCAACATGGGCAATCTGCATCGGCAGTGGATATCCGAGCGATCCACTATCATTGAACAGTAAGCATAATGGTTTTAGTATTGCCCAATTTTTTAGGTATAATAATAATCAATAGCCCAATAAGTAGGTATTTTCAATAGCCCAATAAGAGGTATTTTTCAATAAAGAAAGGAGAAAGAAAAGAAACTATAACTTTGGTAGGCTTTAACATTAACAGAGGGCTCCATCCAATGAATTCGACATTCCCGGGATCATTTTGCGTCATCTTTCCTCATACGCATGACAAAGGTTTGGATTACTCTTCCGCAATCTGTGTTTACTACCAATTACAATCCAGGTATCTTTAAAACAAGAGTGAATAGGCATCTTCTAGGTAAACGCGTCCTAATTTAGCTTTTTGTTACAGCAATATGAATCGCCTTGGCATTGAACTGGGTGACGTGAGTGTTATAGTTCACGCAGTTAACCTCAGAGGTAAGATTCTCATAATTAAATTCTTAACTATATTGTCCAGATTGAAGTACTATTTGAACTCCAAACTATAAAATGTACTCGACAACTTCACTCGACAATACTTTCTAAAAAGATTAAATAAATAAATAAATATTCTTTTATTTGAGACCATACCATAGCGTAGTACAAAACTCAGAAACATGTCAAAAGATTTGACATGTCTAAATATATTTTTACAGATTTCGAATTTCCAAATAGTTTAAAGATTACAACAGAATACAGAACAACAACAAGTAAAGTGTACAACAGAATTAGATACATTGAAAGTGTACATTGATGTTTTAAATGTATCAATTCCACAGGTTATAAATACATAATTCAAGATAACGTCAGCATGGTAAGGGAAGAGGAATGGTGTAAAGTCGCCTGTGGCTACGCGTTGCAAGGCGTGGTGTCGGCCGTGGCCACGCAAATGCAGCCGCCGACCAAATTCCTCACTCCTAGACAAGCATACCCACCTGGCGACCACTGCTTTTTGCTTACCAATGGACAGTATTATGGATGTATGGCCACAGTAAGTAATTTTAAACATTTTATTGCCTTGCAACTGAGGGGTGGTGTAAAGTGGCCTGTGGTCACGCGTTGCAAGGCATGGTGTCGGCCATGGCCACGCAACCGCTGGCTATGGCCCTGATTTTCAGAGACAGCAGTGCGACAGAAAGACTTACTAATTGACAAGTACTATATGGATTTGTGGCCACATATTATTTGTTTGGGCTACGTTGGCTCCATGCTAAGTTTATAATAATGTTGTTTTTTTGTTTGTGAGTGAAGGAAAAGAAGAATGTTCTGTGGTTACTCATTGCAAGGCATGGTGTCGGTTGTGGCCACACAATTTAAAAATAGTGTGGGCAGTGTGTTTTTGCCTATATGAAGTACATCAATGTCACATTGTCCTTTTTGTTCCAGGTGGTAAGCTCGGAAGCGATAAAAAGCAGTCGTATCAAGGTGAACGTGCGCGAGTGTGTGGAGCCCACGCCCAAAGTCCACGCGGCCGCCTGCCCCTACCGCGCCGCCAACCACGCCGCCGCCGCTTGTGGTATGTATATAGGTCTATGTGGTTGACCGGTATGTACGTATGTATGTCCGCTCGTAACTACCCAATGGTTCAACCGATTTGGATAAGTGATACGTCATTAGATTCGGTTTGATGAATGACGCGATTGTCACTGGGTACATTAAATTCTTAAAAAATCAAAGTGGCCAATTTTGTGCGCTTTAATGTGCGAGTAGAACACTGCAAGTTAATAACGGACTACGCCATCTATAAGTGATTTAATAAATTAATTTTTTTGTCTGATATACTTAATTATAAATTCACGGTTTTCGGATTTTGTCCGTTACTTGTGGCATAAGACCTACCTAACTACCAAATTTCATGATTCTAGGTCAACGGGTAGTACCACACAGGTTTTCTTGACAGACATGACAGACAGATAGACAGACAACAAAGTGATCCTATAAGGGTTCCTTTTTTCCTTTTGAGATACAGAACCCAAAAAATCTACATGATTTGTCTTTGTCTTTCCCAGGTGTAAGCACACAGATGCTGTCGCGCATAACGGGTGCTGTATTGGTCGTCATTGGTGAGAGGAACGATCTGCCCACAGAGAAACAGAATAAACTCAACATAGGACTCAATCTAAAGTTTAACAAAAAAGTGAGTCCCAAAACGTTAGTAGTTACGAGGGTTCCAAACGCGCCAAGGTCTGAGAAGAGCTAACAACAAACATTGGGGTATTCTTTTTACTATCACCACTTCACAAAATCACTTAACTTATTAAAACTATCAAAGTTGTTAACTAAATCATTCCCAAGCTTTCTTATCATTTGAATAATCCTTTACATTATAGTAGGATTTTTCAATAAGTTTACGTTTAATAACTTTGAACTTGTTGAGAGACATCTCCAATATGTATTCTGGGATTTCCTTTATAGAACCAAGAAGTATCGGGCTACACACGCCGCTGCAAACTCACTAACGCGTGGCTATACTCCGAGCGATGCATCGAGCTCGTTAAGGCTTACGCACGCCAGTTCCCAGACCTGTTCGACAAGCTCGTGTATTCCATGAACAACGATATATTCTTCGAGAGTGATCTATGGCCTGACGAAATGGGGTATGAATTAGACATTTTAATGTTGCTTTATACCTAGTCTTGACTTTCATACTAATTATTCGTTTAAACAGCGAAACAGAGTTGTCTTTCATTTATTCGTATCTTTTTTACACAAAACTGACATAAAACGCTATTCTTATAGTTTATAGCAGACCAAGGATAAATCTAACAGTAAAACGCGTACTTTGATGCGTTATATTGTGCCATAGATTGAAATTGCCCCATCTTATACCACATCATCACTTTCCATCAGGTGTGATTGTGGTCAAGCGCTTACCTATAGTGAATAAAAAAAATAAATAAAAAAAAAAATAAAAAAAAAAAAAAAAAAAAATAATAAAAAAGCTAGTATTAGTATATTATGAATTCAAATATTAGTATGGATTGACGCACATTACATCTTCAATGTAAGGTTCGGGATCCGACTGTTAGAGGCATCCAACAGCATTTCAAAAATGACTACTTCACTTTGACATCACTTCAAAATCATCCACAGACAAAAGAAACCCCAGGAGGTAGTGCAATGGATCAAAAACCAACCTCATAGCACAGCGATGCGTCGTGAGTGCGGCTCTGACGCATTAGAGCCTGAGGAGATGAAGGCGCTTTACAATACGCTGCAGCAAGAGTTGGCCGAGCTGAAGAGCCAGGAGAAGAGTGTCACTCTTCACGTAAAGTGGAACCTGCTCTTTAAGGTCAGTGACACGTCTAGGGAAACGCTAACCTCATACTATAGTGATGCAACGTGAGTGTAACTCGTATTAATCTAAATGCGTATCTCGGAAAAACTACATAATTACAGTACCCGGCAGGAAATATTGTACGTCGAAAGAGATAGCGGTTTTGTAGAGCGTTGTCTCTGTCAACACGTAACTTAGATATGAGTGACAGAGACAACGCTCTACGAAGCCGAAATCCCTTTCTATAAGTCGATGTACAAAGACCGTAAGTCTTTTAGCACCTTAATGATCATATTCGCGTGGCACGGTTATGCACACGCGTTAGGTGTGTGGCGTGTTTATAGAAAAAGGTCATAAGTGCGACAGGTCTTTGAGGCAATAGCTTCGCGGAATTGTTACTCGAATTCTGAGGCCGACCGTACAATATTTCCTACTGATTACTGTATTTGTGACTTTCTATTTATTCCCTATCCTATAAATTATGTATATTGATAGATGCTGCTGTTTTTGTTATATAAAATTTGGGCATTGGCATTTTTAAAAACAATTTTGTCTTATAGCCGGAACTCCACGAAGGCAACGTCCAACCGGACCCTAAGGCCGACTTCAAAATGTACGACCGAGTTATATGCGTGGCCCGGAACATTACAGCACCGCTAGGAGCCAAAGGCACCATAACAGCAGTGTACCAACCTTCCGATGGCAACACTGTGAGATTATCAGACAAAATGAACGCGCAGCCAACTTACCAAGTGATGTTTGACGAACCCTTTCCCGGAGCTCAAACTGAGGATTTGTTTGAAGACGCGAGGTTCTACAGGTGATAAATTTTCGTTTTATAGCCTTCCCGTTAAGTCATAAGCTTACTACTTAATAAACTTTTACTACGTACATTATGTCTTTAAACCACGAAATAAGTCTTACCCCATGTGTAATTTAATATGTAAACCCAAGTTTACAGGTTTCAATAAAAATAAATATTGGTTTGTCGTCCAATCACGCCGCAACGGAGCAACGGATCAGCGTGATTTTTTGATTTGATCAGCGCGATCACGGAATTGTAAAACCTAAATTCATGCGGTTCGTCCGCATCGCGTCCGTCGCGGGCATCAGCTAGTCATAAGTACTGTTTTAAGTATTAAAACCAATTGTTTTTTAGGATGTTACCGACAAACATGCTATGCATATCGTACGGCCGCAAGCTACGCGACTCGGTGAGCTGCGCGGATACGCAGCCGTTCACTTACAACAGGCCTATCATACTGCGCAGAGAGGACGGCCACCATTCCGCTTTCGCCAGCTACAGGTCAGTTGCTCCTTCATCATCATCTCTACCCATCTCCGGCCCACTACTGAGCATGGATTTCTACTCAAAATGAGAAGGGTTTAGGCCATAGCCGATCACGTGATCCCAGTACGAATTGGCTGACTTCACACACCTTTAGGAACATTATAGATAGAAAACTTCATTGCCACACAAAACATGAAATAACCAAGACAAAACAAAGAAACTAAAACCAATTGTATGCAAAGGCTGCTTTATTGCTCAGAGCAATTATAGCTTATCAATTTATATATTATATACTAGTTTTTGCTCGGTGCGCGAGCTGCTAAAGCAGCTCACGTGACGTGGTAAGGTTATCTTTATTATATAAAACCAAATTGATTTATTAAGATACATAATTCACCCCGAAAAACCCCATAAAATGACAGGCATTTCTATTTTTTGTAGAAAATGTAAGTCCGCCATCTTGGATTTGAAAATAAATGTCATTATCAAAATCAGCACCCTGAAAACCCCTGAAAACGATATCCATATTATTTTTTTGTAAATTAGGATAATAATTTAGTAGGGTGAGTGGGTGCGCGGACCACTAAAGTGGTCCGCGAGCATGCAGAGTTTGTTTCACCGAGTAGACCTTCGGACCCTGATCATCTTTTGCCAAGAAACCACTCTTCCATCTTTTATAGCCTCCGAGATAGACACAGACGAAATTTGTACGGCGGCCATCTTGTTTTTCCAAAATTTTCCACTTTTTCTATTAATCGTTTGGTACTTTCTTCAAAGATTGTGAGTTTCAACGAAATCGGTTGGAAAACAAAAGAGTTACAAAAATCATATAGGCCGCCATCTTGTTTTTTTTGAAATGTCATAATTTTTCCCGACTCCCATCCCGCACCCGAACATATCTTCCAAACATCATCGTATCGTTTCTTGTCTCTTTCTAGGAGAATGAGGCATTCAATATTCGCCATACAAAATGTATGGAAAATTAAATTCCGCCATTTTGAATTTTTTTTCTATTCATCGAGTAAACCTTTCGATCTTGATCCTCTTTTGCCAAGAAACCGCACCTCCATCTTTTATACCCTCCGAGCTGGACGCCGGCGAAATTTGTATGGCGGCCATCTTTTTTTCGCCATTTTAAATTTTTTTTCAGCTTTTTGGCAATTGGATGACGTCATTAATGATATTTGCTCGAGCACCCCCCACCTATCTTCAATACCTCAAGCGGACCCTTCACCCGTCTTCGAAAACCTCAATCATCAGCTGTCTCCATAATTTTGGCTTACTAAGTTTTTGTTTTCTATACGACACCATCAGTGAAAAAAAAAATTTTCATACAAAATTTTACAGGAGTTTCTTAGTTGAAAATCTCGAAAATCTCCCCAAAAGTGGCAACACCGGTTGCATATCTCCATACTGCCAGCCGAGACACACAATCGATTCATACATATTGACTTTCCAAAATGTTGCCAACTGCCTCAAAAACGTGTACAAAATTTCGAAAAATGAAAAAAAATACAAAATGGCCGCCAACTCGTTTTACAGAAATATTTTATACGGTTTCATAATTTTCCTATTAACTACAGGATATACCACTCCCGATGACGTTTCAATCTCTCCTCTCGCTCGCACCCACGCGAAAGGGGATACCGTGAAAAAGACCGTGTCGAAAGTCACTTTTACTTTGATAAATTCCAGTGTTGCCAGTCTCCGGCGACAAAAATAACCAAATGTCATTTGTACGAGCAAAACACGTAATCGCTCATACTCGGATTTTGTGAAAAGTCCGTATTTCGATTTTTTACATTTTCCCGAAAATCTAGAATTTTCCCTAAAAATGGGGTAATTTTTTTCCTTCAATCTATACCTCGAGCTTTTACGTACAATCGTTTCATAGAAGCCGAATCGCTCCGATGTTGCCAACTTTGGGATATTTAACTTTTAAAATTGCGTTTTTTCGTACCTCTAACATAATGGCCGCCATGACAGCCGCCATCTTGAATTTTTAAAAACTACTCCCGTTCTGTCAAAAAACAGGATAATCGTGGGCGAAACCAGAAAAAATAATTATCCTCGATTACCCCGTTTCGGATCTGTGGCGCCGCGGTTCGGGGTCGAAAAATCAAAATTTTGAAAACGCTACGGCTCGGCCGCCATCTTGTTTTTCCAATTTTTTCCACATTTTCTGTTAACCGTTTATTACATTCTTTAATAGTTGCGAGTTTGAACGGATTCCCTTAAAAAACAAAGGAGCTGCAAAAATCACCTCGGCCGCCATCTTGTTTTTCTGAAATGTCATAATTTTTCCCCAGAGGACTTCCCCACCCGAACACATCTCCCATACATCATTATATCATTTTCCTTCTCTTTCTAGGAGAACAATTATGTCAATGAGTCAGTGGTAATTGAGCTATATATAGTATAACTAGTGTTTTGCTCGGTGCGCGAGCTGCTAAAGCAGCTCGCGTGACGTGGCAATGTTATTTTTTTATTGAGATAGACAATCCACCCCGAAAACCCCATGAAACGACACCTTTATCAATTTTTTTCTAAAAAGTGCACGCCCGCCATCTTGGATTCCAAAATAAATGTCGTTATCAAAATCAGCGCCCTGGAAAACTCTGAAAACGACATCCATATCATTTTTTTTAAAAACGGGGTAGTTGAGGTTAATAAAGTAGGGTGCGTGGGTGCGCGGACCACTAAAGTGGTCCGCGAGCATGCAGAGTTTGTTCCACCGAGTAGACCTTCGGACCCTGATCATCTTTTGCCAAGAAACCACTCTTCCATCTTTTATAGCCTCCGAGATAGACACCAACAAAATTTGTACGGCGGCCATCTTGTTTTTCCAAAATTTTCTACTTTTTCTATAAATCGTTTAGTACATTCCTCAAAGATTGCGAGTTTCAACGAAATCGGTTGGAAAACAAAAGAGTTGCAAAAATCACGTCGGTCGCCATCTTGTTTTTCTGAAATTTCATAATTTTCCCCTACTCATATCGTGCATCCGAACATATCTCCCGTACATCAATGTATCGTTTTCCGTCTCTTTCTAGGAGAATGAGACATTCATAATCGCCATACAAAATGTATGGAAAAATAAATTCCGCCATTTTGAATTTTTTTTCTATTCATCGAGTAGCCCTTTAGATCCTGATTCTCTTTTGCCAAGAAACCACACTTCCATGTTTTATGCCCTCCGAGCTGGACACCGGCGAAATTTGTATGGCGGCCATCTTTTCTTCGCCATTTTGAATTTTTTTTCAGCTTTTTGGCAATTGGATGACGTCATGAATGACATTTGCTCGAGCACCCCCCACCTATCTTCAATACCTTAAGCGGGCCCTTCACCCGTTTCCGATATCCTCAATCATCAGCTCTCTCCATAATTTTGGCTTACTAAGTTTTTGTTCTCTATACGACACCATCAGTGAAAAAAAAATTTTTCATACAAAATTTTACAGGAGTTTCTTAGTTGAAATTCTCGAAAATCTCCCCAAAAGTGGCAACACCGGTTGCATATCTCCATACTGCCAGCCGAGATAAACAATCGATTCATACATATTGACTTTCCAAAATGTTGCCAACTGCCTCAAAAACGTGATCAAAAATTCGAAAAATTAAAAAAAATACAAAATGGCCGCCAACTCGTTTCACAGAAAGATTTTACACGGTTTCATAATTTTCCTATTAACTACAGGATATACCGCTCCCGATCACATTTCAATCTTTCCTCTCGCTCGCACCCACGCGAAAGGGGATACCGTGAAAAAGACCGTGTCGAAAATCACTTTTACTTTGATAAATTCCAGTGTTGCCAGTCTCCGGTGACAAAAATACCCAAATGTCATTTGTACGAGCAAAACACGTAATCGCTCATACTCGGATTTTGCTAAAAGTGCGTATTTCGATTTTTTACAATTTCCCGAAAATCTCGAAATTCCCCGAAAAATGGGGTAATTTTTTCCCACCGATCTATACCTCGAGTCTATACGTACAACCGCTTCATAGAAGCCGAATCGCTCCGATGTTGCCAACTTTGAGATATTTAACTTTTAAAATTGCGTTTTTTCGTACCTCGAACAAAACGGCCGCCATGACAGCCGCCATCTTGAAATTTTTAAAACCACTCCCGTTTTGTCAAAATACAGGATAATCGTGGGCGAAACACGAAAAAATAGTTATCCTCGACTACCCCGTCTTGGATCTGTGGCGCCGCGGTTCGGGGTCGAAAAATCAAAATTTTGAAAACGCTACGGCTCGGCCGCCATCTTGTTTTTCCAATTTTTTCTACTTTTTTTATCAATCATTTACTACTTTTTTCAAAGATTGCAAAATTCAACGAAATCGGTTGGAAAACAACGGAGCTGCAAAAATCACATCGACCGCCATCTTGTTTTTCCGAAAAGTCATAATTTTTCCCCAGAGGGTTCCCGAATCCAAACACATCTTCTCTACATCACTATATCATTTTCCTTCTCTTTCTAGGAGAACAATTATGTCAATGAGTCAGTCAGTCAGTGGTAATCGAGCTATATATAGTATAACTAGTGTTTCGCTCGGTGCGCGAGCTGCTAAAGCAGCTCGCGTGACGTGGTTATGTTAACTTTATTAAATTTAACCAAATTTGTTTATTAAGATACACAATTCACCACAAAAACCCACAAAACGACACCCATATCAATTTTTTTCTTAAAAAGTGCATAGCCGACATCTTGGATTTCAAAATAAATGTCGTTATCAAAATCAGCACCCTAGAGAACCCTGAAAACGACATCCATATCATTTTTTGCAAAAACGGGGTAGTTGAGGTAAATAAAGTAGGGTGCGTGGGTGCGCGGACCACTAAAGTGGTCCGCGAGCATGCAGAGTTTGTTCCACCGAGTAGATCTTCGGACCCTGATCACTTTTTGCCAAGAAACCACTCTTCCATCTTTTATAGCTTCCGAGATAGACACCGACGAAATTTGTACGGCGGCCATCTTGTTTTTCCAAAATTTTCCACTTTTTCTAATAATCGTTTACTACATTCTTCAAAGATTGCGAGTTTCAACGAAATCGGTTGGAAAACAAAAGAGTTGCAAAAATCACGTCGGTCGCCATCTTGTTTTTCTGAAATGTCATAATTATTTTTCCCTACTCGCCTCCTCCACCCAAACACATCTCCCCTACATTATCGTATCGTTTTCTGTCTCTTTCTATGAGAATGAGACATCCAATATTCACCATACATTTTCTATGGGAAAATAAATTCCGCCATTTTGAATTTTTTTTCTATTCATCGAGTAGACCTTCGGATCCTGATCCTCTTTTGCCAAGAAACCACACTTCCATCTTTTATACCCTCCGAGCTGGACACCGGCGAAATTTGTATGGCGGCCATCTTTTCTTCGCCATTTTGAATTTTTTTTCAGCTTTTTGGCAATTGGATGACGTCATGAATGACATTTGCTCGAGCACCCCCCACCTATCTTCAGTACCTTAAGCGGGCCCTTCACCCGTCTCCGATATCCTCAATCATCAGCTCTCTCCATAATTTTGGCTTACTAAGTTTTTGTTTTTTATATAACACCATCAGTGAAAAAAAAATTTTTCATACAAAATTTTACAGGAGTTTCTTAGTTGAAAATCTCGAAAATCTCCGCAAAAGTGGCAACACCGGTTGCATATTTCTATACTGCCAGCCGAGATACACAATCGATTCATACATATTGACTTTCCAAAATGTTGCCAACTGCCTCAAAAACGTGATCAAAATTTCGAAAAATGAAAAAAAATACAAAATGGCCGCCAACTCGTTTCATAGAAAAATTTTACACGGTTTCATAATTTTCCTATTAACTACATGATATACCGCGCCCGATGACGTTTCAATCTTTCCTCTCGCTCGCACCCACGCGAAAGGGGATACCGTGAAAAAGACCGTGTCGAAAATCACTTTTACTTTGATAAATTCCAGTGTTGCCAGTCTCCGGTGACAAAAATACCCAAATGTCATTTGTACGAGCAAAACACGTAATCACTCATACTCGGATTTTGCTTAAAGTGCGTATTTCTATTTTTTACAATTTCCCGAAAATCTTGAAATTTCCCTAAAAGTGGGGTAATTTTTTTCCTCCAATCTATACCCCGAGTCTATACGTACAATCGCTTCATAGAAGCCGAATCGCTCCGATGTTGCCAACTTTGAGATATTCGAATTTTAAAATTGCGTTTTTTCGTACCTCGAACAAAATGGCCGCTATGACAGCCGCCATCTTGAATTTTTAAAAACCATTCCCGTTTTGTCAAAATACAGGATAATCGTGGGCGAAACACGAAAAAATAATTATCCTCGACTACCCCGTTTTGGATCTGTGACGCCGCGGTTCGGGGTCGAAAAATCAAAATTTTGAAAACACTACAGCTCAGCCGCCATCTTGTTTTTCCAATTTTTTCTACATTTTCTGTTAATCGTTTACTATTTTCTTCAAAGTTTGCAAAATTCAACGAAATCGGTTGGAAAACAACGGAGCTGCAAAAATCACACCGGCCGCCATCTTGTTTTTCTGAAATGTCATAATTTTTCCCCAGAGGGTTCCCGAAACCGAACGCAACTCCCTTACATCACTATATCATTTTCCGTCTCCTTCTAGGAGAACAATTATGTCAATGAGTGAGTGAGTCAGTGAGTGGTAATTGAGCTATATATAGTATAATTACAACACGGGATTATCTAATGTTGGTACCATCGGACAAGAAAGAAGTGGCAAAGTTGTTTATGGTTAATAACTATTTTTTTCATTTTAATTATGGAAAATAATTTTTCATTTTGCAGGCATGCAAGTTTCTGATTTATTTTTTAATCCACATCTTGTGCACAAACTGTTTTTTTTTCCACCAGTCTCTTCGGAGGCATGGGTTCCTATCCCACCGCTGCCACCAATCAGGATGACAACAATTTATTCATAAATTATTACCATAAATGTTCTTTTCAAAGTTTTCGGGCCGGATTGTTGTATATAGGTTTCTGCGTCAGCAAATAGTACTTAACAGTACATTAAATCATAATTATTTTATCATAATCATATTTATTCACAAATATTTGTTACCCTTTCATTTCTCGATCAATGACATGGCCTACTATTTCAGCCCGCCAAGAGACATCATATCACCTGCCACGGAAACTCGCCCTGCTGTTGTGAACAACAATATCAAGAATGGACCTCAAGAACAGGTATTATTACTAACCTACTTCCTGCCAATATTATAAACACGAAAGTGTGTCCGTTTGTCTGTCTGCTAGCGTTTAATCAATTTAGATGTTTGATACAGGAGATATCATCCATCCCGGGGAAGGAAATAGGCTACTTCTTATCCCTGAAAATGAAAGAGTTCCCACGGGGTTTTTAAAATCTATCTACGTGGATAACGTTGCAGACATCAACTATTAACTACTTGTTATAGAGATAGCTTGCTTCCTGGGGATAGACACACACTACTTTTATCCCGGAAAATTAAAGGATGATAAAATAAATATATAATTTCTGATCTTTGATGAGTTGAATCACTTTCCTAACCTAACCTAACGCACAACAGACGGAAACGTTTAAGTGCGGAAACCAGCCCAGCGAGAAGAAGAAGAGTTGAATCCCTTTTAAACAAATAATAATATGTTCACAGGACAATGCTACAAGTCTTTTAAAAAGCTTATTGAAGATAAGCGAAGGCGAACCAGACACTAACAAAAACAAGGTAAATAGTAATACCATGTGTTAAAAATTGTTTTGCACCCTTGCTGCATTTGATATCGTTTTGTTGCATCTTTCTACACTCCAAATGTGTATGATGAAGGGGTGTTACGAATTTTCGCATTCTCACACCTATGACCTATGCGAAAGATTCGCATAATTCTTATTACACTGACGCATCTAAACGTTTGCACTTGCAATTCTCACATTCATATTTCAAACATTTGCTTTGCGAATGTCTAGGTACAAAGACATTCTTATAGCCATGACAAGTCCGGTCTGAAATTGCAATATGGCGGTGTGCGTAGGTCATAGACTATATACTCGTAACAAAGCTTTTAGGATGCTGTTGAGGCTGGCGTGGCGCTGTAGTGCCTCTAAAATGTTTGCAGACGCACACACAAACGGCTTTTTTATCATAATGCATAAGCAGCGTCTATAACAATGGCATCCTGCCAGGCCCAACTGCCCCATACTACAGCACTCTGTGATGGTAGCTATTGGGCGAATATAAGTAATTGTACCTATTAATTAACTAATAATACTAACTTAGTAATTCAGGAAAAATTGTTACTTGCATACTATCTGTGGATGGAAACATCGGAAATAAACGTTTATTTATTTACTTGTTATGTATTTAAATACAAAAGTGCGGCTGACACTTTTTTTGGAACAATGCACAGTCATGCGTCTCGTGTTCACATTATACTCCTTGTTTTGTGCGCATTATGTCAACAGCCTGAATCAGATAGTTTCACAGGTATTTTTATGGTTTTTAGGCGCAGAAGTTTCCAGAACCTTACGAAAGTTGGCGCGTTGTGAATGATACGCCACACACGTCAAATACGTCAACCCCAAAGTAAGTTGATTTCTGAACGTACTGAACAAAAAGATTTTTTGTCTAGTTTAGTCACGTGATATTCACGTGGTACACGACTGTGATTGGCCGAGTGGTTGACGACGTAAACAATTGCGTTTATAGAATAGACAACCAAAGCTTACAAGCAGGTGACGTCACGATGACGTATGAAACGCCATATTATCAGAAAAGCGTTTTCGCGAGATATCTAAATAATATTTTTTGTTTTCGCCTATTCTTGCACTGAATGTAATGTAACGTAAAATTAAAAATATACATTTTCTAAAGAGTCCTTAGACATCAGCGATTAATGAAGAACAGTTTTTAAAAACCTGTCAAATACCCTAGTCTCAATTACTGAACAAATCTTTTTTCTTTCAAGCAGCTCTATTCCCGCGTTTTGGAATTTGTTTTCCGGGTAAGCAATAGTTTTACGGACGATCCATACACATAGAATTTTTAGGAACTTAACTGAAGCCATGATATATACCTATCTGGGATAAATGGTTTATGTTGGTCTATAGGCCCCTATATGAATCGATAAAATCTAGCAAGGATAAGGGTAGTGTCTAACTAGTTAAATCAGTAACTTTTTATCAAACGTCAAAACACACGCTTAGTATGCGAGCTTCTATGAAATACTGGATTATGACACCACAATGCGTGATGTGTTTTTTTATTCAATCGATAATTTAAAATGGTTATTCGGCCGTGGCTAGTTACCACCCTACCGGCAAATCCGTGCCACCAAGCGATTTAGCATTCCGGTACGAAGCCGTGTAGAAGCCAAAGGATTATGGGTTTAATGAAAACTGCCATACCCCGCCAGGTTATCCCGCTTCCATCTAAGACTATTACCTAACTATAATCACTTACCACCAGGTGAGATTGCAGTCAAGGTCTAACTTGTATCTGAATAAAAAATAAATAAAAAAAAAACTTTAGCGTAGTAGCACACGCAGGATATCCGATAGTTTAGTTGCTAATAAAATATTGTGTTTCAGAGCGTCCAACTGGCGCTCACACGCGAGCAAAGACAACAACCGCGTGCCGCCGACGTACAACGACTGGACCAAGGGTGGATATAAGGTAATGATAGTACAGTACTACCACTTGTTAGCTATTTTTAGGGTTCCGTACCTCAAAAGGAAAAATGGAACCCTTATAGGATCACTTTCTTGTCTGTCTATCTGTCTGTCTGTCAAGAAACCTATAGGGTAGTTCCCGTTGACCTAGAATCATGTAATTTGGTAGGTAGGTAGGTCTTATAGCACAAGTACAGGAATAAATCTGAAAACCGCGAATTTGTAGTTACATCATTAAAAAAAAGGGTGTTTCAATTTTCGAAATAAGATAACTATACCAATGTGGGGTATCATATGAAAGGGCTTTACCTGTACGTCTAAAACAGATTTTTATTTATTTTTATGTATAATAGTTTTTGATTTATCTTGTGAACTATTGTCGTACCCACTCCTGAAGTGGGTACGACAATAGTGCATTGTAATTTGAACCGCCGACCTTTCGGAATTCAGTCCGCTCCTCAACCGTTGGCTATCGAATTCTGTAATGTAAAATCTCACTGGATTTTACATAATTTTGTTTTCTTTCCATAGAATCAGCCACCGATGCCGCCATACCCAACATTTGCTCAACCCTTCCAAGGCCCTGGACCAAGTCAGGTGCCGTTCCCACAGATAAACTATCCTCGCAACCAGTTCGGCTACCAAGATCGCAACCAGGTGCCGCCGCGCAACCAACAGAACAACCATAATTACAATAACCAAGGCAACCAGAGTAATTTCGGAAACCAGCAAGTTGGCAACCAAGGCAATTTTGGCAACCAGCAAGTTAGCAACCCAGGCAACTTCAGTAACCAGAAAGTTGGCAACCATGCGTTCCCCAAACATCTTCCAAATGTCGATCAAACATTTTCGTTCAGTTCGTCTAAAGGACAGGTAGGTTTCATTTCATTTTTTTATTTTATCTGTTCTAAGTCTATATAGTAGCCAGCAGGAAATATTGTACATGGATCTGTAGAAAGAGATTTCGGCTTCGTAGAGTGTTGTCTCTGTCACTCATACCTACTCTACAAAACCTACATCTACAGAGACAACGCTCTACAAAACCGCTATCTCTACTACCGCCGAGTACTACTAAGAGTACCCGGCAGTCTAGGCAAAGTCCAAGTGCACACTATAGATGTTAACCTGAGAGACTTATGTCCAGCTGTGGACGTCTACGGTAGAGAGGACAACATAAAGTCTAATATAATTATGTGTTTCTTACAGAGCTTACAATCGACGTCGAAACCCGACAAACCTGCTCCTACACAGTTTGTAAGCAATGGCGACAAGTTGAACAATCCCTTCATTCCTTTGCAAGCGCAAACGAGGTAAGATCATATTATTGTTTATCATAGATTCATCATCTAAATCATGACTAACCCATCATATTATCGGCCCACTACTAAGTACGGGCACAGATAACGACAGTTAGGGAATGTGTAACAAAACGTCGAGGCTTCGACGTCATTGGCAGGCGTCGAATGTTCCTACATTATTTTGATGATAGGTAACCCTATGAATATGCCTATATTTAGTCGACTACGGCAAAGGGTTATGATTTTAGCAGTCTGTTTTAGAGAATTATTATTATGTAGTAGCCACTAGCCAGCAGGAAATATTGTACATGGACCTTTAGAAACAGATTTTGTCTTTGTAGAGCGTCCCTGTCACTCATGCCTATGTGAAGTTTTGTCGGTCCCGACGACAGAGACAACGCTCTACAAAACCGCTATCTCTTTCTAAAGGTCGATGTATAATATTTCCTACCGGGTATTGTACTTGTAGTGTCTAACAGGGCGCACAATAAACACTCGAGAAAAGTATGTATTAAATAATAAGTGAAGTGTGCCTATGAAGTGTTTGTGCATACAAATCTTAAGCGATATGGGGGTATATCCCGTGTCCCATCAGATTGTCTTTAAGTGGGGGCCATGGGAATTATTTCTAAGGCTCAATGGTTTTAAGGGCGGCCTGAAATTGGAAAGGTCAAATGCTATGCAGTTTTCCATATTTTCCTAAAATATCATTGAGCTTCGGCAACATTTCCTTAACAACTGTAATATTAGTTTGCCGCCGTATCGCCGTATCACTACACATATTATAAATGCAAAAGTGCGTTTATTTGATGGTTTGTCCTGCAATCACGCCGTAACGGAGCACTAAACTGACGTGATTTTTTGCACGAATAATTGAAAAATGCGTTCCTTTGCCATACTTAAGAGGCTGCGAGTGGTTTTCTACCACGCGATTGGTTGATCAGTCCAACCTTGTATCCAGCGTTGTAGCAACTTTCACCCAGCCACTTTTTGCTCAAGATGTTTGCCGGTCACTTTGCTATGATTATATTGACGTCATATTGCGTGAAAACATATCGATGAAAAACTGTTATCTTATCTCATGCTGCATTATCAAATCAAGTCTCTTCATATTAAAGTTATATTAAATCCTATCAACTCAAGGATTATTGTAAAACTACAGTAGTTGCGCCAGTTAATTACTTACAAAAAGACCTAGTTTAGAATTGGTTTTGCCAATTATTATTTTTTAATTTACATGGCGGCCATTTTATAATTATTTTTATTATTTTGTTCTTATAGCGGCAATCAAATACATACTCTGAAAATTTCAACTCTCTACCTATTACGATTCATGATATAATTCATTTTTTTATGTTATGTTATATGAGATCAAATTTCATGATTCTAGGTCAACTAGAAGTACCCTATGGGTTTTAATTTCCTTGATGGGTCTTGACAGACACGTCAGACCTACAGAAAAACAACGAAGTGATCCCATAAGGGTTGCTTTTTTCCTTCCGATTGTAGAGGCGTGCGGCCTCTTTTAAGACTGGCAACTGCGAAGAAAACATTGCACTTTGCAGCTCTCTTCTTTTTCACTCCGTAGGGGGGGGGTGATGTAGAGGCGTGCGGCCACTTTTAAAACTGGCAACTGCGAAGAAAACATTGCACTTTGCACTTTGCAATCCTAAAAATACATTGTATTTGTTATTTATACAGGGTCCGTGGCAGGCTGATAAATAATTACAACCACAAAAGAAGGATGTTATTACATCAAAAAAAAGTGCGGGTCTCCAAAAATTTTTTTTTGCTATTGTATCGAGTGGGATGTCAAATGTAAGAGAAGAAAATTCTGAGCTCATAAATGTACAACATTTAAATATACCAAGCGACAGAAAAACAATTTTACTCTAATATTTCAACTAAAAAAGTTTAAGGAGTGGACTGAAACCGAAAGGTCGACGGTTCAAACCCCGCCCGTTGCGCTATTGTCGTACCTACTCCTAGCACAAGCCTGACGCTTAGTTGGAGAGGAAAGGGGAATATTAGTCATTTAACATGGCTAATATTCTTTAAAAAAAAAAAAAACGTTTATTAAGACGATCGCAGTCGGATTGTTTTCAACTTTATCTTGTTTTAACAGTATTGTTCATAGACGGCAGCAAAACTTAAGCGGGCCGTCGTCTCGGAAGGATGTGGAAGTGCCGCCGCAGAACCCGCCGCCGCCGCCGCAGCCCCTTGTGCAAGCAGTAAGTACCACCAGCCAGCATGCCATATCTATCTATACTAATAAGTAAAATTGAAGTGTCTGTCTGTAATTTCGAAATAACTACGTCATATTAAGCTCATTGACCAAGGGATTACATAAGCTACCTACTTTTTAACCGACTTTCAATAATGGAGTAGTTGTGTTCTTCTTTCTATGTACACCAATATCTCCGAGATTTCTGAACCGATTCGCTTAATTTTTTTTTAATCGATAGAAGAACTTTACGATAGCATCCCAGTATGATGCCGAGTAGAAACCAAAGAGGTATGGGTTTGACAGAAATTGCTATACCCCTTCCAGGTTAGCCCGCTTCCATCTTAGACTGCATCATCACTTACCACCAGGTGAAATTGCAGTCAAGGGCTAACTTGTATCTGAATAAAAAAAAAATGTATGACAGGCGGTTTTTACGTTATGGTTACCGATAAATTTTGATCGTCATTAAGGTCGAAATGGGTTGCATAAGTCAAGTTTTGTTTACTTCAGACAAAAATTTTACATTTTAGGTCAAAGCTAAAATTCTTTTCAAAATTTAACAAACCCCGGTTTTTACGTTATGGTTACCGATAAATTTTGATCGTCATTAAGGTCGAAATGGGTTGCATAAGTCAAGTTTTGTTTACTTCAGACAAAAATTTTACATTTTAAGTCAAAGCTAAAATTCTTTTCAAAATTTAACAAACCCTGACTTGTGCCATGCTTTTGGCTCTTATTGACGATTATCAAAATTTGACGGTAACCATAACGTTACTTTAACCACCTGTCACGCAACTGAACCTTTGGGCGCTTTGATTGTAGTGGAACTAAATACGCTTTTTGCGTCTCGTGGTTATCAATTGAAAATGATTGGTTTTTCTTTTCCTTTAGGTTCCTCAAAAACAGCAAGCGACCTCCAAACCGCTAAGGAAGAAGAAAACTAGAATAGCGGCAAATCTGCCCTTCCAATTGGATTAATGAATATTGTATAGTTGTTAAATAATTCACCAATCAAATGATTAAACAAATTTACATTTTACAAATCATCGTTGACAAATAAGACGTATTAATTATATTTATACAACAAAATGTTCAATATTAGTAGCTAGTGAATTTGGATTAATACGTACGTAATGCGTAGTATTAATACATAGACAACACAGAGTTTTTTCCTATTCTCACTTATCAAGATATGAAACTTGGTGGGGAAAAAATATTATGTTGATTTAACTTTGTGGCGCCACTTTTAAAATATTTCTGTGTTTCATACCTAACCTAGACAAAAATTTCCCGATGTTAGATTCTACAAAAAACTTACTTATTTTTACTTTTCGATATCAATTAAGATTAAATTGTTTATCGACATAAACAATTTTTCGAGGTTGAAACTTAGTGAAAATAGAAATATTCTTTTGAGATGATCTCAGACAAAAAAGCATGTTTCATGTCTCGATAGGATTTTTTCTTATAGTTCATTTCGTACGTGCTTACACGCCGGAATTCGTACGAAAACGCAAATAATGTAAGCATGGCCTAAGGGTGCTTGTCAACTGAAGCTTTAGTACACAGGCATCCTTAAACTTTTGTCCTACCGTCTTGACGCCGCTTGAGGGCTAATTTGGCACTAGTTGAAAATATGCAGAGGTGCTATTATTTCATTTCACACAACCTTTAAACTTTTTCTAAATTCTAAAACAAGTGTAAGGTCGACTGGCACCAATTTTTAAAATGTGTTTAACTTGAATTTTTAATCCTTGTCCTTTCTTTGTCAATTCTGGAATAAATTTGACAAAAAGAGACAACATTTCAAAATTTAACCAAACCAGACCAAAAAGTTTGGTGCAAGTGAGCCTAAATGTAATTCTACCTTTTTTTTAGTTTGCATTGATATCATCGCTAATGTGATTAATATTTAAAAATTCAAAATCCTCAAGTTTACTGCCTGTCCATCTCAAAGATTCGAGTGACTTTTTGCGTAAAAAAATTTTACCAAATTGACCGTAGACGATTAAGGTCCGATTTCATGTCAGGCTGTTAAAGTTACGTTACCGTCAAACTTTAACCACCAGTGAAAAGTGAAGGAATAAATAGTAGCTAGTGCAATCCATTTTGGTTGCACAAGTTACTATTCATACGTCCGTGATTAAGGTTAAAGGTAAAATGGTTCAAAGTTAACAAATCCTTAGTTGTTAACAGTACATTTTGGGTATACTGTAATTTTAACCGTCCATCATGCAAGTAGGCTTTAGTCTAGTGCCGGTAGTTATATTTACAAAAGATTTTTTGTGTTATTAATTAGTGCCAACTGCCAAACACCCTGATGAACTCATATTGATAATATATTATTTATAGATTAATAATATATTTGTACATTTTGTAAATATTATAAGCGGTGAGAACTATTTTGAGATGTAGCGTATATTGTGAAGTGGTAGCTAAGTATATGATCCAAGTTCCTTAATTAAGATTTTAGGTACATATTTATTTTACATTTTGACACGCTGTTTTGTGAAACAAAGTAAAAAAGTAACTTCCCTCACTAATAAAAACGCCTTAAGGCGCTATATGTGAATTCACACCTGCGCACACGCACACCACTCGCGAACACGTCCACACTATGTTCTCATGATGCGCGTTATCATACGGTTAGTGCGCGTGCGCAGGTGTGGATCAGTTCTAAAAGTTCAACGCATACCTGCAGAGTGTATTGGAGCTGATATGATTTATGATAGGTAACAACTAAAACTCAGCTTTATTTACTTTTCCTGTAAGGCTCATTTTAACATAACATTGGTATTTAATAAAAATAAAAAAAAACTTTGCTCCAAACACTGAAACATTTCTTAAATGGGACGCCTTATGAAATTTCCGTCAGTCTTTTCGAACTGTACCTGCGCGGACCCGCTCTCGCAACTAATTTCTCAGCTGTCAAAAAGATTGATTGGCAATGTCAACGCAAACTGAGCAGCACAACGATTGAACAGTTTTAATTGATAATGAACTAAATCACAACTGAAATAGAGTTCAAAATAGCGTGCAAGAGATAACTCCGTGTGGATTTGCTTATGCACGCTATTTTGAACTCTATTTTAGTTGTGATTAAGTTAATTATCATTTTATCAATGATAACTGCTCAAGCACTTTACTGTCCAATGTGCGTTAACCCTGAAGTTGCAGTTGCTGGGTACAACTTTTATACTTTATCCACGGAGAGAAGTTATTATAGTTAATCCCATAGAAATAAATGACAGACAAAAACTCAGTGGGCATTAACCATTTTGAGTCACCAACCAATCAAAAACGGAATATGTTTTCGAATTGAATTTCGAATGTTTTTTGAAAACATGTTTGTGATTGGTTGGCCACTCAATATGGTTGCCTATTGGTTAACGCCCACTGAGTTTTTTGTCTATGTCATTTGTGTGGGATTACGTAACAGAGTAAACCGTACACTAACTATTAGCTATTCTAGTTAACACTGAAGACCCGATAGGCAGATCTTCTATTTTCAGGAACGCAGGAAAGAACAATAAAGTTATCTTCACCGGAGTGTGTGTCCAACGGTTTATTTGACAGTTCTTATATTATATAGGTACAATTTTGACCATAGATTAGCTTAGGCCCGATCTATAGTAAATAGGACATGAATGCACTATCAGCTTATAATATCAAGCGTTAACACTAACTTCTCTTCGTGGATAGAGTGTAGAAGCTGTAGCAAACGTACCGTCGAGTGTTTTGTGTATTTCAGATTAAAAGTATATTTCTTCATTAGGCATCTTTGCGCACTGTATTGTTTTTCAAGTAATGTGAATCTGTCTTATTCCTGGCAATAAATATAATTAGTCACGTATGCCTACAGTTTTTAATTTTCGTACTATAAAGTATGATTTTGCTAATTCTGTTGTACACAATGTCTAAACTTTTGCGCAGGGAGCTTTATGAAAGGGTTAGCACTTGATTTACACAGTTGTTCGCAACAAACTCAACTATTACTACTAACTACTAAATCATCGTTAGACTAGTCATTTTAGTTTAGTTTAGAGATTGTGTACAGCAGAATTAGCCACAATCTGTATTTTCATCAGCTTAATCCATACTAATATTATAAATGCGAAAGTGTGTCTGTCCGTCTGTCTGCTAGCTTTTCGCGCCCAACAGTAATTGATTTTTATGAAATTTGGTACAGAGTTAGCTTACATCCCGGGGAAGACATAGGCTGCTTTTTATCCCAGAAAATTAAAACTTTGCAAGAATTTATTGCTAGTCGACACTTAGAATTATATATACATTTAATTTGCAATCTTCACCTTGATTACCACCATTCATAGAAAAGGTCTACACACAGCACCAACTTCCAGCTCCAAACTTATAAGTTTACGTCAGCCAAACAGAATTCAAACCTTTAGAACCTGTGATACCTTTATAGAAATTATAAATCCCTAAATTGCCCCGGTCGGGAATCGAACCCGGGACCGTTTACAATTAGGCCTCGTTTCCACCTAAGCGGAGAGGAGAGGAGTTCAATCGACCTATCGGATTCATAATAGATGACGTGAAAAATTTATCGTGATGTTATCTTTTAAAAATCTGATTGGTCAACCGAACACATCTCTTCACTCCGCTTAGGTGGATACCGGGCCTTACGCTTACCACTGCACCAAACACTCGTCCTAAGATACGAGTAAATTATTGACGCATAAGATATCTAGTAACCAACCAAATAAAATTTTCTACGGTTTTTCCGCAAACTACTGAGACCTGAGAGTCGGTACTCAATATCAAGGGCTAAGAATTAAGATTAAAATGGAAAGGTATCTGAAAATCCAATAAGTAATTTGCAAAACAAACAATTGTAAATTACATTCGTCACTCCGATATTATCATTGCACTGGACACTCGAGTCTATTCTATAAAGGAAGTGTCACTTTGCCCATTCGCATTTACTCGGTAGCTGTTGGGGAGACAACGTTATTTCATGTTGTAAATTCTAAGCTAGTAGGTATAGCTAGTAGCGATGCGTGTGCTGACCCTTCTGCTTCTAGTGGCGACCGCGACGGCCGCGTCGGATCTGGACTGGTGGAAGACCGCCCTAATCTACCAAATCTACCCGCGTTCATTCAAGGACAGCAACGCAGATGGCATTGGCGATCTAAATGGTGAGCTAACTTGATTTCACTTGGTTTTCTATAAAGGTACGTTTAATTGGTGATTTTGAGTTATGCGACGACGACATTGCCACGATAAGGATTGTCCCCATTAGGCGAACAGTGAGCGGCTAATGGGGATGACATAAGAAAAATAATAAACCCCATTCACGGTTCTTAGACGCGTATAGTGTAGTTAGCTTTGATCGTAGCTCACACTCGTTCGTCATTAACAGACTTCAAAATAAGGAGGAGGTTCTCAATTTGGATTTCTAATTTTTTTTATTATGCTCGCTCGACTTCATACCTAGGTACATTACACGTGTAACTAAACAAAATTATTTATTACTTTTTAGTGCTTGTGGTTTTTGAAGTCTGTTTTATTTTTCTTTTGAATTTTTTTTTATTTTAAGTTACGTTTGGCGTATACCTACTTATTGATTTCTCGTGAACCATCCTATGGATCTAAATATTTATGTCCTACTAACTTGTCTGTGCTAGGTGTACTTTGTACCTTTTACATATTAAAATTTCAAATAACGACCCATTGTTCTGTGACAGCTGTTCATGATTCATAATAATATTATATGATAGATAACTACAAAGGTCTTGATCGATGTTCAGTTAAAATCTTTGAAAATAGTTTTCAATTTCTGCGTCCTAGGTAGTCTAAAGATCCCGAATAACATCGATCTTTATTTAGGTAATTAATCTGTTCATCAAATCAGAAGATTTTTATAATCACTAGCTAATGCCCGTGCGATGATGTTGTACTCGTACGTTGCTATTGTCACTTATTGCAGGTTGATGGTACTATGATAGAAACTTTCCTGCAAGTCTCAACAACAACTGTCCAAAGTTTTAACTCGATCTTGATGAACTAATTTATCATAAAAAAAATCATTTGTTTCGAATTCAATGCTAAGCGAGAGCAAGGAGTTGCCTACGAGCAATCAGTCAAGTCACGGTTGCCGTTGTCATTTGTGTAAATAGGTGCCTACCTAAGATTCTTTGTATTTCCATAATGATATAAATCGGTCAAGTGCAAATCGGACTCCCACACGAAGGGTTCCGTACCATCATACAGGAAATAAACATGATTCTAGGTTAACCTTAGGTATCCTAAATGATGATCTCCTTGGCGGGTCTTGGACATACAACGAAGTGATCTTATCATGGTTCCTTTTTTCTCTTGACATACGGATTACGGAACCCTCATAAAATAACTCTACCGCAGCCGCCATCAACAAAGCAAACCAATTATTATCATCAACTTTACCATAAGTAGCGATTTAGATAAAGAACTAAAGTGTTCAAAACATACTGAACAATCGCAACAAACATGTTTTATCTTGATTGCAATTTGCAATCATGTACTTACATACCCACTTCCTACCTATTAGATACTTGGGTGCTAGGTGGTAAATACAGTGAATCTTGTATCTATCTAAATCTTATAATAGATATTCTGAAAGGTCTGTACCTTTAACAATGAGGAAGAAAACGCTGTGAGGAAGAGAGATATTAGATATTTCAGTTATAAACTTTTAAAGAAGTTTTACGTGTTATTTATCATCTAGCTGATACCCGCGACTTCGTTCGCGTGGATGTAGGTTTTTTAAAATTCCCGTGGGAACTCTTTGATTTTCCGGGATTAAAAGTAGCCTATGTGCTAATCCAGGGTATAATCTATCTCCATTCTAAATTTCAGCCCAATCCGTCCAGTAGTTTTTGCGTGAAGGAGTAACAAACATACACACACACACACACACATACAAACTTTCGCCTTTATAATATTAGTGTGATGTCATATTTGATGACGAAGAAAAAACTCGACTTTTTGCTATTATGTGTTCCGTTTGACGTCCGAAGTCCATTTATGGAGAGTACATCGCTCCTTCCACGCCTTTTCGCTAGATGTCGTTGATTTCCGTCACGCAACCCGTGCCTCCAACGCCGCCAACAGCCGTTCTGTGAACTAACTAACACAAGCCACAACAAGCCACCATATTTCGTCATTGTTGCGTCGTCTTTCGACCACGCAAGTCGTTAGATTTTATATAAAACTTTTGAGATAGAAGTAAAAAGTTTTATGATTATTTAAGTAGAAAATTTTGGTTTTTTACTAAATATTTTTCCGTTACGCAAGTGAATTTGTTCGTAGATTGAATCGTATATATATTTTTTGATCCCTTTCTCTCATCGAGAAGTAGTGATCGTTAAAAATGAAATTTCCGTGCCGTCCGAGGCCGACAAAATAGTTCGGCCAGAAAACTCGTCATCGTGTGGTGTGTGAAGTGTGAAATGTGTGAGTGGGAAGTGAAAATTCGTCAAGAACGCCGTAGTAGCTCAGGTCACCGCAGCCGCTCGGAGCGCGGCAGCCGCCGCATCGCTCAAGGCACCGCAGCTGCGTGGGGCGCCGCAGTCAATCAGGGCGCCGCCGTAGCAGCTCAGAGCACATTGTGCCTCGTAAAAGTTGAAACTAAGGTTTGAGTTACCTTCCAAAGGGTGAGTCAAATTGAAATATTTTGTGCTAAATTACCAACCGAAGTTACTAAATTCAACTACCTACTAGGCTTCGTATTTTCTTACTGAAGCAACTACTAGTGTTTAACGGGTTCCCTTTTTTACGCCCCAGGCAAAATATTGGTAATATTTCGTGGTTTCAAAATATGTGACGTAGTGTGCGGCATTGTCAAATAAGTTCAATTCTTCAGATTATATGGACGAATCAATAACTTTTAAAGTGTCTAACACTTTCGTAAGAATTTAGAACTACTCTCTTCTTCGAAATACAATTTCACAATATTTAACAATAAGAAAAATATTGAACGTAAGTTGTATAGAAAAATATCAAAAATTGAGGGTAGGTATGTCCAAAGTTTTTCAATACTATCTATATCTTAGGAAATACCTTTTATCGTCAACAAAGTGACTTCTCTGTTGGAGAGAAAAAGGGGGAGCCATATGAAAACAGTTTATAAAATAAAAATCATGAAAATTACTCTAAAAAGTTGTTTCGGGCGACTGTCTCAAACAATATTAAGACAGGTAGGTATACACCTTTTACGAACTACGTAACTAAGCCCGAATTCTTTTAAAACAATCTCCATTGGTTCCTTCAACTTTAAAAGTTTCTAAAAGAGTATCAAAGTACCGTCCTTTCGCAGCATTACCTTACAAATTCGGAGTTTTGATAAAATCAGGTATCTACTAAAACCAGCCTTGCAAACTACATCGTCTTTTTCATCGCTGTTCTAAATACTTGGCTAAGGTTTGGAATACTTTTCCGCGATCTGTATTTCCTGCCGAATTGTAATTCGGGTGTCCTTGGAATAAGAGTGAATGAGCATCTTCTATGTGAACGCGTCCCATCTTGGACCGCATCATCTCTTTCCATCGGGTGTTATTGTGGTCAAGCGTGACGACATTTACTTAGTACCTTACAGAACGCTCACTCTGCAAATACGTTTTAATAATATTGGCGTCACTCAGAAAGGCAGGTGTTATTTGAGTGTTTTTCTCGAATTGTTGGAATGTCCTCCCAAAACCTTCGCATGGAACATTGGTTCAATGCGTGGACGTTGTCGGAGAGTTTTGATTTAAAATGACTAATTTAATTGGGGCGGGATTGCTGTCGCAGCATCTGGTTGTCCAGTTCGCAGTCCAAGTGCCGAGGGGGTGCGATGTCGCTCCGAGTCTCGGATGGATACTGGACTGAAGCCTTCAAAGCGCCCGTATTCGTGCAGGTTCGGTCTTGTTGGCCTCCTGGCAACGGATTGTGTGGCGTTAAATGGGCCAAATATGGATTTTATCAAACTACCTTCATTGGATAAATTAATAATTTTATATTATTGTTGACAGTTCAAATCAATTTTTAAAAATTAACCTTACAATAAGTAATGACTCGTTACAACGCAAATAAAGTGCAATTTGGCTCGCGTAGCCCTACGGCCTAAAGTCTAATTCGCTCTTGTCCTTGATACGTTCGGCATTCCGAACCAGTGGTAAATTATTTGACGATTCAAAAGCACTTGTAAAAGTTTATTTGAATAAAAATCTATTCTATTCTATTCTATTCTATTCTATTTCTCTCTCTCTCTCTCTTAAGAGATAAAATTGGTTCAGGTGGATGCGCCGCCATAGATATGTGTACCAGGTCACGTAACCAAATAAACTGACTGAATGGACTGATGCCCAAGAATATTGCAACCGATACATATTGATGCGTTTGGTTTTCTTTACCATTCAAATGCCAGTTTCTAAACGGACGACTCTATGCTCAAAAGTCTGGCTTATTATTGCGCCTAAAACATAAATCACCCAATCGGTATGTTGGTTTTGGAACATAACTTTCTTATCCTTATGTCTGGCGACCGCACCAAAAGTTGTTCGCCTTTGTGTCAAATTGAGCTGCTCAAGTATTGCGCGACAAATGCTTTCGCCTACTGGTGTATTTGGACGACTTCACAGCCAACGTCCATACCATGTTGAATACACCGGTTCTCGTCCGATCACCGAAGTTAAGCAACATCGGGCGCGGTCAGTACTTGGATGGGTGACCGCCTGGGAACACCGCGTGTATGGTCACCAGTCCAAGAAAATTTTGAAAGCTCATAACCTCACTGGCCATCACTCTTAACCGGCCTAGGTCTCAATGTCGAGAAATCGATCACAACGCAAAGGAGATCGCTTTCAACCGCGAGTATTGGGGAGTAAAATCGGACACACACCTCAACAGGGGTCCCTACCCCCAGACGGGATAACAAAAGTTGGTCAGAGTCTGTGGTCTCTCTTAGAAACCGGCAGTTGGGCCCTCAAACAGGCGCAACGCCTTTTAGGGTATCTCAACTTTGCGACCTTCATCACCCACCGGGGAAGGTTGCTTGCCGTACGTTTCTAAGTCACTGAAATTGTGTTCGGAAGCATGCGCGCAAAACCAAACATCATTTTCTGAAAGAGTGCGAGCCGAGCTTGTATAGTGGCTAGAGAATCTGTTTTCAGACGGTCTCAGTTCACCTCAATAGGTATCTTTTGGATTACGTTGTAACAGATAAAGAAATATATAAACGGCTAGTGTACATCATACTAGTGAGTCATCGACAGAGAAAATACCATTACAACTCAAGAGGTATTATGTTTCAATACGCGAGAACTCAAAACTAGCCTTGCAGTCAAAGCAGTGGTATCCACTTTAAATATAAAGTACGAAGCGGAACGAGACCAAAATGGCTTTTAGACTTGACAAAAAGTTATTCACTCTGACGGACAGCCTCAATATTGTACTCCTCCCTCATCACCTTTCCGGGAGTGTACAATACCGAAGCCGACAACCTCTGGCGTAATCACGCAGGCTCGGAGTGGCATCTACTACAAGGAGTAATTTTAAACTGAACTCGTCTTTCCGACTCGAACGCCTGCCTGCTCGCAGCGTCTAGCAGATGTTGGATATTATACGAGTCAGCGTGGTTCATCTTACCGCCGCCTAGGCTATTTCCACGCATCTGGCATCACCTTAACTCAGGTGAGAGATACATAATAATTAACGTACGACACAGCGACGGGGCGATCATCAGCTGACATCAAGCCCCCTGCAAATCGGAAACTCCAGCTATTTGGGTGGGACACATTGACATATAGCCCAGGCCCTATAGCGAGATGGAGTTTCTTTTATCTTGCTGCCTGCGAAATAGCATCGACACTCAAATCGTATCTAGGCCTTCATTTAAAATATGGTCATATAGGCAACCGCCTTTTCCAAGGAATGATATAGTGAGATATTTAGCAAAATTATATTGGCAGTAATCTTGCTTACCATACCATACTTGTATAATATTATGAACCTAAATCAGCGATAGCTTCTATTTGTGAGACAGGTTCGAATGTTAAAATTTTATACGGTTATTCAGACCATAAAAGCAGTGGCTTTAGCTGAACTGATTCCACCTAAACTTCCTATATGGGATGCAAGGATATTCTATACATACTTGCAGGTATCAAATAAAAAAGTTGATATAAGAATCCTACTTTTGGTATTATAAATGGAGATAATTTTATAATAATTTTGAATCTGAGCTGACCTTCTCCTGATTAATCTTTTTATTTTAATATTTGTTTTTAACAAATTTAGATGATCTCCAACTAACTTATTAACTTGAGAGACATACAGGCCAGATTGTTCAGCTATTATTTAGCTAAGTTATATTATATTATGCTAATATTTAACATAACTAAGTTGGGTTTAGAATCTATTGTCCGAAGCTGCTACAGACTAAATCAAATAGCTTTCAATCCACAATGCCCTCCTTTGGGCTTAAGATTATTCTATTAATTATTCTAAAGCAAGTTGGTGGTAAAGAATACATTATCATAAAAAGACAGATTTCAAATCTAAGTTCCTTATTCAATGTTTTCCAATATCGAGTAAAGTTTTACTACCAATTTTCAGTTTTCTGTTATCATGAATTATTAGGAGTGCGAAATCGAATAATAATGCGAATAAAGTAGTGTGGATATTCAATATTTTCCAGTATCAAGAAAATTTTACTGTCAATTTTCTGTTACTGTTATCATCCATTAACAGTTATCGGTTAAGGATTACTTACATATATGGTTATTTAAATATCTAATACTAACGTTTTTAATTTACATAACATAAAGTTATCACATTGTTGCGTTTTTCCTTTTCACAAGCCACCAGGAGATAACAAACAGGTCTCTTCATAAATGGACTTCGGACGTCAAACGGAACACATAATATTAAAATTTTACCTTGAAATAAAATTTCTATTATGTTTCCTAAGACGTCCGAAGTCCAGATGATGTCTTCCTGGTGCTACTATTATATCTTACTGTTAGCGACTAGGTTTAATATTGTGTGAATTCTGCGCACGACGTACCTATAAGTTAGGCAAAGGGCCATGTTTCGCTGTTTGCCCACAAAAAAAGGTGCGTTTCAAGAACGGTTTAAATTATGACTCTTCGCGTCGTCTACCTGCTTGACTAAAGTGTTAAACTCGTAGAATTTGGAACTCAAGTAGTGTAGTGTAGGTTAAAAGGCCCTTATGTTTTAGATTTATTAGGAGCCTAGCGAGAATAGAAATTAGAATAGAGGCCAATTGTGTTGTAGAGGCCAATTGAGGTTAAATTTATGTTACCTTGTCATTTTTGTGTTTAAATCAACCTATTTTATTGCTAAGAAATAAGTGTGTGAAACTTAACTTGAAATAAAGAGGGTCTCGAAGGGTTCACTCATTGGTGTGGGAATATTTTACTGGCTTCATGATATAAATACCACTCCATGAGCCGAGACCAATCAGTCAGCCCAAGTCAGCCCAGAGATTAGCATACGAAATAAGTATTTTATTTCAAGAAACCTCTCTTCGTTTATACCAATAAATTACATCTACCTGTCGCGGTAGAGGTGCACGACCGGGGTGCACGGGACGGGACGTTAGAACCAGCCTACGAGCCAACTGAGGGACAGGGTGCAAAATAGTTACCTGACCACCCACTCACGCCCCGTCAACTATAGTGGGACAAGTTCCCAGGCGTTGTTACGCATTTACAAGCGACGCGCCGCAACAAATGGTCCTTCGAACCGGATCCCGGAAGACAGATTCTAGAACTGGAAGTTGAAGATTTTTGAAGGTGAAGCTACGAACAGGAACAAGAGATATGACTCTCACCAGGTTCCAGAAGGAAGAGCGTGTGCCCTTACGCGCAAATACATCGCAACGAACAGAACAGGCGAATATGCGCAGATCAGAAGGGACCACATCAATCGAAGCTATAGCCACGAACTTAAGATCTTCAAATATGGAATCTTCGGGATACACCGCGACAAAAGTTACGAAGATGTTCGAAAATGGGGCTAGACTCAAAGAACAGGAGACCACTGACGAGATCATGGCTGAGCGGATGAACCAGAACAGAACCTTGAAGACGATTGAATCAGGGGGTTTTATCCGCACGTCAGTTAGGTCTAAGAGATCTGCCAGATTACGCGACTTAGAAGCAAGAGAAGAACTGGCGCTTTTAGAATTGCAGCGCGCTGAAGCAGCAGCTAATCTGGCCAGAATCAGATTCGAGAAACAACGAATCGAAGATAAAGTAGTTAGTCTGGATAAAGAACAAGAAGATAGAACATCTCACGTTCAGAACTGGATCCAGACCTCTACGTTAGAAGAAATGAAACACGTCATTCCTGAGAAACAAGGGAATCAGTCCCTGCTTCACTCGGAGCTTATAAGCTCAGAACAGTCGAGTGGAGCTGAGAATTCAGAAATGATAGCGAATACAACGATGCCAATCCACGCAGTGGAAACGACCAGAGTTTCAGAAGATGACCTGGATAAGGAACAAGGAGGAAGAACTTCACATGTTCAGAACTGGATCCAGACGTCATCTTTGAAAGAAATAAAAGATATAATTCCTGATAAACGAGGGAATCAGTCCCTGCTTCACTCGGAGATCATAGGCTCAGAACAGTCGAGTGGAGCTGCGAATTCAGCTTTAGAAGACGGTTTGGATGAGGAACAAGAAGATACAGCTTCGCATGTTCAGAACTGGATCCAGGCTTCATTTTTGGAAGAAACAAAGGATATCATTCCAGATAAACGAGGGAATCAGTCCCTGCTGCACTCGGAGCTTATAAACTCAGAACAGTCGAGTGGAGCTGAGAATTCAGGAATGATAGTGAATACAATGTTGCCAGTCCACGCAGTGAGAACAACCAGGGCTTATCTGAAGATAATTCCGGTAGAAGTATTTGGACCAAAAGGATCCCAGAAGATACTAGTACTTTTGGATGAAGGATCAACGGTCTCTCTTTTTGATTCACGAATAGCTAAAAATATTGGGGCAAAGGGAACTGAAGAAGAATTGGTGCTAGAAACAGTTGGAGGAAAATTGATACGCAAGAGGGACTCTGAGAAGCTCAACTTAATAATACGAGGAGTCCACCAAGAAGAAAAGAAAAGCCTCGATTGTGTTCGCACCATCGAAGAACTGAATCTTGCTCCACAGTTCCTGGATAAAGAAAGAATAGAAAAATATCCACACCTGAAAGAAATGACAAGTGTTCTTTATTATGAGTTTGAGCCACCTCGGTTACTCATAGAGCAAGACAACTGGAAACTGATCGTATCTCAAGAAATTAAGAGAGAAAAACCCGGTCAACCAGTTGCTTCACTGACGGAACTCGGGTGGGTTCTCCATGGTTTTGACAGTAAAAACATAAAGCCAGTGCACTTCTTGAATAAGTGTTTTCACGTAAACATGGTCGAAAATCAAATGCACAATTCGATTAAAGAACACTTCGTCATAGAATCTTTGGGAGTGCAACCAATAAGACCTCAAGACAAGGATTATTTGAGATTTTTATGGCGAGAAGGTCGTCGAGACGCTCCACCGAAAGAATATAGAATGAACACCGTCATATTCGGCGCAACTTCATCACCAAGCACAGCTATCTTTGTGAAGAATAGAAACGCAGAAGACTTCAAAGAACGTTATCCAGATGCAGCAACAGCTATAGTACGTAACCATTACATGGATGATTATCTTCATAGCTTTCACTCCGAACAAGTACTGGTGAAATTTGTGAAAGAAGTAGATTACATCCACAGAAAAGCAGGATTTGTACTAAGAGGATGGGCATCGAATCAACCGAATCTTCTTCAGCAAATCACAGAAGAAAATGTAGACAAGACTGAAATAGAGCTTGGAGAAAAAGAAGAGAAAACTCTAGGCTTACGGTGGTTCACCAAAGAAGACAGCATCGGGTTTCGTACTTGCCTACGGAACACACCCCAAGAAGTTCTGCAAGAAAAAAGAATTCCAACGAAAAGAGAAGTCACTGGTGCAGTCATGAGCACATTAGACCCGTTAGGGCTGGCATCACCAGTTTTGATACAAGGAAAAAAGCTACTGCAAAGTATATGGAGAAGTGGAATTGGCTGGGATGAGCAAATAGAAAAACAAGATCAAGAAACATGGAAGTCATATGTAAATAATTTGGAATTATTGAAGAACCTCCATATCCCGAGATGCATCGCTCCACATAGTACCGAGGGAGAGTTGCACATCTTTACTGACACAAGTGAAACAGCGTACGCGGCAGCTGCGTACTGGCGTACGGAGATCGAAGATGGCTCGTTTCACGTCAATCTCATTGCTGGTAATGCTAGAGTAACACCGTTGAAACCAGTCTCCATTCCACGACTGGAGTTACAAGCTGCACTGCTGGGAAGCCGACTAGCTGAATCACTTATACATGAGTCAGATTTGACAATCAAGAGAAAGACTTACTGGACAGACTCCAGTGTTGTCCTGTCATGGAATAAGTCGGATCCCAGACACTTCAAGACATTTGTGGCGCATAAACTTGAAATCGAAAATGTCACCCAACCACATGAACGGCACTGCATGAATCCAGACGATGATGACACGCGTGATGTACCAGAAAACTTATCAAAGAGTCACATGTGGTTTACTGGTCCTGAGTTTTTGAAACAAAAAGAGGAGTGCTACGTCGAGCCAGTTCAGAATTCAGATTCAGTCGTGATGAAGCAGTTGTAGCATCGCCATATCAGAAGATTGGTGCTACGCACAAGGGGGAGGATGTTAGCGACTAGGTTTAATATTGTGTGAATTCTGCGCACGACGTACCTATAAGTTAGGCAAAGGGCCATGTTTCGCTGTTTGCCCACAAAAAAAGGTGCGTTTCAAGAACGGTTTAAATTATGACTCTTCGCGTCGTCTACCTGCTTGACTAAAGTGTTAAACTCGTAGAATTTGGAACTCAAGTAGTGTAGTGTAGGTTAAAAGGCCCTTATGTTTTAGATTTATTAGGAGCCTAGCGAGAATAGAAATTAGAATAGAGGCCAATTGTGTTGTAGAGGCCAATTGAGGTTAAATTTATGTTACCTTGTCATTTTTGTGTTTAAATCAACCTATTTTATTGCTAAGAAATAAGTGTGTGAAACTTAACTTGAAATAAAGAGGGTCTCGAAGGGTTCACTCATTGGTGTGGGAATATTTTACTGGCTTCATGATATAAATACCACTCCATGAGCCGAGACCAATCAGTCAGCCCAAGTCAGCCCAGAGATTAGCATACGAAATAAGTATTTTATTTCAAGAAACCTCTCTTCGTTTATACCAATAAATTACATCTACCTGTCGCGGTAGAGGTGCACGACCGGGGTGCACGGGACGGGACGTTAGAACCAGCCTACGAGCCAACTGAGGGACAGGGTGCAAAATAGTTACCTGACCACCCACTCACGCCCCGTCAACTATAGTGGGACAAGTTCCCAGGCGTTGTTACGCATTTACAAGCGACGCGCCGCAACACTTACCGTACACATCATTAATCATTATGAACCGAACAATGACGAAATATGGTGGCTTGTTGTGGCTTGTGTTAGTTAGTTCACAGAACGGCTGTTGGCGGCGTTGGAGGCACGGGTTGCGTGACGGAAATCAACGACATCTAGCGAAAAGGCGTGGAAGGAGCGATGTACTCTCCATAAATGGACTTCGGACGTCTTAGGAAACATAATAGAAATTTTATTTCAAGGTAAAATTTTAATATTATTATTTTTTACGAATTCTCTCCGTAATTATCCTCAATTATGAAAAGAGCAACCGCCGAGTTTCTTGCTGGTTCTTCTCGGTAGGAATGGCATTCCGAACCAGTCAGTGGTAGAGATTCTTTTGACGATTCAAAAGCACAAAAATCGTTCTTTTCTATTTCTACCCAGTTGGTCGATTTCGAAAAACCTGCATCAATCATTATAACAATCGCAATTGCTGTAATTGGCTGAATTTGTGCTATTTTTGTTTGCACATTGTAGTCAATAGTGAGCAAGCATCAACCAATCGAAGGTGATTGCGATCGTAGATATTGTATAGCTGGTATAGCTGTCATTCTACCACAATCGAGCTGCAGATCTACTTAGCCACAAATTCTTTAACACTTGCATAAAGACTTCTATTTATAACCAGGAATAACAGAGAAGCTGCCGTACCTGGCGGAAACGGGCGTGGACGCGATCTGGCTGTCGCCCATCTACAAGTCGCCCATGTACGACTTCGGCTACGACATCACGGACTACCGCCAGATACAAGACGAGTACGGCACCATGGCCGACTTCGACAAGCTTCTCAACGTCTCCAAGAGTTTGGGTTTGTATAATGTTAAGACGTTTCTTTGAGTGCCTTGTCCATCATAACGTCCCACTCCAACCCACTCAAGTAGCAAAAGAAGCTCAAGCCCTTTTGCTGTCTTGTGCATCAGATTTTTTGACTTTTTTAGGGTTCCGTACGTCAAAAGGAAAAATGGAACCCTTATAGCATCACTTTATTGTCTGTCTGTCCGCCTGTCAGTCTGTCGTGTCTGTCAAGAAAACCTATAGAGTATCTACTTCCCGTTGACTTAGAATCATGAAATTTGGCAGGTAGGTAGGTCACTAAGTAAAAAAAAAACCGAAAACCGTGAATTTGTGAGCAAAAAAATTAAAGTGTACCTATATGGCGCCATTTTCAAACTGTTTTTTTTTTAAACTCGTTTTTGGTAGAGCAGTCGTGTTTTTAATTTTGCACTACCTATTTTTACCTTTCAGGAATCCGCGTGATTCTGGACTTCGTGCCCAACCACACAGGCAACGAGAGTGAATGGTTCAACAAGTCCATCGCGCGCGAGGCGCCCTACACCGACTACTACGTGTGGGCTGACGGGATCAGCGCCACCGCCGAGAATGGCACTGCCTACACCAAACCCCCCAGCAACTGGGTAGGTGTTGCTGGTTTTTAGGGTTCCGTACCTCAAAAGGAAAAACGGATCCTTTATAGGATCACTTTGTTGTCTGTCGGTCTGTCGTATCTGTCAAGAGTACGGAACCCTCAGTGCGCGAGTCTGACTCGAACTTGGCCGGTTTTTTTCTAGGTTTTTTTAGAGCGAAAGGGTATAACAAAACTTGCAGTACGACTACAACGTCGCATCTCAAAACTACTTACGTCGCAAGTCAATGTGATTACCATATAGTGAATTCGCACGATGTGCGCACTGGTAGAATTTTACGATGCGACACCGCACCGCGCCAGTAGGTATTGTGCCTGTTCTACCAGGTAAATTTTTGGTATCATTCTCTTTAGGTCCAAGAGGTAGTTAAATTTATTTCATAATGTCCTTTCTTCTCTCATCGAGGGGGAAACAACATGCAGAGTCGATTTTTACCAAATCCTGCTGACGGCACCTATATGTCTATAATAATGTTTGAACCAAAAATTCACCTTTAAGTCGCGGCGGTCAACCAAGTCCAATGATTTGTATAGATATCCCCCAAGCCTCAAGGCTCTTGCTCTCAAAACAATACCTATTTCATTTCCAGGTGAGCAATTTCCGCAAAAGCGCGTGGGAGTTCCACGAGGGGCGCGGCCAGTACTACTTGCATCAGTTTGTCATCGGACAGCCCGATCTTAACTACCGTAGCAACAATGTGCAAGCAGCAATGAAGGTATTTCATATTAACTATTATTACCAGGAAATCAAAATGTATATACAGAATATTTTGAAAATATTCAAGTGGTCTTTTTCCTATTCTTACATGACTCCCCTATCTTGAACGCATAGGCAATCAAGAGTAAGAGCATTGTAATACATATATTATTTTGAGGATTTACAAAATATATGGACGTACAAAAATTTGTAGTCATGCTATTGTTTACCGACAGTACATTGTGAAAAATGTGAAAGTATAACACTTTATACATCTCGAGTTAGCAACATATTAAACGAGGACTCGAAAAAAATATCACGGAATTTTTTCACAACTAAATAGCCATGCGCTTTATTGCAATCGCACCCTGTACAGGTAAGGTGGAGCGCGCCTGCCTATTTCTTTTGAAGGTCCCAATATGGGGGGATTCAAAAGGATTTAGACAAATCTACGGCATTACATTTTAAGAGATCTTTAAAGAACCTAAATCTACACGGATGAAGACGCGGGAGCAAGCTAGTAGAATATATGTAAAAATTCACTCAATATTTTAGGATGTTCTACGTTTCTGGTTGGATAAGGGAGTTTCTGGTTTCCGTGTGGACGCTGTCAACAAGTTGTATGAGGCCAATCCTGCGCAATACGAAGGAGTATACCCGGATGAACCTTTATCAGGTACTTTACACTATATTATGATTATTTTTTAGCAGTACAAAATCCAGATACTCGATTTCAGAGATCAGTTGGGAAATCTCTTGACTTATACTTATTTGATGCCACTTTAGCTCATACGCCAACAACTGTAAGTTTATCCAAAGTTTTGGCAGGTGTCGAGCAATGCACCCAAACTAACTGAAAATTTTCTTCTAACACGGAGTCGAGTCTTGTATCGATGAGAAAGCAGCTCCGTGTAGCTTCACGATTCGTGTTCATTTATACCCAAAAAAAATTGCACAGTACACAAAATAATACAATCTGGTCTCTAAGTAAAGAATTGTAGTTGCAGTGTAAAATCCTCTCTCAGGAATCGCCGGCTTAGTACCAGACGACTACGAATACCTCCTCCACGTGTACACAGAGAACTTACCCGAAACTTACGATGTCGTCTACGACTGGAGGGACGTTCTCGACGAATACATCACAACCCAAGGGGAATACAAAATCATGATGACGGAGGCATACGCTGATCTACAGCTGATGATAAAGTACTACGGCACTAAGACGAGGAATGGCTCCATACCGTTCAACTTTAGCTTTCTTGGAGAGATTACGAAAAATTCCACCGCGTGGGAGATCAAGACTGTTATTGACAAGTGGATGACTTACATGCCGAGTGGAAAGGTTGCGAACTGGGTGGTAAGTTCTTTATACATCACCAGCAGATATTTTGTATCTCAGTGCACATACCTACTGACCGCCAAACTTCTTAACTGCTCATGTCATCTTGGTCGATTACCTACCGAAGTTCCAATCGAATGAGGAGTTTGAATGTTGTTTATGTACGACTAATAGCCACTGAGATATTGAATAGGACTGCTGAAATTATATTGATGAAAATATTAGGTACCTAGCTATAATGCTACTGGTATATTTTGTTTTGGACATTAACAGAGTTTACGTATCTTAATTGGCGTGAGATGAGGTAGGCATAAATTTCTTCAAATTACACTTAAATCTAACTTGTAGAGAAAAATAATAAAGGTTTTTAGGAGAGTAGGCATTAAACAGTGAAATATTTAACCATTTCTTCCAGAACGGCAACCACGATCAAAGCCGTATGGCAAATCGTCAAGGAGAAGATCGAGTGGATGCTATGAACATGTTGGCTCTCATTTTGCCTGGAGTCGCCATCACCTATCAGGTAAGTACCTCTCTCTTTGAAGTAACCCTCCAAAAAGTAATTTATCAGTTGAAAATGTAGAACATCTCCATATTATATTTAACGCCCACGTCACTTTTTTAACGTTTTTAGTCGGTACCTTTAGGTATATATCGCCGAAAGAATGAAGTTAAAGTTAAGAAGGACTGGGGCTATCTTTTACTTGGATATTTATAGTTAATTAGCATAGATTCGTCAAATTTTGTACAAGGATTATAGCGTGATTATGAGATTCTTCGAACTTCGAAAAACTGTTTCAATAAACTGTTTGCTTGACAGGGCGAAGAAATCGGCATGACTGACGGTTACGTCAGCTGGAACGACACAAAGGACCCGCAGGCTTGCAACACAGAAGACCCCATCAACTACTACAAGAAATCCCGCGACCCCAACCGAACACCCTACCACTGGGACAGCTCCGCTAACGCAGGGTTCTCCAACACCACCAACGCGACCTGGCTGCCGGTCGCGGACAACTACAGGACCCTGAACCTGGCTGCACAGATGGCTAACCAGAAGAGCCATTATCACGTAAGACATCTTTTCTTAAGGTCCATGCGACGGGTCTGCCCGCGAAATTCAAATTTAATTTGGTTTTTCGCAATTAGAAACTAATACGACAACGTAGGCTTATGGCATTTTAATTGCGCCAATGGCAGTATCATCCTCACAGGTTTATATAAAAATCTTTACTTGAAGGGGTCGTTTGAAAAAATTGCTATAGTATGGACTAATTTGTGAGTAACTCATGTCAAGCTCATTGTTTTGACTAATTTCTTAAAATGAACGCTTTCAAGTAAAGACTTTTATGTAATCGTGTGAAGATGATACTGCCATTGTCGGAATAAGAATGCCATAATGCCTACTTTACTGTATTAATTTACAAATTGCGAAAAACCAAATTAAATTTAAATTTCGCGGGCAGACCCGTCTCTTGCACCTTAAGGGGCACGAGACGGGTCTCAGCCCGTAAGGACGAGACTTGCACAAAAGCTGGGATATTGGGTAAATAAATAATTTAATTTATTATGCGGTTTATGTTTGAATGTCTTGATATTTTACAGTTCTACAAGGATGTGGTAACCAATAGGAAGACTCCAGCTATTGAGGAAGGAGACCTGGACACCAAAGCTTTGTCAGAGTCTCTTTTGGTTGTGACCAGGTAAAACCATAATAATTTAGTGGCATAAATTATTATTTTAAATGAATAACTTTTGACTTCTTTAAACCATTTGTTATACACATTTTTCTATTCTCTGGCTCGAAAAATACAGGCAGACTTAATTTTTATGCACCTACTAGCTGACACCTGCGACTTTGTCCACGTGGATTTAAATTTTTCAAAATCCCGTAGGGACTCTTTGATTTCCGGGATAAAAAGTAGCCTATGTGTTAATCCAGGTTATAATCTATCCCCATTCCGAATTTCAGCCAAATCCGTTTAGTAATTTTTGCGTGAACACACAAACTTTCGCCTTTATAATATTAGTGTGAAGGGTGATAAGGTTTGTTAAAGTATCAATTTATTCAATTTAGGTTACTGCCTGGCGAGGCTGGAATGCTGGGCGTCGTGAACTTGGCAGCGGAGACGCAAACTGTGGACCTGACGTCGCTCAAACTGCTGCCTGCAGACTTGGAGGTCGTGGCTTCCGGCGTAGACTGCACCCTTGAGAAAGGGTAAGCATGCTGCTCTTATAAAGTAACATAATTGATTACATACTTTTTAGCATTCAATTTTATTCTCAAATTTTGTATAGGTAAGGAGGAGGTAGAGGAGGTAAGGAGGTATAATTTTGTATAGGAAAGGAGAGTAATTAAAACAATTACAAAAAGTTTTGTTAAAAAAAGTGAACTTTCGCATGGTTGAAAAAAAACTATAGTCATATTTTATCAGTGAGACCAAATTGACATGTGTTGTCTGTTTTTTAAGATTTTTTCATAACAAAAGATTTCTAATCTTTATCATGTAATGAGTAAAAAATAGATCTTATAATCTTTGGCACTAACTACTTATTACTTTTTTTTCGAAACTACTGTTGCAAAGAGCAGCATCTCAGTTCTTAGAAATATTGATAACGTTTAAATTTTTTTTGGGAATAATTAAGTATATTAACAATTATTATGATGATTTGTTTTTATTTTCAGAGCGACTCTAACGAAGAGCAGCATATCAGTGTCGGGGCACTGCGCGCTGCTGCTGCGGAGCGGCGTGGTGAGCTACAGCGCGGCGCACGCGCACCGCCTCGCCTACCACTTCATCATACTAGCTTTAGCGTGCACCAAAATTAGTGCTTTTATTTAAGTACTAATTACTGTTTTGTTAGATATTACAGCTAGATCACGTGACTAGTAGAGGGTAGTAGAGCAGAGGCCCTTTGAAAAACCGATCAAGTGCGAGTCAGACTCTCATACGAAGGGCTCCGTACCATCGTACAAGATATTTTAATATTTTTATGTGCAACACTGCATCTTAATGACATAACAGCGCCATCTATATATGATTTTAGTAAATAAATTTTTTCGTGAACACATTTGAATTATAAAGTCTGTTTTCGGATTTATTCCTTTACTTGTGCTATAAGACCCACCTACCTACCAAATTTCGTGATTTTAAGTCAATGGGAAGTACCCTATAGGTTTTCTTGACAGACCGACGGATGGATGGACAAACAGACAGACAGCCAAAAAAGTGATCCTTTTAGGGTTCCGTTTTTCCTTTTGAGGTGCGGAACCCTAAAAAGGGCCTAATAGGATTTAAACAACTTGGTAACCCGTAATGGGTTCGAACTAGTCAGGCATACTCCGACTAATCACGTGAGTCTAGCAGTTAGATATTTCCATTTATAATGGAAACAAGTCATGGTTGAACTAATTTAAATAGTTGTAATAATTAAAACAAAATTATCAATAAAGATTTTATATTTAATAATAACAAATTTTTGTTTTATTTACAAAATATCTTTGCAGGTACTTACAGGCTTTGACAAAGATTTACAATACAGACTTTTATAAGTTTTAGTACCATTTAGCCAAGTATAGTGTCTGGGTCTAGGCACTTATCATATTTTCAAAAGTAAAAAGATCTAATTCTTATTTAAAACCTTTCCTGCATTTGCACTGAAAAAATTATGTTAATTCAGAAGTAGTCACATATATTAACCCTTTGCTGTGAATTGGAGTTCATGTATGCTTTTAAATTCTCATCAACACTTCTTTATTATTTCAACAAATTGTATTTTGAATACCTAAAAGTCCATAGCACCTTCCAGGAAGCACAGGCAGTCCACCTTATTGATGACAACATCTAAATCTTTCTTGGCTATTGTTTTCCTCTTGTGCTGCGCTGTGAATGCGTAGGTCTCTTTGGCAATGGTCTCTAGAAACAGCTCCTGGAAAATAGATCATTTCCAAAATTTTAACATTTTTAACATCTCTCTGGGCTGGTTTCCGCACTTAAAAGTTACCATCTGTTGTGGGTGCAATGCCGCTCCCCGCCAAAGTCTTCACTCCAGCCATTCAAATTTGCTCTAGAAGCCTAGTAGACAGCCCAGGTTGTGAAGCGATTTTAAGCCTTTTAAAGGTTTACACAGACTCTATGCCAACTCTACTCCAACTCAACTCATAGCAAGGGCAGACTCAGACGGAGGACTCTTGTACATGGAGTTCAAAAATCCCTCAAATGACCACCAAGAACTTGCCACAGACTCAACGCAAACAAGACAAACTTTCAAGTGCTCAACGCAGACTAAAATCCATTGTGTGTAACACCTTGGAGCATAAAGTTCTATTTTTCACTGACTCCCTCATACTTTTATATCTTTTAGTCCCTTGTGTGCATTATTCGATGCATTTGTAAGTGATCTATTTTTAAGTACAAAAAAGTAACCCAAGGACTGTTTCTCATATGTGTAGACCTTTAAGCATGCAAAAGTAATTTAACACTTACGCCGTAGCGATTTGCTAATTGGTGACGTTCTGTACTGTATTATTCTACCAATCTTATTAAGTACTTGATACTTAGGTAAATATTTTGCAAGGAAAATAGTTAAGAAAAACAGATCCAAATGGAATCCTAAAAACACTAAGCAATTACTTACAGTAGCCTTCGCAACTAAGAAAACAGCTTCAGCGTTCACCACACTGACATCTGGGTCCATTTTCATGATACTTTTAATCCTCGCCATTGGAAGTTTAGTAGTTCTTAAAACTTCTGGTTTACTAACACTTTGTTTATCTAACTTCTTTTCCGAAACTTGGTCTTCGGAATTCAATATTTCTGGCTCGTGGATTGTCGACAACTCCGATTCACCAATATCCGTTGATTGGTAATCATTCTCGAGGTATTGGTCAGTGTCATCTACGACGTCGGACATATCTAGCTCCGTGTAATTTTCTTCTTCAGACATTTTTGATTTTTGTAAAATAAAAAGTTAAAGTAAATAAATAAATATCGAAATTCAGCGCCTTTTTGAATGTTTTGACCAAAGGTTTTGACAGCTGACGTTTGGCAAATGACTTTGACGTTTTTTTCTCAAGTCTCAACTAGCTTTACGGCTATGGATTCTAGTCCTTTGAGATTTGATGGTTGCCAAAGACTAAGAACCTAAAATTGTTTTCATCTCACCATCGACAATATTGATATGGCGGTTTATTTAAATTCATGGAAGTGAGGAAGAATTAAAAATGTTGCGATTGTTTCTCGTTCCGTCGCCCTATTTACCCACCGCAGCTATGAAAATGCTAATATAGTAGTAATAAGTAGATTTTTGATAACCAATACTAAATGTTATAATACCGGAAAATGTGCCAGTCTGTTTATTATATTAAATTAAATCTTTTCACTGCCTATCCACTTTGCCGGTTTCGACTAAATTTTGTAGACCTTGCTTACATTCAAGTTACCTAGGTACATGAGTGTCCTGCAGAAAAATAATTATACAGTTCCTATGGAATTTTTAAAAACATTAATTGGTAGGTATTAGAAGGATATTAGTGGATTAATTCGTATGCTAGTAGATAATTACTATTCTCACAAATTAGTCGAGAGCTAATTTCTTGAACTGGACCTTCTCAAGTAAAGATTTTTATATAAACCTGTGAGGATGATACTGCCATTGTCGCAATTAAAATACCACAAGCCTACGTTGTCGTATTAGTTTACCAATTGCGAAAAACCAAATTAAATTTGAATTTCGCGGGCAGACCCGTCTCATGCCACTTAAATGGTTTTGCGTGAAGAAGTACAAATCTATTTAATCGAGGTGGGTAGGTACCTATCAAAGGTCGGTAAAAAATTGGCTGTTTCTTTGGCGCTGCAAATGTTTATGGGCGACAACGGTAAAATCAGTAGGTAAGTATAATAGGTAACATGGAATATTGGCAGGTAATCACTTAACATCAGTGATGAGGTGATCCACCCACCTGTTTGTTTGCTAATTTATATGAAAAAGTAACAGTGAGGAGGTTAGAAATAAAAACGAGAATAAATTGTAATAAAATATAATTATCAGTTCGCGTTGAGTATAAAACAACATTAACATACATTCCTGCTTATTATTTACAGCTTATGTAACAATCTCTTAAATTTCATTAACACCTATCATTATTCATGTAATTTTACTGTACAATTAATTTCAAAATGTATCAATATTTTAAGTAAATAGGTTTTTAATCATTTTATTAAAAATTCAATAAAATAACCTTTAGGTAGGTATGCAAAATGTATAAAAATTGTAGCCTCAAAGACATTCATTTAAATTAAAAATGCAATAACTTGACCCATTATTTGTTTAAATAAAAGGCACAAGATTAACAATTTATATTTTTCATAATCACAATTTTTTCGTCTTGATTTAAGTCGTATTTTCAATTTGACATTATGATTTACCTAAGATATTCGCATTTTAGTCAAAAATTCATCCACACTTAACTACCTATATAAACTAAATTGATTGAACTAAAACTTAACCAGCAGCCCAAGTTCGTTCAATACATTTTCTCGCGGCTAGATCATCTTTTGCAACGCATTGTCGATGAAACAGTCGCGAGAAAGCGTTGTCTTTGTCGCACTGATTGTGCTTGGGCTACAGACGTTTTCTACAGAGAACTTGGTAAAGAATCATTAATGTTTTAGTCTGCCAATTTGACTTCATTATTATATTCTCTGTAAAGTATTCCAATTTAAGGTATTTGAGATAATATATTACATTGAAATTTTAAGGCACAATAGCTAACACATTCTTCTTACCATCGTTGCATTTTAATCTAGGCTTTGGAGTGATGATACTCGTATTTTTGAAGAAAATTCATTTAGCAATCTACCTATTATTGTTGCATTAATTCCATTTTTTGTAATCTTTCTTCAATTATTTATCTGCTTATTTTTCGCAGTAGGTACCCGACCGAACCCAACGTTACGTGCCAATGCCATGTCTGTTAAGTTGAAATCTGTAGAGCGCACTTTGACTTTGCTTAGAATTAAGTTTCAGTTAAAACGGGACAGATATATACCAGCGGTATTACGCTGTCTCGTTTTAACAGTCTTAAGTCTGAGCAAAGTCATAGTGCGCTCTATAGATCTCAGCCTTAGTTTAACTTTAGTGCGCTCACGAAGTTATAGGTTAAAGAGCGCGCTTACATTTTATACAGATTCTGGCGCGCAAAATAGGTTATTAACTGTAGGATATTAACTAAATCGAATGAACATTTTGATATCTGATGAATAAAAGTCATTTTCATTCATTACCAACGTTAAATCGGTTGAAAATAATAATTTTATACAAGTCGTCATTGCAACAAAATTGCAACTAATTAATTAAACATATTTTAATGCTAATTTATACACAATAATTTTTTCCAAAAAGGTCGTTTGCTCGATATTACTGGCAACCCCGCCAAGATGGCGGCGTCGAAGGCGTCCTTCAGCTGCTTCCTCGTTTTCGCGGAGGTTTCCACATAGGTCGCGTTGATTTTTGCTGCCAATGTTCGCGCCTCTACTTCTGTGACTGCATGCTCACCGCGGGACTGAAGAATACAAAAAGAATTATAAAGATTGTACCCCGGCTGTATGGTCATAGATCGTTGCCTTATCCGTTGATCCATAGACTCCGACACGGAGAAACCATTCGTTACTAATACAAAAACCGGAAACCGTTATATTTGAAATCAAGTACATAAATAAACAATGAATGCATCGGGAAATGGGGGCATAATAAAAAATTACATAAATCAAGTAGGTAGGTACCGACATTCTTGACTGAATATCGTTAAACTTATAATTCCATTATATTTCGCCCGCATTGTCAACCCGTCTTAAATCCAGCGGACGCAATTTAAAAAAATCTGATAAGAAAAATTAAGCTGTAGACACATTGGTGACGTTATGGTGTATTCAACCCCAATGCAATCTGCAGTATCTGCACATGCTATAGGGCTAAGTTCCGCGACCTACTCGGCTTTTTATTTTGTAACGTAATAAATAAATGAATTAGCTTTTATTAAGGAACTCATTCTTAAATAGTTCATAGCCCATATGGAATGCATTTTCAACATTGAGATGAAAATGAATTTATGTACTTATGCTTATTGCTTACACAAACCAGCAAAATATTCAATTATCCAAACTACATATTATTAATACATCCATAAATATTTCTTTAAAACAAGAGTGAATAGGCACCTTCTAGGTAAACGCGTCCCATTTTAGACCACATCATCACTTTCCATCAGGTGTGATTGTGGTCAAGCGCTTACCTTTAGTGAATAAAAAAAAAAAAAACTTCCATACATAATATTGTAAATGCGAAAGTATATAGCTACTGTCTGTCTAACTGCTCATGTCATCTATTTAACTGGTTTTGACGAAAGATACAGAGTTAGCATCTCAGGGAAGGACATGGGCTACTACTGTTTCCCTAAAATCAAGCCACGGGATTCTTAAAAAACCTAAATCAACGTTGACGAAATCGCGGCCATTTTCTAATCGGTACAGAGATGGCTGGCATCTTGGAGCCGGACATAGACTACTTTTTATCCGGGAAAATCAAAGCATTCCCACGGGATTTTTACAATACTAAATCCACGCGGACGTAATCGCGGGGCATCACGTAGGTGAAACCAAAAAAAAATATGCTTACCCTTAAAGTTTGTATCACACGGCCGTCAAGCGCCAGGTCACTTTGTGTCCCCACGAGGACTAAAGGCGCATTCACACCGGCGACCGCCCGCGTCCACCGCTCAGCAACAGACCGAAATGTTTCCGGTCGCACCACGGAAAAACACAGCATGAGTACGTCAGTACCCGGGTAGCACAGGGCTCGGAGCTCAGACATCGAGTCCTGAAAAGGATAAAAATATAGGATAAAAATTCACCATTTTGATCCAATGATTTAAAAAATCTTATTAAACATAAACTTTTATCTAAGCCGAGGAGAGGTCAGACGCAGGACCTACGGCTTTCTATTGTAGGTACTTTCTGTGTCATGGCGTAACACCACCAATCACTTCCCAACATCGGGTTGCTAGTTGCTACTAACAAAATTCTTTCAAAAATATTAGCCCAACACGAATCTCAAACCCGAGACCTGATAGGACGATCCTTAGCCGAAAAAGCTAATTTATTACCTATATTCAAATATATAATTATAATAAAAAGTATAATTATAATTTATTTGTAAATTAGATCAATATAAACCAGCACCCAAAAAAAACTGTAAATTATGAGAAAGAGTGCGTAAAATTATTATCACATATGTAGATGATTTATCACATAATAATTCACTTTTATGTGACATTTTGGAACTAACAAATTGGCATTAATTCTTATTTGGATTTCGTACTGTCCTTGCTTATATTATGATGTTCTATAGCAAACAGCGTAAAAGGAAAAGGTGGCAGAAAATGTGTTATTTATTGTTGAGGTCACCAGACGCTCTGCTTTTGGAATTTTTAAATGATGAGCACTTTTCCTAAACTAGCCTGAATCCGGTCGGATAACATTTACCTACTTTGCATACTATGTTTTGAATTATAAGTAGATCCTAGATAAATAAGTAGGTACTAACTACTATCCTAATCTAGTATCATGCCAAGTAGGCAGGAAATGAATATATAGGAGTTAAACTATCGTAAGTGATATTCATTAAACAAACATGAATTTAGCTGGTCATATTACATGAATAAAATATAAGATACAGACCTTAAAGAAAGAAAGAGAAAGAAAGAAAGAAAATTCATTTATTCATCTTGTTAGTAGGTTAGTAGTGAATTAACTCAAATATAATTTGAAGGTAACTAACTATATTAGACAAATCTGAAAGTGCTAACACGATCTACAATCCATCAGTGAAAGTTCCATGCAAAATCAACAAATGGACCATAGTTTTTCTGTGCCACATAAATCGGAAATCGTTACACAATATCAATAACACATCGACATTCATCTAAGTACCTATGTAAGCAAACTTTTAGATATAATTATGATTCTTTGGCGTGTAATGACGGATCCGAATAATAAAATCTGCATAATGTTCGAAATATTCTTGCAAACTAACAATCCCTTTTATGTCTTCTTTAAATGGCCTTTTCATCTTAATAATAACTAGGTACCCAAAATAAATTCAGCCCCGCGCTGTCGGTTTATATCTAATATTGCTATCAATTTTTTCAGAGGTTTAGAGAGGAGAGCTGTATCCAATTTTTCAAGAACAAATAGGACATCATTCGGAGATTTCTTTTTACACATAATATAAGGTTTTCAACCAAAACGTGCGAAACTAAAGCAAATCAGCAGCAATTCATATAATTACTGTGCTTTACATAAGTTACATACTTATTCCAGTTTAAATTAAAATTATCTTCGTACTCGATTTTGTAACGTTCATTATTTCAGAAGAAATCAAATTATATGCTATGCAGAAAACATCAATTACTGAATATAATTACGAGACTCGAGCTCGACTTGAAAGTGTCATGTTCACACTGATTTTATCTGTTAGTCTACCGAGATAAGTGGTGCTTGCCGACTAACTAATAACTCTCTATTACACCAGTAAATTATAAATGCCAGAATTTTCACTTCTATATTAATTATAATATGAAATAAAAGTATCTTCTTATTTCTACATACTTATTTCTAAATCTGAAATACCTACTTAACTATTTAAATACTTATATAAAACGTGCCAATGCCCGCGACTTCATCCGCGTGGATTTTGGTTTTTATAAAAATCTCGTGGAAACCTTTGATTTTCCGGGATAAGAAGTAGCCTTTGTCACTCTTCAGGTCCTTAACTATACCCGTTAAAAAATCACTTTAATCCATTGCTCTGTTGCGACGTGATTGAAGGACAAACCAATAAACAAACACACTTTCGCATTTATAATATGGTTTTTAAAGCATTTGTGGCAAAGACTTTTGAATCTGTTTTTATACCTACATGTGAGTTCCAATATACCTATGGTTACGGTTATTTAAGTTTTAATATACTCTACCTAATTAGAAAGTTAATAATGGAAAATTATTTAAATTCCTTGACTACTTCTTGCTCAGTATATTATGACTGCCAAAGTATTTAAATTAGTCAAATAACTTGATATAAATATGGCTAGTTTTTTATCTTAACCATAATTAGGGAAATATAAACCTACAACATATAAAATAATGTTTTTTGATAAGTTTAAAATACTTTAGTGCAGACTTTAAACTTTTCATCACATAACCTGAGCGTTTAGTAACATTTTATTGACCATCACTTGTACCTACTTGAATAGGTAATGTTAGTTGTAAAATATTTGCATCCATGGCACGCCGTAAAACTAACTTTCCTGGTTTAGGCAACTCGCTATGACTCTCGTAATATAAATTATAGCCTATGTCTCTGTTTACCAACACAATAATGTTGTAATAGATGGACTAACTATACTATAGACGTCTTGTTAAATTAATATTGTTATCTAAATCAAACATCTTAAGTTAAATAATTTCTTTAATCAGTCTCACGTCCTGTCCAATTTTCTTAGAACTCCTCCGTTTTCTGTTCGACGCGACGATTAATTTTATCACAAATGGAGTTAAAAGCACAAATAAACGAAATAGTTATCACATTTCTTAGATAACGCTTATCTCTTACATCTGATTAGGTAGGTACGTGTTAAAAGATCATTGGAGACAGTTTTACTTTTAAGTCAAGGGCTAATAGATAATTTTAGGTTTGGGACCACACCCGTGCCTTGTTTATTGTGCATTGTTGATATGAAAACTAAATTTTACTTCTTCCTTCAGAACCTTCGATTTTCTGTGATTGTAGTTCTGAACAATATCTTCTGGTAGTGGTTCGAGTAGGTACCTACTACCACTAAAGCGGCTATAGTTTTCCAGAAAAGGTGATTCTATTCAATATAATGTTTTATAATCGCTATCTGACTGTTTAACAGAGTATCATATTTTCTGCATTTGTGTTTTCAGATACGATAGACAGTCAAAATACGATAGAAAAAACCAAACAAAATACGAAAGGAAAAACCAAACAAAACATACCTATTTGTAAAAGCATAATATGGCAGATACATATAAAATACCTACATTGGTCGGTACATTAGGTACCCAAAAAACTCTTGAACAACGCAATTTTAACTATTAATAGGTAGGTATACGAAAGAACTGCGCATCTCCTTTCGATGGCTTCGCGTATAATTCCCATAGGATTTCATAAAGTACCTACCACCAATAATACAGATTCACATGGAATAACATATAAACAACCGACGTACTAACTTTACTATGGACCTTTTTGCATTAACCATAAAATACATAATACAATAATACTGCATTTACAGACAAAACAATCAAAACGCATGCTCACTGTATGGATGTAAACACTAAACAGTTATTGTGTGTGCAGGTAGAGAAACTGTGGGAAACGTTAGCTTGTCATCGGCATCGTAACGCAAAAAGTGCGGGATTCAGAGTTCAATCGAAGAGCAGCAACAATAGCTTGCACGTGCTCCTTTCCGATGTGAACACAATATGCCATGGTTCACGGCAGATGGGGGAAGCAGGTGAGAATCGCAGTGGTTACCTGCCCCATGTACAAACATGCACTATTTAGGGCTGATTTTTAAATCACCAAATAAAATTTAATTGATGAATTTTTTTGAAAAGTGCAACAGTTGAGTTTTTGCGGGCTTTTCTGTGGAATCTGCTTTTCAAACCGTGGTAAAATCACAGACGTAGCATAAGAGACACTAGTGTCCTACATGAAATAATGTAGAAGAAAATCGACGTAGCTGGTTGAAAAGGTGTCTAGTAATAAGTAGGTAGGTAATTCTTTATCCAAAAAGACTAACGGCCGTATTCACAATCATTACTGTGAGGTATCACAGTGCGCTAGAACGCATAGTGTAGGTTCCACCAATCAGATCATTGTAAATTGACCTCATAGTAACGTTTGTGAATACGGGTGTAAGCACCTAACTGTTTAAAACAGAGTTCACACTGCTGTCATGCCTATTACGTGTATTGCATATAGGTACCTACTGACTTTTGTGAAATCTTTTTGAAAAGAAAAAAATGTACTAGAACTTTGCTCTCACACTGCAGTTCATCTGTTTAGGAAAATTTCATAAACGAACCGTTTAATTAATTATATTTAACAAGGAGTATAATAATACATAATATTAAGCAGACTATATTTACCTGCCCCGCAGTATCACAGATTTCTACGCAGACCGGTCGATCATCAACGTCCACCACAACTGTAACAAACAGAATAACAGTTTAAAAAGTCTGTAGACTAGAAATATAGTTAAGAAATGTATCCCCTTAGTTTAGTGCCTATTATGTCAGATGTCTGTCAGATAGTTCACCTACGATGATCGCCGCGTACCCACTCGAGAATGACTTCTGGGGCGATACACACGAGGAGTCTGACGCCTGATAGGCAAATGGTCCTTCAGTCTCGGGACTCTGAAGGTGCACCAGTGTGTTCCGTGAGGTGGTTCGCTAACTCATTGTTCAATACTGAATGATGCCACCGAGCTCATTTGATATTGGTTGGTTCTACATTGCTGCTTCCATGAGAGATAGTAAAACGACTTTTCGTAGAAAACCTTCAATAGATTAAAAATAATTGATGTCAGATGAGCTTGGTGGCTATCATTGAACACAACACTAGCACTGACACTACACTACTAGTGGCTCACACTGAGTGAGCGAATCACGCCGCGCTGGTGCGCCACAGATAGTACCTATGTAGAGACCACAGAAACTATTTCTAATTCTGTGGTAGGGACATTTAATCAGTCGCAGAGGAGGGTCTCTATTTTGGCAGACACCGCTGGCTGGGTTGTACGAATGGGATCGGGCCCCGTGCCTCAGATATACCAGGCATAATGTGAGACTAGTCGGTAAGAGTCTAAAACAACCTCCGTGCCTTCACGGGCGTGGTAATTTCCCCACGAAAAAAAAGGGGAATGGACCGTTGAAATATTGGAGTTTCTACTAAAAATACGTAATCTGTATCTGAAAATTGGATACATATCTACAAAAGATAACTGAAACAGTAATTGTTAATTGTCAGTTAAATGCAATGCGTCGGATAGTGGACAGTCAATAACTTGTTAATTAATTAATGCGCTATCGTGACGGGCGGTAATTAGCAATTAATTAACGGTAACGAATTATCTTCGCCACTGGCCAGCGCAACGGAACAACCGTTTTTGTAGCGGAGTTACTCGTATTGAAACATTTTCCTGTACTGTATACATATTTTGATGCATTTTGCAATAGTTATTCATCTCATTGTCTATTTGTCTTAGAAATTGTTGTATCGTAAATACCTAGTAGTACCTACCTAAGATTTTGACGGCCTCCTAGGCGCAGTGCTAAGCGCTGTGTGGTGTTATAAGTGGGCGGTCCCGGGTTCGATGCCCGGCAGGGGTATGAAATTTTATAAATCCTTTTATGGTCTGGTCTGGTGGGAGGCTACAGCCGTGGCTAGTTGCCACCCTACTGGCAAAGCCGTGCCGCCAAGCGATTTAGCGTTCCAATACGGTGCCGTGTAGAAACCAAAGGAGTATGGGTTTAATGAAAACTGCCATCATCACTTACCAGTAGGTGACATTGTAGTCAAGGGTTAACTTGTATTTCAATAAAAAATAAAAAGTAATAAGAAAGTAGGGCAGGGAGCCGCTTGATTCAAGCGGCGCGGGCGCAAGACCGTGCCGTGTAGAAATCCCTACAAGAGACCAATGTGGATGTCTATCGGTTGATGATGATGATGTTAAATAGGGAATGACACATCCGCAACTTTGTCGAGGTGGATTTAGGTGTTTTAAAAATCCTGTGATTTCCGAGACAGGAAGTAGCTGATCTATCTCTATACCAAACATTAGAAATGAGTACCTAAAGCGGATGGGCCGCGGAAAACTAGTAGATAGACAAACTTTCGCATTTATAATATTATTAAGTATGGATAATAATGGATATTGATTTTAAAAAAAGATTTGGTTAACAGATGGTTGAAGAATGAAGATCATTCTTTACCTACTAAGTAATACGAAATATCTCTAACCAAACGAAAATTTTTAGAAATAGAAACAGCTTTTTTCCTCGTAGTTTACTTTTTTTCTCCTTTCAGATAAAATCAGGTCACCTTTCCTCAAACGTGGTGCACAACAAAAGAGAATCTCGTCGACCGCAAATTGCGAAACCTTTCATCAGCCGCGTTACCTAATATCATTACAGAGTTATTCAGTGCGGTTTTCTGTGAATGTAATTTTCCTAAAAGGATATTTTTGTATTGCGAAACGGGTTTCGGGTTTCAACAATAATAATTGAACATTCATACAATGTTTGACCTTTGATACAAAATAAATAGGGTTTGTAATAGACCCACTGACTAGAGATTTTACGGAGGTTCAATTCCGATTCCGAAAGTTCGGAGCTTTCGGTTCTTCGAATTTCGGTTCCCATAAATTTTAATCGGAAGTTATATCGGAGGTCGAATATCTTTATTCGATTCCATTGTTTTTATTTTCATCACCCAGGTATAATAAGACCTGCTTGTATTATTTTTTGAACTGATAATACCTAATATAAATGATGAATAATGTGTGTAATTTTATTTTCTTAGACCTGTCCTCAAAACATCTCTCTTCTGTCTCTGCCTTCGATTTCTGTTCCGGTTCCGACAATCCAAATAAAATTAGTGGTAATTATATTCAACAGCAGTTGTAAAAGTTTACTTGAATAAAAATATATTCTATTCTATTCTACCTTTTCACGGCCCATGAAAGATACAGAAACCTAGAGGACGGACATAGCGTGAATTCTCTGTGGAATAAACTTATAGACGTAGGCAAGGCAGTAGGTAGCTACGTTCCTTTATGCGAAGTGATATCTCTTATTTTCGCAAACCAATACCTACCATTATATTATTGTGATTGACGGAAATTGGAAAGGTAGCGATCTTCAGCAATATGAAGTTTTTGATGTGACAACGTCTTATAATTCGATAGAGCCGGCTGCACGCACGAAAAAACATGATTCATGCGGCGTTACCTCGCTCTGAGGCGTTCCATGTAAGGCTTGAAGTGCAAGCAAGAGCGCGGAACGAGCGACAAAGAAGCACAATCGGCCTTTGTTGTCACGTTCAACTATCGTCAGTAAACCGACTTTACAGACAACCATTTTTTTTGTAATGAAGGTAATGAATTTCGTATGATAATAAAATTAATTAATAGTCTATCATAGAAAGAGTCTGTAATCAGTATGGATGGTACCCACTGTTGATACGCCCTATTTCCGTTGAAACCGGGATCGTGCATCAGCGTTGCATTTAATTAAACCGTCACTCGTCCATTGCTTGCTGACAGCGAGCACTAAAATTCTGAGCACAACTTTGTAAGCAATGTATATTACATAGAGGAACATAAAAACGTAATATTGCATTAAGGGTAAGCTCACATTGAAAAATATTGCCGCGCGATTTTATTTCGTGCAGTGTAATCTCCCTATTTGAACAGTTTTTACCGCCTTTTACTTTCCCGGTAGGTGTGTTAACACCTACCGGGAAAGAAAAAACGCTAGAGTAGGTATTTTAGCGCCATTTTAATAGTTCGTAAAAGTTAGAGTAAATATATTTTTAGGGTACGGAACCCTCAGTGCGCGAGTCTGACTCGCACTTGGCCGGTTTTTTTCGTCAAATAATATACTACAACTTCAAAAAAAGTCACAAGAGAAACCATTTACGCTAGAGAAAGTTTTTATAGGAAGGAATCCAAGGTTGAGCCTCAATCACCTCAACGATTGACAAAATGACACTCGAGAGCTAAATATTATATTCGTCAAATTTTACAACTGCAAAATATTAATATAAGGACAGAGCTACACTCTACAATACCAAATACTAGCATAAGCTTTACGTTTTAGCTAAATGAAAAAGTAATAAGTATGTAGTAAGTAATTTGAAGAATTTCTGCTTTAATTTAATTTAAGCCCGCGCTTATTAGTGAGCCGGCAATGGTTTGATAGTGATGATGATGAATTTGTATAGCTTTAATAAAATATTCCAGTGAAAACCGCGCGTAAATAAATCGCTGTGTGTACTCGCCCTTTGTAACATAATAGTTAGTGGCATGGTCCGGATACGCGGACTGAAGTAGTGCGGTTGTAGCGAACATCCTGGCTTTTGTTTTACAACCGGTTTGCGAATGTTCATTTAGTTTATTCTGCAACATGTAGACTGTGGAGGCTAGAACTTCGCTCGTGTGAATGATCTCAACACGTGACGTGAAGTCGGTAGAGATAGAGTTGCGAAACAAAATCAGAAATAGACTTATTTGACAACTTTTTAAATTAATTACTTACTTACTTACCTACTTGAATTTAAATAGTTGTCAAAAACCCCGACTGCGGCTTGTACTGCATCTTTCCCAGCCACAAAATCCGCTACTTTGATTTTTTAAGAGCTGCATGTATCCGGTGATAATATGATATGAGCGCCATCATGAAGAACTTATCAATCAATTATCATATTTTATTAAAATCGGTTGGACCGTTGACTAATTACGAGCGGGCATAGGAACGGACATACGTACATAATACAGGTTAAACAAATAACCCTCCTTTTGGGCTTTACCGTAGTAGGGTGCCTAACTTAACGAATGCTACATCAACAAAGTGGGGGTCTCCAAAAATTTTTTTTGCTTTTGTACCGAGTGGGATGTCAAATGAAAGAGGAGAAAATTCTGAGTTCATAAATAGAAACGTAAGTACTACAACATTAGAATATACCAAGCCACAGAAAGGGAATTTCATTATAATATTTCAGCCTTTATTAAGACTATCGTAGTCGGGTTTTAGTTTTCAACTTTATCTTGTCTAAGTACCACCTATCTTCAAAAAAAACCGCGGTTCAGTAGGTTTAATATCTTGTTCGCCATCTACCGCGAACATTTACATGATTATTTATCTACTATTTACCTACTAGAGAGTGTTATCTGTTACGTAAAGCAGATTGCTTTGCTACGACTTCCTGAGGCGCTTGGGATTGTTTGAACGTGCAGGCAATGTCAAGATAGGCTTATTTGTTATTTGTTCTTATAAATGCACCACCTGGTGTGTTAAGACATTTGATCTGTTAGGTCAATGAGAGAAATTTTTACCAGGTACCGGGTGTATCAACGCTGATTTTCAGTAGGCAAACGATAACTTTAACTGCCTAATTTGCAAGTGATCCTAAGAATATTCTAATATCTATATAGCTATGTCCTTTGCATCATTTTGGTTGCCTGTGGGACCGCTTGGTAGCGATAAGGCCGCTAAATTGTACCTGCCTATATTTTTGATTTGCTTTTTATGTGTTTTTCTGTACTAATTTTGTGGTGTACATACCTACAATAAAAGTATATTCAATAATTCAATATTAAAACGGATACGGAACTCACAAGTTCGCTGTTGTTGGCCTAGTCAATTGCTATGTATAAACATACGGAACCCTAAAAATGTTTGCAACTTAATGTTTATTTCATGTGAATTAAACAGCGTCTTCAACTGTTTAAAACCAAATAAAATCGCAAAAGTAACCTTATAAATTTATCTCAATCGGAGAATTTCGTATGAACTTAATGAGATCGACCTTTATTTTATTTCGCTAATTAAAAATTTAAATCGATTATAAATTACTTCGACATTGACTCGGACATGAATTTTTGGGCTTTCTCTTTTTAGAGAATTAAGAGGCGATTCATATATTTAACGATAGGTATAGTATTTGTGAAATATAAGTATTTAAAACACCTCATGATTGCGAAACCCGACGTGCAAATCACGCTGCAAATTTTTTTTTCATGCAAGCCTTATCAAACCACTGATAATTTAAATTTTTAATCCTAAGTGCAGTTAGATGTTTTGAAAGATTTCCTGCGGTTTTTATTCACAGTGTAGAGTAACCCTTACGATTCAAAGATTGAGTTTTTGACGTGAATTATTCAGATTAATTTGTTTGGAAAACTTCATTTATTTATTTTTACACAAGATTTTAAATCTTAAATATTATTTGTTAAAGAAAATATCTTTCGCTATACTCAATTCATTATTTCTTGAGCAATCTCAAAAGATAAGTAGGTATACCTACTATACCTAGCCCGATTTCAGCTTTTAATTTAGTCGCGTGAACTATTCCAGAATTTTTCTATCAGTGCTTGACTTGCTGAGACTGGAATACTTACCTACCTTAGCTTCATTTAACTTATTCCAGTAAATTTTAAGGGAAATCAATAACCAAAGTCCTAATTAGGTACCTAGATACATACGAAGATTTTTTCTTATATTATCTTTATTCGCCGATAAATACAGTAGGCCACTTACATTACTAAATCATTGTTTGACTCATAGACTTACGAATTTTCGCATGGGCGAAGTAAAGAAAATAAGATCCATTTTGTCACTTTATTCATACTTTGACTTTGAAATTATGTTTTACTTTCCAGTTTCAATGAATAATAAAATGTGTACCTGGAGAGACCCCCAGTCCCGACGGGAGAATGACCTCGGATGCCTTACATAAAACTCTCTATTTGCAAAGTAATTTTAAACCTCATCTCCTGGGAATAAGGTTTTATTTAGTGGGATAAAAATATTCTGTGGAGGTTCCATTGACTCCAGACGGTCGTGATAAGGCATTTAACTCCGCTAAAGCAGGTTGTAATTAAGTTTTCTTGTTACAAACCTAGACAATATACAGATTACTTACAGTTTTTTTTTAATTAAAAATATTCTGTATAAATAATATTATACTTACTTGGAAAGTAAACTTAGGTAAGTAGGGAGGTACCTACCTAGAAACTTAATTGTTATGAGGTCCACAAAAGCCCTAAGGGTCTTTGCACACAACCAGTGTATCTTTTCAACTTTTTGCAAAGATACATTAAGTAGTAATCATGAATATAACAACATTTATTGATTCTCTGAACATACCGATAAGAGTCTTGAATGGATTCATCTGTTTGTGTTTACATTAGGTTTTTTAGTAAAGGCTAAGGTAAAAAAAGTTTTCGATAAATACGAAAGGTTGTTGGCACATTTTTGTGTACAAATTTACTATTTGCACGTACTTACCTGTTTCCTGTTTTATTGTGCCAATAATAAGTAAAAAAATAGAACATTGTGGAGAAATTTCAGGCATACAGGTTTTCTCACGATGTTTTCCTTCGCCGTTGCATAAAACACATAACTCAGAGAAGTTAGCGGTGCGTGGCCGGGGTCAAACCCTGACCCCCTGATTAGGAGGCGGACGTCTTAATCACTAGGCTATAACGGCTTTCTGCGGGTCTTTTTGCGGCGAATTTGCGTTAGGTACCTACTCTTACAAAAACAGATCATAGACAGCTGTTATCCGCCAATAGGATTGATTGTGATCGTCACATTGTGGCTATCATGTTGCGCACTGTAACACGGTCAGCAATATTTATTGAACGTCTGAACCTTCCCTGTGGGTACCAATTATTTACTTCCTCAGCCAATGAAATATGCATTTTATTGAACGATCGAAATAAAAAATGTACCTACGTTACGGTAACAAAAAGTGCGGAAGATAAAGTAAATAAAGTTAATCGGCAAACGCGTTGAAAATAACACTCGTTTGTACATACCAACATGTACCTACGGAAATGTAACGTGATACCTACTCGGAAAAGTTTATTGTCTTCGATCTTTCTTCCTTGGCGCCACTTGGAGCCAATTCTTTTACTAAAACTAAACTAACTGAAATACCAAAGAAGTGTGTTGATAAAAGGACAGTGTTGCACTTTGGCAATTTATTTAGGTTTAAATAAAAGTAAGTATTTATAGCTTCTTAGGTCTTCTTAGTTCTAGGTTTTATTTAGGAAGGTACTTACTCATGCAAAATAGACAGATATTCCAAATTAAAACTTAATATCTATTCTGCCTATAAGGAACTTTGAGATAATACAGTAATGACATTATCTGAAAATTTATATACAGCAAAATATGACTGAATTAGTAAGAAGCTTTTTTTTTGCACGCCTTTAATGGCTATTGTAAATTGCACGTCTTTTAAAAAATAAAAATAAAACAAGTGTACACACAAGTGTTATAATATGGTAACAACGTACATACCTACATAGTAACAGTGTGCTAAGTTTTAAAATAAGTACCTATAAATACATAAACTTATATTAAACATTAAGTAACTTATAGTTTTAACTTTTCAAAGTACCATTCTTGATTGGGTGTGCTGTACAATAAATAATTATTATCTAATTAATGAATAATGAAATTAAAATGTTCTAATTAATCTACATTCCACTCCCTTATTCTTTGGAAATTAATGGAAAGTTAGTAATTACATTCTGCTAGTTTAAATATCGGACTGATTTCCATTCCCTAACTATCCTATTACATACCCGTAACCCGCCGCATCCCATTTATCGTCCAATAGGTCAGCAGGAATTGGGTCTTTTTTCGGCGCCACCTCGACCCAATAGCGCGATAAAATGCCAGTAAACGCTTGTTTCCAAGCCAATAAGGTTACTGGTTGGTTTTTTAGGGTTCCAAAGTAAAATTAGGAACCCTCATTTTTTTTAATTTATAAGATGAAAAGTATATAATACAGCCTAAGATTCGTCGTCGTTCTTAATATATTTTGTTCATCTAGTAACTAGTTCATCTGGCCGTCGTCGTCGCGTCGGTCTATCTGTCACAGCCGTAAAGTTGAAATTTAGCAGTTATAGAAACTTGGTATCCATACTCAGAAGCATTATTTTAAATATTGGAAAAAAAGGCCATGTTCGAGTCAGACTCGCGCACTGAGGGTTCCGTACTCGGGTATTGTTTCCGACATTTTGTCAATTTTTTTCGAATTTTTTTTTGTCGAATATAAATTGAAGTGAGTAGGTAGCGATTTTATAAGTGTAAAATCGAAGGAGAAAGCCCCATAAAAAACTGCAAAATAACAGCATAAGTCGAATATCAGATGATAAATTATTATAGCAGTGAATTTTAATTTATGTCACTATTACACGGAAAGGATGGCCCGATTAATAAGAAATATCGACATAACTTTATCTTAAGCAATCACTGTTCGGATTATTAACTCAAAATAGGGTTCACACAATGTTTCATGTTGATACAATAACGATTACAAACCATTTGATTGTTCATTTCAGTCTCATTTTTAGATAAAATTCATTTTTAAGTTATTTTTAAGTTGACTTAGTTTATATTTTATATGAGATTTGAAGCTTATTCAACTGTGTACAGGTTATAAGAGATCCAAACTATATTACAAATAATCAAAATTATCTTCAATTTTCGATTCATTTGCAATTTTTGGCAGTCCTATGAGCTACGAAATATCTGCAATTCTCCTTAATAAACTGACAACCCTAGGTCAATAGAGCGCCAATCAATGCAATAAATTTGTGATTTGCGATAAATTAATAATTATATGATAATCGAAACATTAATGTTTGAAATTGTAAACTTTCGTTACGGTTCAAATGTAGCTTTCGCCTTTTTCCTTATCTGCTTTATATTTTACTAAATGATGCCCGCGACTCCCTTCATGTGGTAGACTTTTGTCTTTGATTGGTTCTAAAGGTACTTATTAGTTACTACGTAAAAGCAGACTACATTTATAATTAGACTAAGAATTTCCTTAAACAGCAGGAAAATGCAAAGATTTCATCATCTTTGGTTTAGCAAACAGTCATTCTTCAAACAATCGATATCGGCGATATGTTTACAAACACGTCATTACTCTAGACTGTTATTGCTAAAAATGGATTTACGTTTACACTCCACGTCATGTCTCCGAGAGACATCTGTTTACATTTAGGTTCTTTACGCACTGCATCATATCCAAATCCGAGAAAATTCAGATCTAGAAAACCCAGATCGAGTTCGGATGTTGATTTTATACTGCATCTGTTTCGGCTCTTGATCTATATTCTTTGCATACTAAGCACAAGCTTTCATACACATAATATTGTGGTAAATTAGTACACTACTCCGAATTGAACAAATTCTCGGTTTCAGAAAATAAAATTCGGATCTAGTGCACAACGTCTCATACATCTTCTTAAGATACCCGACATCCTGAGAAAGACATCAGATTATGTAGGGTTTTTACTTATTAAACCCCCTTCAGTGGCCTGTGGCCATCCTCAGTGCGTAGGAGACTGCGAGATTTCTTACGAACACATCGTTATACAGATAGTCCTACTACGGCTTCTTCGGATTCGGATCAGATGCAGTGCGTAAAGAGCCTTATTCTATAAAAGGAAGGTAAGTATATAAATGGTTCTAATTTAAATTTCGCTGTTTACGGGAAAAGAGATTTATCGAACGAGCGTTTGCTGTAGTGTTTTCTTTTTCTCTTAATTTCGTAATCGTGGGAACAAAATGTTTACTTAGATACAGCTATATCTTGTCTTATAGATATTTAACTTAGAATGAATCATGAAGAAAAAAAAAAGTTATCACAACTTTTTGATGGCCGCCTTCTATCCGTCCTATTGGAGAATCATTTATCTACTAACATTTAATCTACTAGTAAATTACATGTAGTAGATATGAAAGGATTTGGGAACCCTCTGCATTAAATTAAGAAAACCCCTGCCCTCATGCGAATAATGTAAAGAGGTCACGGCCTTCAGTAATGAGGGATACGAATTACAACGCAAAGGGAGACTCTAGCTTGACCTTAGTATCCAACCATGAATATCGTATTCAACGAAAATAAACAACGTGAGCTACATATATCAATCGAGAAGTGATAACTGATAAGAAGCAACAAGACAACAAACCAATTAAACAATTAGGTCATAACACATAACGTGGTAATAAGATTGTTTCCGTGTATCTATGAATATTTACAGTGATCATTATTAAAACATACTTACTTAGTTATTTGGTTGTTACTGACACTATTTAATCATTGCTTTGAATATTCAGACTAGACCCCCAACTTATCATGCCCTAGCAAATCATTGTGCGCCAAAAATGAGAACTATTCCAAGATCACCTGATAAGAGTTAGAATAGGTACATTAGTTTGGTAGCTAGATGCTCTACCCTTATGTTTTGGCTTCGGGGTGGACAGGAAAAATAGGGCAGTCACTTCAACGTGCTATGTTTATGAAACGGACTTTTGGGTGTCTCTCTAAGAGACAAAATTCGTAATGAGGAATTTCGAAGGAGAACTAAAGTGACTGCCATTGTCCTACGAGTTAGCAAGCGAGCCGCCTCGGACGTCTGTTGCAAAATCGATAACCATTGGAACAGACGAGTTCTGGAGTGGAGACCACATACCGGCCTCCAGCCTGCTGCCTGGACAGACAATCTCAAGAGAATGGCGGGAAGTCTTACTACGTGTTGGCTTGGCACTTGACGTGCTCTCGAAAGAAACTTAGATATCTTTCTTGTGTAGATGCAAATAAGCAATCAATGAAATTGATTGTTTGATTGATGTATCAAAATATGGTCCTTTGAATCGGATTACTACTAATATAGAACCAGTGGGACACCTATATGGACTAAACACTCACAATTAATGCAGTGTCATTATCAAAAGTTACGTAATGTCCTTGTAATGACATAGTAGAAAAAATGGTAGTAACATAGGTAGATCCTGATCATCCACTGTGGTATGCCACAGTGTAGTTTTTATATAATAGATACCTACACAAAATTCGAAACAAAGACTCCCACTTTTGATTTAGCACGTAGGTTCTACACCATTGTACAGATGTCCTTGCGACTACCAAACAGACACGTAAATCAAAATTATATGGTTATGTAGATATACTCTGGTTGTTTAGAAATTGTCAAGCCTTAGGCCATCATGCATCATACAATCCAGTAGGTAGGTATACGCCTAAGTTAAATTTTTAACGCATCATAAATTCTGGCAATACAATATAATATGTATTATTAGGTAGGTGCCTGTAAATTTTGCCACAAATCTAACGTTAAACCTATACTGAAAGATATTTTCTTCTGATTTTCTCCTTCTAAAAGCGATGCCTTTTAAAAGGAAGAACTTTTCCGATATCATCTACTGAATGGGAAAACTGTGAAATTCTCACCGAAATTGGGAAAGCAAAAGTTCTTCCTTATTAAAGAAAACGTTTTTGCAAGGAGAAAATCTGAAGGAATATCAGGAAACTCTCAATGTACTAGTGGACTGATGTGTTAAATACTTACGAGTAAGTAATCCGTACTCGGTACTTGCAAAGGGTTTTTTGAGTTGAGTCACTGTTAAACAAACTCGAAAAACTTTTTTTTGAATAGTGGCTCAACTCAAAAAAAAGAGATGCTGCTTATTTGTTCACAAATTGGCAATATCCCAGCAATCAGAACATAAGTATGGGCCTTTATCAATCATAGCACGGGTCAGTGGCCGACGTCTTATTCATTAGTGCTGATTTACACAGGGTCAGTAGAAAAGTCAGTCGCAGCGCCAATGTCGGCGCCGCGACTGACTTTAACTGTTTACATGAAGTAAAGTAGTAGTGGTGCGTTTCTCACGGTGAGCACACGTGTGTGAAGTCAGTGGGAAAAATGAATTCGCGAAAACAACTGAAACGACGATTTAATTATTTGTTGAAAAATTTATCAATTTTGCTGTTGAATGAGTTAATAGAAATGGTAGAAAATGAGACAACTAAAAATAAACGACAATGGGTAAGAAAATGGATTGACGATAGAAACGAAACTGGTGGCTCTGCTTTGTTGCTGAAGCAATTGCGATTTGAAGATCCTGCGGAGTACAAACTGGCTATGAGGATGTCACCACAGAATTTTGACGAATTGCTGTCAATGATATCGAGCTCTATTCAACGACATGATACATTCATGAGAGATGCTTTACCAGCCAAAATTAAACTGGAAATAACGCTGACATTTTTGGCTTCAGGAATGTACTATCGGTTCCTTAGTCACTTTTATCGTGTCTCAAAACCAGCAATTTCTAAACTAATACCAGAAGTGTGTTTGCAACGCTGTTGACCGCATTTCTTTATTGCGGTAATTTAGGGATTTAATATCCCAAAGGCACTCGTTTTCGCCATATAATTGCACCAATTTTAAGGTTTCGTCTTCGCTAAGCTTACGCGTCATTTTTATCGCCAGCGAAAAAAACGTGGTCACTCTACAACGCAGCGACAGTGACTAACCACGCACTGGCTTGTCTGTTTACACGGAGTTTATTTGGCTGGCGCGGGGGTGCGCGGGTGGCGGGGGGCGCCAACTGACTTTAAAATATTCGTGTCCGAATATTCAAGTCAGCGCTGACTTCAAGCCACTGTACTGACTTCAAATCAGTTTACACAGGGTTTTTTTCGGGTCAGCACTGACTTGCCTCGAATTTGTAGTCAGTTACTGACCCTGTGTAAATCAGCTCTTACGTTTAATAAAGTAGGACTTGCTTATATTTAGAACTAATGAGCAAGTCACTACTGACCGCTGATAAAATATAGCCTCCTATTGTATTGATGGTTTTATTTCTTGTTTTATTGCATACCTACTTTATTGTTTTAAAACTGACTTGTTTTTATTGTAAAATCGACTTCAAAAGTAATTACTTATGTACTTTTTTTTTAAGTACCTACAGTAGGTACTCGGCAGGAAATATTGTAGCTACTACTACATCAAGTTGAAGAAACAGATTTCGGCTCCGTAGAGCGGCGTGACGTTTTGTCTATCTCAATTCTCAATGATAGAGACAACAGCCTACAGTAAGAAAAATAAAAAATAAACTTAAGTACTTAAATATTTTTAAAAACTTTGAGACTTAAGTATTAAGTATTTACTTAATTTTGGGATATGTGTAAAAAATCTTTATTTATGCACTTACCGTACCTACCTAGGTATTTTAAAACTTAAAGCTAGGTCAACTAAAAAATCTTTATTTTTGCACCGTACCTAGGTATTTTAAAACTTAAAGCTAGGTCAAAAAACTCGATTTAGGTAAGTATACCACAAAAGTGACACTGTTTTAAAAGAGTGTAGTAAATCAATAAAAATAATTTTAAATTGCAGATGTCTTATACAAAAACTGGAAAGTCAAATAAGTAAATTCAAAAAACTTCAAGCTCAAAAGACCTTTCAGGAAACCAACTCAGTCCATCATTTGAGGCCATGGAAATAAAAACATTGAATGATCATTTACTACAAGATAATCACATGATATCATAGAAAATAACGCCGCCTTAATTGAACAAGAACTTCCTGGGTGCCAAGTTAGGCGATCTAGACCGGCCTTAGTATTGCAGATAAATTTTTTTTGCCCAAGAATAGAATTCTTCGTGGCTGAGTAATCTATACTAATAAATAAAATTGGAGTGTCTGTCTGTAATTTCGAAATAACTACCTCATATTATGCTCATATGGTTATTTGAACGATACCATAACTGAATCACACGTTTTTAAAATTTTTGTCTGTCTGTCTGTCTGTCTGTCTGTCTGTCTGTCTGTCTGTCTGTTTGAAAAGGCTAATCTTTGGAACGGCTGAACCGATTTTGACGGGACTTTCACAGGCAAGTAGAGGATTGACCAGGGCGTAAAATAGGCTACTTTTTTAACCGACTTTTAAAAAGGGAGTTGTGTTTTTCTACCTATGTACTCCGAAATCTCCGAGATTTCTGAACCGATTTGCGTCATTTCTTTTTTAATCGATAGAGGAACTTTGCGACATTGTTTCATTAAAAATTTGGAGTCCAACTCCTCAATCCTGATGCTGCAGGGGATCTGACCAATCCACGCGGGCGAAGCTGCGGGCATCAGCTAGTATTTCATAAATGTGCCACCTACGATGCTTCTTCCTTGTATGGTGGAGTAAAGAAAAGTTGGTAGAGTTGTAACTTGGTTGGTGCAAGTTATTGCATATTTCTATAGGTAGATATTCTGTAGGTATATTTTGTATCTAACTATAATTTTTTTTCGAGAAAATCTGTTATTGGCCATATTTCTCTAATAAGCGTTTAAGAAACTTATTGTAATATTTTGCTGTAGATTTTCCTATAATAAATAAAATAAATAGGTTCCTGAGATAACTTTTATGATGATAATTCGTCATTTAATGTTTCTAATTAAAAAAATTCTGCAGGTAACTTGCACAAGATTGGTGCAAATTACAAATTAAACTAAAAACATAAGTAGGTAGGTATTTAAAGATATTTTAATTCCTAACGACTAAATCATACATTATAGTAACTAAAAAGCGTCATCCTATTTATGGTTCAAGAGAAGAAGAGAATTTACAGACAGTTTCGAATATTTAAACGACTATACTCTAGCCACGGAGAGAAGTTAGTATAGGGCTCTCTTTGTTACGTAATCCCATACAAATGACAAAGACAAAAACTCATTTTGAATGGCAAACCAATAAAAATCTTTAAGTTTCACATGTTCAATACTCAGAATTATTCTACAATCAGAGTAACATGACAGTATATATTTTATTACATAGACTACAAACTTGGCGTATTAAGATTATTAAAATTTTAACAAGTAAAAATATTTTCTAAGTAAGCAATTTAGTAAGTAATTATTAGAGTGTACAAAAAGTTCAATCCATTCCATTGGACTTAATCGATCGCACCTGCTGATATTTAAAATCCTAAGCAGTCTTCAACTGCAGGTGTCGCTACTTGCAAACCAAGTTCTGGTACAAGACCACGAGTAGTAAGTACAACTATTTTAAAAGCAACACGAATAATTAATGTAATAATGCCTATAATTCCGACTAGTTTCGCCGCACCTGGCCCATAGTTTCAGTGACACCTGGCAGATTGTTAGCAGCTTTTCATCATTAAACGCTTGATCAACTGTATTTTTAACTCCCGACCCAAAAAGAGGGGTGTTATAAGTTTGACGTGTGTATCTGTGTATCTGTGTATCTGTCTGTGGCATCGTAGCGCCTAAACGAATGAACCGATTTTAATTTAGTTTTTTTTGTTTGAAAGGTGGCTTGATCGAGAGTGTTCTTAGCTATAATCTAAAAAAATTGGTTCAGCCGATTAAGAGTTATCAGCTCTTTTCTAGTTTTCTTGTAGAAAAGAAGGTTAGATAACCGTTAGGTTCATAATATTATGTCAATAGACAAATGTCAAGCTGTCAAGATGGACGTTGCCTAATAATTACATAATTATTTATTTGAAAATGATGTTTTGGAAAACTCAAATACTTTGGATCGTCGGGGGTGTTATAAATTTTTAATTTACACTTGTGTTTAATTTATCTGTATTTTTATGGTGTGTTTATCATCTGTTGGTTATTCCCATCTGTTCTCGCGTTGTTTTTTTCAGAAATTCCTTATTATTTAAGAGCTAAGTGCATAGCAACACCAGCTGCAGCCCCGGGTTCACCCAGGTGAAATTCCTGACAATCCTTTTATAGCCCACTATGAAATTGAATATAATATGTTTTAGAGAAATTAGAATACCATCTGAAGTTTCTAATTAACGATTATCTCAAACCGTTAAGTTCATCGGTTTGAGATAAAATATTATTATCATTTTACGAGTCATTTAGTACCTTTTTAGGGTTCCGTACCTCAAAAGGACAAACGGAACCCTTATAGCATCACTTTGTTGTCTGTCTGTCTGTCTGTCTGTCTGTCTGTCTGTCCGTCTGTCCGTCCGTCCGTCCGTCTGTCTGCCTGTTTGTCTGTCTGCCTGTCTGTCAAGAAACCTATAAGATACTTCTCGTTGACCTAGAATCATGAAATTTGGTAGGTAGGCAGGTCTTAGAGCAGAAGTACAGGAATAAATCTGAAAACCGCGAATTTGTGGTTAAATCATTTAAAAAAAATGTGTTTCAATTTTCAAAATAAGATTACTAAGTATACCAATTGGGATTTCATATGAAAGGGCTTTTACCTGTACATCCTAAAACAGATTTTAATTTATTTTTATGTGTTTTTGATTTATCGTCCAAAATGTTGAAAAAATACCCGAGTACGGAACCCTCAGTGCACGAGTCTGACTCGCACTTGGCCGGTTTATATCAATAGTTAGAAGACTAATTAACCTACTTGACATCTTCTCCCCGCTCGTTTTTGTTTTTCGCTCTAATTTATCGTCCAAAATGTTGAAAAAATACCCGAGTACGGAACCCTCAGTGCACGAGTCTGACTCGCACTTGGCCGGTTTATATCAATAGTTAGAAGACTAATTAACCTACTTGACATCTTCTCCCTGCTCGTTTTTGGTTTTCGCTCTATCTATTGGTGATATCTTAATTACTACCCAAAATAAATGTTCAGTAGACACTTATTAGGGTTTCGTACGTAGAACCCTGAAAACATTACACTCCTTTTTTTTGGGCATTCGTGTAAAAATTATTTCAATGATGAAAATATTTACGTCTTGTACCACAACTTAATGCTTATTACCACACGTCATTATTAGTCCATAGCAGGCTGTATCCGGACACAGTCATTTGTGCTAATCCATATCTGCAGCCTACATAATCATCACGTCGGATCAGTGGAGCCGGCGCGCCAAACATGGATGCGCGTGAGTCCCTGTTAGTAGACAACTGTTAGTATAGTTGTCTGAGTAACATGATTGATTCGCTTTGTTTAATTACTTACAAATATTACGAATATTTATTGTTTAGACTATCAGAGATTGTCTATTTACCAATTAGTTATTTAGTTATCTCCTTTCACAATAACAAGTGTAAATTAAAAATTTATAACACCCCCGACGATCCAAAGTATTTGAGTTTTCCAAAACATCATTTTCAAATAAATAATTATGTATTTAGGCAACGTCCATCTTGACAGCTTGACATTTGTCTATTGACATAATATTAAGAACCTAACGGTTATCTAACCTTCTTTTGTACAAGAAAACTAGAAAAGAGCTCATAACTCTTAAACGGCTGAACCAATTTTTTTAGATTATAGCTAAGAACACTCTCCACCATGATTAACATAACATAACAAGCCACCTTTCAAACAAAAAAAACTAAATTAAAATCGGTTCATTCGTTTAGGCGCTACGATGCCACAGACAGATACACAGATACACAGACACACAGATACACAGATACACACGTCAAACTTATAACACCCCTCTTTTTGGGTCGGGGGTTAAAAAACCGATGATAGGTACCTATCAAAAAAAGGTAGTTCATTTATTTATTATGCAACTTATAACCAGGGAGCTTTTGTCATTTCATAATTAAGTACTATATTTTATCTTCAAGAACTTGTACCTTGCATTCGGACTCAAAATTATCAGGATGTCCTCTGGAAAAGGGTAAATAGGTCAAACTTAGGAACTTTGGGCTGTTTTTTTCATACCCCATCTGACTAGGTACCTACTTAGTGTTTAGATCGTTTCATTTGTAATTTCTTTTTTGTTTCTTTTAGATGATTTGTCACAGTATAATTTTATAATAAGTAATATCCTATTATATCATGATTTTTAAACCAGTTACGTTATTTTTATAGTATCAAGAAAAGTCAACCTTCGGAATCAGCCTTCTTCAAGTTCAGTGTGGAAGTTACGGAAAAACTTGCTGGCGCCATTTATAGCTTATTGAATCGCGATTCGCGACCTACAGATACATAGTTATTACCTACCTGTATTAGCTCTATAATTATATATGTACTAGCTGTGCCCGCGACTTTGTTCGCGTGGAATAGCTCTCAGCGCGCTTTATATAGCCACGGACGCTCAGGCGCGAGGCGTGTAGTACGTACTCTGTACGTTAAAAATGTCCGCCGTGATTCTTTAAATTGACATAACTTTTTTATTTATGAACCGATTGACATGAAATAAACACTAAATGTTAAGTGAAGCTTACTACAATATATTAGTGAAAACCGAATCTAAATCGAATAAGCCGTTTCTGATATTAGCGTGCACAAACACACAAACAGACAAACAGACAAAAAAAATGAATTACAATTTCGGGTTCGGCATCGATATAATAACAACCCCTGCTACTTTTTTTTTATATATTTCCATTGTACAGACACCACTTTTCTACAATTTTATTATATGTATAGATAAGTACCTATTACAACTTGATGGAAAAATCATTAAATTGCAGCTTGTGGTTAGCACTTAGCAAAACTTATAGCCCCATTAGCATCTACAGACAAGCCAACTTCCAACTCCAACTCAGGTCAGCATCAGCAGCGGCAGCCGACATTTACCCGCATCGCGTTAATTACCAAGACCTATAGGTCTAGGTAATTAACTACCTACAACTTATGTACTCGATTTTTCCCAAGTCAAAACACGGTCTTACTTCATCTCTTTCGTTACCGACTAATTTCCTTAGTTTAGAGATTAAACTAAATTAAAATAACAGGTCTAACTAAAACTAATGCTTGCTCCCTGCAAAAAGGGTTGTTCCCATCGATTTTGAAAGCGCCACCTAAGGTTGAAATCTATACAGTGCACTTTGACATTGCTTAGACTTAAGTTTCATTTAAAACGAGACAGATTTATGCCAGCGATATAACGCTGTCTCGTTTTAACAGTGTCTCAAGGATCAAAGTCAAAGTGCGCTCTATAGACCAGTCAATTTAGTTTTAAGATCGTGTTTAATAGTACCTAACTGACTTGTCGGCACATCTATAGAAGCCTTATACTTTGAAATTGATCAGTAATTAGCTATTACTACTAGTGAATCATTATATTAAAAGCGTTATTATTAAATTAGTCATCCTTTGTTGTCTAGAGACGAAAGGTCAAAAGGCCCGAATCATCATGACTGCTCCAATTTAAGACACTACTAACTAACTACCTACCAGCCAGCTGTATTTAAACTAGCTTTTACCCTAGACTTTGTATGGATTTGTTTTTACCAAACCATGAGACCCTGTTAGAATTTTCATCTTAATTTTCATATTCCTAAGCCAAGCTGTTAGAGTTGTAAATTGATTATTATTTTAGTCAATTCATTTTTCCTTTTAAGATAGATAGATATCTATAAAAGAAGTTCAAAAAACCGATGGACGTTGGTGTCCCAAGCTGCTAGAATAGGATCAAAAGAGTCGCAGGGAGCCGCTGTATTCAGGCGGCGCAAGATCGTGGCATGTGGAAGTCCCTACAAAAGACCTATCAGTCCAGAAGTGCAATGGTCGATGCATATTTTGACGATTCAAAAGTAGACAGGTACTTGTAAGAATTTATTTGGATAAAAAATAATTCTATTCTATTCTATAAAAGAAGGAGAAGCTTTGAACCAGGTTTAAAACTTTTAACTGGTAAACCCGAAAAAGTAGCGCGGAGGGTCTCTATTTTCCCCAAGCCCCATTTTCTTTGTAGGTACAGCCCACGCAAGAGCACAAGAGTAGATAATATTATAATAGTCCCAGCTGTGGAACATACGTACTACTTACCTATTTACATTTTTATTTGGTTTTATTTTGATGTATTATTATTTACAAACAAGTGTAAATTAAAAATTTATAACACCCCCGACAAGTGAAGGTTACAGTAACTAGAAAAGAGCTGATAACTTTCAAACGGCTGAACCGATTTTCTTGGATTATAGCTAAGAACACTCTCGATCAAGCCACCTTTCAAACAAAAAAAAATTAAATTAAAATCGGTTCATGAGTTTAGGCGCTACGGTGCCACAGACAGATACACAGACACACATATACACAGATACACAGATACACACGTCAAACTTATAACACCCCTCTTTTTGGGTCGGGGGTTAAAAAAATACATACTATGCCTACATGGCTATAGAGTGATGACATAAAGTTGAAGTACATAAACATAATTTTACTAACCGCAAATGTTTGTTAATGTTTTATTTATATAAGCACATCTTCAGAAAATGGCAAATACCAAGAAATGAAGTGATTCCGACAAGCTGTTAACGAACTTAATGGGCGCATAAAATCGAGAGTTTATTATATTATCCACTTTTAAAGTCCCGGAATGGGATTATATTGACTTAATTTAACGTAGCTATATAGCAATAATTAAGTATAATAACTCAAGGAAGCTAAGTTAATTTTGTATATGTTCATATATGTATGTATTTATATTATAATACCTAACTTGTAATTTGAAAGATAGTATCTTAAATGCAAGCGGTGCTTAGTGGAGAACTTTTTTGCTAAAGAGGACGAGACGAAACGGTGAGCCACCCAGTTCAGTTTTTAATTTGGTGCTCCAGAAAAGTCAAAGAGTTTTTGATTTTAATTGAAAGATTATGTATATGATTAATGAAATATTTGGTTAAGTACCTAAAGTTGTTAATTTTGCGTCCAAAGAAAATGTAATTAAAAAGATCGTAACCTAAATAATCAAAATTATTTAATTATTCACATAAATAAATATTGGTAGTTGATACCTACCTAATATCTAATCTATTCTGTTTTCGACGGCAATACTGTAACTGAATGCGCTTGTATATTATCTGAAACCTTGCGATTTGCGATAAGATAGGTATAGATTATCCTTGTCGCGTTAGTCACTTTTCAAGTAAATATGAAACATTTACTTACCAATATATGGAATCAAGTAAGTATTTACGTACATTATTCTAGACACTAACACATCGCCGAAGAATTTATGACGCCTAAGCAAAGAATATCCTAAAAAGTGGTATGTCATTCATGGCTAATGACTTCACTGCAATGTTCTAGGTATCTTGCGGTAGGATGGAAAATTGATATCACATATAAAGAGGCAAAAATGTATGACTTGGAAATAATATTCCTTTAAAATACAACTTAGTTTACTTTAAAATAAAACTTTATTTAGTTCATCAGCAAGCTGTACTGGCAGTGCGCAGTTCGTTGAAACCGTAAGTCCTGGAAATCACACGTAATAAGCGTAGCGCCCTCCAGTAGGATGGATTGCGCATATAAAAAGGGCAGCGGGAAGCGACTGGATGAGGAAGGCTGAGGACAGAGTGCGGTAGTGATCTCTTGGGAAGGCCTTTGTTCAACAGTGGACGACCACAGTCTGATGGGATGATGATTTTACCCAGGAACGAGACGAGATGCGAACGGGACGTGTTGCGAATGGGATCAGTTGCAAGCAAATCATGATTTGGGCCAATACGCCTATCATTTTATAGTTTTAGTTAATAATACTTTTAATCAATAATTTTGCTACGATATAGGTGATATGATTTCAGTCTTCATCTCAAGAACAAAATCTCAGCGGTCTACAGGTCTCAGCGATAACAGTTAAGAGGGGTCTCTCCGTCACTCGCTTCATACAAACGTAGTTCCAATTTCATTTGAATATTAAGCAACCAAAGTCCATGAAATTTTGCAGACCCAGATATTAGTTTCTAGAATATGTCTGCAAAACTTCATGGGCTTTGGTTGTTTAATATTCAAATGAAATTGGAACTACGATTGTATGAAGCGAGTGATGGAGAGAGCCCTGTTAAGCTATATGCAAAACATGTAAACTACCAACATAATAATGTTATCATAAAAAAATATCTTCATACCAGATAAAATGTAGCAGGTAGTACAGTATGAAGTTGTTGAATTTCAAGTCTATAAAGAAAAGTTCTCGGAACAAAAGTGCAATACGTATAAGTTGATTGACAAAACAACACACGTGCTAAGAACGTGGTCTCACTTCGAAGTGCCACTGCGTACTTCCAAGATGCCCAGTTCCAAAAGCAATCCCTTCATTAATCAGTCATTCAAAACGCATTTAAAGGATCAACTTATAGAGAGAGCCCGTGAGGGCCAGACCTTCGTTATTTTATAAAAGCTGAAAGTGCCTCTGCGTATTGTCCCCAACACGGGGAAGAACTAGCGACTATGAAGTTTGGATCATGGTGAGATTGGGAGATAACAGGTGACAAAGGTGTAAGAAATCTTACGTCAAAGTAATAAAGTGTTTTTTTTTTAATATGTTCTTCCGAATATTATTAGAAATTACGACATTCATTGCCAGACATTATCTGAGTCGTGGTAACCTCTGTCAGATACCCAAGACATATTAAAGTTTAAGGGTGTCTGGTACAGGGTTACCAGAAGTACAGGGGTTTAGTATCAACTAAATATCTGGCAATGCATGACATGATTTCTAATACTACTCCGAAGAAAAGATAAAAAAATACACTTTATACATTGACGTAAGGGGTTTTTACACCTATCTTACCTGTTATCTATCTCCCAAAGCCACCATAATCCAAACTTCACAGTGGCCGACCCCTGTGCTGGGGTCAACACGCAGAGAAACTTTCACGTTTATAAAACAACGAAGGTCCGGCCCTTGCTGGCTCTTCGTACATTATTGTCGATTCCCCACGCGACCTGAAGTCTGAACAATATCGCAAACACTCCTTGTATGGAGACGGAAGATTCTTGGATAGCTTAAGTATCAAGGATATAAACGATTTATTTGTAACAGATTGGACAAAACGAAGACATGAAACAAAATCATAGTCTCCTTTTTGCGCAATAGTTTAATTGTCAATGTCAACTTGTTACGCGCTTCCGTTAAGGCTTAAATGATGATAGGAAAATACAGGACGCTCTTCCGATCGAAAAGATAAGAAAATATGACAACCTGGTTCAATTCTTTACTGTCCAGGATAATGATACAAGGCTAGGAGAACAACAGACGGAAACGTTTAAGTGCGGAAACCAGCCCAGAGAGAAGAAAGAAAGAAGAAGGCTAGGAGAGCGTGGAAAGAAGAACACTTAGGATTGGCAAAAGCTAATACGAGTATAATACACTAGTAATGCAACGACAACAAGTTTAGGTTTGGTAATGATGACCCGAAAACATTGTAAGACTGTTGAACATAGAATGTTCAATTACGACTGTTGAACAGACAGTTGCTGCAATAATCAGTCATTATTACAATCTGACTTGTTGTGATTGGCTGCATTTATGGTGTATTTGTTGATACAATGCATTTAGCTAGAATTGGCCAATCAGAGTTGATTAGTTTATTAGTATTTAGTTGATTAGTTAGAAACTAAGGTTTTAGCACCCCAGATCTTATTGTTTAAAAAAAAATTTTTGGCCCGAATATGAAATTCCCGCTCTAACGTAATTAAATCTCTAGTGAGAATACAATATGCTTTATTATCGATATTGTGCGAAAGGTACGGTAAGGCGCGTAAGACAAACAGCTTCCAAGAATCGAATTGAAGATCGAGATCGTGACCTCAATGATTTGACATGATTCAGGAGGACTCGAATAACCGGACGTTTGGACAGACATATTTTGCTTCTGACCTTATTAAAAGTGGATGGAAATATCTTGGATTTCTAATAATGATTCTTAGAAATCATCAGCTCATTTTAAATCGAAAAATCTAACGGATTTAATTTATGAAATTCTGTGATTAATATACTTAATGTAAATACCGGGTACGTAACACAATTAATTCGATGATTTTAAAATATCGATATTTCGACTAAGTCCATATATGTCGTTGAAACACGAAATAAACGTAGTCACACTATGACACTATTGAGTATGGCTCGTTGGGAACCCATCTAGGTAAGACATTATTATACATATAGTAAGTGGTGAGGTGATACTGGTTAGGTATAGTTTTCTTTTGAATTAAATCCTTTGCCATTTCCCTTATAATATGGTACTTACAGTTTCGATCAACAACTGGTGATCGAAGAGAGACATGATATTATAATAATTGATATTGATGACGGTAAGTATTTTATGACATCTTTCATCAATCATGAACAAATCAGGCATCGTTCGTCATAAAGATGCTTGCTTTATGACGAACGATGCCTGATTTGTTCTCAAAATCTAATGAATGTAGATTGGGAACAATAAGGGAACCGGTGAATTTACACACAAACATAAACTGATACGCTCATAATAGTTAGTCGAGTAACGATTACTTACGTGCTGAGAATCTGTGAGAAAATGGACAAAACTAGGCCTAAGAAATCCATAACACCTATTAAATTTTTCGAGTTGCGAAATAAGATTTGGCAACATGATGTAAGTATCTGTATTATTTTCGATATATTTTTGTACTTCAAATACGTAATGCAGGAAATGCTTCGTTTTCAAATAATAAATTAATTCAATAATAATATAAATTCGTTAAGAATCGTTCCACTACCACTAATTTATTAGAGTACAAAAATTTTATTTGCAGGACATTTGCTAGACAAGGTCAAACAGATACAATTTACACCGATTTCTCCAAGGCATTTGATAAGGTCAATCATACAATTCTTTGTCATAAATTAGGCGCTTATGGCATTTGTGGTAACCTTTTACGCTGGGTACAATCTTACTTACTTAAGAGATCACAACTGGTAGCCATTAAAGGACATCTATCGTCGCCAGCCATTATCACCTCAGGTGTCCCTCAAGGCTCTCTTTTAGGCCCACTCTTCTTTAACCTATTTGTCAACGATCTTGCAGACAAATTAAATTGTGAGAGTCTGTTTTATGCTGACGACCTTAAAATTTTCAAATTAATTGACAGTGTAAATGATGCTCTATGTCTTCAAGAAGACTTGAATGCTGTTGCAGACTGGTGCACCTATAATCATATGAGTCTTAATATTGATAAATGTTTTGTGGTCAGTTTTACTCAAAGGAAATCCAAAAAGATTACATTTAATTACTCTTTGAAAAGCCAAACTCTCACTAGAAAGACATCGGCAAAGGATCTGGGTGTCATATTCGATGATAAATTGACGTTTAGAGACCATTACGAATATATAATTGCCAAATGTAACAAATTGGTTGGATTCATCTTAAGATCGACGAAGAATTTTAAAAAGCCTTCTAGTTCGATACATCTTTACCAAGCCATGGTTCGGAGTATAATGGAATATAACTCTGTAATATGGTCTCCGTACTACGCAGTTCACTGTGATCGCTTAGAAAGCGTACAAAGGAAATTCATACGAATCTTATCTTTTCGCTATCACTTCGGCCATAGACGCACACCTTACCATGACAGACTAAAACACTTTGGGTTGAAAACTCTAGAATTTCGTCGGAAGTATTACCATTTGATATCTCTACATAGGATTATTCACTCCAAAATAGATTCTCCCGTATTACTATCTTTGATTAATATTAATTTTAATGTCCGATTAAGAAACCCTAGACCTTTTGTCCTTAATGTTTACAAGAATAATACTTCCTTCTATAATCCAGTTGTTCGTATGTGTCGCCTGTATAATGATCTTTTCACATTAAATCATAATATTGACATTTTTAACAATAATTTTAATAAATTTAAAAAAGAAATTCATCAACTTTTTTCGTAACATTCTTCTTTCATCTTTATTTTTTTAAATACTGTTCGTATATATATAAGATTTAATTTCTATGCATATTTGTCATTTAAATACTTAATCTCATGTAGTAACCACTTTATATTGTAAATATTATTGTAAATTTTTATTAAGCCTTCATGTTAAAAATTCTGTGTATATCTTGTGTAATGTATCTATATTTTATTTAGGTATAGTATTGCTGTGTACACCTATTAGGGGTTGTCACTTAGATTAGGATCTTTTGTTTTTATGTTTGGACCATTTTTAGTTACAACCTGTTGTGTGTACCTTTGAATAAATAAATAAATAAGTAGATCCATTAAGCAATGTAGTTATGAGTATCAACTTAATCTTAAATTACCTTATTAAAAAAATGTGGTAATCATCCATCGGAAAGAGATTGGATCTGTGACGCTCCAATTTACTCGATTTTGTTTTGTCATCATCATTATCATCATCATCAATGAGATAGATGTCTGCTGCTGGATATAAAGGTCTCTTTTGTAGGGATATTTGTACCGCCTAAATCTAGCGGCTCCCTACGACTTACTGCTCTTCTAACACATTTTAATTGTCAACGTTTGCCAACAATCAAATAATCTTGGTCATCTTGGTGCTTTGACCGTTAGTAAAGGGTAGGTAAGCGTAGACTATAGTGTGGTCAGTATACCTAAATAGTGAGATAAGTATAGTTCAAGTGTAGAAAATCCCACAGTTAATTATTACTAGTTAAGTAACTAGAGAATCATTTCCCAAGATTTGATACAAATATATTCCGAAAATTCAAGCTAAACAAGTATAAATAAAAAAATAACACCCCCGGCAAGTGAAGGTTACAGTAACTAGAAAAGAGCTGATAACTTTCAAACGGTAACTTTGAACCGATTTTCTTGGATTATAGCTAAGAACACTCTCGATGAAGCCACAATTCAAACGAAAAAAACTAAATTAAAATCGGTTTATTAGTTTAGGAGCTACGATGCTACAGACACTTACAGAGATACACAGATACACACGTCAAACTTATAACAACCCTCTTTTTGGGTCGGGAGTTAATAAAACAAGATATCTGAGGAAGATATGGTTATTAATTCTATAACAAGCGTTGCACAACGGTATTGATATCATAAACTGCAATAAACTTGTCACGGCGATGAATCATAGCCCGGATAAACACGTAGGTCCCGGAATAAAGGCGGCTTCCCGGAGGATACGATCCATCATCGTTTCAACGGCAAGGTGGAAGAACTAAATTTTTATTTAGAAAATTTTAAAGTAACGGCAATTTTACACGCACGATTGAAATATTCTACACAAATAATAATAATATTAAAATACAAAAATGTCATCCAAAATACAAATCACTGTAACGAGACAGAGTGCCCAGAACGCTGGCTGCATTACCTCGTTGAATGGCCAGGACCTCCGGCATTATAGTAGTAATTATTTATATACTCCAAATTTATAGTATTTGTAAATATTGTGATTGAAATGAATAAAAAAAAAATGAAAATCAGGACATACATTACCAACATATAGTAAGTGTTAACAAGTGTAAATTAAAAATTTATAACACCCCCTGTAAAGGATTTAAAAATAGCAACACCAGTCAATTATGTAAAACGTCAACTGTCAACTGTCATTCAATAAAATTAAAATCTAAAATCACGTGTGAGTCATCATTTCGAGAAATTAAAACCATTTTAAAACGCAATACGCATGAAAAAAGGATAAAATAAGGCAAGAAGACACAGCCCATCATCAGCCGCGACATTAGCTGGTCCTTCGAACCGGATGACCAGCGTGGACCACCAACCACTCCCATCTACTCCTTTTTCCTAAAGGTATTTCTACGTGTTACACGTGAGTACAACTCCACTTTAAAACGTGAGTACAACTCGACTTTCTTTATCGTATATTGTTTTATGGCCTTACCTTTTCAAAAAGCATAGAATTTTCGTCTTTTACTCCACCTTTACAGGCTATCGAAATGAATCCAATTGAGTCAAAACCTAGGTCGAAATCGCCCTATAAAATAACATTGACTGATGACGAGGACACTAATCAGTTAATACGTGATTTAATAAAGAAACGCGCAATAGTTAAAAGTAGATTAACAAGATTTTCATCATATGTCAATGGATTCAAATCTGACGAAATTTTGCCTAGTCAAACTCAAGTTGATTTAAAGTTGCGTTTGCAAGGAGCAACCAGCCTTTATGCTGAGTTCACTGAGCTGCAGTCTAAGATAGAAGAGTCAGTTTTAGATGTAGATTTAGAAGAACAATTAAATCAACGTGATGCGTTTGAGGATAACTATTATAGTACATTGGCCCGTGCTGAACGTATGATAAAGTTAGAAGAAGTCACTAGTGCATGCTCTAAGCGTTGTCATAGCCACAATGACACAATAAAGTTACCTACAATATCAGTACCTACCTTTGATGGTTCATGTGACCGTTGGTTAGAGTTTAGGGATACCTTTCAATCGTTGGTACATGAATCCACTCAGATAAGCAGTATTCAAAAGTTTCATTATTTGAAATCATCCTTAAAGGGCAGCGCAGCACTAGTTATAGACTCAGTGGAGTTCTCATCCGATAATTACTCGGTAGCATGGGAGTTGCTATTAAATAGATTTAATAACAACAAGTTACTAATACATAGTCATATTAAGGCATTGTTTACACTTCAAGCGATGACAAAGGAGGCACCAGATTTATTAAGAAATTTAATAGACAGTTATTTAAAAAATCTACGTGCATTAAAAATATTAGGCGAACCAGTTGATAGCTGGGATACAATATTGATTTATATTATTGTTTCCAAACTTGATAAAACAACAGAGCGAGCATGGGAACAATACAGAAACACAATTTTAAATAAATCTGAGGACTCCAAGTCACGCTTGAAAGTTGAAGTTTTATTAACATTTCTAAAGGATAGGGCAGACATGTTAGACACATTGCAGGCAAATTGTACCAAAACAAATGATATTAAGAAACACCATACAAACACAAATTCAAAGGTACACTGCAATGTTTCTAGCACCAAGAGCAAGCCGCATGCTACACAGCGGTCATGTTTACTTTGTAAATCTAATCATTCATTATATGCGTGCAGTAAATTCTTAGCTTTAGACTTAAATGCAAGGCAAAAGGTTGTACGGGACAATAAATTATGTGAAAATTGTTTGCGGCCTGGAGGGCATACAGCAGCTGACTGTAGATTTGGACCGTGTAGGAAGTGTGAGAATATTAAGCATAATTCCTTAATTTGTGATAAAGGTACTGACCCGAAGGGCCAAGTACCATCTCCAGCGGTACAAAGCGATGAAAAAAGACCATCTATAGTTTCTTTAGCGTCCCTCAAAACCACTGCTGCACCTCAACTATTTGAGACCCCAATGAGCATGCACACAGAGACATTATGTGCCCAATATCCCTGCGTGCAAAGAGTCCTGTTATCGACTGCATTAGTTTTAGTACGTGACAAATTTAATAATTATCATTTAGCCCGCACTCTTTTAGATTCTGGTAGTGAACGTTGCCTTATTAAAAAATCTTTATGCGATATTCTTAATATACACGTGATACAGTCTGCTCAAGAAATTCGTGGAGTTGGAAATTCAGTTACACAGGCTACGTTAACCTGTGACATTGAAATCAAATCACGCACCAGCTCCTATACTACGCGCTTACAATGCATAGTTCTACCGAACATTACATCTACTTTTCCTGCTATACCTAAACAAGATGCGCAATTTAAAATTCCGAACAACTTACAGTTGGCAGACCCCGACTTCTATGAAGGTCAGAGCATAGACTTACTCATAGGAGCTGACAAGTTCTGGGACTTACTGAGCCAAGGTAAAATGCGTTTACCTGCTGGTCCATTCTTGCAAAATACGCGACTAGGCTGGATTATTTCAGGTCCCTTACATATTAATGCGCGCAATAAGGGCCACATCCAGTGCAATTTCTCTCAATCGGTTAACGATCAACTTCGTCTGTTCTGGGAGATTGAGGAACTACCTAAGCCATGTGATACGCGCACAGAGGAGGAAAAGGCGTGCGAAGATCATTTCGTCAAAACTACTACGCGCAATAACGACGGAAGGTTTTGTGTAAACATTCCCCTCAAATTATCACCGCATGAATTAGGTGAGACGCATCCTCAAGCCATTAACAGATTTATGTCGTTAGAGAGGCGGTTACAACGCGTACCAGAGTACAAGAAAATGTACAGTGATTTCATACACGAATACGAAAATCTAGGTCACATGACCCGAATTGACACTTATGGAACGCCACACTGTTTCATGCCGCACCATGGGGTATTCCGAGAGCATAGTACCACGACGAAATTACGTGTGGTTTTTGACGCGAGTTTTCCTTCCTCTACGTCAGTCTCTTTTAACAGTCTCCAGCGTGTAGGCCCTCCCATACAAGGCGACTTACTAGCCATCTTACTGCGTTTGCGGCAGCACAGGTACGTAGCCTGTGCAGACGTAGAAAAAATGTATCGTCAAATACTTGTAGCAGAAGATCAGCGAGATCTGCAACTGATCGTATGGCGTGATGATCCAAAGGAATCTTTAGGTATTTACAGACTTAACACTGTTGTGTACGGAACCGCTTCCGCACCCTTTCTCGCCGTAAGATGCCTAAAGGAATTAGGGTTTACTAGTTCAGATCCTGACGTAAAAAGAGTCATCACAGAAGACTTTTTTGTCGACGATATGATTACGGGCCTAGACGATAAAGATAAATTAACGGAATTGTGCAGAAAAGTATATGAAGCTTTGCAATCGGGATGCTTTCCTCTACGGAAATGGATATTTAACTTTGAATGCGATCAGTCTGTTTTCAACGGCATAAAACAATTGAATTTAGAAGGAAAAGACGAGTGTAAAACATTAGGGATAGGGTGGAATAATTCTACCGATGAATTTAACTATAACACAACATTTAAACATGATGCACAGATATCTAAGCGCACAATATTGTCACATATTTCGCAAATATTTGACCCGCTGGGTTTATTAAGCCCTGCAATAATAATAGCAAAAACTCTATTGCAAAAGTTGTGGTTAACAAAAACGGATTGGGACGACGCGCTACCTAATGACGTCATCGAGGCGTGGAACCGGTTTGCGAATAGTTTAGCAGCGCTTAACGACATTGTCGTTCCACGACATGCTATTGGGCTGGACCCTGCGTCTATCGAGTTGCACATCTTTACGGATGCATCGCAGGTAGCCTATGGCGCGTGCGCGTACATTCGCACTATCACGAAAAATAATACAATTTGCAATAGATTGTTATGCGCAAAGGCAAAGGTCGCGCCCGTGAAGCCTCTCACGATCCCTAGGCTAGAATTAAGCGGAGCGGTTTTAGGTGCGCGGTTGTACAAAAAAATAAGCGAATCACTTCACTGTCAATTTGATAGCGTAACATTCTGGACAGACTCAACTATAGTATTAGGATGGTTACGAATGGCTCCTAATCTATTGAAAACTTTCGTTCAAAACCGAATTGTCGAAATTCACGAATTAACTGGTGAACTTCCATGGCGGCATGTGAGTGGTAAAGACAATCCAGCCGATATGGCCTCACGCGGAGTCCTGCTAAACGATCTCGCCACCTCCACACTTTGGTGGGAGGGACCATGTTTCTTACGCGATCATACGTTCGGCCGCTCTGGCATTGTACCAGACCAAGATCAAGCCACTATGCACGAAGACCTGCCTGAAGTAAAATCTAATTCAGTATTAGTGTGCACTGAAGAACGTGATTTGTTTCCCTTTTCTCGGTTTTCTCAATTCAATCGAATGAGACGCACCTTCGCGTACGTACTTCGCTTTCTTCACAACACGCGCAACTATAAAATAAATCAGCGGACTGGCGCTCTCAGTTCGGATGAATTGAGAAGAGCTGAGCTGGGCTTAGCAAAACTTTCGCAATCGGAGTCATACGGTGAGGAATATGAATTAATAAACAAAACAAAGACGCGAAATTTAAAACCGTCGTTATTAAAACTTAATCTGTTTATTGATAAAGATTCAGATCTAATACGTGTAGGCGGTCGTATTGGAAATTCAAATGAATTCGATTACAACAAAAGGCATCCTATACTACTTAACTCAAAACATCGATTCACAATTTTGTTGTTACGTCATGAACACAAGCGTTTGCTCCACGCAGCTCCTCAAGCGCTATTATATGAGGTGCGACAACAATGGTGGCCTGTAGGTGGGAGAAATCTTGCACGTCAGGTTGTTCATGAGTGTATTTTATGTAAGCGATTGAAGGGTGACACTTTACATCCTCTTATGGGTAATCTACCAAAAGAGCGAGTGACTCCAACTTACCCTTTTCTTTATTGTGGAGTAGATTACGCAGGGCCAGTGCTCACGTTGAACCGAAAGGGTAGAGGTGCTAGAACTGTAAAATCATACATTTGCTTATTTATATGCTTCTCGACTCGCGCAGTTCACTTAGAGCTTGTCAGTGACCTGACTTCTGACTCATACATTCTGGCGCTTAAGCGTTTCATTTCAAGGCGCGCAAAGCCATTAGAAATTACTTCTGATAATGGAAAAAATTTTGTTGGCACGATGAACGAATTTGGAAAGTTTTTAACGCGATGTTCTGATGACATCTCTGAATACGCAGTTAGTCAAAGCATCACGTTCAAGTTTGTACCGGTGTATAGTCCTCATTTCGGTGGCCTGTGGGAGGCTGGAGTGAAATCTTCCAAATACCATCTAACTCGCGTTATAGGAAACGCACACCTAACCTTCGAAGAACTTACTACAGTTCTCACGCAAGTTGAATCAATTCTCAATTCCCGTCCTCTTTCACCTATGTCATCCGACCCCCAAGATTTCCTACCCCTTAGTCCTGCCCACTTCTTGGTTGGTCGATCTCTGACTGCGCCAGTATACGAAGACATGCGAAATCAAACGGGCTCTTACCTCAGTCGCTATCAACGGGTGGAACAGATGCGACACCATTTCTGGGAGAGGTGGTCTAAGGAATACATCTCTGAACTGCAGACAAGATGTAAATGGATGAGCGGCGTCGACACACTGCAACCAGGCATGATGGTCGTCATCAAGGACGACAATCTTCCTCCACTAAAATGGCATCTTGGACGCATCATCAACGCCATCCCAGGCAAGGATGGCATTTCACGTGTAGCAGACATTCGCACGCCTACGGGCGTGGTGAGACGCTCATTTGCGAAGATATGTCCATTGTTTTGCGAAGAGGAGGTGAAGAAGACTACCTTGGAACCCGGTGATTCCAAGGCCGGGGGCATGTAAAGGATTTAAAAATAGCAACACCAGTCAATTATGTAAAACGTCAACTGTCAACTGTCATTCAATAAAATTAAAATCTAAAATCACGTGTGAGTCATCATTTCGAGAAATTAAAACCATTTTAAAACGCAATACGCATGAAAAAAGGATAAAATAAGGCAAGAAGACACAGCCCATCATCAGCCGCGACACCCCCGACAAGTGAAGTTACAGTAACTAGAAAGACCGAAAAGACCTGATAACTTTCAAACGGCTGAACCGATTTTCTTGGACTATTCCGCGCCTACGATCCAAAGTATCTGAGTTTTCCAAAACATCATTTTCAAATAAATAATTATGTATCAAGGCAACGTCCATCTTGACAGCTTGACATTTGTCAATTGACATAATATTATAAACCTAACGGCTATGTAACCTTCTTTTCTACAAGAAAACTAGAAAAGAGCTGATAACTCTTAAACGGCTGCACCAATTTTTTTGGATTATAGCTAAGAACACTCTCGATCAAGCCACCTTTCAAACAAAAAAAACTAAATTAAAATCGGTGCATTCGTTTAGGCGCTACGATGCCACAGACAGATACACAGATACACAGATACACAGATACACAGATACACAGACACACAGATACACAGATACACAGATACACACGTCAAACTTATAACACCCCTCTTTTTGGGTCGGGGGTTAAAAAAAGGAAAACTAGCTGATTGACTGACTGACATGTCAAAGCATATCTCCGCGCCAGCGTCGCACTGCAGAGTTAGATTCTAGAAACTTGAGTAAAACTAAGAATAGATTTTGAAAAATTATAAACGCATTTTGAATACCTTAAAATTACAAGAGAACGAGAATGAAGTCTTAGAAATCAGTAAAAATAAAAATGTAGGTAAGTTGGTACATATTTACACAGCAGACGCATCATCCAAAACACGACAAGACAAGGTTCTCAGAACACAAACAACGTTACCCTTTTCTATTTGTAAATTGTAGACGTAACCAATAGTAACTATCTACTATCCAAAAGTTCGTTAAACGCGCACGGTAACATAAGGATTACCATCTACGTGCGTCAATTGGTAAACCGTAAACCAATAGAGTATGAGGATAAATGTTTTTTCCATCAAGGATTAGCATAGTCAACAGTACTGCTGGTGTTATAATTAGAGATATTCACTTTTATCGAGATCAGCTTTAACAATACATACATATAGAAGTCATTGGCTTTAACAAGTACCTACGAGGTGGGTGTACCTAAACCCATTCTATTGTTTTGAAATATTGAATATTTTTATGGGATTTATAAAGGAATCAATGAATAACAGTGATGCCCTCGAAGAGATATTAAGGTATTTAAACAAAGACGACTGCAACAATACCCAATGTGCATCATAAATGCTTAATGGATATAATATTGTTGTATCACTACTTAGTACAAAGCATGTGGAAGGTACAATGTGTTCAACAAATATTAAACTGTGTCCAGTCCTTCGAGATTAATTTTATTATTATGCCGGTATACTAGTTAATTTGGTCGTACGTTATCTCGAAAGGTCCGAAAGGTCATTTGACAAATATTTGTTGGACATTATTCTCATACATATACGACCCACCTATACTTACATTTCAATTCCACTGAGGTCTGAGATACGCTGTATTCTTGCAGAAAGGTTAAGAGGGCTCTCTCCGTCACTCGTTTCATACAATCGTAGTTCCAATTTCATTTGAATATTAAGCAACCAAAGTCCATGAAATTGTAAACTAATATCTATGTCTGTGGTTTTCCAGATTTCTGTTAAAATATTCGGGTTCAAAGTTACGCGGTCTTAAAAATTTTCATACAAATCTTTGAGCCCCTGTAATTTTAAAACTACATATTTTTAGAAAAATCTAAAACACCACAGACACAGATATTAGTTTCTAGAATATGTCTGCAAAATTTCATGAACTTTGGTTGCTTAATATTCAAATGAAATTGGAACTACGATTGTATGAAACGAGTGACGGAGAGAGCCCTGTTAAAGTCGAAATCCGTCCGAATATAATGTTTATAATGTTCTATTCAGTAAACAGAATGACGGATTTTACAAGGAGCTATAAATAAATAAGATATAAAAACAAGAAGCAAAACAATTAATTATATAAATAGAGATTAGAGACTGCCAACACCTGACCTTGTTTCCAACGTAGTGGACATGTCGAGTGTGTAAAAAAAGCGAATGTTAGGAAACCATAAAGTCAAACATGACCAGCCTTGCGTACAGTGACCTTGATTTTGACACACTGTAATAGAATATTGAGCAGCGGAGTAACTTTATACCGTTACAACTTTTTTCAACACATTTACCAGTCATATAATACCTATATCTACTCGTAATAATATTATGAACAAGCTTTTGTCTAAAACTTCGCGTAAGAAATAATATTATACGAAAAACTGAAAATTGTGACAAAAACTTAAAATAGATAAAGTAAGTATTTAATCTGCATCAGTCATCGCACACTGTTTGGTCTTCTTTAGCAGGAGACGGTTTTTTTCTTTCCGAAATCAAGGGTACCTAGTACCAAGTCTTACTTTCCTATTTTATTCAATAGCTTGCCGGCATCGAATCTGCTTTTCAAACCGGTGCTAGCCTGAGATTTATTATAAGAACCGTAAAATTGCATATCTATACTAATAAATAAAATTGGAGTGTCTGTCTGTAATTTCGAAATAACTACCTCATATTAAGCTCATATGGTTATTTGAACGATACCATAACTGAATCACACGTTTTTAAAATTTTTGTCTGTCTGTCTGTCTGTCTGTCTGTTTGAAAAGGCTAATCTTTGGAACAGCTGAACCGATTTTGACGGGACTTTCACAGGCAAGTGGAGGATTGACCAGGGCGTAAAATAGGCTACTTTTTTAACCGACTTTTAAAAAGGGAGTTGTGTTTTTCTACCTATGTACACCGAAATCTCCGAGATTTCTGAACCGATTTGCGTCATTTCTTTTTTAATCGATAGAGGAACTTTGCGACATTGTTTCATAAAAAATTTGGAGTCCAACTCCTCAATCCTGATGCTGCAGGGGATCTGACCAATCCACGCGGGCGAAGCTGCGGGCATCAGCTAGCCCGAAATAAACTCTTTGTCACACGGACAAGGGCTGGTTTCCACTTAAGCAGAGCAGAGAAGAGATGTGTTCAATCGACCAATCAGATTGTTAGTAGATGACGTGAAAAAGTTGTCACGTCATCTTTGAAAAATCTAATTGGTCGATCGAACACATCTCTCCACTCCATTCTGGTGCCCGGGTTATACACACTTTGTTACGTTACTCGCTTCTTCGCCGGACTTCGAACTCTAAAGCCCAACATTTATGACGATTGTAGTTAACTACTTCAATTATTGAAGTATGTACTTTATTAAATTTCGCTATCAACAGATGATTATTATCAGTTCACTCGATGCACACATCGAGACAATAGCGCCATATCGATAAGAGATAAATGATTACACTTCCTGACGTATCTAAGTTTCTAGAAAAATGTGCATGGGACTGGATAAGGCATGTCGATAAGCAGCAATAAGTTCTTTAATTTTAATATACTACATTATCCCCGCAACTGCGTCCGCCTGGATCCGGTGAACTCTTTGATTTTCCGGGACAAATAGTAAGGGCCTTTTCAGTGCGACGCGGATGACCTACGCGGACGTCCGCGACGGACGGTAAAATGTATGAAACCTCAACAGCGCGTTCAGAGCGACGCGGAGCTGTCCGCGTCGCGGAGAGCTATCCGTTTCATACATTTTACCGTCCGTCGCGGACGTCCGCGTAGGTCATCCACGTCGCACTGAAAAGGGCCTAACCTATCTACATCTCCAGGATACAAGCTATCTTTGTACCTATTTACCATTTTTCGTCACGGATGGGCGTCAAAAGCTAACATACAAACACACATTCGCATTTATACCTAAATGCTGATACCCGCGACTTCGTTCCCGTGGATATGTTTTAAAAATCCCGTGGGAACTCATTGATTTTCCGGGATTAAAAGTAGCCTTTGTGTTAATCCAGGGTATAATCTATCTCCATTCCAAACAGTCAAATCAGTCCAGTAGTTTTTCGTTAAAGAGTAACAAACATCCATACATACATACAAACTTTCGCGTTTATAATAATAGTAGTAATTTAGTTTAATATAAGTAATTTAGTCCATACTAAATTAATATCCTACTAAAATGCCAAAATGTGTGTATCATCCATAATATGATACACACATTTTGGCAGCTACAATTATTTCCAAAGTGTCATCCATACATACATACAAACTTTCGCGTTTATAATAATAGTAGTAATTTAGTTTAATATAAGTAATTTAGTCCATACTAAATTAATATCCTACTAAAATGCCAAAATGTGTGTATCATCCATAATATGATACACACATTTTGGCAGCTACAATTATTTCCAAAGTGTCGCTAATAAATTACAAAACAGTAAGTGAGCTGTTACGATTTTTAGTATAAAATTAACTCGCGTACCAAACAATATTCTGTAGTTGGCGCCAAAAGCACTTGCTCTTATTTCCCAAATCGGCAGCGAGTTGCTTAGGGTAATGACTAATGAGCGAAACCAAAGAAACTATATGGAGTTGTCACCCAAAATAAACACAAGTATCGCGGGGTGATTTTGTTGCGATGCTCGAACGCGTTTGGCGTTCAACTGGTTGATGGTGCTTGAACAGGCCTACAGGCTTGTTCCATATCTCAGAGGCTTCCTATGTAATTTTTTTTAACCCCCGACCCAAAAAGAGGGATGTTATAAGTTTGACGTGTGTATCTGTGTATCTGTGTATCTGTGTATCTGTGTATCTGTCTGTAGCATCGTAGCGCCTAAACGAACGAACCGATTTTAATTTAGTTTTTTTTGTTTGAAAGGTGGCTTGATCGTGAGTGTTCTTAGCTATAATCTAAAAAAAATTGGTTCAGCCGTTTAAGAGTTATCAGCTCTTTTCTAGTAGAAAAGAAGGTTAGATAACCGTTAGGTTCATAATATTATGTCAATAGACAAATGTCAAGCTGTCAAGATGGACATTACCTAGATACATAATTATTTATTTGAAAATGATGTTTTGAAAACGCAGATACTTTGGATCGTCGGGGGTGTTATAAATTTTTAATTTACACTTGTTATTTATTGAAAATGTTGCAATAGAACTCAAAGCTTTATCTGATTACTGTACAAACCAGCCTCCGTGGAATAGTCCCAAGAACACTGGTTGCATTTGCTGGACAATTAGCCTGATCTTTTGTACCAAAAATGAGCTAGTCACTAGATGAGCTTAACCTGTCTGAAATGTCTCGTAAAAAAAATTCAACACTGAAATTCCATAGCCCCTGGGTCTCCACAGAAATGGAACAAAAATGTAACTCTTGATAAGAGAGGCGTAGGTACCTACCTACTCGCGTCGCTTACCGATGTCAACAATTTCTTCTGCGGCTTCCAGTCTTGATGCTGTCTCCCTGATATGACACGGGATATCCCTAATGTGTCAACGCATGTAATAAATACCCGTGGTGATAAAAATCATATGTACTTACATTCTTTTTATCTAAAATTTATAAAATGCAGCCCATTGTTTTTAACCCCCGACCCAAAAAGAGGGGTGTTATAAGTTTGACGTGTGTATCTGTGTATCTGTCTGTGGCATCGTAGCTCCTAAACTAATGAACCAATTTTAATTTCGTTTTTTTTTTTGTTTGAAAGGTGGCTTGATCGAGAGTGTTCTTACCTATACTTAATCCAAGAAAATCGGTTCAGCCGTTTAAAAGTTATCAGCTCTTTTCTAGCTTCACTTGTTGGGGGTGTTATAAATTTTGAATTTACACTTTTCATTATTTAATTTCGAAATTATAATTACTTGATTAGGTATTACTTAACTTTTCGCAAAGTCAGCAAAATTGTCCCTAGTTACGTGTAAAAATTGCTAAATGAATTTATTTAGGAATTGATTCAGCACGTTTTTCAAGATAATTTCCTTTACCTATCTATATAATATGTAACTACATAAATATATAAAGTAAAAGTTGAAAATGTATCTAAGCTTTATTCTAAACTAAAAATTTGAGACTTTATATTTAAACAAGTATCAAGATCCAGTTTAACTGACCACAATAATTAGTTTATTCTAAGAAGGTAGGTACTAGGTAGGTATTTATTTATTTATGTTTCATGTACCAAAATGAAACTTTAATTCAGAAAGTAATAATACAGATTTTCACAAATATTAAAAATACTTAAATATAAAAATTATAAAACAAAAATATCATCCAAACCACTGTAACGAGACAGGGTGCCAAAATTGTAGTTAAGTACAAAATAATAATAAATCAAGTTATCTATATTGGAAATATATACCTACTTATCTCTAAACACAGATTTCTTCCAGCTTCCCATTCAAGACTGTCCCATTCAAAAGGTAGGTATGTAGGTTTTAGTATATTATGTTTTAATTTGAAAAACGTGTTAATAGGAGTTTTAAATATGTATATTGTATAATATTTTAAAATTCTTAATTAGGAACTAAAGTTGTGCATCTTAGATGCAAATTATACCCAAGTGGTTGTACTAGATTAAAAATATGTAAGTATAATTAATCTGGCGGTACCTACCTCTAAAATATAAATCGTTTATTATTACATAGGGAATTTGAAAACTGTGCATCGAGTTTTTAATTTTTCAAAGCAGCTGGCGGCGACGATGTTTAATTCATAACATCCCAAGCATGGTGTCTTCCATAACATGTATTATGGAACTGGTCTCACGGGCAGCAATATCATTATTAAAGCAGGTGCAATTCAACAACTTATGTACTATGTAATTCTATAACGCTTTACCCGAATTTAGACTCAATTTTGATCCGCAGAAGGTATCAAATCAGTTCGAGTTCTAAATCAAAGCTTGTGTTCGTACCAGCTTACTTTGTCTAGAATAAATGAAAATGTACTCGGTTTTGACGTTTATGAGCATAGGAGCATAACTTTAAAATGCAAACAACATGTCAGCAGAATATAAGCTTATATACTTTATCACTGTCCGAGGACCGAGAGAAAGTATTAGGTAGATCTGAATCCCGATGTTACTCATTAATTAATTATTTATTATATAAAAAGATATTTCATGATCATAATGATGACCAACCCATCGCCGTCTCACTACTGAGCACGGGTCTCCTCTTATAATGAAAAGGGTTTGATCATAGTCTATCACGCTGGCCAAGTGCGGATTGTCAGACAAAAAACTATATATTTATATATATTACTTAACACTCTCCTTGACTTAGTCTATTTTTATCCCAGAAAATCAAAGAGTTCCCACAGAGTTTTTAAAAATCTAGAACGACGAACTCAATCATTTCTCATCATCATTTTGTCTAAATATATAAAACGAAAATCTGACTGATTGACTGACTGTTCTATCAACGCACAGCTCAAACTACTAAACTGATCGGCCTGAAAGCCTTGCAGATAGAATAGGCCAGGGGTTTAAAAGTGTAGTCCACTTGGACGACGACGACGTCGCGGTCATAAGCTAGTCCATCATAAAATGCATTAGCATTTATCTCGACTTTCGCCATAGTATATTCCTCAATTAGGCGGAACGCGAGCACTCCACATTAGTGAACGTGAACCCGGGACCCCAGTATTAAGCAATTTAACCCATTAAACTCGGACATTATGCTATACCCATCGCGCAATCTGCAGACTAACATGTGACCCTGTTTGAATGAAAGTCAGTCTCTGTTCATATTATTATTTTTGATCCACGAGTCATTTTGGAGTTTATTATTTTAATATTCTGATTTCTGCTATCCTATTTCTAAAAGCTAAAAATCGGTTGACTGTAAAAAGTAGTTTTTGAGTTATCGCTAAAAAATTTGGGAGTATTCAAAAACTAATATTTCTCAGCGAAGCGAGTTATGTTAGGTTTCTCTCTGAAGGATAGAATTTATAACGAGGAAATCCGTACGAAAACCAAAGTAACCGACATAGCTCAACGCAAACGGATACAAAGGGGTAGGGGAAAACGGGTACAAACAGGTGTCTTCTTGCAATAAATATACTCGTATTAAGATGAGATTAGCTCATAATCCTCACAAATATAAGATCTTCGTAAAGTGAAATAATAATTATGGTCAGTTACTGGTACCTAAATAAAGCCCTGTAGAGCACCTTCCAATAGAAGAAAAGGCAAATAAGCAAATAAGTAAGAATGGTAAAAAATACTAGCAACTAAAGATAGCCAAAGAGCCCCTTCTAGGTGAAGAAAAAGAAAAAAATAAAGGTTGAATCGTATTTAGAGACGTTTCTTAAAATACCCTCTTATTTGTTTAACCCCCGGCCCAAAAATAGGGGTGTTACAAGTTTGACGTGTACGTATCTGTGGCATTGTAGCTCCTAAACGAATGGACCGATTTTAATTTTTTTTTTTTTGTTTGAAAGGCGGCTTAATCGAGAGTGTTCTTAGCTATAATCCAAGAAAATCGGTTCAGACGTTTGAAAGTTATCAGCTCTTTTCTAGTTTTTTATAGAGGTTTTTGTGTCGGGGTTTTTTAAATTTTAAGTTATTGAGATTAGCTCACACTCCTTACAACATGAAGGTATGGATCATCTTCGTAAAGTGAAATAGTAACAGGCTATCTCGGCGCATACAAAATGTAATAACGTGGAAGTCACGATCGGCGCGCACGTGTTGTTGGACTGGTTTGACCACTCTGCCACACTATGCGTTCTATGCAATGACTTTCTAAGCATGGACACATCACTGCATACAACACAAGAGCCCAAACATGGCACACGTTTCTAAATTCACCCTATGTAGCTTCAACTGCTCCATTTATACATTCCCGCTAACATTCAAGTCCTGTAAACTAACCTCAGTGATTAAGCCGCAATGTAAATCGATTATTGTACTCGAAGCTGAATAAGGTGATTTTAGAAGCAAACTTGAACAAAAAATGGAATGGAGTAGTGTAGCACTATTAATTTTTGTTATTTCTTTGAGAGATTTTTCGTTTTTGTAAATATGAAACTATTATACTATATCTATATCTACTATATACTATTCTGCTCGTGCTGATTCACTGACTGACTGACTGACTGACTGACTCATTTGATCACCTCTTCTGTAAAATTTTGTATGTTTTTTTTTTACCGATGGTTTCGTATAGAGGACAAAAAATGATTCGGAGGAAAAATATGGATAGAGCTGATGATTGAGGATTTCGGTGAGGAGCACGGCCAGGTTATTGAAGATAGGTGGGGGGTGCTCGAACAAATGTCACTCAGAACTTCATCCAATTGACAGGGAGCTGAAAAATAAAACCAAAATGGCGGATTCAAGATGGGCCTTGAATCAAGATGGCCAAAGGCCTCCCACCAGCCGACAATTAAGAAAATCTCAATCGGCCCAGCCGGGAATCGAACCCGGGACCCTCGTCATACAAATCCACCGCGTTACCACTGCACACTGGAGGTCGTCAAAAGATCTATCTATACATATAATAAAATTGTAGAAAAGTGGTGTCTGTACAATGGAAATATATAAAAAAAAGTAGCAGGGGTTGTTAATAATAACAACCCCTGCTACTTTTTTTTTATCGATGCCGAACCCGAAATTGTAATTATTTTTTTTTTTGTCTGTTTGTCTGTGTGTTTGTGCACGCTAATATCAGAAACGGCTTATTCGATTTAGATACGGTTGTCACTAATATATTGTAGTAAGCTTCACTTAACATTTAGTGTTTATTTCATGTCAATCGGTTCATAAATAAAAAAGTTATGTCAATTTAAAGAATCACGGCGAACATTTTTAACGTACAGATACACGCCTCGCGCCTGAGCGTCCGTGGCTATATAAAGCGCGCTGAGAGCTATTCCACGCGAACGAAGTCGCGGGCACAGCTAGTAATAAAATAAATGTGATACAATAATGGCCAATAGATTTTACATTGAACAAAAAAAAGCTACTCCACAGTTTTGTTTTTCCGACATTCGTGACGCGCCCTTCCATCTGTCTCTTTCCGATGTGCGTGAGAGAAAGGAATGGGAACATTGTAAATAATTTTAGATATTTCTAGTGTTTTCAATGGTTTTACTAAATATTTTACACTTTTTCGCATGTTATCTTACGTAAATAAAATTAACTTACCGGTGGTAAGTCACACCATCTCTTTTCTGCGTCGTTAACGTATTATTTTGGCACTTTTTGATCGCGCATTTAGGCGTCTTGACAGCTTTGCAGTCAACATGCGACTAATGAAGAAAGTGTGCTTACACCGAGTATAAGCACACTTACTTGGTCCCTTGTTATGCGCGCCAGTGCGATGTCCTTGCTTAGAAAGTCATTGGTTCTATGCTATAAGTACTACTAAGAGGCATAACTATGAATAACGAGATAGATACGTACTATAAGAGAAAGAATTTATAACATTTTCTTTCGTAGTAGAAAGTAGGAACGCTATTTCATAAGATTTTATTACAAGTGTAAATTAAAAATTTATAACACCCCCGACAAGTGAAGGTTACAGAAATTAGAAAAGAGCTGATAACTTTCAAACGGCTGAACCGATTTTATTGGGTTATAGCTAAGAACACTCTCGATCAAGCCACTTTTCAAACAAAAAAAAAAACTAAATTAAAATCGGTCCATTCGGTTAGGATGCGATTTTTATTCAAGTAGACTTTTACAAGTGCTTTTGAATCGTCAAATATATTTGTAGGGGAAAAAAGCTGCCGTATTTGTAATACATACTAATTTTCGCTTGTGTCCATTGCCGTGGATTTGGTTTCCATACTAAGATGCCCGTTTATCTTTTCTCTATAAATTTTTGACATCACAGTACGTCTCGTATTTCAATATCGTGTAGCCACAATGTAAAACACAATTAAGCCGACAGACGACTAGCCCGCATGGTTTTTAATTATGCAATAGAATCGTAGATTGAAGATTTTAGTGCTGTTCGATTGTAGTAAAACTAGGACCGTGGGAAAAATTGGTGACTTCAGACTTTTTTCAATTATTTATAAGACCTTCCAATAAGAAATCATAACATCTAGACATCACATAGGAAGGTACCTAGAGAAGTTTACGATGTCGGGTCTATACGGGCTCTCCTAGCCAAGGAACCAACTTTTCGTCAGAATCGGTTAAACTGTTGGGCTGTGAAAAGGTAGCAGACGGACATACTTTCGCATTTACAATATTAAGTATGCATTATTAAATAAGTAAGTATATTAGATTATATTCTTATTATTTTAGATTATGTTGTTATATTATGCAAAAATTCTAAACAATATTCGTAGACATTGAGCGGGAATGATGCCGTGTCGATTTCTTTTTCTGGTAATTAAATTCTTGCAATATTTCTAACGATTATTATCGTCGTTACTCCTCATTATGCATTGTATAATTTCCCAAGTAGGTCAGAATGTTAGTTAAAAGCTATTATTAACTGTTTGTGTATTCTAATCTATATAGTTGAGAAAACAAAAAGATTTTTAAGTTTTGTTACCAAGATCAGGTTTTAGCGAATATCTTCGGTGGCTAAAATAACAAGGCCGTATGTTATTCGATCTTTGCCTTCTCCAAAAGGGACAAATTGAAAAACGACATAATGTCTTTGGTCTCACTTACTGCATTTGATTGACATTCTAAATTTAAATTATAGAATCGATAGTTACCTATTTACTTTTACATTCTCTTTTAACTATTTAATTAGTTAGTGCACTTTTTATGTGGTATCCTAGGTATCAGTTTAATTAGATTTTGCTTTTCCTTTATGACTCACATATTATTATGTAGTAGGTAATTTATTATCCTTTTGCCTCTACCATTGACTAGCTGCAGAGTGCAGACATTATGATTATCTGTTAAGTGTTACATCCCAATACTCGATATTGTACTCGTATAGTTCCAAAGCAATTAACATACCGACCCGGGCGTAAGTAGTTAAATACTTATTTTTATTTTTATCAAACATCGTTTCGAATCAAACGCACCGATCGTAATGGCCGCTGACGGAACGTTATAACAAAAAAAAAAAACGAAAAATAGATCCCAAAGGCGAAGGAACCTTTTCTAAAAGGTAATAAGCTTATTTTTTTATTCTTTCGTGGAAGATAGGTACGTACAGTCGTGGCAGCTGCCATAAGATACAGCTGGTTATGGATTGGAAAATGGAACGATCGAATGAACAGCGATTAGAATAGGTACTTTAATATCACCTGGGCTGTTTAAAAAAGTCCATCTAAGATAAGATTTTTTGTGACTTAATTCACACAAACCCTACCATATGCAATGTTCAATAAAAATATTTGAGAGGGTTATTTTATAACTTTTGAATTTCGAGCCTAGAAAGGAAACTACTGACTGTCCGTTTGTCGGGTTGATCGTAAAAATAGCCGTTTACCTAATCACAGATACAAATTAATACAATAAAATCAGTAACTTCTAAGATCTTCAATTTATAATTCTGTAAATTAATCCAAACATACAAAGTAGATATGTTTAACAAAGACTTGTTGTTTTTGCCTGAAAAACAAAATTTTGCGTGCAACTTCAAGGATCAGAAAAAACCTTGAGAGTTTTACATTCCAATTACTTATTTTGTTTTAGCATTGTTATTAAGTTAGTTTAACTTTTGTTTTAAAACATTGTTAAATAGAGATGAGTACCTACCTACGATTATTACATACAATAGTTTTAAATATACTCTTAAAATTTTGAAAATAGTCATTCTCTTTTTAGCAGTTTGTATCATTTGCCTAACATGTCGTTCACAAAAACCGTGTGTCATCAACCCATCAGTCATCACCATTTTAAAAGGAAGTGGTTATTTGAAGTTGTCATTATACAGTCTGAATAATAGCATATCATTACTTACCAACAATACCTACAGAAGTAGGAATGTGCGAAATAGGCCAGTGTATGCTCTTAAACTGGATATCCACTCTGGTCGTGAAGACACAAACCTATTCCTATAGCGCTTTCCTACGACGAGGGAATACAAGGAGTTGTGTGAAAATGTGGGCCAGTGGATATCCTTGTTTGCAAATATCACCTTGAGCTGTTCAGGAGCGGAGAGCGTCCAATCAATGGTAATTATTATACTTACGTTTATGCAGTCAAACTGTTTTCGTACCGGAAAGCACAGCATAAGTCGCACAATCGCAAGTGAGCTGAACCCAAGTAGCATAAGATCGGTCAATCCTTGCAAGAAATTAGAGACTGAAGATCTATATCTAGAACTGAACGTACCTATATTGGTTGAGAAGACGACAACAACCAGAGGAGAGCTACTAGGTTCGCGAATAATACCTATATACCCTTCAGCTTTAGGAAATTCCAAAGACTTTCGATACATATATTATGCTGAGCCTGGCCACTAAGGGTATCCCACATAATCCGGTCTTACCTCCAGAAGAACATCTTTAGTCAGTAAAATCTTTGCAGTTTGCACAGATTTTAAAAATATAATGTTCTTTCAAACGTAGATATTAGCAATTTGCTTGCCGTGTGAAGGAAACATGAGTTCTGCATCATTTGCATGCAAATACAGCGGCGAAAGTACATTGTTCTAGGCTTTCACATTAGTTACAGCATGAATTCTATGGTTTCTAGGAAATCTAACAGCTAAACATTATGAATAATAAGGAACATGGTAATAAACTGGTGGGAAGTACCTTATGCTTGGGCCATTGAAGATGTCTTCATGATGTTATGTCAGTAAATGATACCTAAACGGGCGTTGACGTTCGATAACATGAGATAGGTATAATAAATATCTGATTTTCTCTTTCATTGCAACCTTATTTAAAAACTAGCTTAAGCTCGCGACTTCGTCTGCGGTAACTATACTTCAAACTTCTATTTTATCCCCTAAAGGGTTGAATTTTCAAAAATCCTTTCTTAGCGGATGTGTACGTCATAATAGCTATTTCAGCCCGAGCCATCCAGTAGTTTGAGCTGTGCGTTGATATATCAGTCAGTCAGTCAGATTTTTCTATAGATTAATTATAACAAAGTAAGTTATGGAACAAACTTAAGACGATACGGTGAAACGATAAAGAAAGTTTATCAGTAAGAACTAAGAACATATTTAAGTAAATATATCGATTAATTTCACACATCTGGTTTTGTATCGGTCAAAATCCAAATGATGTCACTTGTTTGAAAGACCATCCAGTATTACCTGGTGACAAATGTTAAATTATTGAAATCCTTTGCAAACTATAATATGGTCCAAGGCGCCATTCCACTGTCTACCTGTGGCTTCTTTATACAAAACTTTAAACGGATTTGTCTACTGACGGTTTCTTTAATATTACGAACAAAGAAGATCTTTATTACCCATACAAGTTCGTGTTAAAAATGGCCGCCAAATAAAAAAAAAAAAAAAATACCCATACAAACAAAGCTACGGGTAGCAAAAATCCAATATTGAGTGAACAGTACTGTACTTTTTTTGTTAACTGTTAGCATAGACCTATGATTTTTCGCTTCGCTCAAAGACTGACAAAGCGAGGGAGCGAGAGTAGTTAGATAAGACCCACTGCCGCGAGCGAAAGCGAGATAGCGAAACAAGATGCCGATAAGTCATTATTTACGTGAGTGTCGGTCCTTATGAGTTCGGCCTGTTCCAAGTCGAGGTGATTTTTTGCATTTACTAAATAATTTTACGATTAAAACGTAAAATCTATGTTCTGCCACCATGGTGTCTTGTTCAGTGAGCGAATGTGACGTTACAAGACGTTATAATCCGCGTAAATACACGTTTCACAGGTAATTACTGATTATTTATACTTATTGTTTATAATCATTATTTCATCATTTGTTGTTTGAAAATTAGGCAAAATAGCTATTGGAAGCTTAGATAATAGGTTTCCCTTAAGACTTATCATCAAATTACATTGCTAAATGAAGAATTTTTGGATATTTTGTGTAAAATTTAAAAACGTTTGTTTACGATAGGGATTGACAAAGTAATGACGTCACAAGTATCGATAGTCGATAATCGTGTCTACCGGTAGGTTTGATGTGATAGGTTTCATGTGATGTATGTAAAATACAATATAAAACACTACTTTCCAATAAAAGAAAAGAACGAAATAAATATTTATACTAATTTTTATTTTATTTAGCGTGACTTAGATTTCATATACAGGGTTAAGGGTAACCCCGTACATTACTTACTGTATTTAAGTGCTTATCGGGGAGGTCATTAGCTATGAATTGAGCGCCATATATACTATTTATTTTTATTAACTTGTCACTTAGACATTATATCACAGTGTTATTGTAATTAATCAAATTAAATTTACTTGCACCCTTTAAAAAAATAAAGGCGTGAAGAGGTAATAAAAACACAAACACACAGAAACATCCATACTTACGCATTTATATTCTTGACAACGTTATATACCTATACATATAGATTTATCAATCGTTTATTTCGTAGTAGCTGCACCAAGTCATTTCATTAATAAATAATAATCTGTTACCTAGCTTTAGCTTTGTTACTATTTGTGTATTTGAAATGTATTTGACTTTTTTAAAATTATAAGATGCTTTTTACTTCACTTCGTTAAACTAACTCATTAGTGTCCTATGATTTCGCCAGTAAGACTATCGATAATACAAATGCTAAAGTCAGGACAACTCTATTTCACGCACACATTTACGTTTCATTTTTTGTAACACCGGTAATCTGTCATTGTTGATCTAGTACATACTAAATTTATGACTGTTAGTAATAAAGTTAGGAATCTCTTCAGATTCTTTTACTTTTGGTTTTATCTTTTTGTTTAGACTCATTGTTCTTTTAATCATCGCTATGATCATCCACAGCTGGACACAGGTCTTTCCCAATGAGTACCACCTCATCCGATTCTAACAGCTGTATTCTTTATCCATACACTTCCTGGAACTCTATAATATGACCGATCAGGTTAGAAATCAGAAGGTTAGAAATCATCAGAAAGGTTATTTGAATCCGAGCCTCGATCAGTTTCTCAACATCTGTGATTTTCAAAGGCTTTATAGATCCTTTATATTTTAAGTGTTTGGGACCCTCGTAACTTTAGTTATCACCATTACATCATTATCTTAAAAATTCCACAGTTGACAGTCAAAACGTGTACAATTGTTGTACCCAATTTGAATAAATGATTAGAATTTGAATTTAGACCGCTTATACATCGTTAGAAGACCGCACATTTTAAGGACGTTAGTTTTTCGATTATCTCTTTATTATCTCATCTTGGTTTATTTCCATTTATCTCTTAACCTTTGACCAGACTACAGTCAGTAGTAGATTCACTTGAAGATTGAAAAATTCTCGTAAAAGTTTATTTGTATAAAAATTTCTCTACTCCTATTTCTAACTACTTATTGCAAAGGGAAACTAGTTTGTAGTCAGTCCAAACATTTTGCTTGTCATGTATCCGGCCCATCCTCTTTTGTATTCGTCCCAGAGACAGTACATTAATTGGTTTCTGCTCTATAAGACCCATAATAAAAAGGTGCTTTGACCTGCGTTACGTGTAGAAATGCTTTAATTGACTTTTTTTACCTTTAAAAAACTAATATTCCACTCACGTCTACGATCATACGTAGCCAGAATATCTATGATTCGGGTGTTTTCTATGAAGTAATTAGTAGAATTCGATACAAGAAACTTTGATCATGACTTGTTTTTTGAAATGGTGCAGGGTGCAGTAAGTAATTTTATTTATGACAAAAACCTATTCTGATAAATGTACGAGTAACTAAGTAGTACATCTAAGATACGTGTTGATGTCATAGAAAATGCAATTATGAAAATCAAATCAGCTCTAAAACAATTGATATTTGTATTACGTAGTGTAGGTAGTTACAATTTCAAATCGTACGTGCCTGTGGTCAGAGCACTTGATTGGCCCTAAGAAGGACCTGGTTTTCGATAAACGATTAGCGATTCAATAGTTAGGTACATATAAAGATAGCAAAATAAATAAACATTTATTTATACACCACGAATAAACTAAATGCTCATCGCTCATCATTATTTAAATTGCAAGCATCATACAAAAGTCCAAATGTATTGAAATATTTATTCTTCTTGCAGTCATTTCGATATCTTATCGCGATACCTCATGACGCGCCTACAGGGCTACCAGTACAATCATATGTTGGCGTATATTTCTTGAAAAGAGTACTAAAGGAATAAAACTTGGCACAAGAATTTATCAAGCAATAAAATTTACTTTTGTGTCAGTAGATATAGGTGTTGAAATGGCGTGATCATTGCCGGAAGCAAATAAAGAGTTGTGTTCACTTCATGTTTTGTTATTTTATTTTATTTAAATTGCGCAAAGAAAGTTGTACAGCTGCAATTGGATCTTCAGATCTTTCCAGCCTAGTAACTTGCAACTTGGTGTACCTACTTGGTTGGCACGTATGTGGACTTATATTATGTTTACCTTCACGTCTCATTCTGAACAGAATTATCGTTAAATATTCTTTATAAATTCTTTGTACATCCACAAAATGTATGCAATCAAATTATTCTTGTACCCTATTTTGGTCTTTTACATAATTTACAAAACAAACCTGATCAATCACATTACTTTATTTAAGGCCTCCAGGAATCTCTTGTTAAATATATCTGAGTTCCGCCAGTGGAAAGGAATTTTTTATAGATATAGCCTTTGTTAAGAATGGCAAGTAAGTAGATCAACATTTTACGGTTTGACCAACAATTACAAATATTCTTTTGGAGTAGGCAGGCTTACTTAATTTGAATTCCAGGCCAAAAATGTATAATAGCGCCCTGATAAAAATTAAATTGATGGTATCGTTTTGAGGACAATTACTAATGTAGGTAATGTAGGTAGGTACTTAATCTATATTTATCTTTCCAAATCAGGGTCATTAGTGATAAGATGTTGTGTTGGAAGAATAAATTCTTGCTGTGAGATTTTCCTGAAAAGAAGGGCTTACCATTAAATGTGTCGTACGCCGTGGGTTGATATTCTTCCCGGAATGTGTCCTGCGCGTACGCAGCTATTAAAGAACTTTTTCCTACAGCTCCATCACCCACTAGCACACACTTTATCTTCTCCTTCTTCCCACCTTTCACTTTTCTTCTATCTTTGATTTGAAACATTCGATTTAAGGTCCTCCGGCTTTTCTTATCGCGGACTGCCCAGTCATTCACTTTATCACAGCAATTTAAGTCTGCCGACTCATCGTCTCGTATCACAGGGCGGCCGTTTTCCTCGGCCACTTCGGAGTAATCGTAGTCATCCTCATCCCGCCGCGGAATGGGGAACTGGCTCGGGCTGTGGACTCCGAACACAAAAGGGCCGTCTCTCTCCGGCAGACGGTTAGCAAACCCGTTTGCCGGCGTCGGGGGCTTTGCATATTGAACTGTAGGAGCTTGATACTGACCCGATAAATATTCAGCGGACGCGTGAGGGTCGAATCTGAACACTAACTCCGCCTCCCTACGGTCCAAATTCAACTCGGGAGGCGTTATTTTGTCTTGAAAGTAACCGATCTTCTCCCGAGCTCTCGTCTCCTGCAGTCGCTTTTCGATTTCGACGTTCGAGGGTTTCCAGCACTCCGTCTTGTACTCGTAGTGACAGTCGGCCGGTAGGTTCCGCGGAGCGGGCGAAGGTCTCTGCGGACCGTAGTCCCGGGGCGGAGCTCTCGGTGGGATCACCACAGGCTTTTGCGGTTCAGCAAGCAGCGGCCGCCGCGCCGACAGGTTTGCGTTCCTGTTGAACATGATCCCTTCTAGACTGGGAGACATTGGCACTGTCACGATCGAATGGATGGAGGGTTATCGAAGCGTGCGTTCGCGCACATAACTTGAAACCGCGATATAATCACTCGCGTGAAAGTCGACGTTCAGTAGCGCGCGAACGGACACACTACCACCGTGAAAGGCAGAACACAACTAGCGCGGGCCGCGGTTGCCGGTTATTAGACTCGAATCGAGTCAGCCGCTCGTGCGCGGAGCTCCCCTCGTCATATGAAATGACCTGTTGCTTCTATTACCTGTTCAGGTATACGACCGTTTTGCGATTCGAATGCAGCTGCTCCCGGTGAACAAAGCATGTCAGGCGGCGTTGGTGACGCCAGCCGCTATGCAAGGCAGCTCATTCAACGAAATGTCGGTACACAATGAATGAACACGACGTGTTTTGTTTACCTATAGGCTGACCGTAGTAGCCCAGACAAACATAAATTAGATTCAGCTGATATGAACTGGATGTAGTTAGTTAGGTGCCTCATCGTGCGGTTGCGATTTACGATATGGATTATCGCATCTCGATGGCAGATCTAGATTCTAGACTGGATTATATTATTACCAGCAATAGTAAGAACTTAGAACCTCCGAATCGATTTTGAACAACTTCTCAAAAGTCGGATTAAGTAGGTAGAATAAAAAAGTTGTGTTACGCAACAGCTATGGTTTATTGGTTAGTCGTCCGTCGTGTCGTATTACAAATTAATCTACTGTCACATTTAGAAGATTAGCAGAACCAGTTTACTTTTCTCGCCACGAAAGTTGAAACTGCGCAGATTAATAATTAATTAAAGATAATAATAAGATAACTAATTTTCGTAGGTACATAGTTTAAAGTTTAAGTACCTAGTTTGAGAATCGAGTGGAGAACTAATAAACGCACAGTCGCACTCTGCCCCTTACCTACCAAAAAATTTTGATTGAAATCTCTGAAACCCGTTAGAAAGCACTCGAGATAAGTTTAGGTACGTTATTTCAAATACCTACCTACGTAATATCCCAATAGTTGTATGAAATTGTCCTATAGTCAGCAAGTATTTAGTAGGTAATTAATTGGATAATAAGAAGTACCTATCTAAGTTCTACCCTGTTCTACCTATAGGTATTTTATTAGCATAATGATGCACCACGAAGCTCAGAAGAAGCAGCTGTTGTTGTTGTTGTTTATTTTAGTGGCTTTTTGTTGTGCCACACAGCACAATTCACTTCGCCAAAGACGCGTTGTTTGGAGAAAACACAAAGGAGGCTGAACGGTTTATTTACATCCAAGTCTTTTCTGGACAATCCCAGTCCGATTTGTGGTAACTTCAGTGAGCTGTCATCATATATTTGATAGATTCTGTGATATATTATATATTATGCACAATCTATATTTAAGGGGCATGAGACGGGCCAGTCGCTTCCACCTAGATTTAGTACATTTTTTTGGAAGCCGTTGGCAACACCGGCTTGGGAGATGTCAAATCAGTGTTTCCGCTTTTAGGGATTTCGCCCTATGTTAAGGTAAAACGACTAATTTTAGATATGGCTTAGAGCATTTAATTATGATAGTTAGGATTTTAAGTAATTTGGGTTAAAATCAAACTTCAAGTGTTAAACCATTTTTTTATGTTTTTTTAGATTCATCAAATGGCAATAGGCTTAAACAAGCTAGAAAAGAGTGAATAAACAATTTCTTCTGCATTACGGAATAATAGCGTATTTTTATAGGTACAATAAATATTAGGGTGGGTTTTGACTACTCGTCTGAGACTGAGAAGTATTGTAATTTGAAAATGGAAAAAATGATGACTAAACACCTTCTTCGTTACAATATATTTTAAGATTTAGTATCGTGGAATGGTATTAAAAACGTGAAGAGATGTTGTTAAAAAATAATAATTAACCTGGAATAATTGTTATGCACCCGAAATCAGGGTATTTAAAAAAATTAAGGGTAATGGAAAACCTTCAGAAACTTGGGTAAACCAAAATCATAAGTGGGAACACTGGATCAAATGTCAATGTCATTTTTTTATGTACCTAACCTAGCTCATGTGGTTTTTACTTGGGTTATTATTTAAATTAAAATTAAAATCTTAATTTTGCTAAGATTCAGTTACTCACTTGTTTATCAAAAAGAAAAAGATCAGTTTGTTATTGTGTTAGAATATTCATCTGATTCATCGAAATGGCAAAATTTAAATTGAGTAAGTTAACTTATCCAGTTTACGTTCGGTTTATTTTTGTTACATATTCAAAGAAATATACAGTTTAAAAAGAAAATATAATGTAAAATTTGGCCATTAAACGCTTCTACCAACTGGTTTTATCGTCCATGATAATATCTTGCAATACAAATAGTGAAGGATATGAATTTATAGGTTAGGAAATGTGAGTCCTATGTAGATTCATCAGAACTGTGTTTTCCCATATGGTTTGGTGCTACATCATCTTAAGTTTAGATAAACATTGGTTCTCCATCTACTTTTTGTATTTATTCATATTTAATCACTTTAAACTAGGTATTATCTATTCCAAAAGGTACCAGTGCCACATATGATTTTTGAGTCTTTAATTTTAAGAAATCTTTGTTTTTATTCATCTAGCCATCTGCCCCCTTAGCACGAAATTTGTAATTATTACATTTCTACAATCGAAATGGATGTGATTCACCTTTTCGATGGTGGGTACTGGGTACTCTTATTGCACTGATCATTTCAGCTAATAGTGAGAAGAATAGCAGCCATTCAGAGGTGATAGAAATCATCACACGGTAGCTTTTCAAACCACAGAACGGGGATGAAAATAGGCTACTTTTTATCTGGGAAAATAAAAGAGTTCCCACAGGATTTTTGGAAACCTAAATTCACACAGACAAGTCACAGGCATCATTTAGTTTTAAATAAGCTATGAAATTAATCTACTCATCGATTCATATTATACTTAAATATTTCAGAAAAGCCATCCAAAAGGCAGCCAGCACGCCTACGCTACAAAATCGAGAAAAAAGTCAGAGATCACAATAGAAAAATAAAAAAAGAGGCAAAGAAAAATCCCAAGTCAAAAAAACCTAAAGCTGTTCAGATACCCAATATATGCCCTTTCAAAGAAGAAATACTGAAAGAGGTGGATGCAGTAAAGAAACATAAAGAAGAAGAGAAGCAGAAAAGAAGGGAATTGCTGAAGTTAGAGAAGCAGAAGAGATCAGAGGAGAAAAAGAAGAACCCTGTTGGCATGGATACTTTGGTATGTAATATTGTCTTGCTGTGATAGCCTAGCCTAGTGGTTAAGACCTCCTGTTTGGAAGGTTGGGGGTCCCATCCTGCACATGCACCTCTAACTTTTCAGTTATGTGTGTTTTAAGCAACTATATGTAACTTGCTTTAACATGAAGAAAAACATTGTGAGGAAACCTGCATGCCTGAGAGTTCTCCATAATGTTCTCAAAGATGTGTGAAGTCTGCCAATCTGCAACTGACCAGTGTGGTAGATTATGGCCAGACCCTTCTCATTCTGAGAAGTATTTGGCCATGATGAATAATGTCTTCCCAATCAAATTTTGGCCATGGTGGCTAATCAAACAATCCATCGAAAATTGTCTGGTTCTGTTAGCAATCCCAAGAAAATAAAAGAAACATTTGTGGTTTTTCTTCAGGTAGCAAATGCTCAAGCGAGGGGTAAAGTGCATGATGCATTCAAAGGCAGTGAGACTGGGAACGACACTGAATATAGCAAGGATAGAAACCAGGAGAACTCACTGAAAACTTATTATAGAGAATTCAAGAAGGTTATATCAGAGGCTGAGGTGGTTTTGGAGGTAGTTGATGCTAGGGATCCTTTGGGTGAGCATGTTTTAATGTTATTCAAATAACTTTATTTGACCTTGTTATACATAATATCACTCTTATTAAATTGGTCATGATCATTTCGAATTGAACTGGCCTAAATTGAGTTTGAGATGACATCCATTCAGTCACTCAACTCAAATTGTTACAAAGAAGAGTCCCATAAGTGCTGGAATATAATTTCTGTGTGTACTTCCTATGAAATATGGGTTTAGAAAGTATCTGGCCTATATGAAGAAGTTATTTACAAGAAAATATAGTAAGAGAGTTTTCCCTGTAATTTTTCAACTATCTGAATTCCTTGTCCGTATGAATAAAAATGTAGACAAAAAAGTATATCCACACTGATGAAATCGTCGGATTGCAGTAAAAATTAGCTTCTGACGTAATATGCATTTAGGTACAAGGTGTACACAAGTGGAAGAGGCAGTACGTGAGTCGGGCAAGAAGCTGGTCATAGTGGTCAACAAGGCGGACCTCATTCCGCGGGAGAACCTCGCCGCGTGGCTCAAGTACCTGCGGCGGCAAGCCCCCGCCGTGCCCTTCAAGGCGTCCACACAGCAACAGCAACACAACCTGGGCAGAAGGAAGATGAAACACATCGTCAAGGAGAAAGAAATGAAAGGTAAGTGAAAGTGAAAGTACAGTTTCAAGGTGAAAGTGAAAAGTGTAAAATGTACGAAAAATACTTTATGCGAAAACTTCGTCGCGTGGCTCAAGTACCAGCAGCGACAAACTCCTGCCCCCTGCCATGCCCTTCAAAGCATTCACACCACAATAGCTGCACAACTTGGGGAGGAGCAAGATGAAATACATTGTCATTGAAAAGGAAATGAAAGGGTAGTGAAAGTGAAGTGGTAAGTTCACTTTCACTTAAAAAAAACTTCACAAAGTGAAAGTGTGGTACAGTAAAATTTTAAGTTTCAATTTAGTTTACAGATTGTGTTACAAAATCACTTACTCAAATATTAATTGATATTTTGAAGTGAAAACGTATTTAGACGCGTTGGGCAATTTTGGCATGGGTAAAAACTTCAAAATTGCGTCATCGCTTCATTATTTTATTAACGCAACCTACTTTTAATGGAAATATGTATGCTTTCAGTAGTTGGAGTACCTTCTCACAGCTCCTAACTTTATTCATAGTTAAGTTTTCAGATTTATTGTCAATTTTCCCAGGTTCAGCATGCGTAGGCGCAGAACTGTTGATGAGTCTGCTCGGCAGTTACAGTCTCAATAAGGGCATAAAGACGTCCATCACGGTTGGAGTCGTGGGCTTACCCAACGTGGGCAAGAGCTCCATCATCAACAGTCTCAACAGATCCAAGGCTTGCAATGTTGGCAGCACTCCTGGTGTCACTAAGTGAGTCATAACCAATCCATCGCCGACTCACTACTGAGCACGGGTCTTCTTTCAGAATTAGAGGGTTTGGGATATTCCCAAGCGTTCCTTCAAGCACTGAAAGCATAGTGATTAAGACGTCGGCATTCTATTTGAGGGTCCGAGGTTTAATCTTGGGCATGCAGTATGCATCTCTTAAGTTTTCAGAGTTATCTGTGTTTGAAGCAATTAAATATCACTTGCTTTAATGGTTAAGGAAAACATCGTGAGGAAACCTGCATGCCTGAGACTTGGGAGTTTTCCATTGCTAATCCACACTTGGCAAGCTTGGTGGACTATTGTCAAACCCTTCTGAGAGGAGACCCGCGCTCAGTATGGGTTGATGAACAGGATAACTTATTTAAACAAAAAACGTCTAAATCATAACTCTTCTGAACTTTGAATAAAAGTTTGAATAAAAATAATTGAATAAGTCTTTTCTTTTTTTCAGACAAATGCAAACAGTTCAAATAGATTCAAAAATAAAAATCCTAGACAGTCCTGGCATAGTGTTCCACTCAGGTGCAGACAACGACGCGACAGTCGCGCTGAAGAACGCGATCAAAGTCGGCAGCCTTAAGGACCCGGTCACACCCGCGACCGCGATACTGCAGAGAGCGCACAAACATACTCTAGTGTCTTTGTATTGCATACCAGAGTACAATACGCCACAGGTTAGTAATTAAAATTATCGTGACGAGAGTTGAACCTGCGCAGTAGTCTAATATAAGTAAGGTAAGGTGCGCAATGCGTATAGTTCCGATTGTCTTACAGTCAAAATTAATGCTCAATCTATCTTTAATTTGTCGATAAGTTACTTAGCAACGCTGTTATTTGTCAAAAAGACTTGACAAATAACAACATTGCTAAGTAACTTATCGACAGATTACAGATAGATTGATTTTAATTTTGGCCGTTAGACGAGTTGACAGACTCAGACAATGATACGACTGACGCACTGAAGAATGCGATCAAAGTCGGCAGCCTTAAGGAAATGTTCTATTCGAGCGCAGACAACGACGCGACTGTCGTGCTGAAAAACGCGATCAAAATCGATAGCCTTAAAGTCACACATTGATAGGCACATCATATGAAGTGGAGAAATGAGAGGGAGGCCTTTACTTAGTCTTGGGACAGTACAGGCTAATTTGATTTCTAAGATGAGAGAAACACTAATATGTGAATTAAATTTAAATTTTATGAATATTGGTATTTTCCACTGTATTTTAAGCAAACCTGTGAGCATTTCGGCAATTAAAGTGTATAAATTTGTTAGTGATTCTCTCAAATTGTTATAATTGTAAATTTAACTAAAGTTACTTTTAATTTAGTTAGTAGTTAGTGTAGCAATGGAACTGGCGTATAGGTCAAAAATAAGATAAAACTTCTATGATGTATTTTAGTTATATTACAGGAATTTCAGTTCATTAATGTATTTACAGGAGTTTTTCGCGAGTTTGGCCTCTCGCATGGGGAGGTACAAGAAAGGGGGTGTTCCCGACCAAGATGCGGCCGCTAGGATACTTCTCAACGACTGGAACATTGGCAAGGTACATCAAGGTTTTACTTAGCAATCATCTATCATCGTTGAACATGTAATGAAGTTAAGCCAATATAATGCAGTCGTTGAAATATTTTTTATTCTGTTACAAGATAGCCTTGACTGCGATCTCACTTGGTGGTAAGTGATGATGCATTCTAAGTTGGAAAAAGGCTAACGTGGAAGCCGTTTCTTTTTAGATTGATTGATATATTACTTACTCACAACCTTGAACGGGAAGCTGGAAGAAATCTCTGTGTAGAGCTAAGCATTTCCAATGTAATTTAATTTATTACAACTCTGTAACTACAATTTTGGTACATGAAAAATAAAAATAAAATGAATAAAATATAAACTTATCACAAAATTGTCTTGTCTAGGTCCGATACTTCACAGTGCCACCAGAAACTCCAGATTCAGAAGTTCACATAGAAGCCAAAATAGTGTCATCAATGGCTCCAGAGTTTGACATCAACAGCTATGAAGCTATGGAGACTGAGGTCATCAACTCACTTGGAGACAATACTACAGAAGAAGCCATAAAGGTAAGGGTTTGGATGCAATCAACTACCGATCTCCTCTCAGAATGAAAAGACTTAGGCTGTATTGCATTGGGCATAGCTTAAAGACCATGCTCATTGTCTATTATTATCAACCCGTCGCCGGATCCAGGTCAAACACAATAGGATATTATGGATCTGGCATAATCACATAGTGATTATTAAATGATCCCAAAAAAAAAAACTGAATAAAAAAAACCCTCTTTTGGGCTTCGCCACAATCCAGTAAAAATAGATCAATTTTTAATTGCCAACAGACTTGATCTGCTAGAGGTGGAGTCATACTAACTTTGGCAGAATTATTTTTTTGTTTTCTGTTTGGACTTTGGATGTCTGCTGTTAAAAATGGATAATTTTAGATACCTCCATTAAATGAGGAGTTCTCCCGCTATACCAGAGGAAGTTGAAATTAAAATTATTCTGATAGATGTAAACAGAGCATCTAATAATTTGACTTTTTTTTTCTCCACAGATAATAAGCACGGGGCCAGTTAAAGCCAAACTCGACGAGATGCAAGTAGACGAAGATGAGTCCAGCCTCCTTCCAAAAACGCTAAACATCCGTCCAAAACTGGACAAGACCAACAAAAACGAGCGAACTAAAGCAGACCCGGAAATGCAAATAGAGGGCAATACTAAACTAAATAAACTGAGGAAAATGCAGTTCAAAAAGGACAAGAAGAAAAAAGCTAGGAACGAAAAACAAGCAATCAATTTAGCGGATGTTTTAGAAAATGTCACTTTGACAAGTGTGAAGAAAAGTGACGAATATGATTTTAAGGAGGATTTTAAAATGTAGCCGAGAAATATGAACATAAATTATCTTTAGGGCAACACTAAACTAAATATACAGAAAAATGCAGTTCAAAAGAAACAGGAGGAAAAAAGCTATGGATGAAAATGAAGCGATCAACTTATCAGATGTGTGAAGAATAGTGACAAATATGATTTTAAGGAGGATTGTAAAATGTAGCCGGAATTCGATATTTTAATACTGAAACGCTACCTTAAAGGCTTAAATTTTATCAGTCACTGATAGAAAAGTGACAATTAATTTTAAGATGGTCTCAAGTTTTGAGCAATGTTTCAGTATTTGGCACATTTCTAATGTTATGTACTTGATGTATGTTATGTTAAAGACAAATAAAACTGATTGACTGTTCAGTGATGTAGTTTTATTTAATGTAACAAAGTAGTATAAATAAACAATCTAATTAAATAAAACTAAAGCAGACAAAAATGCGAATATGTTGTTATAGCATAATAATCAATCAAGAATTCCGGAATCTACATAACTTAGGTGGGCAGTAGGTAACCATGGGGCTATTTCGCAAACTTTCTCTATAGAATTAGAAAAAAAATTGCAAATCGGTCCAGAATCCAGAAAGCCAGAAATCTCTGAGAAATCGGTGTATGTACATATAGAAGTATAAATAAAAAAACGTATCAAGTTGAAAACTACCTCCTTTTCGGAAGTTCGTTAAAAATAATATCATCGATTTATTCCTATCACTTGGAACACCAATGTGTATGGCACACTTGCCCATACATGATGCTTCAGAGTTCCATCAATGTACCTACAGTGCCATCTATGATGCTGTTGAAGAACGAAAAGTTCCTTATAGCTGTTCAATGTTGTAGTTTTATTTATGTACAAGAAAGAATGACTTCAAAAAAACCCAAAACGAACGTGACCAAAGTCACGATGCCATTATCTTAATCGAATTTATATTTTAAATGAGCCTGGGACCTTTCGCTTGCGAGCTACGTAGCCCGTAGGTATTGTACTGAGTCAGAGGTCATTACATTAGGTAGTTGCCTTAACTAGGTACTTATATGAATCGTCATAATATAAGTAAGTAATTGAAGAGAAATATATCAATTAGAGCAAGACTAATTCAGCGGTAACGATTATTAAAAGAAATACTTACCTAACTCATTTCAATAATGGGCTCTGGGTCTGGGAATAAGGAAATGGTAATTAGGTAGGTATAGTTCGCGACAGGTCGACATGGCAATGGGGTATGAGGCGGGGAGACTCCCCGCACACCCGTGCTATCTCGCACCTGGTTAGCGGGGGAGAGGGGGGGGGGGGGACGTCCACAATTGCGATTGCCATGTCGACCTGTCGCGAACTATAGGTACCCCTATTATTTTGACAAGGTTATAGCAACAGTATCCTACCTGTGATGATGTATGGCGCTGAAACGTGGACACTGACAGTTGGCTTTGTCCACAAGATATAAAGTAGCTCAGCGTGCTATTGAGCGGGCTATGTTGGGGATCTCTCTGAGAGACACAATTCGTAACGAGGAAATCAGTAGGAGAACCAGAGTGACCGGGATAGCTCAACGAATTAGCCAGCTGTAGTGGCAGTGGGCAGGCCACGTCTGCCGCAGAACTGATGGCCGCGGGGGCAGACGTGTTCTGGAGTGGAGACCGCGTATCAACAAGCACAGTGTGGGACGACTTCCGACCCGCTCGACTGACGACCTTAAGAGGATAGCAGGTGGGTGGATGAGGAAAGCGGAGGATCGTGTGTGGCGTGGGTGGCGCGCTCTCGGGAAGTCCTATGTCCAGCAGTGGACGCAAACAGGCTGATTGATTGATTGATTGATTGATTGATTCTATAAAATAGATTTAGAAGAGATAAGAATGGTTTAGAGCTTAGGCCATAGTCCGCGACGCTGGTCAACACAGTATATATATGGTCAAGTCCGAATTGGCAGTCTTCCACGCACCTTTGAGAATATTATGGAGAACTCTCAGGGATGCAGGTTTTCTTACGATGTTTTCCTTCACTGTTAAAGCAAGTGATAGTAGGTATTATTGATTAAAAGCACACAACACCGATAAGTTACAGGTGCTTGCCCGGGATCAAATCCCCGACCTCCGAATAACCACTAACCACTAGGCTATCGTGGTTTAAACTTACGTACTGTAAGACCACAGATATGAACAAGTAGACCGTATATATCGCTGATCAAGATAAAAAAACTAGTGCGAGTCAGACTTGCGCACCGAGGGTTCCGTAGGTACTCGAGTATTTTTTCGACATTTTGGCTCAATAAATCAAAAACTATTATGCATAAAAATCTGTTTTAGAATGTGCATGTACCTACCCTTTCATATGATACACTTGGTATAATAGTTATCTTACTTTGAAAATTGAAAATACTTACTTACTTACTAATTTTTGTTCATGAGTTACACATCTTAATTTTTTGTGTGATGTAACCACAGATTCACGGTTTTCCTGTACTTGTGCTATAAGACCTACCTACCTGCCAAATTTCATGATTCTAGGTCAACGAGAAGTACTCTATAGGTTTTCTTGACAACGGACAGACGGACAGACAGACAGACAACGAAGTGATCCTGGGGTTATCCTTTTTTCCTTTTGAGGTATGGAACCCTAAAACACCAATTAAAAAATAATCTTTTAATCAAGCTCTAATCTTGGTATTTGGAGTAGTTTTATGAAATCTTGGATTTACGCCGAGATCCTCAATTCAACAAAATACTTACTGCTATTGGACACACGAGTCGCGATTTGACTTAATTTCATTTCATATTTTTAAAAACAGATAATTAAGAAAAGAAGGTTATACAAGGTGATAAAATTAATAATTATATGGGTTTGAGTACAAGGTTTCATTTTCCACATAATTTTTCGGTCTAGATAAAATAATATAAAAGTACAGGTCTTCAAGGTCCTCCATCCACGTACATTTTGTTTTGTATCTCATTCTAACTACGTTTATTATATAACTGTATCTCTTTCTGCTGTCATGTGTTACACCGATTGGTTATTTGCTGTTGATAAAAAATAAAGTTTCTAGATGGTTGAACTTTGATAAAATGAAAATACATAATAAAGTAATTAAGTTATCAATTAAACATATAAGTAGTAACTTTTGCAGTGTCTTATAATTTATGTAAAACTTTATCAGGTCGTAAATACAGTTTATTTATATTTTTGCAATCTACACTCGTCTATTTTAAATTTCCCGCCACCTTCGTCGTTAATTTCGACGAGTGTGTTCAATTTCTATTCGCTAACGTTGGCCAATGAGAGCTTTCCATCTGTCTGCGTAACATAACGTCATAATGATATGAGTTATCTCTTTTACTCTTTACTACTTTTCCTATTTGTATTTCTGTCTTTAATTTCATAGTATCCACGGGTAAATATACTCGTTTCTTTCTAACAAGGAACGACGTCGTATGTGCGACTGAAATGGAAAAACAACGCGGTGAAATTAAATAATAGTTGATTTGCCAAATTTTGTAGTTATTCGTGGCTAGTCTTTTGTAAGTGAAGGTGTGGTGTAATTGCAATAATGAAATCGCTAGCTTTAATTCTAGTCAGCTTGCTGGCTCTATATTCAGTAAATTGTGATGTATATTTTGAAGAAAAATTCCCTGACGGTGAGTTTCGTGATATTTTTGGTCATTGTGCCGGCGTTGGCATTTAATATCGATTTTTGACGCCGTGGACCGTGCCGGTTTTTGGAACATTCTAAATAAGGTTTTCCGATTACAGATTCATGGGAATCCAAATGGATCTATAGTGAGCACCCCGGAAAAGAGTTCGGCAAGTTCAAATTGAGTGCTGGTAAATTCTACAATGACCCAGAGGAAGATAAAGGTATGTACTTATGTGACAGCACCTTTCTAATTAGCACGTTGTCTAGGATTTAAAACGTGGTATTTAAGCTATTTTTATCACATAAAAGTGATGCGCATATAATTAAATCAACCGAATTAATTCTTAAAAACCACCTTCATACTTCTGATGTCCAAGTAGATCTAAAAATATATCTTCTGTGTTTTTTTATAGGTCTTCAAACCTCAGAGGATGCGAGGTTCTACGCCCTCTCACGTAAATTCAAGCCCTTCTCGAACGAAGGCAAAGACCTAGTAATCCAGTTCACAGTTAAGCATGAACAAGATATTGACTGCGGAGGTGGCTACATAAAGGTGTTTGACTGCAAACTGGATCAAAAAGACATGCACGGAGAGAGTCCATATGAGATCATGTTTGGTCCGGATATCTGCGGTCCTGGTACTAAAAAGGTAAGTTACTCCTCAAGATTCAAAAAGCACTTTTGTTATTTATTTATCCACATCTCTATGAAAGACGAGAGACTTGGACATCCATACACACTGTAAATGCAAAAGTATCCAGATCTGTCTGCTAGTTTTTCATGGTGCATGTTTAACCGATTTTGACATTTGGTACAGAAATAACTTGCATCTTAGAGACAAATAGGCTACTTTTTGTCTTAGAAAATCATAGAGTTCCTATAGGAATAAATGAAATCCACATGGGCATCGTAGGAATCATTTATTTGGCACAGAGATAGGGTACTTTTTATCTCCAAGAGCCAAAGAGATCCCATAGAGTTCCTTTAAAAAAAAACTTAGTCTCTCAGACAAAGTCGTGGGTATCATCTGGTTCCCCTGTAATGGTGGCTCCTCTAATGGTGCAGTTTTCACAGGTGATGGTCTAAACCTAATCACTTAACATCAGGTGATATGTCTGTTCATTTGTTTTTTGTACAATCTTGAAATTATAGGAGTCTGAAATGTAGAAGAAAATAAAACTTGAAAAAAGCTCATATTCATATTGATTTTTGTGGCACTGAATGTAATTTAAAATGCCCTATATATTGTATAAGTTTAATGAATATAATTTAAAAAAAAACATTATTTCAATTGACAGAGCTGTGTTGGTGATGCTTTTACTATTGGTTCATAGTGATTTTCCTAATTCAGAATTTCTAAATAATGTGATGAAACTAATAACCAAATAATGATACTTTTACTTAAAATAAGTCTGACCAAAAATCGAAAATTAAGCACCTGAATAAATAAACTACCTGAAATACATGTTCATAAGTGTCCCAATTAATTTTATTATTTAATCAGCTTATTTCTTCTGTAAGTAATGTTTGCATATTAAAACATATTCTGGTTTTTCAATATTATGTCACTTCCTCATTATATTAGTACATATTATGTACTACCTCTTAAAAATTCTTTTTATTTGTTTAGCCATATAGGTACATAATTTAAGATTTTGAATTTAATTTTTGAATGTGTCTAATTTATTGTTTTTATTAAAAGGGGGTATTTAAAATAGGGGTACTTTTCAAATAAATGAAAAAGAATGCATGACTAAATATGTGCCACTGCAATTTAAAGAGATAGCGATAGATTCCAATTATTATACCTGCACTCTTCCTCATTGCCTTATTTAATAAATAAATTTTGCCTTATTTTACAAACAATTTAAAGTTTTTTTCCTAGAAAATTGTCATTTTGTTGAAGGATATTAAATCTATAATAATAGATATATAATTAATCTTGAAACATAGGCATAACTCCCTTATGTTAGGAATTGGTGCAGAGCACTACATGTATCCAACAAAGTAACAAATAACAATACATACTTACATTATAATATTATAATGCTTCCATAATTATTTTTAGCTGTTAGGTATACATTTCAAAATAGTGGAAAGCGTGATCGCACGCTACAATGGCAATCATTGAATAGATATTTCAATAGATAATAATTAATTTAGTCACATGGAACTTGAAAGTGACAATAAAAGTACCACCTGCCTACTGTAAATATAAAACTACTAGATGATGCCCGCGACTTCGTTCGCGTGGAGTAGGTTTGCTGTGTTGGCGTTTGCTGGTGCACGTGTTGTGACTTTTTGGACTGTTTTTTTGTTAGAAGTGGCCGGTTTTTGTGTTCTGCTGGTGTTTATTGGTGGTGGAACTGACTGGGAAGCGCTCTAAAGGAGCGCGCGTGTATGTCGGCGGGCGCCGGCACAGACGAAGTCCATACTTATACATTATAGTTTTCCTAACTTGTAAATAACTACAAACTTGACATTGGCTAATCAGTGTAAAGCCAGATGAGAGAAAAAAAAATCCCGTGGGAACCTCCATTTTCTGGTATAAAAAGTAGCCTATGTGTTAATCCAGGGCATAACCTATCTCCATTCCAAATTTCAGCCAAATCCATCCAGGAGTTCTTGCGTGAAAGAGTAACAAACACACACACACACATACAAACTTTCGCCTTTATAATTAGTGTGATTATCTTTTTATTAATTACTAGATGATGTCCACGTGGATTCTAGATTTTGATAAATTTCAAGAGGATTCTTTGATTTTCCAGGACAAAAATTAGCTTATGTCAATCCTAGGTATGCGAGCTATCTCTCTACCAATTAATTTAGTTAAAATTGGTTAAATGGGTGGGCCGTTAAAAGATGACACAGAGATACTAATCTGATGCTTAGTAGATATGGATTTTCCATTTATTCATTATGGTTCTCTGTCAAAAATCCATCTATAATAATAATTATCAAAAATCAAATTTATACCTAGTTTTAATATATTCTCGATTTACTTAGTAAAATTTTGTGAAAAACTGAAACATTTTGTTTTATTCTAACAAAATGCTTCAATATAGCATGCAACTATTTTAATTAATATTATATTATAATGAAAGTGGTAGGTTGATTAAACTTATCAGTCATTAGTATGCATACGAGTTTGAATAATATGTTAAAATAATAATTAGTAGTTAAAAAGCATTTGACTGATATACAAAATCATTAAGTTTTATTGCTGCTTTACATTTTTTAATTACACCAACACATACTAAACTCTTTTAAAACTATGGAATAAAGTAAAACCAATAGGTATCTCGGGGTGGGGACGCCCCGCACACCCGCACATCCCCCTCCTTAATTTAGTGCGGGATAGCATGGGTGCAGGGCGTCTGCCCGCCTCACACTCCGATTGCCATGTCGACCTGTCACGAACTATACTTACACTTTCCATAGTTATTTTTGCTGAAAAGTTTTTAAGGTATTTGTACTCTAATTTCGTGATTTATTAAAACGATTGTAGTATTATTTATAATCTTTTTATAAACCACTACCCATATTATAAATGCGAAAGTGTGTTTGTTTCTTGGTTTGTCAGTCAGTCAATGGAGCAAAGGATTGATTTGATATTTTGGTAGAGAGTGACATATCACGACGATATGACGAGGTTACGGGCATCAGCTATTTTTTATGACGTAGAATAGGACTACACCTGTCCGTGGTCTTCGCACAATTCCTTTAGGGGAAACGAGGAAATCCGTTCAGGGCGGTTGGGCCCACTGCGGATAGATTTTACTACTATTTTTAGTCTTAACTCAGTTTGTTTCTTATACCAATCCAAACCGTTTGCCCCCAGGTGCACGTAATCTTCAGCTACAAGGGCAAGAACCACCTCATCAAGAAGGAGATCCGCTGTAAGGACGATGTATACACACATTTATACACCCTGGTGGTGAAGCCTGACAACAAGTATGAAGTGCTCATTGATAACGAGAAGGTTGAGGATGGAAACCTTGAAGATGACTGGGACTTCCTGCCACCCAAGAAGATCAAGGTTTGTATCACTATCATTGTCAACTGATAGATGTCCACTGCTGGACATAGGTCTCTTGTAGGGACTTCCACACGCCACGGTCTTGTGCCGCCTGGATCCAGCGGCTCCCTGCGACTCGTTTAATGTCGTAATTTTAAAGATAATAGAGACCGAAACCACCCCATCACGAGCGTAGCGAGCGCAAATTTTATGTCATTTTATGTGTCAGCGTCGTGAGTCTAAGTCATCAAAAGTAGTCACTGTATGGTATTTCTTACATTGTGGTACTGAGTGGACAATGTTTGTAAATCTTAACAATAATAAACAATTGATTTTGTACTTTCCAGGACCCAGAAGCCAAGAAGCCAGAGGACTGGGACGATCGCCCCACCATTCCCGACCCTGACGACACCAAACCCGAGGACTGGGACAAACCTGAACACATCCCCGACCCTGATGCTGCCAAACCTGAAGATTGGGATGATGAGATGGACGGCGAGTGGGAACCACCCATGATTGACAACCCTGAATTCAAGGGTGTCTGGCATCCTAAGCAGGTAATTTCCATTGAGGTTTTCTCCTTTCCAAAATAAAGGGCTGGATGATTGTTTTTTACTTTACTATCAATAGGTACCTACAGAAAAAACAATTATGTAAAAATAGTTCGTTAATTCCAACAACTCGGTCATGCGTAATGCCCAGAAACAGCAAATTATACATTTCCTTTGTATTTTTTCATGTGCAAGTAAATTATTAGCAATTTTCATATAATATTACAGAAACACTTTAAATTATTTCAATTTTATATGTCTAGAGCAAAACGCGTATCTAATGAATGTTAGTGTACCATAAGTCATTTTTGAATGACTCATTTAAGCATTTCCGAGTCATAGAAAGACGACAAAATACAGCTAATTTGAATGTATAGTTAGCAGTTAGCAGTTAACAGGGTCTTTTCACAATACATGCGGTGCGACGTCGCATCGGAAAAACGAAGTCGCATCCATAAAATTTCGTCGCATCCGACATCGTAGAACGAGTTTCCTAGTTAAGAGTAAAACCACACGATGCGTTAGCGGTGCGGCGCCTGAGCGGTGCCGCTGCGTCTTCCTACATAGAAATCGCTGTACCATGCCACACACCGTACGACGTCGTGCGGCGCCGTACCGCAAGCGTAACAGACTTGCAACCAGAGAGACGAAGCAGGGAGGGGTAGTGCGTTGTAATGTCTTTTTTTGCCGGAGCGGCAACGCAGTGCCTGTGTGACTTAAATCCGCAGCGGTTCGGTGCCTCAACGCACCGGAAACGCATCTTGTGGCCTGTCTAATCGCGCTGAAGATGTGGTGCGTTGCGACAGCGCATCGCGTTCCATGATGCATTGTCGTATAACTTTACGATGCGACATCGCACCGCATGTATTGTGCGACGTCCCTATAATGTTCGCGTCACTTGTGTAGTTCATTGCCCTATCTACCGTTACGTGGTGACTTTCATTGCCGGAGTACCAAACGAGTGTGCTAATGTGATGTGTCAATGGATACGGCCGATGCCATTCTAGTTACTTGCAGTGTCGAGGCACTGTCATTTTGTCATGATTTCAGGGTATTTTTGGGTAGCTTTTTAAACTTTAGCCAAAGTAATATCTGTGTAAATTCGTACCGATTTTATCGAATTCATACTAACTATTATTACTAATAATTAATTAAACAATACTATCATTTAACGTAACCTAATTACCTAGTTACAATAATTTACCTATTTAAATCATCATCCAATTTTTTTTTTTTCAGATCGACAACCCAGCATACAAAGGCGCGTGGGTCCACCCAGAAATTGACAACCCAGAATATACAGAGGACAAGAATCTCTACCTACGCAAGGAAATCTGCGCAGTCGGCCTTGATCTGTGGCAGGTCAAATCTGGAACCATCTTCGACAATTTCCTATTCACTGATGATTTAGAAGTGGCGAAAGCGCGCGGAGAAGAATTAAAGAAGACACTAGAAGGAGAGAAGAAGATGAAGGCGGAACAGGATGAGGCGGAGAGAGAAAAGGAGAAGGCGGAGAAACCGGAGGATGATGAAGATGATGAGGATCTGGATGATGAGGCGATTCCTGAGGGAGAGGCTGGCCCTGTGGTGAGTTGAAATTTTTACTTGACTATGGGATCCTTAAGATTTTAGTAATTTAATCATTAGCCATGCAGTGTGGTGCTAATTTTATGAGGAGACCCCGACTCAGTATTTGGCCATCATCGATGTGTTCAGATGATGATGATGATGATAATTACTAAGATAAAAAAAGATTTATTATGGTCCCATACCCGAAGGGTTCCAAACGGGACCTTGTTACTAAGCCTTCACAGTCCGTCCGTCTGTTTGCCTGTATATTTCTCAGCGGGCTTTATCTTGTGAACTGTAATAGATAGAGTTGAAATTTCCGCTGTAACAACAAATAAAGAAAAAAATTAAGTGGCCGCCATTAAAAATTAAAAAAAATTAAGCTTTATTACGATGGTACAGAACCCTTTGTGCTAGTCCGACTCGGACTTGACCGTTTTTATTATTTATTAATGTTATTTTTGATTGTCCACAGGAGGAGCACGACGAGCTGTAAAGTGTGAAGTGTGTGCAATAACAGACAATATAAAGTACTATACGGGTACTCACGCGCGATCCGGCGGGGCGATGCGCTGCCTCAGTGATCAACACGGTCCACGACAGTTGGGAACTTTTAACAAAAACGTTGACGCTTCGACGTCACTGGCAGGCGTCAAATGTTAGTACGGTCGGCCTCAGAATTCGAGTAGCAATACCGCGAAATTATTGCATCAAAAACCCTTTTCTATAAATACGCCACAAACACAATGTGTTAACCTTAGTGGTTTTTCGCTGTATCAAAAGCAGACTTCTGAACATTCCCTATTTTGGTACTTAATTAAAAAAAACTGCCACGGGAATAATATGATCAAAGGTGCTAAACGACTTAAGGCCTTTGACTGTACATTTGACGTAGGTAGCCCTATATTTTTCTATGATTTTACGTCACTATACCCAATATTTGACATATCGTCGATTCAGGATCAAACCGAGAGTTCCCTCACTGCAGTTCACTCTGCCAACTCTAAAACGATAGCCATCAAACTCATTTGATATTAGTTGGTTCTATACTGCTTCACTGAGTGATAGTAAAGTATTTTTTTCGTACAAAACCTTCAATGGATTGGAAAATAAATGTCGAATGAGCTTCGGTGGTTATTACTCAGTGACTATCGCCAACCATTCTCGTGGCTTTTCAATTCAATAAAATAAAATTGAATTTAATGATCACTGAGCAAGCGAATCACCCGCTGGGCCCTGATTCTGTATTTTTGACATTAAGCAACTATCGCAATCTGTCAACTCCATTGATAATTTGACAGGTGACGATTGTTGGTCGTCGCTGTCAAATCACACGATTTGACGACCAATTAATAAGAAAAATTTCAGAATCAGGGGACAGGGTCTAGCACGGAAGTTATGATTGTTACAACGTGACAATCGTTATTGTAATAACTAATCCAATAGCAGAGAGTGTCGACCACAAACGATTGTGATTGTCTCATTGTAACTATCAACCTTCAGTGCTAGTCTAGCAGGTTAGCGCTCAATCGATCTGATACGGCATGTTTAGTTCTCTAGTGTGTCGTTACAGGTCTTAGCACGTGTGATTCGAAATATTCCACTCTCCCCATATATACATGGTACTGTGCTACGATCAATGATTTGAATAATTTATGTTATGGTTACTGGCCGTTCTCAGTTAAAACTTATTTTAACTAGTTCTTACTTGCTGGAGGCTTTTGTTACTTATTAGTTATTAGTTTCGACCATGATAGGCATTGTGTAAAATAAATGTTTTACACTAGTTTTAAGCATTATTTAAAACATGTTTTTGATTTTGTTTTAAACGGTGTTTTGTTTTTAAAACATGTTTCTGATTTTGTTTTAAACAGGGTGTTTTGTTCTTCAATAAAATCATTTGTTTCCAACAAGCTAAAATTCTTTTTGCCGGCCCTAATTTTACATATTTTATCATGAAAACTGGCTGGCTGAATTTTTTTTATAGGCTGCGCCAGTCCATCGAAAAATTTCTTTTTTACAGGCACTGTACTATTTATATAGGGGGATTCTTATACAATCCGGGCGCGTTTTGCCGTGCGTCTACGGTGTACTGATTTTGTATATAAATAAGGATGCGATCAGTTTATTTGTTATTTATATTATATGCGGCACTGTGTGTCGATGAATGGTGTGTTTGCCTCACAATATTGGCCAATTTGGTCTTATTCAGCCAATAAACTTGCAATAAAAAATTGACTTATTTTAACCTGCAACATTAGCCAATTTTTGGTTAATTTGGCGTTTCTTTTGCCTGATTTGGCTGTTGGTTTAAATATTGGCCGTGTTGTGAGGTAAATAGTGTGTTATCAGTTTACATTGTGAAATGAGTCTGATTAAATTAATATAAATTGAAATTATGGTTTTTATTTCCATACCTAACTACTGCATATCCACTGGAATTTAGTTTATTTTTCATCTACTCTGAATAAATTTTGAATGAAAGAACTGAAAAGGGTGGGTTAGGTAACGTAAATAACATATTGAAAAAAAATCGATGAAACTAATTGTACATACATTTTCTTTTGTATGATGAGTTGCAAAGAGAAAAATATAGTCGCTAATTAGTAGGCAGGGTTAAAGTAAAGATAAACGTATTTGTTTTATTCTGAATTAGTATTAATATAGTGAAATAGTTAGTTACAAATGATTACACTCGGTAACTTATAGAAATCAATAAATTATATATTCCATAAATTGGTTATAAAGTTAATATAGTTGGTCAAAAGATCTTCCATTGCTGCTCCTCTGGGCTTCTGGGTTGTTTCTTCGTCTTCCAAACGCAGCGCTCGATGTACTGGTTAGAAATAGGCATAATTTATGTAATTGCATTCAGAGTTTTATTAATTTTTCTGTTTATATTAAAGTAGCAAAATATATTAGCAAAAATGCTTCTTTTACGAAAAAAATACGTTATTTTAGTATCTACTAACGCCATCTAGCGGGCAATAGCATTATTGCCGCTATACTAAGCTATGCCAACAAAATATTGGTTTAATTGTCTTTACAGTTAAAATAAATGCTGATATTATATAAAACTTCATTCTTCAGTCATTTCTTATTATTTCTTTCCCACTGAAAATAATTATAAACATTTTATTTCTATACAGGTTTTTGCATCTAGCACAAATAAAAATATTAGGTTAGTAATATGTTATATGGATACTATTGCAGATACTTACACATTTTTTCAAAGACTGAAACAAAAAATAAATAAAAAGTTAATGTTTGGTAGATACTTTTGCTTATTTAATAATTAGATCATAGTAAACCAATTAATGTTAAAAACCAGATTCTTCTTACTTCTTTCCAATTTCTTCATCAAATCTTTCTTTTTGTCTTTTTCCATCTTCTCTTTGTCTTCTTTAGCTTTATTTAATTTTTCAGGTTTCTTAAACATGTACATCATATCCTTGCAAGGCTCTGGAGCTGCATTTACTGGAAATTTAAAAATGCTTAAGACTATCAAATAACTAACGGCCAATATTAATTAAATCTATTATTATTATTAATTTGTTCTATGTATAAAACTTTAATAGCGCCATCTAGCGGAGAGTAGAAAACCTACCTTCTTTTTCAGCCGTGATTAATAAAATCTGAAAATGAATAAATAATATTAGTTATAATTTACATTAGAATCAAAAGTGGATTTGGACCTAGTTTATTCAATGCAGCTGATATTTTAGCTTCATGGCAACAAAATATCGAGATTCAAAAGAAATAAGAGAAAAAATAAAAATTAATATATTTTTAATTGAGTGGTAGGTTTTGATATACAAAAGAAACCTTTACCTAATCTAGTGTCAGTTGGTGCTGTAATAGGTTAGTATTTAAAGTTCAAAGTTCAAACTCACCAAAATGGTTACAGCAATAGTAAAAGTTAACTTTGTCCCTAACATTTTGGCACTAGCACAAAGAGATACTAAGAAAATGCTAGAAAAAATTGTTCTTATATAGGTACCAGGACATCGTTATGGTACATTTCACGGTAAGCTCTTACAATTGAATATTTTTGTATGTGCTTTACATTGACGCAACTGTTATGGAAATAGCCACAGAGAATTGTTTTGATATATTTAAAATTCCTATTATTTTCCTACTTGCCTACTAAGTGTACTAACTACCTATTAGGCATAACATCTACCGTTTGTTTATTATATTGTTAATAGATAAACATACTAATAACTCAGAATACATACTTATAAGTTAATTATACCAATAATTATGTCCATATGTCCCTTCCCTAACTACACGTAGACTACAACTTCATGGTTTTACAAGTTTGGAAACTCCAATGGCATAGGACTCCAATCCAAAGGTTTAGCATTTGGTATGAAGGCGGATTGAAAACCGAATAGTCGTAGCCCGTAGGTTCTCAGCAATTTCGGGGTTTCCTGGATGACAAAATACAGACAGACTAGAGAAAAAAGAAACAAAGGATTTAAAAAAAATAAGCTGTTAGGAGGCGATGCAACGATTTTTACATAAGTAACTACTTAGTATTATATTATATAGGTAACTTTATCATTTTGTACATATTTTGTACTGCTTATAACGTATCTTAAAAGGTACATACGTGACAGTGGCAGGAAGCTGTTAGATGAAGAAGGCGGAGGACCGTGTTTGGTCCTCCGTGGCGCGCTCTAGCAAAAGTCTTCGCGTACCTAAGTCCAGCCGTGAACGCATGCAGATCAGCCTGAATCCATCATGATTGGATTCAAAACTCGAAGGGTACCAAGTACCAACGGGATCGTATTACTAAGGCTCCGCTGTCCGTCCGTCCGGCTACCTGTCTGTCTGTCTGTCAGCGGACTGTATCTCGTGAACCGTAACAGGTGGAATGTTGAAATTATCACACAATGTGTATTTCTATTGACGCTATAATAACAAATAATAAAAATTTCAAAAAGCCGCCATGAAATTAAAAAAAAGTGTTTTTGTACGATGGTACGGAACACTTCGTGTGCGAGTGCGACTCGCACTTGGCCGATTTTTCAAGTTGTCAAGTGGTTTTAAGGTGTCTGTTCTAGATATATGAAGATAAGAAACTCGATGATGTCTTTTGTTAAATAGGTACTAGGTAAGTATTCTTAGTAGCGCTGTTATAATTTTTTTTTGTAGTGAGTCCTTGGTTATCTTTGGAACCATCGAGTAGCTTGTCCATCACTACCTACTTAATTTTCCAAAAATACACTGATAATATTATTATCAGTAAGGAATTTTTCACATTTATTTTTGGTCGACCACATAAAAGGGGCTTTGTATGAAAGTGAAATTGGTCTTTGCCACCCTTATAGTACAACAAAAGAAGGCATATTTTATGTGCACCCCTAAAACAAATACACAGATCGTATTTTGTGTAAAATATGGTTCAAAAGAGCATGATTTTTCGTTATTTGGCGGTAAAATGAAATGGTTTTTCTAATGTGGGGTGATAAGGAGGTAGGTACATATGTCAACAATGCTTGCACCCCACTTACCCCTGAATATCCGGTGTCGAAAGATATCACCGGTGTTTAGATAGAGGTATCTGACTAAATATAAGTAGGTACAGGTTCCCTCCTTAGTATTTCCCTACTTCCCTCTGGCCGTACCAGAAACGCTCCACACAAGCTCCACATATAGTTCACACACGCGTAACACCCGCGCTATACTCGCTCAACACACGCACCACACAATATAGTCCACACCAGCTCCATACACGGTCCACACACGCGCCACACACGCTCCACACGCACTGCACAATGCGTGCATGATGCGTCTAGAACGTAAATAATACGTTCAATAAAAACAATAACGAATATTCAAGTGTTTTTCGTTCATATACACCTTGTTGGCCCAGGGCGCCAAATCGTACATACACACAAATACACCCCTGATAGTGCCTATACCTACCTATAAGCATAACAAAAGTATATAACAGGTTAGTGCATAGAGGCAGAATAGTACCTATGTAGTTATTAGATATATGTTGTCTCTATGGGTTGGTGTTAATCAATATCTGCAGCTTATTCTATCATTTTTACCCATAAACCAGTATAGGTATAAGGAACAGTGGAACTAAAGTTCCTCGCAGTTTAACTATAGCGAACTATTTAGTTTACAACGGAGCGTAAAACTGAAATTTATTAACCTTAAGCCTTGGTCAAATACGACGCGGGACGGAAGCGAGACTTAATAACGTCGTTTCCAAAGCGCCTCCTAGAGATCTTAATTCCTAACAATTGTCATGTCAAAAGTACGGTTCATCTGTAAAATAAGGACTAAAATCGTGCTTTTGATATGATATTTGACACATAAAGTTAAAATGGTGCGTGAGAAGTCATTTTTTTACGCATTATGTATGTAGTTATGCACCATTTATACACACACTATACATTACACACGTTCACTCGTTCAGTGTGACTTGCCTCAGCCTGCTTCTGCTGGCTGTCGCGTCTCGGTCGCGGCTTGTCTGTCCGGGGTTTAGTGCGATCGTAAAGCGCACCCGATTTATGAAATGTTTCCGGACGAGACGAAAGAATTAAGAGGTTTCTGCTTCCCCGAGGGAATAAAAGGAGGAATCTACACTAGTACCTACTTTCATGTGGGTTAGTTTATAACATATTTTAGAGGAAAGTTCCATAGGACAAATGCGAGTTTTGGAAGCTTATACTTATCTTTCTCGGTACGTTCCTTCTAGTAAAACATTAGGTACCTACCTAATGACAAAAAAAACTTGGATTTGACTCGCTCCAGCAATACACGGGGCTGCAATTGCTTGTATAGTACAGTATAGCATATTATTGTAAATTGAATACATACTTGAAAAGAGCAACCGCCGAGTTTCTTGCTGGTTCTTCTCGGTAGGAACGGCATTCCGAACCAGTGGTAGATTATTTTGACAATTGAAAAGCACTTGTAAAAGTTTAATTAAGTAAATAAAAATATTTTGAATTTGAATGAAATAAATAGATGAAAAAATTCCGTGTGAACTGGGAACTCTTCGATTTTTCTGGATAAAGCTTGCATCTCAGAGAACCAAGCTGTCTCCGTACCAAAGAAAAGCTAGCAGACAGACAGAAACACTTTCAAATTTATAATATTTGTATGGACGAATATTTTTTAGATTTTTTTGTCAACCTCACTGGCACAGTGGTCAGCGCTGTGGTCTTATTAGTGAGAGGTCCCATCTGGGGCCATTTGGAATTTTATAATTTCTAATTTTTCTCTGGTCTGGGTCCGGTGGGAGGCTTCAACCGTGGCTAGTTACTACCCTACCGGTAAAGCCGTGCCACCAAGCGATTTAGCGTTCCAGTACGATGCCATGTAGAAACCAAAGGGATATGGAAACCAATGGGATAACAAAAATGAATAAATTAACTAAGCACAAGATGAATAAATTAATTTTCTTTCTTTCTTTCTTCAAAAACTGGTATACCCCATCCAGGTTAACCCGCTTCCATCTTAGACTCCTAAGAAATAGAATAATATGGATAAAGCTATCTTTTTCAAATTTTCCAGAAGGCATTAACTGTTATGGTCACAGTTACCCTCCATCTTTCTTAGCAATTGATTGATCACATCAAATAATTTCATATCCCCAAGTAGCTGCAATTCCTAATCGATAGCGATTCGATTCGATTGGATAGGGGCATTCGCATTGGCGGCAAATCTTCCCCTTAACTTAAGACGAGGGGAAAACTTTTATACCATTTCCCGATATTACTGACTGTCAATTACTTTATTTATGGCTTCTTATGTCGATAACGATTCAAGATAAAAATGGAGGGGATAAATAGAAGTAGTATCTATCTATTATTTATTTATTACGTAGTACTTTTAAAAGAAATTGTGCAAGATTTTCTTTCTTTTCTTCCCCTAGTGCAAATTTTCATATCGTGAAAACTTTTCGTGAGTTTAATAATAATCAGTTTGTGCAATCTATTTATGTATTTTATAAAGTTTATGCCTGTATTTTAACCGTTTTATATCACCATAACACAGTACTTGCTACTTTACCAGAGTTACCATCTACATAATAATATGTATGTACGCATAGATATTAGATGTCTATCAAGGTTTCCAAACAAGTGTTCATGGGTTTGATTTTCTGAAATTTCATAAAACTGAGAGACCCGTGTCACCGTGGTTCTTATTGTAGCAAGATTACCTACCCTTCTATTTTTGTATAGCCTGCCAATAGAAGGACTCGTAGATATGATATTTAGAAGAATCGATCAAAAATGTGTTGAACCTGAAAAAGTACGACCAGATCATAAAAATTTACTCCTTCATCCCTGAAAAAGTTACTGAAATTCACTGCGCACTGTGAAGAGTTTTAGCATGAAATACGTAGATGTTAGAGCAGCAATGCATGCGGAAACTAAGTAAAGTACAATAGAGTTCATTATAGTAACATAATACGGAGGTTTAGCCCCTCTTTCCTCTCTGAGAGGGCCAGCCTCAGTCCTCTACAGACTTATGTAGTGAACGAACGCTCGCTCGCGAATAAATCAGTGACGATATTAAAAAGTTGACTTTTTTGTATGAAAATCGTGTTGTGTCTTATTCATTTTTACAAGTGTGGACTTTGGATTATTATTTCTGTAAGTATCTATCGTGTATTGACGTCATTATAAAAGGTCAAAGCTCCCGAAAGTGTAGAGTGCGATAGGTTAGAAACCAGAAGTCTTAATGTTTTGTTTTACTCTTTAGCTTTGGAGATAAGTCAACAGATTTATCTTACTTACCGCACCTACTTACCTTTTTATAAGGGTTCTTTGTTTATAATCGAACCCTTAAAAAGAGGATTTTTCATTTCAAACTACCTAGATCTGCGACTTTGCCCGGGTGGATTTAGGGTTTTGAAACTCTTTAATTTTCCAGGATTAAAAGTAGCCTAAAGACCTTGCTGTCTCCAGGATGTAAGCTACCTAAGTATTTCTCTACAAAGTTTTGTCAAAATTGGTTAAGCGTATGGGCCATGAAAAGGTAGCAGACAGACAGACACGTCTTGTATACCTAAAAAAAATTAACAAATAGCCTAAGCTATATACCAACAAACTTATTATCTACTTTAAGTTACAGTACTGTAGACTTTAATAAATAAGTGTTACCTACCTATCTACCATGATATGAGTGAACTTGATTTATCTAAGCTAGATCCGGGAGGCCTAGTGGCTAGAATGCGTGGAACTTGGTAAGTAAGGGATCGTGGATTTGATTCCGGGCTCGGACTTTTAGATACAGACAAGTATCTAGGTATAGTTCGCGACAGTACGACATGGCAATCGGGGTGGGGACGCCCCGCACACCCGCACAGCCCACACGCGTGTGCACGCGGTGCGGGATAACGCGGGTGACGTGCGGGTGTGTGGGGCGTCCCCCGCCTCATATTCCGATTGCCATGTCGACCTGTCGCGAACTATACCTAGATACTTGTCTTTATCTAAAAGTCCGAGCCCGGAATCGAATCCACGATCCCTTACTTACCAAGTTTCACGCATTCTAGCCACTAGGCATCTCGGATCTAGCTTAGATAAATCAAGTTCACTCCTATCATAGTAGAAAGGTAACATTTATTTATTACAGTCTATAGTAGTGTAATTCAAAGTAGATAATAAGTTTGTTGGTTATTTTTTTTTTACTATAGGTACAAGACGTGTCTGTCTGTCTGCTACCTTTTCATGGCCCATACGCTTAACCAATTTTGACAAAACTTTGTAGAGAAATACTTACTTTGGAACTCCCTTGAAAAATCTCGGACTTTTTGATGGAGACAAGCAAAAAGTACCTAGTTATTCTTACGAGTCCGTGGCTCTACTCCATATCAACATTTTCTTTAAATAAACTATTGCTGCTGTTCCTTGCACTTTTATCCCGGAAAATCAAAGAGTTCACACGGGATTTTTTAAAAATCTGCATCCTCGCGAACGAAGTCGCGGGAATCAGCTAGTAAAAAATATTTCCGCAATTAAAACAGTCCAAAAATCATTTCACGGTTCAAATTTATAATTTTCAAGCTCACTTATAGTAATAAAAATGGGTTGAGAACAAAGACTCCTGATTTAGTAGTTAACAGTTAACACATTACTTAAACTATTGAAAAAAAAAACGTAGAAAAACGTGAGCTTTAAAACTTTGTTTTTTTATATCCTCTGTGTACCCGTTTAATTGGATTTTATTTACATTTACTGCATTGGTTTATTGTGTGGCCAAGGTTGAACGATAAATACGACTTCATAATCCATAAGAAAAAAATACCTGTAACTATATACGCTTTGAACTTTTTGTTTAATTTAAACACAAAGATTGTAAAAAATCCTGATCTCGCGATTCTTGTTGTGATTTTTCCTAGGATGCGTTACGCTGTTGTAATTAATGTTTAATTTATTACATTAATTATACAGTACTTTGCTGTAATTGTATAAAAAAGCTCTACAAGTCTTATTTCCTCGAGTGTGATGCCTAGTTACGTAAAAGCTTGGAAACTTATCACTAAAATAACTAAAGAAATGCCAAAAAGTATTCACCATCACCATCTCAATCCAACCTGCTTTAACGGTGAAGGAAAACATCGTGAGGAAACCTGCATGCCTTCTAGAGTTCTGCATAATGTTCGTAAAGCTGTGTGAAGACTGTCAACTCGCACTTGGCCAGTGTGGTAGACTACATATCTATGGGTAGACTGTGGCCAACAAACCCTTCTCATTCCAAGAAGAGACCCGTTCTCAGTAGTGAGCCGGGCGATGGGTTGATTGTGATCATGTTTTTTTTTTTTTTTAATTGTATAGACTAGCGCTTGGCTGCAATCAGACCTGCTAGCAAGTGATGATGCAGCCTAAGATGGAGCGCGCTTGCCTAGAAGTTGCCTATTGACTCTTGACTTGAAGGTACCCATATTATAGGTGGAAGGGAAAACTGACGCCGGAAGGGCGTTTTAACATGACTTCACTTTTTTTCATTATGGGCAAGCGCTTGACCACAATCACACTATGGAAAGTGATGATGTTGCCTGATGGGACGCGTTTACCTAGAAGATGCCTATTCACTCTTGTTTTGCAGTTACCCGGGTTGTACTTAATTGGTAGGAAACACAGGTCACTTTGACTTTTAATGAGACGGTAATGTCAAACTAATTAATTTTTGTGCGTAATTCTGTGTAATAAATTCCAGCTTGTGGTTTGAGATTCTCATTACAGATGTGATTTTTTTCTAGGAAGCGTTACGCTGGCATGATTCATGTATTATTATAGACTTTGACTCTATTAGACACAGACCTTAAACTCATTAATATAATTGCTATTATTCATCTGTGGTTATAATTACATGTGTATATCTTAATTAAGGAAACTGCTGAAAATTAATTCATTAAGAAGTGAATAATTAATAGGTAATACCTAATTAAATGACTCCTTATTGGTCCATCATAGGGCTAATTACATCGGCTCAAAAGTAATAAAGTTTTGGGTTCAATTATGGCAGGATTAGTACCTACCTACACATTCAGTGTTAAGTTACTTAATAACACTATGATGGATAAGTTTATTAGCTTTACCTACAAATATTACAAATGCTTAAATGTGTTTGTTTGTTACCTGAAAAGGACAGACAGACACCTTTTTGTGAAAAGCTATAGCAGACAGACAAACAGTTTCGCATTTATAATATTCATTCAGAAATTCATTGTAGCATGGGCAGAAATTCTAAATTCACTCGCAGCTTGGTTATCTTCAGTAATATAGTAATAGTGGTAATACTTAAATGAGTAATATAAGTTGTTCCCATAGAAGCGTTCCCGTGACGAAAATGCACGTAGGCGTCGTATAGGAACGTCTATTGTTACCACATACCTAACTAATTAAAACAAATATATAAATCTAAATTCGCTTAGATTTATTTTGTTCTGAAGTCTAAAACCTTTGTGCTTTAAATTTAAATATCACTACCTATATTATAAATTTGAAGGTATATATTTTGTTTGTTAATTTGTCCTTCAATCACGAGCAACGGATCGACGTGAGTTTTTGCATTATAAGTTTTTGTATATTATTTTTTTTAAGTATAAAAAAGAATATTAGCCATTTTAACCATGACTAACATTCCCCTTTCCCCTCCAACTAAGCGTAAAGCTTGTGCTAGGAGTGGGCACGACAATTATAGTGCAACGGGTGGGGTTTGAACCGCCGACCTTTCGGATTTCAGTCCACTCCTGTACCGTTGAGCTATTGTGGCTTCAACATCCATGGGGTAGGTATAGCTGTTAAAGAGTGGAGAGGGACATAGGCTACTTTTTATCTCGGAACATCAAAATAATGATGAAGGCGTGAGGAGGACGTTGAAATGGTATCATTTTACTTTGTGTTCATGCGTAGGTAGGTACCTTACCTAAGTACTTTATTTAAAAATTCAATACAATATTTAGAGTGACAAAAATATTATAATGAAAGCTTTTCAATTAGTTGTAGGCACCTTTAATAAATTCAAACAGATGCCCTTTCGATTAAATTGAAAGTCAAATATAATTTGCTTCATAAAAGTTCATTATACTACCCTATATTAATTAAATTAATTCCATTTACCCCCACACAATAACGTAGATCAACCCTCGAAGGGGAGAAGGTATACCCACATACATACCTAAGAAATGTTACTGTTTGAAAAAGTAGCTGACCACTTGGTCATAAAATATGAATGTCATCGATGTGTGAGTGAATTTTTCTTTTTTAGTGCATCTGTCTGTTTGTTGCCTTTTCACAACTAAATGAACTGCTGAATCGATACTAGATTTCTAACAGAGATAGTTTGTATTGTTGGATATGGTTTACCTACTTACTTTGCAATAAAATATGTATTTTGATTGTGTATGACCGAAACTCAGTAGAACAGCTAGTGGTGCATACATTATTTTATTATTATTAGGTTATTAGGTACCTAAGCGTGTTTCTTGATGAGCCCCGTGACCTTTTGACCTTCAAATACGTCCATATTAATCTATACGCCCTTTTAAATTGTGACAGTTAATTATTAAAATGTATAACAGTTGTTAGCCCTCAAAGGATGGTCGCCCCACCGTGTTTTATGGTATCGATTCTTGAAATTGCTAATTGTTTGTTTAGGACCATATGTTTTGGAAGTGGGTAGAGCACGTGGGGTCGAAGGATTGAATGCAACCTAGTTTAATCTTGTAACTTAGCGTTCCTTCGAAAAAAAAACAAATATTCTTTATTCTTTATTTATTTGCATTCATGTCTTACATCATAAAAAAAAATTATAATATTACAAAATGAAGCCCAAAGCAATAAAATTATATTTACAAAGCTTAGTAAGCTGCATTTGATATAAAAGTTTACACCACTCAAACCCATCGCCTAGCCTACTGAGGTCAGGTCTCCTCTCAGAATAAGAAGAGTTTAGAGTTTTGGGTAGGTAGGTTTCTTTAAGGTGTTTTTTCCTAATATTTAATTGCTTAAGCCCTTTCAAAGCTTGCCTTATCTAATTACTGTACAAACCGAGTGGAATGGTCCCAAGGATACTGACTGATTTTCCGGCTGGACAGCCGGGGTGGTCCTTTGCGCAAAATATGAGCCAGCCTTTTGTCATCATATATATGATATTTGAACCTAGTCTACATTTAAATCTTGTACGTACATACGATTCCTTTAAGAAATTATATTTATATTTCAATTAGATACCTACGTCGTACGTCTACTTTGATTTGAAAATTAATGGAAATACATATAACTTGCGAGGAAGACTTATTCAAACAACATTGCGGTTAGCGGTAAACGTTTGAACCTTTCCCTAGAGCCGCCCGGGGAAGTAGGTCAGCTGTCCCGGCCGCGATCTGTCTCCCGGGGTTAACATAGCTTAAATAAGCTCATTTGTTTGGAGCTCACTCACTGTTGTCACGAAATAAACGAACTAATCTCTATTATTTAGAGAGTTTGTTTGTACTTACATGCAAAAACTTTTATACTTTACAAGGAACCAAAAGCTTAATCACACTAATATTATAAAAGCGAAAGTTTGTGTGTATGTGTGTGTGTGTATAAGTTTGTTACTTCTTCACGCAAAAACTACTTGACGGATTTGGCTGAAATTTGGAATGGAGATAGATAATATCCTGGATTAGCACATAGGCTACTTTTTATCCCGGAAAATCAAAGAGTTCCCACGGGACTTTGAAAAACCTAAATCCACGCGGGCGAAGTCGCGGGCATCGGCTAGTTTAATATAATCCGCCAAACCTAAGAAATCTGTATGGTGCAACATGCAGCATGCCACATGCACCGCCCGCCCTCCCTCTGATAAACATGCAGGAAAAGCAAGCCACCAAGCAAGCCATACGCACCACCACCACGCAGCACCACACAAATCCCAAAACCACTCGACGCACGCTTGCGACAAAACTTTGCAAGGCATTGTAAGGTCTATATCTGAGGATGCTCCGGTGTCGGGGCGAAATGTGCGTCGAGTGGTTTTGGGATTTGTGTGGTGGTGCGTATGGCTTGCTTGGTGGCTGGCTTTTCCTGCATGTTTATCGGTGGGAGGGCGGGTGGTGCATGTCGCATGCTGCATGTTGCACCATACAGATTTTTTGGTTTTGCGGATTATATAGCAAATTAAGCTTTTGGTTCCTTGTATATCATGGACTTCCGCAAAATAACGCCTGCTTCTTACTACATTTTATACTTTAGTTTTCCTTAGTTGATTTCAAAAATAAACAAAGTTCTGAAACCTTCTCGGAGAAACACGTAAGCGTTTACCTAGCCGCTGGGCTTTACACTTTTTGGAGTTGGTTTTTCACTCGTATCTTGATTTCATTGTCAGTTCGTGGTAACAAGGTCGTATCGGCCACGTATAGTTAGTGTCTCTCAATTCAATATTCTTTATTGCGAATTTGTCTATTATAAGGTTCTGCCAAATTCTACCTTTGTAATATACAATAACACAGTCGTGAATACTTCTGTCATTAAAATAATATCATTATAATATTTAACATATATATTTTATTTGGGAAGGGATAATTCTTACGAAGAATTTACGAGTAGGTATATCTCGTGATCAGTTAGGTATATAGTCACTGATAGGGTATAACTTTTTTCTTATAATAATAATCATTAATTTTGTCATATAGGAAGGAATCTCATTCCCAATCTCTTGCTCATTTCATCAGTTATGGGAAATAGATTATACCTATAGACAGAAGAGAAGAGATTTCTTCTGCTATGACAATTTAATAATATAGAAAATGTGATAATTCAGTTAAGCATCACTGAAGCGCTTCATGTTTTTGTCATCCAATTAATTTGTTGACACGCAATACCGTCGGAGGAATATCGCTTAATTCACAAATTAATGGGGAGCTGAGCGCGCAATGGATTGTGTTTTAATTAAAATTTGGCTTTGAATTTTACTTTTAATATTTATTATTATTGTGGTAATAACAATTTTACAATGAGGCTGATGCCTATGTCAAAAATTATTTCTTAGTAAGTAGTAATTATAAGTAGGTATCTAAGTTCTTCCAAAATTAGTAAAATCCACATTCAGTTTTAGTTTTAAGTTTACTAATCATTTTTAACCCCCGACCCAAAAAGAGGGGTGTTATAAGTTTGACGTGTGTATCTGTGTATCTGTCTGTGGCATCGTAACTCCTAAACTAATTAACCGAATTTAATTTAGTTTTTCTTTGTTTGAAAGGTGCTTTGATCGAGAGTGTTCTTAGCTATAATCGAAGAAAATCGGTTCAGCCGTTTGAACGCTATCAGCTTTTTTCTAGTTTTCTTATAGAGGTTTTTGTGTCGGGGGTTTTTTAAATTTTGAGTTATAAATTATCGATTTAACTAAAAAGTAGGCACCTACGTCAAATGTTATGACGTCACATCTGTGAATTTCGTACAAGTTATGAGATATTTTTATATCAAAAAGCAACAGGATTTTTTCGGGATATAGGATAAAATATTTCTTTAATCCTGTAAGTTTGAAAAGATGCTTAGGTATATAATAAACGTATTTTTTTATCGTTATAGAAGATTCCTAGATTCAAAGAAATAATTTCATTGATTCCCACATTAATAATATAACTACCATACCATAAGAGTGTTACAGTCCAGATAAGGTCTCCTAAGTGAAGCCAAGATGAATCAGCTGTATAGTTCTTAACAAAACAAAAAAGTCGTATAGCTATGACGTCCATATCCAGAGATATCAATTATAATCTTTGCCTTATTCGCAACATATCCTTGTAGAGCTTGCAGCGATTAACGCATGTCATCCAATTAATCCGATGATACACAATTAATGCAATCATTCTAATCGGTCGCAAGGGAATGTTAACACCTCATAAATTGTAGCACTACAAAACCTATAGGTAACCTAACTTCCCGTAAAACCCGTCGATCTAGAATCATGAAAGGCAGGTAGCAATGTCTTATTTGATATCCTTTTGACGTGACAACGTCTTATAATTCGATAGAGCCGGCTGCACGCACGAAAAAACATGACTCATGCGGCGTTACCTCACTCTGAGGCGTTCCATGTAAGGCTTGAAGTGCAAGCGTGAGCGCGGAACGAGCGACAAAGAAGCACAATCGGCCTTTGTTGTCACGTTCAACTATCGTCAGTAAACCGACTTTACAGACAACCAACTTTTTTATTTATTCACTATAGGTAGGTAAGCGCTTGACCACTATCACACCTGATGGAAAGTGATGATGTGGTCTAAGATGGGACGCGTTTACCTAGAAGGTGCCTATTCACTCTTGTTTTAAAGATACCCGGATTGTAATTGGTAGGAAACACAGATCGCGGAAGAGTATTCCAAACCTTAGCCATGCGTATGAGGATTCCCTATGGAAAAAGATAGTATTACATTTTAGACCTGTCAATTTAGTTTAGAGATTGTGTACAACAGAATTAGCTACAATGCTTGCTTTACCCACTTTGTATAAAATTTTACAATTAGTTGAAGTTCGCTATCCATGTTTTGAGCTGGCCAATCTTTATTGTTCACCAATGTACCTATATTTTAAGGACATAGATATGTTCTTCTATCTCATTCTGTGTAGATGGTAGAGCCTGTGGGTAGAGCCCTCATGGCTTTCATCAACACAACAAGTGTAAATTAAAAATTTATAACACCCCGACAAGTGAAGGTTACAGTGACTAGAAAAGAGCTGATAACTTTCAAACGGCTGAACCGATTTTCTTGTATTAAAACACAGAACACTCTCGATCAAGCCACCTTTCAAACAAAAAAAAACTAAATTAAAATCGGTTCATTAGTTTAGGAGCTACGATGCCACAGACAGATACACAGATACACACGTCAAACTTATAACACCCCTCTTTTTGGGTCGGGGGTTAAAAACAAATGGACGTGGGAAAATTGCGTGCGTTCATCGGGTAACACAATAAAATACAATGTATGTACAATTAATTAACATTCCCCGAATGACACTGTATTGCGACACTATCATATCGACGCTCTAATTGGATGACACAAAAACCGGCGAAGTGCGAGCCGGACTCGCAAACGAAGGGCTCCGTACCATCGTATAAGATTCTTTGTGGGAACCACAAATTCACGGTTTTAGGATTTTTTCCTTTACTTGTGCAATAAGATCTACCTACCTGCCAAATTTCATGATTCTAGGTCAACGGGAAGCACCCTATAGGTTTCTTGACAGACACGACAGACGGATTGATAGACAGACAGACGCGGACAGACAGGCAACAAGCTGGTTCCATTTTTGAGGTACTGAATCCTAAAAATTAAGTTTCTTGAATATAAAGCCTACATGCTTGGTAAATAGGCAGTAAAAACGAAATAGTTTTCACATTTGAATGTTAAACTGAACCGTGTATGGGCTGTAGAGTGGTTATCGCTCGCCAAGTTCGCTGTGGAGGGCTTTACACTGTTAATGAGGCGGATTATCCACTCCGCCATATACCATACCTACTCATACGTAGCCTGTAAGCTTAGTACGAGTTTCCGATGTTTTACCTAGCAATATTAATACTCGAGAGGTTGTACATCCTGTTTAAAATATATTATTATAAGGAAATTCAGGTACATTTTGCTGTAATGTTTTTTGACTCTCGAAATCTACCAACGTTGTCGAAATCTCTCATTCGCACACCAGCCCACACAAGTTGCTGTTCGCAAACTTACCGGTTCCAACTGACTGGGCTCTGTTCTATCCGGAAAATATACCATACTAGCTGATGCCCGCGACTTCGTCCGCGTGAATTTACGTTTTTCAAAATCCCGCGGGAACTCTTTGATTGATTTTCCGGGACAAAAAGTAGCCTATGTGTTAATCCAGGGTATAATCTATCTCCATTCCAAACAGCCTAATCCGCCCAATAGTTTTTGCGTGATTGAGTAACAAACATCCAAATACCCAAACATCCTCACTTTCACATTTATAATATTATATTAGGATTGGGATTATATTCTATACCCTAAAATTTAAATCATCATATCTCCTAAATCATCACACTCTCTCCACATCTGACTACTTATGCACTTACCATCAAGTACCAGTTCTTACCATTAATGTTTTTTAAATCTGATTTTTAGATCACCCATATGATTTTAGGATATTTCACAATAAGTAATTTTTGTACCCTAATTTACCGTATTGCAATAAGTTTGATTCAAATAGATTCAATCGATTATATTATTGACCTCTTAATATTACCGAACAAGCACTTAGATAAGCATCATATTTATTTGCTAGTGTGGTAGTAATTTTTATCTTCAGTTATATTATTTGGAATAGTTACAGGAAAATCTAATTAGGGTACGGTAAAGTTCGCAAGAAACGTTTACGGCTGATCGTAAACCGGTCCGGCATGTTTGCGGCCAAGTTTACAACGCGTCGATCGGATCGCACGGATTTGCTCTTATTTTGGCTACGCAGAAAATTATTTACAGCTCCGAAGGACATTGTACCAACGAGGTTTTATTAGCTCTTAGCAGTTTTTTGTTGTTTTGATTGTCTTTTTAATAAACCTTCGGCAGCGGAGAGTAAGTTTTTTTAATTTGAACGTTGACTATTTCTGCGGTATGGGAATACATAAACTTAAGTTTGGAAAAAACATTCAATTTTTCAGTTTATCGGAAAATTGACACTAGTGAGATTACAATATTACCTATTACGGCTTATGCAATACCGCTCAGGTACAATAGGCTTCTTTGTATTCCGGAAAATCAAAGAGTTTCCGCGGGATTAATAAAACCTAGGTATATCCAAGCGGACGAAGTCGCGGAAATCATTTAGTGGATACCACAGAATATAATAGTAGATAAGTACCTAAATAAATACGCAAAATTTAGCGGATGACAAGTTAATATATTTTCATCTTATTTATTTACTTAGGTAGGTACAAAATGTACCTAATAAGTACATATATCGAAAAATCTAAACTAGAATGATTATTGCCATAGCTTTTTGTATTATAATACATATTTAGCGTAATTCTTCATTGCTTAGTAGGTAGTAAGTACCTATCAATTTTAGGTAATATTTAAATATTTGATTATTTTTTTATTAAAATAAATAATAAAAGTTTTATTTACTTTTTCTGCTGCAACACAGATACCAAGTTAGATAATACTAGTTAGCTGTGGCTCCAATAAACGGGTGTTTCCATGAATTTATATAGGTGTTTCTAAACAAGTTATTATTTTGTATCAGATGTTTGCACAACTGCACGCAGTGACACAAGGTTGTTCTTGTTTAGGTCACTGTTGTATGTCACACAAAAGTGGCACGTTTTGTTCTTTATTGGATGACGATTGCGTTTTATAAATAAATATTTTTCATTATTTTTGCTGTTAAATATACTAAACTACTGACGTCGACATTTGGCGTCAATGGCGTTGTTATTTTGCAGAATTTTTTTATCGAATGTTAAAATATAGGTACCTAAGTAACTTACCAAAGATAGTAGTTCTAATTTGGTTCTCCGGCCCAATTTAGACCAAAATGTAAAAATCTGTGAGGAAGGTTTGAAAGTGAAATAGGTAGGTACTGTGGTGAGTGGTGACCACTGACCAGTTAGTACCTAAGTTATCTATCATGTTTTATAACAATATGTATTTTTAACAATATCAGTATGATCAATATTTGAGATCATGTGAAAATTAAGGATCAATTAATGAGTAGGTTTCATTAATTTTCAATTAATGAAATTAATAGTGAAATTAAACCATCATGTCCAGAGTAGAGTAAAAGATGGGTTAACTGAAAAATCTATTGAAGTTACCTACAAGAAATCACTAATAGACTGACCAAGACACCGACTTACATTATAAATATAGGACTGATGACGAGTTATCATGAATCATACCTGGTACATACTAGAGCTAATTTCTTAAACTGGACACTTTCAAGTAAAGATTTTTATATGAACCTGTGAGGATGATACTGCCATTGGCGCAATTAAACTGCCATAAAGCCTACATTGTCGTATTAGTTTACAAATTGTGAAAAACCAAATTAAATTTGAATTTCGGTAGCTATATTTACTAAAATAAAAACCGTTTATTACCCAATCTTATAATTTATATTCCCTAGAATAGCGGCGATAGCCTTAAAGATTTGGGTGGTCAGGGGTTCGATCCCGGGCACGCGCCTCTGGAAAACATCGTGAGGAAGCATTCATTCTGTTCTTCATAATGTTCTCAAAGGGGTATGAAGTTTGCCAACCAGCACTTGGCCAGTATGGTAGACTACGGACTTACGGCCTATGCCTTTCTCTTTATGACTCGTGCACAGTAGTGAGCCGGCGATAAGTAAAGATGATGATGATAGATTGTTATTGAATAAGGATGTTGGATTGACGAGTCGATTTATGCCATTGCGGACAAAAGATGGTATTGAACTTGAGCGCGGTGCTTTCACGCGGGATAAATTATTCATGATAAATCCGTTTTGTATATTTATGAACTTAGGATGTACCTAGTTCCGTTGTTCGTGGCGCCACTCCATAATCCAACATATAAGGGCCAGTTCACACTATAAGAGCATCCCTATTCCCTATCTGTAAGGAGTACCTACGTACAATAAAGTAGGTAGGTACATTGCTAGCTGATTGAGTTCTGAAAATCGAGAGTGCGTTTTGTATTTGACGGCCTTCCTAGCACAGAGGTAAGCGCTGTGGTTTTATTAGTGGGAGGTTCCGGGTTCGGTTCCCGGCAGAGGTATGGAATTTTATTATTGATCTGGTGAAAGGCTTCGGCCGTGGCTAGTTACCACCCTACCGGTAATGCCATGCCGCCAAGCGATTTAGCGTTCCGATACGGTCCCGTGTAGAAACCAAAGGGGTGTATGGGTTTAATGGAAACTGCCATTCCCTTCCAGGTTAACCCGCTTCCATCTTAGACTGCATCATCACTTAGCACCAGGTGAGATCGCAGTCAAGAGCTGACTTGTATCTGAATAAATAAATCACTAATTTTCTCAAGATTTTATTAAAAATATTTTAAAGGTCATTCAATAAACTTGCATAAAATATTATCATGTTAATAATAACATGCCCTAAAAAGAGAAGGTAGTATTACGTAGTTCGGACACAAGAGATAAAAATAAATAAGATTAATAGAGCGATGTGTGCGATTTCGCCGCATCCTAAAAGGAAATGTTGCAGAAACGAGTCGAGACGGTTCTGCTTTGTTGCTAATGTGACCATGTATTCAGCACTATTTCTCAACACTTCGGCATACCCATCGAAAAATATCTTCCCATAGGAAAACAGAATCCCCTGGGCCTAAGATATTTTTCGTGGTGAAAAGCTATCTATCTCTATGGCAATTAGCAAGGCGAATTCAGCGACTTACTCATGGAAAGGACAATATTAGATATAGTCCCTAGTATGAATTTCCATATGCCACGGTTTTCTGAGGCTCCCTGTGACTCGTTCGATGTCGTCTGTCCAAGTGACTGTCTAGTGAGGAGACTTCCAAACGGTCTTTCGGTAGATATACGAGGTCGCTATCCCAGCACCTTGGAACACCAATCTCTAACGGATTTTCGGACTATGGTCTATGTGCCTTGCCCATAGTCATTACAGCTTCGCAACCCTCTGAGATATGTCGGTTAATCTTATTCTCCTACCAACTTTCTCATTTCTGATATCATCACGTAGAGAAACACCAAGCATAGCTCTCTCCATTGCCAGCTGTTACTTTTTTCTTTCTTTCTTCTCTCTGGGCGTCCGCACTTAAACGTTTCCGTCTGTTGTGCGTGCGCTGCCGCTCCCCGCTGAAGTCTTCACTCCAGCCATCCAAGCTCACTCCAGAAGCCGAGTAGACCGCCCAGGTTGCCGAGTGTTTCATGAGGTGAGGTTGGGGATCCCAAATGGCGTTCTCGTTGTTCTGTCACGCGCGTGACCTGGAGTACACGTCGGTGTTTCATCGACCTCTATGCAGGCGTTACACAGAGGATTGTCAGTGACATAAAGAAAAGGTTTTTGTTGAGTGGGCTATACCCTGTTATGAGTCCCACCACCTTCCTAAGTTTACCTACGTCTAAGCGGAGTATAGTTTGTTAGTTTGTCGTTGGTCTATGTTAGGGAAACCTCTTTGCCAGCTGTTACTTGTTGGTCAATGAAATATTTCACAAACAGCTTATAGTATGGTGTTCCTATTCGCCACCCAGCATGTAATACACAACATTGTGTGATTGCATTTCGCAGTGTACACTGTAGAGCAGCTCGCAAACCGGTCCTACTGCCAGTCACCGGGTTATTGTAGCTATCGCGTTCCGTTTACACGCCAAGAAAGTGTGGCAAATAAGGGTTAGGTATTCCTACCTAGTACCTATAAACCTATACCTTGGTTTAATGTCAATACCTACAGCGTATTTTATTAAGTTAAAAAAATTAACTATAAACCGCGACTTCTATACCTTGGTTTAATGTCAATATGTATTTGACACCTAAAGCGTCTACTTTATTAAGTTTAATAAAAATTAAACCATAAACCTCTTCTTCTATAAGTACCTACCTTGGTATAATACTTACCTATCAATACCTAAAGCGTACTTTATTCAGTTTTTTAAAAGTTCTAAACAATAAACCTCAACTTCGTCGTATATAGTGGAAGCCTTATACTCTTGTTGCATCATTATGATCAACCCATCACCGGCACACTACAGAGCACGGGTTTCTTCTCAGAATGAGATGGGTTTTGGCCATAGTCTACCACGTTGGCCAAGCGCGGATTGGAAGAAAGCGGTTACTTTGATGAACTAAACTAAAGATAACTAAGGAAAAACGCCTAATCCCATTTTGCTGGTGTAGCAAAATCTACAAAAAATTAACGATTTTTCCAAAATTTTTCAACATTCTTATGTAAAACTTGTAGCTACTTTGGTATAGAATCGGAAGCAAAACCGATAGACGTTCGGGTCCAAAGTGCTAGAATGGCGTCCTCCCACTGTTGGAACTTGGAAGACCCCCACTAATGACTAAGTGGACATACGACATCGAATGTGGCGTATGGAGATCCCTATAAAAGACCTAGGTAGGTATGTTCTGCGAACATCTATCGGTTGATGATGATATTGAGTTTCCATAATGTTAATCCATGCGTTGAGTCTCTTTCTGAACACCTGTCCACCTCAAGCAGAGTGAGCGTCAAACAATGAGTCACCGGTCAACATAGTTATTCCATAGACACTATAAGATGACGCATACTTGCAAGTTGAACTGTCGTGAATCAGGCCTGGGAATGTCATGTCTGCCGGGAGCCGTGGTTTTTTAACCCCCGACCCAAAAAGAGGGGTGTTATAAGTTTGACGTGTGTATCTGTGTATCTGTGTGTCTGTGTATCTGTCTGTGGCATCGTAGCGCCTAAACGAATGAACCGATTTTAATTTAGTTTTTTTTTTTGTTTGAAAGGTGGCTTGATCGAGAGTGTTCTTAGCTATAATCTAAAAAAATCGGTTCAGCCGTTTAAGAGTTATCAGCTCTTTTCTAGTTTTCTTGTAGAAAAGAAGGTTAGATAACCGTTAGGTTCATAATATTATGTCAATAGACAAATGTCAAGCTGTCAAGATGGACGTTGCCTAAATACATAATTATTTATTTGAAAATGATGTTTTGGAAAACTCAGATACTTTGGATCGTCGGGGGTGTTATAAATTTTTAATTTACACTTGTTGTTTGGTGACGGTACTTACTTTAAAGCCTAAAGACACGGTAATATACAGATAATATTACCGTGCTAAAGATTGGCTGCAATCAGACATGCTGGCAAGTGATGATGCAGCCTAAGACGGAGCGAGCTTGCCTAGAAGATACCTATTCACTCTTGACTTGAAGTGGTACGGAAATCTGATGACGGAAGGGCGTTCCATATCCTAGCGGTTCGAATAAGAAACGAGGAGGCAACTCGCTTCGTACGTGTCCGAAAAATCGATTACGAGGTAGGTAGGTCTACGAGCTGCCTCCAGGATCAGACAGTAATATATCGTTTAGTTTCTTTAATGTTATTATAATCCATGCGTTGAGTTTTACACCTGTTCAACTCGATTAGAATTAATGTCAAACAATGAGTCACCAGTCAACATAGTTATTCCATACTGTGTTCCATAGACACTATGACATGACGCATGCTTGCAAGTTGAACTGTCGTGAATCAGGCCTGGGAATGTCATGTCTGCCGGGATCCGAGGTTTTTTGTTTGGCGACGGTACTTACTTTAATGTTCGCTTAATTATTGACACTGCACTGAATTATGGAGGCGCGGATGGATAAATGGCGTAGTTAAACGAAGCGAGCTTAAAAGCTTTGTTTTGACCGAGTGAATTTATTTGATTTCCTATTTAAGCATTGTGGCTAAAAAAGGAAAACAAATAAATTCATTGTATTGTGGTTAGTATCCATGCGTGGCCCTAGTCTGTACATTAATATGCTTACTAGATGATGCCCGCGTGGATTTAAGTTTTTAAAAATCCCATGAGATCTTTTCGATTTTCCGGGACAAAAAGTACCCTAGGCCCTTTGCCGGGATGCAAGCTTGTACCACAGGTCATACTTATACCTTAAGTTTTAGCGACCCTAATTTAATAATCAAACCAAAAACATATGACTAAGAAGGCGGCTGATGATTGTCATTGAAAATTGTTGTTTACTCATCTCTATTTAAACTTGAAGTAGTTACCTACATGTTTTTACTTAAATCTGCGCTATTACCAAACAGCCAAACAGGAAAAGTTTGTTACTGAACACTTTTATGGAAGGAAAAACCAGAAAAAATGCATAAGTCATTGACAAAGCTTCAAATTCAAGGAACCTAATATTATCTAGTATCTCTATACTTAGTAGGTACCTACTAACTTTAGAAGTGATATTCGATAACTTTGTTATAACAATAGCTTTACTGCATTTTTTCTTGAAATTCTAGATTCGGATTTTGTTACTGCCAAACAGCGAAAAACATTGTTCTTTCAGAAGGCCGACTTCATAATATTGAGTTATTATGATAAGTTTTTATTTACTTAGGTACATTTTTCCTTCGGCCCCATAACCCTATCTGGGGTACAATTATTTTTCTTTATTTTGGTTACGTAGATATACCTCCATCCATCAGCCTGTAAGCGTCCACTGCTGGACATAGGCCTTTCCAAGAGCGCGCCACCAAACACGGTCCTCCGCCTTCCTCATCCACCCGCTCCCCGCCACCTTCTTCAGGTCATCGGTCCAGCGGGCAGGAGGTCGTCCTACACTGCGCTTACCGGTACGCGGTCTCCACTCCAGAACACGTCTGCCCCAACGGCCGTCGGTTCTGCGACAGACATGGCCTGCCCATTGCCACTTCAGCTTGCTAATCCTTTGAGCTATGTCGGTCGCTTTTGTTCTCCTGCGAATTTCCTCGTTCCGGATTTTATCCCTGAGAGTAATACCCAACATAGCTCGCTCCATAGCGCGCTGAGCGACTTTTAGTTTGTGGACGAGGCCAACTGTCAGTGTCCACGTTTCAGCTCCATACGTCATCACAGGTAGGACACACTCATTAAAGACCTTAGTCTTAAGGCTTTGCGGTATCGACGATTCGAAGACCTGACGTAGCTTTGAAAATGCTGCCCAGCCCAGCTGGATTCTTCTGTCAGCCTCCTTGTCGAAGTTGTTTCTACCGAATTTTATAATCTGGCCGAGGTAGTTATATTCCTGAACAACTTCGATGCTGACATTGCCGATGGTGACGGGTCTTGAGGTAACGTGTTCGTTAAACATGACTTTCGTTTTGTCTATATTCATCTCAAGACCTACTCGTCTGGAAGAACAGCTAAGCTCGATCAGCATTTCCTCAAGGTGTTGCAGCGATTCAGCCAGTATGACTATGTCATCCGCAAATCGCAAGTGTGAGATATTTTCGCCATTTACGTTTATGCCTCGACCATTCCAGTCCAATACCTTAAACACGTCTTCTAAAGCACAGGTGAAAAGTTTGGGAGATATTACATCTCCTTGCCTCACACCTCTCCGTATAGGGATCGGATTCGTTTGTTGGTCTTGAACTTGGACGGCCATGGTGGCGGAGTCATACAAACATCTCAACACTTGGATATAATGCCAGTCGACTTGGCATCGCTGTAATGAATCCAGAACAGCCCAGGTCTCGATGGAATCGAAGGCTTTCTCGTAGTCCACAAACGCTAGACAGAGTGGCAGATTATACTCCTGAGTCTTCTGCATAATCTGCCGTAACGTGTGGATGTGGTCTACGGTACTGTAGCCTTTCCGAAACCCAGCCTGCTCCGGAGGCTGAAATTCGTCAAGTCTTCGGGCGAGACGATTCGTAATAACCCGCGAGAACAGCTTGTAAATATGGCTTAGAAGTGAGATTGGTCTGTAGTTCTTAAGTAGACTCTTATCTCCTTTTTTGAAAAAGAGTACGGTGACACTTCTACTCCATTTTTCCGGTGTTGTGCCAGTTTTGATGACGGTATTAAAGAGGTCTTTAAGCTTGTTAAGAATTGGCTTTCCTCCTGCGCGCAGGAGCTCCGCTGTATGTGTGTGTAGATATACCTACCTGAAGGTAACTACTACCTATAAACTTCTTACACGATTTCAACTTTCTTTCAGTAGATCTTCTTCCAATCAATCCATTCAAATTCAAATTCAAATTCAAATTCAATGATTTATTCAATAAAATGTAGGTACAATATGTTGGAATAATGTCTGATGAGCCTTATACATTTTACCACTATAACTGGTGTTTGAATATTATCTTAAATTCAATTAAATTAAATACAAATAAAGTCAAGACTAAAATATTAAGTAAAGAAAGACATACATAGACTTTACACAAGCAAAGTATAAAATAATAGTTAAATAAAGATCAAAAAATGTCAACATTATAAAAACCATAAAAAACATATCAATTATTATTAACAACTCAAAATATGCTTGTCTGTTAGGTAGTGCTTAATGTCAGAATATATTTTGTTTTTTACACATATTTTAAAAATAATTAGACAAACAAAATAAAAATAAAAACTAGAGATATCGATTTAATATTTCCGGGCATCAATGCGCATCCTTTTTTGTTTAACATCTTCTCTAAATGCCCATCAAACAATCTTTGATTACAAAAAAATTTGAATTTAGAAGCCGAGGAATCCGATTTCAAGCTGACTTTTTGTAAGACGTTGTTATATATAGGTTGTTACCAGAACTCTAACAAAAAGGAAGACAGGTCAGTAGTATTGGCATTAAACTGCGTTTAGGTAGTATAATAATAATTATTCATTATTCATTATTTCATTAAATACTTACTAAGGACATAGGCACGATCAAAGAGAATATTATAATCACTACGTTCTAGGCACGATTTAAGTTAGGGAGGTATAGGTAAAGGGCGGGAGGATTCCTTGAACTACCACATGAGTAGATACTAGTTGGATAGCGAGAAAAACGAGAAAAAGGACGGGACGGGACGTTCTAGTTATCCAATAGTAGTTTAAGAAATCCTCCCGTCCCGTTCCGTGCACGTTACGTATGCAATGATCCTTAGTAGGCATAAGTAGAATCACGTACCTATTGCTCTATGCCCACATTTATGTAGCTACATAGCAAGAACCATTGAAGATTACTGTACCGTGTCTAAACTCTCTAACGGTCTAAACTCTAAAGGAAGGTCATGGGTCAAATCATGGGACCATTCAAACGAATGTTAACGTGCAATTAGGTGATTTCTAAACGGTTAGGCCATGTCCCAAACCCTGCCCTTGAGAGATTCGTTGGGAAACGTTACATTTTCCTAATGGGTTTGTTTCCTCACAATGGATGACCTTTTGAGTTGGTATTATTATTTTTTAACCTTTAGATAGTGCTCTGTGGAACATTAAAAATAACTAACTAGGTGATGCCCGCGATTTCGTTCACGTGGATTTAGGGTTTTAAATCCCGTGGGAACTGTTTGATTTTCCGGGATAAAAGTAGTCTGTGTCTGTCTGTCTGTCTACTAGCTTTTCAGTTTAACCGATTTTAATGAAAGGTACAGAGTTAGTTTACATCCCGGGGAAGGACATTTTACACCGGAAAATCAAAGAGTTTGCATGCGATTCTTAATGGTTCATCCGTTTAACCGATTTATATGAGATACAGAGGTAGCATGCATACCGGAAATTTACAAAGGCAACTTTTTATCCCGAAAAATCAAAGAGTTCGAAATAGAATCTTAAAACTTAATAATTAGTCTAGACTTTTCCGTATAAAACGTCAATCGTCACATTCATGCAAATGAAATAAAGAGTGATTAGAAAACCGTAACTGGATTCACTATGAATATATCAGCTCGGTGTAACTCGATAGGTATCGACATATCAAGTGCTAGAAATCGAGAGCTCGCATATTTGCATTCACGTTCTTTGCTAAATCTTTTCACATATTTTATACTGTTATACAACTAATATGTTGTTATCTTAATAACAGCAAACTATTTATTTATTTATTAACTCAAAGACGTTATACATATCACATCCCTATCAAAACTGTTTTAACACTAATTTTTTTTTTTAACTAAGCCTAATTTTTTGATATTTTAGAGAAGATATTGAAATTCTGAAATATTTATTTTGAAGGAATTATTGTGTTTCGAATAATAGAGAATAGAACCAATAATTATATACAGTTTTACCTCCGTAATAATATTATAATCGAGTTACGTTATGTGGTTATATCTCAAAAGGCGAGGTTTTGAGTTGAAACAGTTATAACCTAAAAAGGTGCGATACATTCTTAAAGTTACTCGTAGCTTGTAATGCCAAAAGTAATACTAATTACATTCTAATTGTAATAAAATTATCCACAAAACTTTGAAGACGAGTTATGGGTATAACTTCAAGGTTTTAACGTGGTTTTACTTTGACATAGTTGTACGTTTGATGAAAAGTAAGTGTTTTGTTTTACTTTCCAAGTGGACTAAATTATTTGACTACAGTCATCCTTTTGATAATTTTGTCCCCACCTTGGTCCCCACGTGATATCACACTAATATTATAAAGGTGAAAGTTTGTATGTGTGTGTGTGTGTGTGTGTGTGTGTGTATGTTTGTTACTCCTTCACGCAAAAACTACTGGACGGATTTGGCTGAAATTTAGAATGGAGATAGATAATATCCTGGATTAGCACATAGGCTACTTTTTATCCCGGAAAATTTAAGAGTTCCTACGGGATTTCAAAAACCTAAATCCACGCGGGCGAAGTCGCGGGCATCGGCTAGTTTAATATAGTTATCACAGTGCCACAGCAAACTTGAAAGACGCCATTTACCAAGCCATCGTCATCATCTCAATTCTCAAATTATCGCGAGGCCAATAGGTATTGAACACGGGCCTCCTCTCAGATTGAGAAGGGTTTAGGGCCTATGTAAGTTAAGACTGTAGTCCACCACACTGGCAAGTGGGAATTGACAAACTTCACACACCATGGAGAACGCTTAGGCACGCAGGTTTCCTTACGCTGTTTTCCTTCACTGTTAATGCAGTTACCCGCCCAGTAATCATCTTACTAATTTGAACATTTTGCGATCCATTTTATTAGTATACCATGAAGTGAAAGCAAATTATTTCCTCACTCTGAAAGTCTAACCTAACCTGCCACTGAAAAAAAAAGAAAGAAAAAAATCTGGCAACGGCATTCGCAAATTACGTTCACTTTAATATAAATTCCTGTGTTGCTGTAGAGTTGTAGACTAGACTGTGCTGTAGAATAGTGGAATTCAATGACTAGAGGCAGTAGCGCGAATCGTCGCCGCTCGCAATCGCACTGTTTGCTATTTCCAGCGAGGAAACACTAGCTATTTCTATTTTAATCTGTTAATTACAGTTAGATTGCAGTGCTTTTATTTCCTTGGATCTAATAAAATAAGTAGGTAAATTAGATATACCCCTTCCAAGACTATTGCACTACTCAGTGCCGATAAATCGAGTTCTTCATAATGTTCTCGCTATGAAGCCTGCCAATCCGCACTTGGCCGGCGTGGTGGACTAAAGCCTAAGCCCTTCTCATTCTGAGAGGTGACCCGTGCCCAGTAGTGAGTCGGCAATGTGTTGAGATGATGAGGATGATATCAATAAAATGGTTGAACCAATTTGCATCAAACATTGCTGAGAATCAATTTAAAAGGCTCTCGAATAAAAGAAATCGCATTCAAATCGGTCCACTCGCTTGAACGGCGCTTGTCACAGACAGATTTACAGATACACACGATAAATTGATAGCACAACACCCCTCTTCTTGTGTCGGGGGTTAAAAACAAAAATATGTACAAGCAATAGAGTCAGGAGAATTTCTTATATTAGAGCAAACAAAAGTGTAGTAATAAAAGAAAACATAAAGGATTCAAGTCACGACCCAACCACGTGTTGGTCCGATCGTGACGGATGGTTGGGAGTCGGAAGTGGAGGCAATCTACCATTAGTTAGAATTAGTTAGATTGTGGGGTTCACTGGCTCACTGTATTAGAGCAACTCTAATAGGTAATGCCGCTCTTAGAAATTGGTTACTTTCACGTGTAAAATGGAACAGTTTTTTACTTTCTCAATTTACTTTGTAGATAGGTAGTCTGTTAAAATTAGCTTTTGTTATATTATGAGAAAAAACCGGGCAAGTGTGAGTCGGACGCGCACACGAAGGGTTCCGTACCTTCGTACAAGAAATGACACTTTCCACCAAGCAAGCCATACTTCTGCTGGCTTGGCTGGCTTTTTCTGCAAGTTTATCAGTGGGAGGGCGGGCGGTGCTTGTCGAATGCTACATGTTGCACCATATAGATTTGTTTGGATTAGCGGATTATAGCAATAAGCTTTTGGTTCCTTGTAACTTGTAAATAACGCCTGCTTCTATACTACTTTTTAATGATTTTAAATTACATTGCGACCATTTAAAAATTACTATTGTTTGTTGTTATAGTAGCAATAGAAATACACATTCTGCGAAAATTTCAACTCTATATAACGGTTTACGAGATACAATCCGCTGACAGACGGAGGGACGGACGAAGGAACAGCGGAATTCATAGGTCTACATGGGCACCCTGCGTATACGGAACCCTAAAAATGAAAATAGAAGTGAATAAACCCGCAAAATAAGTGCGTGATAGGTAAGACTCATTGAAATTCAAGTGCGTTATTCCTAAATAGGTACTAGGTAGGTACTTATAGACCGTTGTTATAAGAAACCTAAAGTAAGTATACCAAGAAAACTCATTAGTTACGCTACCTTATAAATTAATTTAGCCCGCGCAAGTAGGGTAGTAACTCGAATCTTCCATTTTGTAGAATATTACACAAAAGCGAATCTAGGCCGATGTAAAGTTCGTCGACCAAGGAGTAAAGACCTCTTCTCTATCAAAGTACTTAATAATGAAAATTGTTTGAGAACACTTTGGCTACCTACCTCATACGGGCAGTATAAAATATGGGCATTATTAGGTGAAATATCAAATATTCATACACCATTAATTTATTGCTAGAATGTATAACGCTCTCAAACTGTGATATCCAACTTTAACCTGCATTCTCATCAATAAAATTATTATTTATTTATTAACCCCCGACCCAAAAAGAGGGGTGTTATAAGTTTGACGTGTGTATCTGTGTATCTGTGGATCTGTGTATCTGTGTATCTGTCTGTGGCATCCTAGCTCCTAAACGGATAGACTGATTTCAAATTTGTTTTTTTTATTTGAAAGGTGGCTTGATCGAGAGTGTTCTTAGCTATAATCGAAGAAAATCGGTTCAGCGGTTTGAAAGTTATCAGCTCTTTTCTAGTTTTTTTATAGAGGTTTTTGTGTCTGGGGTTTTTTAAATTTTAAGTTATTTACCTACTTGAATGGGATATCACGAGTTCCCAACTAATCATATCGGAGACTTTGCCAAAAAACGTCATAACCCGCACAGTATGGGAACTTGGTATGAAATACATGTGACCTCACTCGCATAAACATTTGTCAAGCACGTCCTTTTTATAGGACTACCCAAAAAAAGTGTAATGTTTTCAGGAGGTATGCATATGAGTTTCTTTATTCCATCATAACTTTTAAATGCCTGAACAGATTAGGATGATGTATCGTTAGAATTCTTATTACATCCATAGTGACACTGGCTATAATTTTTTTGAAAAAATCAATATGGCAGCGCGCCATTTTCAAATGTGAAAAAGTATTTTTAATTCGTTTTTCGGTAGGGCAGTCGTGTTTTAATTTTTTTTCAAATTTTACGACTTGTTTGATTAATGATTAATTTATAATGGTACTTAATTAAACTTAAAACTAACTGAGGACATGGATTTTACGTATTTTGAAAGACTATTATTCTATAATAATTCGTCTATTTGATCATTACTAAGAAATAATAATTTATTCCTCACATAGCAACATCCCTATTTCCAACATAAGATTTTCCTCTCGCTAGCTAGGTCCAATAAGCTTATTTTTAGTGACATGATCTCGAACTACGAGTAAGTTCACTTAGTGCTTTTTATTTTCTATCCAAGTAGGTACTAAAAAGTATATTTATCTTAAGCTTCAACCTTTTTATACTCTGATATTTTTCCTTAGTGCGGCTTTTTATTAACCGACTTCAAAAAAAGAAGGAGGTTATCAATTCGACTGTATGTTTTTTTGGTAGGTATGTTTGTTACGCGATTTTCTTTGATAGGTGATACTTCAGAGGTCCATTTTAGATTGGTGAAGATCTAATGAATATCTTAGGAGATGGAGATCAGAACTCCTCAATGGATATGAGTAAATTGCTCGCGATCAGTGTAATAGCTTAGTAAACAGTAGGTTTTAAACCAGGTACCTATAGCATATTTTAATACAGTGGGGCCACTAAAACTTGTGAAAAAAAAACCGACTTCAAAGTCACTAAAAAGTAAAAAATAATTTAATTTATTACCTAATATATTATGTATTCAAGAGTTAGAGTAGTTCTATGCATTTTTTTTTGGAGTCAACAGTCTCCTTTGTCTTCCTTTTTCTCGGATCTATCAGGGCCAATCAGAAGTTCTATAATGTTTAGCTTCGTGATAAAGATTCGTTGTAGGTAAATTATTTATTTATCTACACGGATACGATTTCGCAATTAAAGATTTATAAAAAACCATTAAGATGGATGTTCGGCTATCAAAAAGAACATTAAAAGCTTGATTCTAGACAAAACTAGTGCGCTAAAAAAGGTTAACTACCCATTGTAGACCGGTTTCCTCCTACGTTTTGTTAATGTAATAGCTCTATATGTAACAACAATATTATGATATGTTTTTATACACTAAGTTCACACGAGTGAAGATTTGTATTAGCAACAAATGACGGGCGGTGAAGTGGTGTGTCGGTATCTTCGTTGTAAAAGGTCTGCGGTTCGCTTCCCGATTGTTAATCTTATTATTTTGATTGATTTATAAATCTGTGTTTTATGTATGTAATTAAGTATTACCAGATATCGAAATCAAATTTTATTTATTTTATCTAGTGGCTCCAAAAAATGTTATTATAGAACTATATTAACTCTTGTATACATAATAAGTAGGTAAGTATACTCGGTACTAAATCAAATTATTTTTCACCTTTTAGTCGATTTTTTATTATTTCACAAGTTTTAGTGGCCCCACTGTATTAAAATATGCTACGCCTGGTTAAAAACCTACTGTTTACTAAGGTATTACACTGATCGCGAGCAATTCACTCTTATCCATTGAGGAGTTCTGTTCTGCATCTGAAGATATTCATCAGATCTTCACTAAACTAAAATGGGAAAAGATTACTCCTAAAGTATGACCTATCAAACAAAAATGATTATCAAAATCAGTTCATATTTGGTAACATACAAAAAAGACATACACTCGAATTGAGAACCTCCTCCTTTTTTTGAAGTGGGTTAAAAATCAGGGCAATCCGTTGCTTTGTTGCGGCGTGATTGAAGGAGAAACCAACAAACAAACACGCTTTCGCATTCATAATATGTGTAGTGATTGCAGAAGTGTAGAAGCGACAGCGATCCTCATAACATGGCGCAGATAATAAATAGCATCAATTACAATTCAAGAAGGCTCCTATTATGAATGGAGGCGTCTTCCGGCGGGCGTCGGACGGCCATTGTTGCGGCCGGCCTTGGGCCTTTCACTTCGGTTTGGAAATTGTATCTGAAACTTAAACGGATCAAAGTTACGTGTACAATGAAACTGATACTAGGTAGTGCAGCGTATATATTTTCATATATTTTGATTTGCCGACCAGTCAGACTGACTGATCGGGAAAATCCATACTCTATCTATAATGTAAAATACACAAGTTTGTATGTCTGTGTGTATGTATGTTACTCTTTCACGCAAAAACTGAATGCTGAACTGGCTGTAGATTATACCTTGGATTAACACATAGGCTACTTTTTACCCCGTAAAAATCCATGGTTTCGGCGGGATTTTTTTAAACAATTATATCCATGCGGACGAAGTCGCGGGCATCATCTAGTACCTATATAATTATAAAAGGAAAAGGTGAATGACTGACTGACAAACTGACTGATTGACTGATCTATTAACGCATAGCTCAAACTACTGGTCAGATCGGGCTGAAGTTTGGCATGCAGATAGCTATTATGAAGTAGGAAGTCCTGGATCCGCTTAGAAAAGGTTTTTGAAAATTTATACCCTGAGTCCTAAGGAGGTAAAATAGGGGGTTGAAATTTGTGTAGTCCACGCGGACATAAGCTCACACCACTTGCACTAGCAAGTCAATTCAATTCTGATTGTCAAACAATGATATTATATCTAACTTAAAAGTAAAGCCACGAGGGTTCCAAACGCGCCAAAGTCTGAAAAGAGCACACAACAAATGCAGCCGGATATTCTTTTTTATTATAATCGCCACTTAACAAAATATAAAATTGAAAGGTCCATAAAAATAGTAATCGTTAAAAAATCCTTGCTACGTTTATTGTTCATCGCTGCAGCGAAGGCCAGATTATGTCAGGCGTCAATCGCCTTTCCAGATCGCCAAACTTGTTTTTAAAAGCAGCTGCCACGCAAAAACCGGGCAAAGGACTTGTTTCTGTTCTTGGTACCGTTTCGTTCAGATTTTGTTTTTTTCCATCCAGCTTTTTGAACTTCGAACGCTAATGATCGCAAGATGTTGTTGGCATTTTGTTTTTTAGGGTTCCCTACCCGAGGAGTGCCAACGGGACCCCATTACTAAGCCTCCGCTGTCCGTAAGTCCGTCTGTCTGTCTGTCAGCCGGATATTTCTTGTAAACCGTAATAGGTAGAGTTGAAATTTTCACAAAATGCGTCTCTATCGCCGCTATAACAAAAATATCAAAATTTTCAAAATGGCCGCCATGAAAAAAATTGTTATTTCTTGTACTTACAATGGTACGGAACCCTTCGTGTGCGAGTCCGACTCGCACCTGACCAGTTTTTTTATCTGTGGTACTGTGAATGTGATGCATCGATGTGATTCTTTAAAGTTTAAATCTGTCAAAATAATTAATTATTTTTCGTAAGTAGGCCTCGGTCTTATCAGTAATGAATTAATTAATGCCATGTTTATTATAAGAATAAGGACAAAATAATATTTTTTTTAATCGGTTCACCAACCGGATTGTAACCGGAGCGGTGTAGTACTAGCTTTACTGCTACTGGTCACTAAAAAGATTTAAAATTTCAAGAACTTTTAGAAATTCTACGAAAAAAATAACTCGACGAAACGAAAGAGAACTAATAAGTAATTTTCGCAAATAAAATAAATAAGTACCTACCTTTATTCCATAGGCTGTATGATCATGAGTCTTTGCCTGTCCTGAAGCGAATGAAAAAAAAAACAATAACATTAACTGAAACTTCAGTCTTAAAACTATTCGAATTTCGACGATCCATTAAGAAATTATTTCAATCTCCGTGAGTCTAAGTAATTATATTGTAAGTGCAATCAAATAAAGCTTTCTTGCGACTTTTGTGTCTTCAAAACCTGCGAAAAAGCATTTTCGCACTGATATTATGCTTGGGCTGCAGGGATAATAAAAATATCGACATAATGAAATGGCTGTAACTCGTTATTATACTTAGTGTTACTTTATTTACACGGTCTAGTACTTTGAATGTGTAATTTTCCGTTTGACTGAACGATCCTTGAATGATAATTTCTTTTTTCAGATAAACTGTGGATAATTTGCATGGATTTAGTGAGGAACTAGAAATAAACAGTGTAAGTACCTACCTAAACACTAATTTTGCTACCAAGTCCAATATTAGACCTAGGCACAAGAAGCTCATAACGGTCCGGAACAGTTCTGCGTTTCATCATCTCAACCCATCGTCGTCCCAATACAGAGATCACGGGCCTCCTCTTAGATGACAAAAAGGTTTACGCCATAGTCCACCATAATGACCAAGTATGGATTGACAACCTGGATGAAATTGGCAGACCTCACACACCATTATGGAGTACTATTAGGTATGCAGGTTTCCTCACGATGTTTCCCTTCACCTTCCTTGTTAAAGCAAGTGATATTTAATTTGTAGATATATCCTTTCGTAAAAAATCGTACAAATTCTGAAACAAATCTATTTAAAATGTCTTTCCAGTTATTTGAACTGGTTTTACTTATCTACCTGCCATTACTTTTGCCGGATACACCCGATCTACATACGTGTTTATGTAAATTGAAAAATTATTATGTAAATCGATAATAATAATAAAATTACCGACAATAACCATTACATAAACACTTTCATAATTTACACGCAATAATTGGTACTTGTTTTAAGAAAAATGTATAAGGCTTAGCGCAGACCGAGAGCAATGTTCGAGCCACACAGGTTCGAGCAATGTTGGCATGAATAACAATACGAATTATAAATAAATAAATAATAATAAATAAAACTGGTTTGTCTATTTTCAGTCATCCATTAGTGGTTGATCTCAAATAATTTGCGTGCTTATTGGCGTATATTATACAATTTTAAAATGTTGCAAAATCAAGAACTGGCTATCCTAGCTAGATTTGTGTGTAGGACCAGCTCTCTCCCTCGGTTATCTAAAAAATTAAATACTTAAGTGCACAAGCACATAGATTATTAGAGTTTAGGGAGAAGTTCCAATAGAATTATAGCACAAAATACTTATTTGTTGTTTTGTGGTAGTAGGCAAATAGATATAGAACTTATTTTTCTCTTTTTTTTTTGCATATTTTTACTGTTGCATATTAACACAGGCAGTCAATGAAACCACGAAAACGTAGTTTTGATTTTTGGCACATGTTTCTTATGCTCTTAGAAGTTACTCCTTAAAAGTCTTTGCCCATAGGATGTCAGCTTCCCCACTGATCTGATTTGGTGGGAGGCTTCGGCCCTGATTAGTTACCAGCTTACCGGCAAAGCCGCTAAGCGATTTATCGTTCCGGTATGATGCCGCGTAGATGCCAATCACGGGTAGGTATTCACGGGTTTTATGAAACTGCCATACCTCTTCCAAGTTAGCCTGCTCCCATCTTAGACTGTCATATCATCACTCACCACCAAGTGACATCGCAATACAAGAAACGAAGATAAAACTCAATCGTGCAGTGACAATTTAGGACAAAGGAGATTAGATTAGCTTCAAATCGCTTATGTATGTCATTCCAGCCTTATCTTTTTGAGTTCTAAAGCTAACCAATGTCACGTACTTATATAAATCGAAATAGACATGAAGTAAATGTTTAAAGCTAAAGCACACACGATTCTTTTTAGCATCAATTGACAATGATATTATTATTTTAGCGATGTTGCGACTGAATTGTCATAGAAAACGGACTTATGTTCTGACTTCGTAATATACCTAATCAACGGGCGATGGAAAGAGCTATGTTTGGAGTTTCTCTAAAAATATTTTAATCGAAATCTGGAATACCACAAACTTATATTAGTTTCTAATTCGCATCGTTGAGTTTGATTGGTTAATATTCAAGTCAGAACCAAATTACATTTGTACAGAGAGCGCTTGGTACTCGTAGGACGCTAGGGAAACTCCTCGCAATGACGTTACAAATGGCAGCGTCTAAAACTGCAACTCTAAAAATCTTATGGATATCGTGTGTGTATTGACCCTAAAGCTTTGAAAACTACCCAGACACGAACGATCAGGCGCATAGTAGGTATACCTAACTAAACAACCTTCAGCTGCAGTATATCTTAACCGCAAGGTTGCCGAGCTCACCTTTCAGACCATCTCCTTGCTCCCGAAGCGAGGTAAGTGTATACTTTTATACTACTATCAAATGCATCAGAATAGAATTGTACCGCAGAATACATAAGACAAGAGTAGATACCCATCTTTAGTGGTACTTTTTTTTTTCTTCGGGGGAGGAATAAATCCCTACGGACTTCTACCAACTGGCAGGGTGTGTCCGACTTGCACGGATTAAAATAACCTCCCCATGTCGTCCAAGGTGAGCACGGAACTGCGTGGCATTACTTCGTGCTGACCTCCCAAATCTCGATCTTCTTCTCATCTTCTTTTTCCCTCTCTTCTCTTCTAATCACTATAGCCCTCAGCATTTGGCTAAATCGCTGCCAGGCGTCTTCGCTCGACAGCATGCGCGGTATAAGCGCGCGCTCCGCGTCGTTCGATCCATAGCGCATCTACTCTCAGGTCTATCTTTGGTGGTACTAAAATAAATGAAATATACCTATACTTATTTGGGTACTAGAATTAAGATACGTAGGTATTAATAGCCCATGTCTGACTATAACTTTGCCAATACTTAATGATGTCAAAGTGTTAAGGATGACTGAAAAGTACCAACCTACCTACTAGTGTTTCTTCCAAAAACATAATAGATATAACATATTTCAAGTTTTAAAACGTTTTCAGGGTTCGTACCCGAAATGTGTCAACGGTGTCGTCCGTCCGTCCGTCTGTCAGTCAGCGGCCTAATTCAATTTTCGAGTAATAGGTAGAGACCTGAAATTTTCAGAGAATGTGTATTTCTATTGCCGCTATAACAACAAATACTAAAAATTTCATAATTGCCTACATGAAAATTAAAAAAAAAAAGAAGTTATTTAGCTAGTACGATAGTACGGAACCCTTCCTGTGCGTGTCCGACTCGCACTTAACCGATTTTTATATACTTAACTATTGCGGGCTGCAATTCACATTTGCTCACTATGTTATGACACTGGTCATCAAGTTATAACTTGATGACCAGTGTCATACTAATTTTACAGGCTTCTAAAACATCACTTTTTTCCATGATCCATCTAATGCGTTGTAGGCATATATAGAGGTCGTTGAGTTTTTAAATATTATTAACGCACAATATTATTGTACCTAGTTGGCAAGAGACATGGTGGGGGTTACGGAAACCGGTTGCAATAAGCATAAGGTCATGATGTCAGAATTAGCTCTGCTAATAATAAATAATAGATTATCTATTTCCTTTAAAAAAATATACACGACAAGCCTTTGACATTAATAGAGCTTTTAAAAATATTACCGGAGATAATCTTCGTAAAATAAGGTCGATATAACTCGTGTGAGAATCGATTTTATTGTTGCGGATTTCCCATTTTTTTTTATACATTGTAAACACAATCGCATGCAAAGTTTCTTTATTATACCTATCTTGTCATTATAAGATAATAATGAAGGAATGAATAATAAAAATAATAAGAGTTATTATAAAAGACATAAATAAGAAGATAACTATTCAATGCTTTCCTTGTATACCACCACAGTTTTACGATCCACCTTAATGCTCAATCAACTCGATTATCAAGGTATAGAAAATAATAGTAGATTGCATCATAAGAGAGCAAAATAATATTTTTACGGCGAAGGCGCTTTTTTTACATATTATGGAAAGACAGCCTGAGAAGTTTATTCGTAGTGTGCTACAAAAAACATAGTGTGGCTCTGATTTGAATGAAACTTATGCCAGATTTCCTTAAAAACATTAGGTATTTTAGTTTTAAAGTTACACGCGTTTAAAGATTTGTATGTAAATCCTTGAACATAACTTTGAAACTAAAATCTGTTCTGGTATAGATAAACTATCAAAAACAAACAGAAAAGCAATTGTTTTTCTCACATCGCATCGCATCGTAGTGTTAGAAAGTTGACAATAGAAAATTTCAATATTATTATCGTTAAGCTATAGATAAGTCAAGTATTGTATGCAGATTATCCTCTCTCTGTGAACGTACGGCAACATAGTAGGTAACTATTAACTATCTTCATTACGTGATTGTGGTCGACAGTTTATTAATATACTAGCTGATGCCCGCAATGGATTTAGGTTTATAAAATCCAGTGGGAACTCTTTAATTTTTCGGGATAAAAGTGGCCTAGGTCCGTTCCCGGGATGCACGCAACAGGTGGGCCGTGACAGACAGACAAACAGACAGTCAGACAGACACATTTTTTCACATTTATAATGTTTTCCGGGATAAAAGTAGCCTATATAATATCACTCTACAGGTCTTTAACTATATCTATGTAAAAAATCACGTCCATCCATTGCTTCATTGTGACGTGATTGCAGGCCTATGCATATAGCATGTTGTACCCATGTTGTACCATACAGTTTGTCTGTTTTGGCTGAAGGTATAGCAAATTAACCTTGTATGGAATTTCGCAAAGAAACGCCTTCTTCTACCCAACATAACTCTCAAATTCAAACTGAACTTGTGCCTTATTTTTTTATCGAATTTTCCATCTTTATCCTGACTAATTTTTCCGTCTAACTAACGTAAATCTTGTGTTAGACGAAGGTACAAAAATAGTGCAACGGATGGAGTTTGAACCGGCGACCTTTCGGATATAAGTCCGCTCCTTATTGAGGCTCTAAAACAAAATATGCTTTGGTGCTATAGATATTATTTCAGCTTGAAGTACTTAAAATCTTTTAAATTTAGTTAGAGGTCCTCTTCCTCCCAGTTTCATGGTCTAGATTTTCGTCCTGGCAGGCGTCCAAAGCAATTTCTTTAAAAATTCAAACATAACGCCGCTGCAGATGTTCGCTATTCAAGCTTGCGGCTCCTTAAATCAGCTTGTTCCGGCTTTTCTAAGCTGCAGAATCGCGTCGTACGTATACGTATTCAAAGCAAAAAGCTCAACGGCTTAGGGCAGACCATTGAAATCCGAAAAGCTAAGGTAAGGTTCCACTCCCACTTAAAAACTAGACCCGCGACTTCGTTCGCGTCGATTTAGGTATGTAGAAATCTTGTGAGAACTCTTTAATTTTCCGGGATAAAAACTAGTCAATGTGTTAGTTCAAGGTAAGTATATAAGTTTTTAGCATTCCCAGCCAAATAGGTTCAGTCATTGTGGCATGAAGGAGTAATAAATATTGAATACTTACCTACCCAAAAATCCAAACTTTCCGATTTATAATTTTAAAAAACAAACACCATGAAGATAAAGAACTTCCGATAAATAGGGGCAGATAAATTAATAGACAGGAGGTAGCTACATATTTATTTAGCGTCTTTACCCAAAGACATTAATTGACCTTTGAGGTCTGATAAGAAATAGTTATAGTACGCGACAGATTGAGAAGGCAATCGGGGTTTGAGGCGGGGGACACCCTGCACACCCGCACGTTACCCGCGTTCACCCGCAGCGGGTTAGCGAGGAAGCTGTGCGGGTGTACGGGGCGTCTCCACCTCGGTTGCCATCTCAACCTGTCGCGCACTGTAGGTATTGAAAAAATATATTATGGAATAAATATACTAAGTACATAATATATATTTTGAATTTGCAAATATGCCTCTATCCGATACAATGAAATGCAGTTGGCAATATTTTGCCCTAGTTTTGCGATAGCTTAGTAGATCTACTCGTAACTGAATAATACCTACTGATATTCTGCTGATGGTTTATTTATGAAGATATTTCAAATGACTAGCTCTAGTATACACGTCACACGATAGATATTTCTGATAATTTTCTATCATTAGAACAAATTCACTAATTAAACTTTCTTTAACTTAAGAATTTTCTTTAATAAAAATCAACGTTGGTGACTTATCTATTTATTTACATAGATACATAGCTTAGTTTTTATTGGCTGTAGTAAAACGATCAGCTGCTCGATAGTGACTGCTTTATTAGACTTTTCCAATCTTCCGTCTTTTCAATTGAAAAAATGATTCAAAGTTAAGCGTGTGTAGATCATTATCGATTTTGCACACTAAATCATTAAAAAGATTTTCTTCTTCTATTTAGTTACATTTTCTATTGGAGATCGGCGGCAAACTTTAGGGCTATGGACGTGAATAAAACGCTAAGTACTGCTTGTTCATAGCAACTCTTTTATAATTTAGCTTCTTAACTTGAGAAATTCATCTTTGGCATTCTTTTGCAATTTTATATCTTGACTTGCATGATGATTGGGTTCTGTACTTTGTACTTCGCATAAAACGACTCAGAATTTAGAATCTCTCAAGACTCAAATTAGAATCTCCTGCATTACACAAGGGAAAACCAAGACTTAATACTAGCTAGTCTCCCTATTCCATTTAGTAGAAATCTGGGTCTACAACTTTACACAGATCCCTCGCTGCAAAATTACAGTCCTGTCAAGTGTCTGCCATAAACTAATTTGCACCGTAGAGTGCGGACCAAAACCACGTCGGCCTGTAATGGTGGTTTATAAATCTGAATCACCCTCGAGGGACCGGCAAATAAAGACGATTTATCCCGGTTGTCCCGGACCACGGTACAACTCTAAGACTCCGCGCAAACGGGCCACCGACCACGGCCGCCGGTGGCTGGCAACAAGCTGTTTACATGATTTTTAACAAGGGATCGTCACACACGTGTAGCGAGTGGCGTCCACTCGCGATTCAGTGTGCACGACATGTCACCGGTGGCGGCCACTCGCTTCTTAAGCGATATTTACATTAGTTGTAGTTAGCAGACGTTAGTAGCACGAAATTAGTGTCACGATATTGATTTCACTATCAATTGCATGTGTAAATGTGTGCATTGCGAAATTATACGATAGTAACGTCGTAATGTAAATATGTAAATTCCGCTTCACAGCAGGAGAGTGTTACAAATTGTAGCGGCCACCGACCACTCGTGGCAGCCACCAGCCACCTTCGTTTGCGCGGTACCATAGACGTGGCGCGCGACAGCCACTGGTGGCTATGGTCGGTGGCCCGTTTGCGCGGAGCCTAAAAGCTTGCGAGAAACTATTGGCACGGGCTTAGCCGATAAACATGACATATGAATTATGCCCTTTAAGTAGATTTTCTTGTTCCTTATAATAATATAATTTATTTACTAACTGATGCCCGCGACTTTCTCGTGGAAACTCTTTGATTTTCCGGGATGAAACTATGTCACTCTCCAAGAACTTAATTATACCCATGCAAACCATGTAGAGAACCTATGTTTTCAAAACGAAATTCAACTCGAAAACATATAAGTTTGTTTGTGATTGGTTGGTGTCTCAAAATGGTTATAGCCTTCTGAGTTTTTTGTCTTTGTTATTTGTACGGGATTACATAACAGAGTGAGCCATACACTAACTTCTCTCCGTGGATAGAGTATAGAGGTCGTTGTTTTTGTTTACCTCGACCTTACATACTTATTCAAGTTTATTCCATATAGTCTTTACATTACACAGCATCCTTCATGCGCAAGGCAGTAAAAAACATAAGTTTAATACCTACGCGGAACCTTGACCGATGCAACCACAAACTACGTGATTGCTTTATATGAAAAGGATATGTTTGTTACAAGAACATAAGGAAATGTTGTTTTAGAGATGATGCAAGATAAGTATATAAACCAATTAAGTATTATGGTATACTCAATAGTCCAAAAAACCGGCCAAGTGCGAGTCGGGCCTTGTTTTTTTAGGGCTCCGTACATAATTATGAACATAATAGAATAGAACATCGCAATAAACCGTGAAAGAAAACCCCAAAAAATGTTCGGTTCAACGAACATTTTCGACTTGAATTTCGAATGTTTTTTGAAAACATAGGTGCGTTTTTGGTTGGTTGGTCACTCAAAATGATTTACGCCCGCTGATTTTTTTATCTTTATCATTTGTATGGAATGGAACAGAGAGAGCCCTATGTTAACTTCTCTCCGTAGATAGAGTACAGTGAAATGAATTCTTAACCCATTCTTAAAGTCTACGTAGGTAGGTCTAGATACGTCTTTTATTTCCTTCGGGAATGTGAAATTAGACGCAGGAAGTAAAGTTTGAAAGGTCGCAGACTCGCCTTGGCATTTGAGGAAAACAATTCAGTCTATCTACCTGCCAAGAGTTACGAACAAAAGAAAAGTTTTATGCTTGACTCTTTCAAAGGTTCTTAACTTCTTTTCTTTCGAAAGTCAAACTATGTAAGCTGGGAAATTAAAAGTCTCTAGCGTCTAGAGCTTTTGTGAACAATGCCTGTACCTACCTAGGTACTCCTAGCTTTAGAAAGACGGTTTCTTTGTATAAGACTTTGTGCAGATTTGTATCATTTTGGTGGATCCATGCACCGAGACGTGTTATCACGATCGATTTCTATGATCGAAGATTGTAAATAAGTACTCAAATATGTATGTCTAAAATAAATAAGTAATAAAACGTTTTCTACTTAAATCTAGTTGTTTTCTGCGATTTCGTCCGCGTGATATAATTTATAGCCAATTGTATTCGAGGATCACACAGAATTTTCAGTCAGTTTCAGAAGTCGACTAAACAAACGGATGGGCCGTGAAAATGTGTATATATAAGGTAGCAGACTGATATAGACACATTTTTGTATTTCTAATGGTATTTGTATTGAAAAACTCAAAATCATTTATTCAAAGTAGGTAATTGTACACCTTTTGATGGTCAGTATTTTTTGAAAATGAAAAAAAATGAAAAAGTCTTTATTTTTCTCTTTACATTGCCATAAAAGTAAAGAACTGTATATAACAACTGCTTTAGTTAGAAACTGTGTTACAATTGTTAACGCCCACCTCCAGATTTATTAAAATTGTTAGATTTGTAAGATGATATAGTGGTGACAATTAATTAGGTAAACGTAAAACTAAAGCCAGGTATCTAGGTAGCTCTAAGTATCTAGATTCCTAACCAGAACCCAAATTCGCGACTAAGTAATAGCGCTAGTCACGTTTGAACTAATGTCAACTTTATTTGTAAGTAATAAAACCTATTTTGCAATATCCGAAGCTAATTTAGCCGCGTCGTGACCGTGTACAATCGCATTCAATACATTGAAATTAGAAATGTATTTATTTTCTAATGTTAGGAAATCTATCGACTTTTTGCTCTTATTTGGTTATTGGCAAATCTGAGGTGCAATAGAAGAATAGACGTTAAAAATCTACGCGAATGTCACTCGCAATTGGCCGGTTTTTGCCTTCGGCCAATATCTAGGCCCAGGGTCTAGGGTTATTTTTCGGACCACATTTTGAAGCACATATTTCATTTCTTGGACATCTTATTTCTATGGGCAGACTAGATATTAATATCCTTCGTACTAATATATTAGTTACTAGCTGACGCCCGCGACTTCGTCCGCGTGGATTTAGGTTTTTCGAAATCCCGTGGGAACTCTTTGGTTTTCCGGGATAAAAAGTAGCCTATGTGCTAATCCAGGATATCATCTATCTCCATTCCGAATTTCAGCCAAATCCGTCCAGTAGTTTTTGCGTGAAGGAGTAACAAACATACACACACACACACACACACACATACAAACTTTCGCCTTTATAATATTAGTGTGATACTAATAAACTACTCAAAACAAAATAGGGCCCACCACATTTTTTGACTGTAACTAGTAAATGCATAAAATTATGATCTTTTTTTTAATAAGGTATGTTGACGTAAAGATTCTTAAATTGTGTAAACATAATTAATTGCAAAAACAGTTTATTTTGTTTACTTAAATAACACACAAACAAAAATAACACATAAACAAGAAATGTAAAAGTTTAACTTAGTTCTGGTTTTTGTTACGTTTTCCACTAACTGCTAAAACTGCTGTAAGTTTAATAGCGAGTAGGGCCTCCTCTACTCCGTATACACTCTTGGAGCCTGTTTGGCACACTTTCAATCAAGTGAACCACATTTTGCTGGGGTATCTGCTCCCAACAGACTTTTAAAGCTCTTATGAGCTCTTCTTGACTGTTGATGTCACTAAATCTCCCTTTGAGGCTTCTCTTCGATTGATCCCATAAATGTTCAATTGGATTGAGGTCGGGACTCATCGCAGGCCAGAGCAAAACCGTTATATTGGCGTCCGAGAGTGCTCTTTGTGTGATACGAGCCGTATGTGCGCGTGCGTTGTCTTGCATTAAAACAAAACTTTCACCCACTCTTTGTGAAAAGGGGATGACATGGGGTTGGATCACACATTCGACATAACTGGCAGCGGCTACTGTACTCTCATTCAGAATTACCAGCTCTGTTTTGCCAGTCAAGCATATTCCGCCCCATACCATCACACTTGGACCCCCCCAACGATCTGTTGCGTAGATGCAAGGATCGGAAAATCGTTCGCCTTCTCTTCTCTACACGCGTACACGTCTATCATCACTGTGAAATTTAACTTTACTCTCGACAGTAAAGAGTACAGACCTCCAATTAGTCATGGTCCAGGCCGCATACTCACGAGCAAATCTTAACCGTGCTGCACGATGAGCCCTTGTTAGTTTAAGGCGGACCAAACGCATTGGGGAAAATTGTTCTTCTTCGTGGAGTCGATTCCGGATAGTTTGGTCACTAACTCGGGTTCCAGTTGACGTCAGTAACCGATTTTGTAACGTCCGGGCAGTTACCGTGCGATCCCGACGTGCAGTTAGATGGATATAACGGTCTTCCTGAGCAGTTGTGGCTCGAACTCTTCCTGATCCACGTCTTCTTGATAGCCTGTCTCTTGAAAACGTTCCCATACATTTCTGATAGCGCGTCGTGACACACCGAGTCGTATTGCTACAGACCTCTGAGACATTCCCTCCTGAAGCAAAACTACCGCTCTAGTTGCAGTTTCCATATCCATATGATGACGAAAACCAGGCATTGTAATCGGGACTAGTACGAAATCAAATAAACACAGTGATATTCAACAGCAAACTTGTAAATGACACTAGGAAAACAAGCGACTGAATCTATGCATAGGGGTAAATTTCAAGCACTTGCATTTTTTTGGCTGTCCACTTAACGATAACGTGTGAGTTATTGCTTAAAATATCGTTAAGGATTCATAAACAAGCCTACTTGATGTTAGAATGCATAACTTTGCTTATGATTGACATACCGCATATTTATAAACAAAATTCGAGATTAACTCGTGGTGGGCCCTATTTTGTTTTGAGTAGTTTATATTAGTACCCTAGATTTTTATATAGAGTTAGGTGCCTTCAAGTTAATGTTGCCATGAGCAGCGTTGGAATAATTTTCCCAGATGCATAGGCCGTGGTAAGAGCTCAGAAGCTGTCGCATAAAAACTAACACGCGATAAACTCATTAAATCATTACATTATCCAGGCTAAGGCTGGCGCCATACTGATCCAGAAATTTTTTATACTTGATTCATCCAACTTATTATATGTAATTGTTTATTATACTTCGCTCGTACCCAAAGGGTAAAAACGATAACGAACATTTTTTGGGGTTTTCTTTCACGGTTTATTGCGATGTTCTAGCTCGGAAAAGAAATATTTCATACACCCAAACTATAATGTTCATAATTTATGTACGGAACCCTAAAATTAAATATTCAAAGTAAGATAACTATACCAAGTGGGGTATCACCTTTCAGGCTTTACCTGGATATTCTAAAACAGATTTCTATTTATTTTTATGTATAATAGTTTTTGATTTATCGTACAAAACGTCGGAAAAATTACCCAAGTACGGAACCCACGGTGCGCGAGTCTGACTCACACTTGGCCGGTTTTTTTTATTGCATGATAGCAGAAGAAAAAGTCGCGGGTATCAGCTAGTTTTAAATAGGTATTTGTAGGATTTTATCTTGTTACGAAGGTAATTCTTTATTTCGTAAGAACACAAAATTGTTCAGAATCTCAATTTACATCTCTAGACTCGCAAATTATTGATGGTGATTTTAGGGCCACAGAAGCCGATAACGCAAAAACTGACATCACGCGATAAAGTCATTACATTATCAAGGTTAAGCTGGCGCCACACTCAACCACATTCAATTAAACTCAAGTTAACCCTCCCACGTTATTACCTTGCATAGCTACTTTAAAATAAAGTGCAAAATTCAGTAAACATGTTATGATACGGTTTTGATTACATAAAGTAATAAAGCCAGTATTGAAAATGATATGCTTTTATTAAACTTGTTCTATCACTTGGTAATAAAATCGGTCGCTATGTCTAGAATATCAAAATGATCTGTTTTAAATTAATAAACAGGTACATTTAGGTAATATTAATGCATTTAATAATAATTAAAACTGTTTACTTAAACATAACTTAATTAAATCCTGGATCTAGATGGGTTTAAGCTTCTTAGAATCTGCCTAGATATGGTTTTGGTCCATTGAATTACCTACCTACTTTAATGTATACTCGTACCTATTCTCTAATTTAGTCCTACGAGTCTTAAAAATTTAAAAAGGTAAGCAAGTCGTACATTTAAGTAGGTACATTAGAAAAATATCTCTACTTCTGCGCTCCTTAGTTAATATAATCGTAAATCGAGTGTTAAATAACTTAGAAGTTAGAAACTAAGGCGTAACTTATACAAACTTTAAAAAACCGCATCAAAATCGTCCAAGTGTGGTATCAGACATGCACACAAACGACCTTTCTCCTCCAAAAAAATATACACACAATTTATAGTATTATATTTTGATGTAGTTCACAAAAAGCTCCTAAAAGCTGAGGGTTAGTGTGGTTCCATCTTAATTCCTCGCAATGCCAGTGAAAATAGCGCTCTGTTCTGTGCACTTTCTCTAGATCAGCCTTTTTTCTCCTCTCTCAATGGGTAACAGTTAATAGTTCACTTATCGGCGATCTGACAGATAGTGTTTAACCGTTTTCTAGCAATTTCGTTACCACAATCGCTGTTAATAGACGCACCGACCTAGTTGGGCCCTAGTTGGCCCCATAATATAACCTGATATATACTATTACACCCAAATAAAACACAAAGCTGCCATCAAAAGATGCCATGGTTTTGGTTCGGTCTAGTCAATGTGAACAAAATACCTATCAAAATCGAGAATTTTAAAATGTATAGTTATTTACGACCTTGGGTGCAATTTGTTTAAAGCTTCTCAGTTGTATGAAATTCGGTTGAACACAAACGGTTGTGTAAAAACAAAGTAACTAAATTTAGTCACTTAATATACTGTAAATACTAAATACAATAGCCAGACCGATAACCGGTCTAGGTATTGTATTTAGCCCTTCCTTTGATAATGTTCCTAGTGGACACAGATTGAACTAATTTAACCTATCAATTTAGTTTAAAAGTACAAAAAAATTAGCTAACAATTCAACCAATATCAATTTGTCCCAACTTAAATCCCAACTATTCAAGTCCTGGTAGCACCCCAACACGGTTCAATAACAATAATAATTAATGCTAGTCCTACCAGACTTGTATGGGTCTGGATCGAGACTCATCCAGTCTATACACCAACAAAGACATCGCTCGTCCATAACCATGTTCAATATTGGAATTCCAAGTTCATAATTTCAGGTCTAGAATCATATTCAGCAAACCAAGTTGGTTCATCTGTTGACAGCATTGAAATTACCAGATGTCTGAAAAAAAATAACGCTTCTTTTTCTTTGTTGTCGCAAGGCAATGATTAATTTTAAGTGATAATGATTTCATTGTTTCATTCACAATGGTGGATTGTTTACGCCCGCAGGATTTTTATTATAAAATGTCCGTGTCATATTAATTAATAACTTTGAAAAATAGTCGATGATTTTGATAATTTTATAGTCGGACACCTACATCATTTGGTTCATTGAACTTTTTAGTGTTTCGTTGATCAAAGCAATATTAGTGGTATGCTGTTTGGAATTGGAAGGTATTGTTGGACGGCTATTTAAATACATATTCAAATACCACAAAGTGATTTAAAAAAAAAAACTTACAGTCTGTATTTTTGATTTTCCCATCGTGCAGACTTGTCTGAGTGTGAATTCCGTGCAAATTAGATTTTTTGTACATTTTGGCCAAAATATACATAACTGAAACTCATACTTAGAATTCAAATCTTACTTTAATCTTATAACTACAAATCAATACTTGGAATTCATATCCATTGTTATTAGTTAGCTTCAATCCATACTACTTCCTACTAATATTATAAAGGCGAACGTTTGTATGTGTGTGTGTGTGTGTGCGTGTGTGTGTGTGTGTATGTTTGTTACTCCTTCACGCAAAAACTACTGGACGGATTTGGCTGAAATTTGGAATGGAGGTAGATATTATCCTGGATTAGCACATAGGCTATTTTTTATCCCGGAAAATCAAAGAGTTCCCGCAGGATTTTGGAAAACCTAAATACACGCGGACGAAGTCGCGGGCGTCAGCTAGTATATCATAAATGCGAAACTATGTTTGTCTGTTGCCTTATCACGGTCCATCCGTTTAACCAATTAGGACGAAGTTCAGTGCTGAGAAGCTTGCAGCCGGAGATGGCCAACGGCAATATTTAACCGACTTCAAAAAGGAGGAGTTTCACAATTCGACTGTATGTTTTTTTTTATCCCGGAAAATCGAAGAGTTCCCATAGGATTTTCAACAAACCTAAACCCACGCGAGCAAGTTGCGGATATCATCTAACCAAAACTTTTAACGATATTTTTTTCCACCTTTTTTTTCGTGAGGAAAATCCGTCATGGATACCATGTGCCACGGGGAAGCACAGTTGTACCTAACGTATCTCAATTGAATGCTAAAATAAAACGTACAAATCACAGTGCCACAACATAAAGATCAAAGAAACATAAAGTAGTGGTATAAGTAAGTAAAATGCAAATCACGCTGGTCATCTTGCTGCTCTCACATGACGGATGTACCGACGCGGCGTGACACTGGCACTGCAGACGTTCACTTCCTAAATATTATGACAATTTCTCTCGCATATACTACAAACCATATTTCTATGCTACTATTGTAGAACTCTTTTGAAGAACGCAGTCTACAGGTACCTGTGTTTCATCACTTATCGATATAGTCGGAGATCCCATATTATCCGCAATTGGTACCATGCCTTGGTTGGCTATTTCATTTTTGTCACCTTGGCCCTCTTATTTAAGTTTACACTTTACAAATCATAAAAAATTACAATATTAGTAATGTAACAATTTATTGCATGGGCAACTGAAAGTTCAGCCGCTGAAAGATGCTTCCACACAACTTTGTTATTATGGAATTACTTACTGTATAATAGCCTGAATTAAAAAAGTGTGTATATTGTGTGCAAATCTAAAAATTCTTTCAAACCATATTATTAAGTAGCTATATAAAAGCACTAGCAAGCAATTTGAACGGCATTCCATGACGATTTATTTATAGTAGAATTCAATGGTTCTCAAACTTTTTTGGTGACGGAACCCTTTTGGGAAGCAAACTACTTGATGGAACCCTACAATAAAACAATAGTTTTTAAAAGTGTATTCTTTTTTAACAAGCATAATAAAAGTACAATGTAAACGTTAGGTACTAATTATTACTTACTTTACCACATGGCAAATACAATAATAGAATATATTCTATTAAAAAAGAAAAAATCTAACTAATGGGAGGTATGAAACTGTTTTTTTATTTTTCATCAATTGGTTGTAAATTGTAAATGTTGATACCAAACTTATGAGATATTGTACCAGCTATTCTAGGTAACACATGTTTCTACAAATACAAATAAATAAATACCTAAATAAATATACCTACGTGCGGCCGCGGAGTCAAAACGTTCGACCAGAGAGAGGTGTTTTGATTTTTTTTCTAAATTCTTGCGGAACCCCTACAGAGGTATCGCGGAACCCTAGGGTTCCGCGGAACACACTTAGAGTATAGCTGTAGTAGATTATGCAAAAGCTGCACCGATCGTCAGCTGCTATAAACCAATTGTTGTTATTGGCTGAATTCAGGGTATTTTTCCTGCAACAATACATTTTAGCCAATCGCGGTTCGCGATAGAGTGTTGGCTAATCAAGTCGATTCTGGAAAAGCTGCATCAGTCATCATTACAATCTCAATGACTATAATTGCTGCAATTGTTACAACCAGCCAATCAGTCGTGAATGCGATCGTCACAAGTAAGCGTCATAGTAACTGTCAAAACAAAACGCGGTAGGGCCTCCTAAATATAATTTTTGACTCCATCTAGCATTCATCAGTTTCATCACTCATGATTGACGGAATTAACTGACCTACCGTCCAATGGAGGCCTAAGATCAAAGTAATTTTATGTATGGTCGTGTACAATTTAAGTAATTCAGTTAATACGGAGCAGGAAATGGATCTAAGATGGACTTCCGAAGCGTATAACAGCTGCACGTGGTACATGACGCTGCGATCATGCTGGCACGTAGAATATTTGATTGGTTTTATTGATAGGTACTCGTATGATGCAATAGACATAATCATGTGAACAGCCGGTCTTCCTTTCTGTATAGATACCTATAATCTTTATCTTTCAATAATTTGAGTACAATCATGTTGAAGTACCTAAAAAAAACAACTATTTTTTACGTTTGGCGCGCAGCTCAAATTAATTCCAGCCAAAGTTATTTTCACTATTCATGCGCTGATATAAAAAAAAATCAGAAAACTCATGATAGCCTACAGGCAAATACCTCTGTCTCTTTCAGTCCTGCCCGGCTAGCATGGGCAGTAGATAAAAATTATATCCACTGATGTCATAGAAATCAGTGGATATAATTGGGGATATAACGGGCTGGGGGTTGAGTTGGATTCCGGGCACGCACTTCTAGCATAGAAGTAGCTCACGTACGTTTAAAAAAAAAGCTCGGAAAAGTTAGAGGTGCATGCCTGGAACAAAACCTCCGAGTCCCAGAATATAACGCCGAAGTCTTAAACTTAAAGCTTATAGGTCCATGATTATTTTATTAGAATTATAAGCAACCTTCATTTTGATCTACAATGATGACTTCACGCCTATGACGGACGAGTCGGAAAGAACAGGTACATCCATTAGCGTTACGAGGAAGCGTTGACGGTCTTCAAGTTCCTACAACTATACCTAGTACCTACAAGTACAAGGCCTACTTATAAAATAGCACAATAATTGTGTAATTGCTCTAAAGTTGCTAACTCGCAGTCTGTTGGGGGAATGAAATTGCTAGATGTTTTTACTTTTTTGTCTATTTCCGGAGAAACTTACAAGAATGTTATAGCATAGAACATTCTGATGGACTAGTCCAGGTAGCGTGTGAAAAATCACTTTAAACCCTTTTTTATCATATGAAACAGTTGCTGCCTTAAAATACCCTGTGAAAATAACAAAATATCATCGTGACCTTCCACACTTTTGAAAACATTATGGAGAACTCTCAAGTATGTAGATTTCCTCGAATGTCTTCCTTCATTGTTAAAGCAAGTGATATTCAATTGCTTAAAATGCACATAGTGAAAAATCACGTAAAAACTTTTTCATATGACGTAACAGTTGCTACCTTAAAATACCCTGTGAAAAAATAACAATATATCATCGTGACCTTCCACACTTTTGAAAACATTATGGAGAACTCTCAAGTATGCAGGTTTCCTCAGCATGTTTTACTACTTAACTCCAAAATGACCTAAATGCGGTAGTTTGAAGTTTTTATTCTATTCGCTTATGTATGCAGATACGAATAATATAATAATCGGGTAGGTACCTTTTGACACCGACTAACTATTAAATTACAATGTTATGTGCATAAAAATCTCAAAAGAAAATACGGAATCCTTATAGGATCACCTTGCTGTCCGTCTGTCTGTCCGTCTGTTGTGTCTGTCAATTGAGGCACGTTGTGGTCCATACCCAGGTTCGAAGTTCGAATCTATGACCTCCCGAATAAGATGCGGACGACTTAACCACTAAGCCCTCACGGCTTTTTAAATGCATAAAGTTAAATGTCAATTAAAATGTTTTCTCACATCGCAGTCACGACTCTGGCAATAGGAAGTTCTAAAATATATACTCGTACGTCTCGACTGAACTAGGTCCGAGTTCTCCTCGCGATTCGAAGATAGCGCGTTGTACGTGGGAAAACTTGCTCGCTTGTATAATACGTATAATGCGTAAAAATGACTTCTCACGCGTCACTTTAAATTTATGTGTCAAATACCATGTCAAAAGTACGATTTTAGTCCTTATTTTAAAGGTGAACCGTATGACAGTTGACCCATAGAGTTAAAATGACGCGTGAGAAGTCATTTTGTATGGACGTTATAGTGTATACTTGTCTATATACGTAAATACCGTTCTAAAGTAATATGTAGGTACTTTAGTTTTATGATTATAGAGAATGGTTGCTGTAAAATTAGTATAATAAACCTATAGATGCCTATAGCTTACAAAGCAAGAAATCGAGTATAAAATCCTGAAATATTTCCAAGATATTTTTCCTGCCCATTCTATTCGGATCTTCCAATAGTATAGTATGTTTTGTCATGTTACTTCTGCGTCTCCTCAGGTCTCCTCCCAGAATGAGATGGGCTTAGGCCACAGTCTGCCACGCTGGCCAAGTGGGGATTGGTAGATTTCACAAGCATTTGAGAACACTATAGAGAAATTTCCTAACGATGTTTTCCTTCATTGCTAAAGCAAGTGGTATACATATTTTAATTGCTCAAACGCGCGTAACTTTATCGAAGCTTGAGGTGCGTGCCTGGCATTGAACCCCCAACCTCCTGTGGGGTGGACATCTTAACCACTAGGTTTTCACGGCTCTACACTATGGTGTATTAGGCTTCTGCCATTAGATTAGATTTAAAAAAAAATTGAATTTTATGCTATACATATCAAGTACTCCATAAAACTAATCTTATTAATAACCTGTGACGGGTCATCTAGGACATTAGCTGTTATATTATAAAAGAGAAACGGGTTTTTTCTCAGTTATTACCTCCATTCACGTCAAAATCATTTACATACAATGGATAGAGCATATACTAATAAACACAATTAAGGATATACTGACAAATTGTGAACTATACTTGTTTGACGATTACATTCGGTATAATTTATAACCTAGCCTTTAACCGACATCCAAAAACGCGGAGTTTGTCAATTCAATGCGTTTGGGCATAGACACTCTAGCAATTGAATAAGGTAATAATCGTTCCAGTTGCAGGAGCTTAGTGTGCCATTTATATTATCTTATCAAAACTCAAATATCTACTTTCAAAGCTTAAATTTAGATATGTTAGGTACGTTTAATAAACGCAAAAATATTTTTTACTTAGTAGTAGTAGGCGTGCTAAGATTTAGATTCTTTTAAATCCATGGAAACTTCGATTTTCCTGCATACAAAGTTCTAATAAAAATATCGTATGAATAGGTAGCTACCTATAATAGTTACCAAGTCTATTTTTTTAAATTTAATTACAGGCTTTCATCTAAGTATGTAAGTAAATCTTGTAGAGTCACGACTTCACGAGCAAAAAGCTCTTAGGTAGTTAACTGGTTTATAACGACCTTCATTTTCGGTTGCAATAAAATTTATTGTTCTACATTCAGCGCGAAATAATAATAATAAAATATTAAGCGCCTTGTATATATATAGATATATACATATACCTTGACAGAGCGCTGTGCTATAAAATTAACATTAAAACGCTGTATCATTGGCTCATAATGAGCATAAAACAGCAATTAAAACGCTCGGGTGGCTGAAAACGCGGTTATCAGATCGCGCCATTCCGAATTGTGAAGAAACGGACGAGGTTATGAGAGGCGGCTTATAGTTGCTAGGTATGATATTGGTTGCACATATTATAAGCAGCACCTATGGTGCACCGACCGCACGCTTTTTGTTTTTTTTTCCATTGAAAAATCCTCATCAATACCACCGGGCCCAACTGTCATGCGATGGCGAAAGGCCCCCAGGCCCTTATTCGTTATCATATTCAAATCGTAATGTTATGACTGGGGGTCGCGCTTCCAACATCAATGATAAGGACATTCAAATCTTGACTATGTTACTTACTTGACTACCTACTTGGCAGATGCAAGGATACTATGATAGTAATACTATTACAAAATCCTTGAACATTCTATGAAGAAGCGTCAAAAAACACAAAATTCGTTTTGCCCGTAGGTAGTTACATTTCAATATCAATAACTCATAGATACTTAGATTTAAATACGTATTTTCTCAAAACTTAATGGCATTTATCATTGAAAAATGCAGTAGCTGAAGATGACAGAAATCATGTCATCTAGTACTAGATGACATGATTCTGTATTATTGATGATTATGTAGGTATGGTGAAAAGAGACCGACAATGCAATAAAGAGAGATAGGTGTAAATAAGAAGTAAACGAGTTATGCACACATTAATGCTTCGTTGTTTGCAGGGTCAGCGATTAGTTTTGCTTTGTGTAACTTTGACGCATACGCTGCGGTCAAAATTTTCACGAAATAGAAGTTTCTATTGGAAGAAACGTTCCGTTATCCGCACATTAGTATTGGCACGCGCTACTATCATGTGCGAACAACTTTATTAGGTCCTACATACAGTCTACACACATCTTTGCCTGTGGCCGTATCTAACATGACAGCTCAGGAATAAGGTTGAAAATAACGGACTTTTGCGTAGACAACAGCGCCATTGTCATCAGCAAAGTTACACGAGTGTAGGTACGGGGTTTTTCGCACATGTTATGTCACTGACACTATTAAACTCCATCCAATCTGACCGTGACTAATTGGCCGTGAGATTTGGTGACACGCTCGTTTATATTGTTATAACGGGCATTAAGTATATTATTTAACTATGATATCAATATGATTTTATATTTTATTACAAAACTGTCCACGTGGATTTAGGTTTTTGAAAATCCTGTAAGAGTTTGCTGATTTTACGGTATAAACATTCCGTATGGCCGTGAAAAGGTGCGTCTGGCAGATAGACAGACAGACAGTTACATTTTCAACTAATAAAAAGTTTTATTATTCTACTAGATAAAGTCCACAACCTCGCCCTAAGTGGACGAAGTTTCGGTTTGATCCCTAGGGAATGCTTTGATTTTCCGGGATAAAAAGAAGCCTATATCTGTCTCCGGTATGCAAAGTATCTCTCTACAAAATACATAGATAATGATCGCGACTTCTTCAATGTCGATTTAGGTTTTTAAACTGTCGTAGTTCCACTCTTTGATTTTCCAGGACAAAAAGTAGATCGTGTCTTTCCCGGAGCTGTTAGTTATCTCTGTGTCAAACATCAAAACCTGTCAAAGGAGTAGACCGTAAAATGCTAGCAAATAGACAGTAGATAGGCAGTGGTGTGCAGCTCATAGAGACGTAAAAGCACTGCTTACCGTAGTTATAATAAATCAATGCTTATTTTTCATTATGACCTGCCAGAAAATAAGTTCATACCTAAATGCATACCCTGGTGCACGCCGCTGTAGATAGGTATATAACTCATTGCTATCTCTGACATCTACATTGACATTTCTGAGCTGTGACATGCACTATGCAGTAGGTAACTCTACAAACTCTACCATAACATTCTATGGGTGTAAAAACCATGTACTTATTTAGTACCTACCTACCTAACTCCAACTGTGCAAATAGCTAGGTATTTGTAACACGTCGCAAGTCCCAACCTATAAGGAGTGTTATGAGCTTCATGTATTGCATATCAATGTGCATACTGCACCAAATATAATGAGTATTTTAATACGAATTTCATACGAATTGCGCAGTGACCTTTGTTATGAACTTGTTATTATTATGATTGCGTAACAGACATGCAAATTGCTAAATCCAGTACATCGTGGAATTGATTGACCCAAATAGATAAAACGATTAAGTAGAGTGTTTAACGCTTTTTTACTGTATTTATAGTCCAATTTGAGCTAAATACGTACTAAAACCGTTCTGGCCTTCATTAAATACTTAAAATGAAAATAAAACGGAATGCAAACAGTGCTATTCTGTAAACAAACACGCAGCCTTACCTACAACGCTGATGCAGCAACGAAATAATACAATACTCACGTCACTTACACGACTCGTGTCAAATACATAATAATATGGCTCTATGATGCACAATTTTTTTTAGTAAAAGAACTGCTTTATCATAATATTAGATCTACATTATAGCAATGTACGGTATTTATTAGAATTCTTATCTATTTACTTGTAGGAATGCACATTCTGTTTTTAAAACGAAATAATCATATGTTTTCTTGAAATCTATAAAATATACCAATCATAATTATATGCGTATTTTACCAATAAACATACGGTCTATGCTTACCTCACTTTACTAGGTATCGCTAGGAGTTACAATATCTATGCTAGGAGTAGAATAGAGTCTAGAGCACTGTCACTACTACCGTTTCAATCTATACTACTAGTAGGTAGCTCGTATACAAGAAATACCATTGAATCATGAAGTTTCTGGCTCTAGTCTCTACATCTGCTAACTGCTAGTAGAAACAAAAGCTTATAAATGAAATATAGGTATTTACTGAATCTAGGTACTTACCTATTATTTAAAGTTTTCGCTTCCTCTGAAATTTGCAAACTACCGATAAAGTAGGTTGTGAAAGTGGAACGGGAACAACCACAAATGAGAATACTCGGGTGTCTTCCATGATTTCCTTTTTCTGGAACAATGTCCTAGTTCGCAGTGCCTTCGGGATTTTTTGGTGTGCAAAAAACTAGCAAAATCTCGCGGTATCGAGGTTGACAAAATTGATTTTTTTAACGAAAGAATTCCTTGCTTGGTACTCTGCCCTCGTCAACCAATTTTGATCAAAGTTTACATTGTAAGTAATTATTCTCAAAATATTAACTAAAATGATAGGTCTAAAATATATATTGCTTTCTTAGCGCTAATATAGCGTTAGCTATCATGTAGTAGTCATATAATCAGAGATTGTGCACAGAATTAGCTACTTACCATATTTTTTCCATTAGAGTAAGTAAATTTTGTGCTAAAGAACTGCGATGCAAATTTTCTTTTACCTTCACTGAAGAGGGCATTAGGTTTTAATAGATAACTCATGTATTGAATCCATTGTGAGTTCTCTATAAAGAAATCCAGAATTCGAACCTGCAGTGCTTAGGAAAAATATCACGCATTATTTTTTCATTATTTTTATTCAATGTTCATCCGTGTGACGTGTGTGAAGGATGCTAATTTGGAAGGATAATATGATAGTTAATATAAACCAATACTTACCCTTGATCGGTTTTTATGCGGCATTGCACCGGCACGCTTAATCCATCGCTTTTATTAAACGATCGTTGGTTAAATCGATTAGCGATACATCTTTACCGATAACTATGTAATTGCGGCCTCCCATGTCCCAACAGAGAAATTTTATATAAGTCCCAGACGAATATAGGTAAGTACACTGTAAAAAGTTACGAGCCAATTTTCCGTAGGTTTTTATTGGATGCAATATGGCAAGCCTTCTTGGACATAAACTTTTAATGGCAAGGCGTAACCCACTACCCGTGCTTTGTACGAGTTGTAAAACGAAGAAAACAAAGTTTGCTGATTACTCTGTCCATGTACTTATCTACCTACGAGTGGTTACATTTGCTCGCTCGTTCCCATTAGTTAGTCCAACCGATAAACTATATTGTAAAACTTTTTTCCAGTACCTAGTTCAACTGCATCTAAATTCTTTTGATAATAATTGAACTATTGTCACGATAGGTATTTCTAATTTAATTTAGTTGCTATTTTTTTTTCTGTAACTATCCTCTCCACTTCTGTAACTATCCTCTACAAAAAAATTCTAAACCTGCTTAAATAGACTGCAGTAATAAAGTTAGGTATTAATTGTATCAGACGCCATTATTCAAGCCGCTATGTTCTCTAAGGATAACTGAAATCACCTCTTATACTTATTATTTTACTTTATTTTGGCCTTTTGCGGTATATCATATCAATCCAGGCCCACTTTTGAGCTTAGTTCTCCTCTCAGAATTAGAAAGATTTTGGCCGTATTCTAGCATACTGGCCCACACACCTTGAAGAACACTGAGGCATGCAGGTTCCCTCACGATATTTTATCGTGTGATATTTAGTCGCTCAAAAAGTTCAAACGTACCTCTAATGCGAATCCCAGACCCCCAAATAGGAGGCGTATAAGACTTTGGTCTCCTATCACCAATTTGTGTTATGGGTACATTAGTATGCGCATTATAAAAGAAAATGATGACTTTTACTTCACAGACTACCGAGATAAGCCAAGTTTTGGTCAAATCACGATGTCGCCTTTCTATCCGTCACGAGAAGCATTAGGCTACCGTGATGTTATGATAAAGCCAAGGCATTGTGATAATATCACACGCCAGCCTTGGCTGTTTGCGCAATAGCCACGAACAGTGGTTAAGTAATAAAGTAACCATTATCCAACGGCTCGTGGGAATCGACGCTCATTGGCAAAGGTTTCTAGTATCGACAGGAAAAACTAAGGTTCATACTGGTGGATTCGTTCAGTTATTACCTATACGCATATACCTCTTTTTTTATAAAAACATAGCAAGCAAACCAGCCAGTGGTTCACCTGATGTTAAGTGATTACCGCCGCCCCCCAACATTTGCAGCACCAGAGGTACCGCCGATGCGTTGCCGGCCTTTCAGGAATTTGTTGGTCGGCCCTTTGAATAACCCCATGTTTTAATCTATTGGGAACACCGAAGATGGAAGTTGATTCCATAGTTTGCATGTGCGTGGAAAAAAGGATCTGGCACAATGGACGGTCGATGTACACCAGGCACCCAGGTGGTGAGGGTGAGGGTGGCGTGTGGTGAGGTTGTAGAAAAGAGTCGCTATTTATTTAAATTTCTTTGCGGAGTGAGTTTCCTCATTATTAAAGTAATCTGTGGTCCTACTCTGCTCTCCCTCCGGTCGTGTCGTATTTCGGACTCATTTTACTATCACAGTTATAGAAGAATTGTGAGTGCAGAGAGGTATACACTTGAAGAGTAGAGAGTTTTAAGTCAACTAAGGAAAATTAAAGTATAGGTCTACCTTAAATTATCTACTTAACAGAGCTCTCTCCGTCACTTACTCCATACAATCGTAGTTCCCATTGCATTTGAATATTAAGCAACCAAAGTCCATGAAATTTTGCAGACATAGTCTAGAAACTAATATCTGTGTCTGTGGTGTTTTAGGTTTTTCTAAAAATATGTAGTTTTAAAATTACAGGGGCTCAAAGATTTGTATTTTTCTTTAAAAAAAGGCCCAACTTTGTGCTCGTTTTTCTAGACAACGAAGCAATTTAATGAAATTTGGAAAAACCACAGACCTAGAAAATTTAATGAATATTATGTAGTAAAAAAATTATCGTTATATATTTTATATTGTTATAATTATGTGGGAACTACGAAAACCAGAAATTACACCCAGAAATCTTGAAAATTTCGTGCTGTCTCGATTTGTGCAAGCGGGGTGGTGAAGTGCGGGGGACGACACGTGAAACTGACAGAAACTGACAGTCTAAACACACGGGCCACATTTAGACTGCACCCAACTCCAAACTTGTCGATAGGTCTAACTAAATACACTGGTACATTTCAACTTGCGTTAGACGTATGCGTTACCTACTCAGACGTTGCCTGTAGATAAAAATATGTCTCATGTTTGCTGGCAATAGCGCATGCATCAAACCCTGCAAGTTGCAACTCTCTTGCAACCTATTCCTCACGCAATACGCACAGCTTTAATATTATAATTTTTGACAATGTATACTATATGTAATGCCATATCACAGGTCACTCTCTGATTTATTGCTAACAATTTACTTCCAAATGCAAAGAAATCTAAGTGTGTTGAATTCACACTGCCCAATACCAGGACCTTAAATGACATAAATTCATTGATAAATAATCATATGTTGAAAATAAAGGAGAACCCCGTGTTTCTCGGTATAATGTTAGATGCAAAGCTTCTATGGAACACCCACATATCAACACTTGATGGTAAACTCAGCTCTGCTGCTTACACTGTTAGAAAAATTCGACAGGTACTGACGTGGAAACTGCAAAAATTGTATATTTTGCTTATTTTCACTGTATTATGTCTTACGGACTCTTGCTATGAGATAAAGCGGTAGATATTGAGAAAAAAATGTATTACAGAAAAGGACAGGACGTGCAATTTATAATTTAAAACCGCGCGCTGCCATACAATAAAAATATAAGGAAATAAGTACCTTATCTATTATCTTATAGTAGCTTCTAAATATATTTACAACTAGCTAATGCCCGCAGCTTCGCTCGCGTGGATTTAGGTTTTTAAAAATCCCGATCCTTTCATTTCCCAGAACAAAAGTTGCCTCTCCGTAATAGCCCGTCCCCGGGATGCAACTTGTTTCTGTATCACGTAAGAATATTTAAACGGATGATCCTTTTCAAATCCCGAGGGATCACCAGGAATGCAATTTCTTACAGCATCAGGGTTGAGGTCAACGACAAAGTGTTTACTTGGTATAGATACCTTCAATATCAATTAATAATCGACACTTTTTAAATCCCATTAGCTTTAGTAGTCAGGTCCCCTGCAATATCAGGGTTGAGGAGTTGGAATCCAAATTTTTTATTGAACAATGTCGCAAACTTTCTTTATCGATTAAAAAACTACCCAAAATTACGCAGTTAGGTTACCTGCCAAATTTCATGGTTTTGAGTCAACGGGAAGTACCCTAGAGGTTTTCTTGACACACACGACAGACAGAGAGATAGACAACAAAGTGATCCTATAAGAGTTCCGTTTTTCATTTTGAGGTACGAAACCCTAGAAAACGTAGGATCGGCATTCCGAACCAGTGGTAAATTTTTCTGACCACCCAAAAACACTTTGAAGTTTACCTAAAAGTTTACAGGAATAAAAATTTATCATTGTATTCCATTCCATTTCATTCTATTCCATTCTGTTCAAAGATAAATAGATAATAAAAATATTTGTCACCGAAACAATAATTTACGATACATCAACCAATATCAATTTAACTGATGACAATCTGACTATTACCAAAGTGAACGACTACTATAATATCTATTATATACGACTAACATAATATGTATTATAAATTGTGTGCCGTTTGCATTCTCACTAGGTTCTCATTAAGTTTGTTTTATTTGGTTAAACTTTCTGGCATTTATATTGTTATGACGTTTAGTTGGCAAATAGTCTCTTTATTGACTGAAACTCTAAAATTCAGCCAATCACAACAAAGAAAATATTGTAATAATGATTGATGCAGCTTTCTGTAATTGAAAACAAAATATTTGACATTAACTTGAATGTGACAGTGTTTTCCGAATAGGGTTGCCAGAGGCCCCGTATTTTACTAGTTACCCCGTATTTCAGGATACAGAAACCTGTAATTATGAAAATAAAATACGGGGCAAATAAAACTAAATATTTTTAGGGTTCCGTAACTCAAAAGCAAAAAAGAACTCTTATAGGATCACTTCGTTGTCTGTCAGTCTGTCAGTCTTTCCGTCTGTCCGTCTGTCCATTTGTCCTTCTATCCGTCTGTCATGTGTTCATGAACAAATATTAGTATTTTCAATTTTCAAAGTAAGATAACTACATATATCAAGTGGGTTATCATATGAAAGGGCTTTACCTGTTCATTCTAAAACAGATTTTTATTTATTTTTATGCATATTTTTTTAATGCATAACAGTTTTTGATTTCTCGAGTAAAATGTCGGAAAAAATACCCGAATACGGAACCCTCGGTGCGTGGGTCTGACTCGCACTTGGCCGGTTTTTTACAAATTCAGCAGGAGCTGGCTGGCGAAATCCAACACTGACGTTATGTCCAGTAGAAAGAATATTTTCCTTTTGCGGCAATGCGTAGCCGAAACCCACTCGATATTGATCATGGTCGTAGCCAAGGCGGCGGGGCTTGGTTTGAGGATGTAAGCCTTTTTTTATACAAGTTAGCCCGTGACTTTAATCTTTTCTAGTGGTAAGTGATGATGCAGTCTAATTTCTTGGCCGTTAGGGCCATACTAACCATATAACTAGCCATGACCGAAGCCTCCCACCAGACCAGAAATTTCGAAATGGCGACTGCGCCTGGGAAGCCGTCAAAAACCTAAGCCTAAAATAATACTTACACTATTTCTTGCATTTGCTTACCAATTTTTTTTTGGAAATATATCAAACATTTCGCGCTCACTTCACTCGCGCTTTGAATTTCTATTACTTGGTGTAAACCCCGCAATTTCGTTTTCATGAATTTAGATTTTTAAAAATTCCGTGGGGGATTTTCCGGGCTAAAAAGCCGCCTAAAAAAAATGTCTGGGATGCAAGTTACCTCTGAATAGTAAGTACCAAAATTTTGGTAAAGAAGATGGGCCGTGAAAGGGTAACAAATAGATAGGCAAATAGATATACTGTCGTATTCGTAATATTAGTATGGATAGGAAGCTTTAAAAATAAAATCTTGCTATGGCTACACTCGTTTCCCTTTCACTTTAATTTTTTCTGTATTGAACCAAAAACACTTACGCTCACTGCGCTCGCGCTTTTTTATTGTTGTATTTTATCTCACTGTCAAATTGAAAGGCGAAATTCCACTAACCAGGTAATTAGCCCATAAAGTTGAGCGAATGTTTTTTTCCTCATGACAGGATTCAGTTCCGGCCCTAATAAAACCTCTCCCGCAATCGATTCCTGGCTACGGCCATAGTATTGATACTGTGAAGGTGGAATTACAAATTAAATGTAATTTTAAGTTGAAATGAGAAGATTGTATGCATGAAATGTATAACATTTTGCTTTACAACACTAAGAGTTTTTAAAAGCTATTTAAATAAATAAATCTTTTATTTAAAACAGTTCACCAATCAAGATACGGCAACATACAGAGAAAAAATACAAAACTTATAAATAAACTGAAATATCTAAATAGGCTTTCCATGCATTTCAGAGAGAACCACCGCCTATATATATATTTTTCAAATACTTCAAAATTTCAAATTTCTTCAAATCTAAACCCCGTATTTTTGATGGTGGTAGCCTGTAAATCAAAAAGAGCCAGGTGGCAACCCTACTTCGACCTAGACAGAATGAAAAATTGTTTTCATTACTCGGTATGCCTACTGCCATAGTGTGACAGAAAGTGTGACGGTAGTTGTGACCTCTGATTGGCCGACTCTCTTTCACTATTTGCTAAAATTGATGATTGCAACAACAATTTTTTCTTTTTTGTAATCGAAAACAGAACACGGACGTCAAACAGGTTGACTAATTGCAATCATTTCTGACCGGCTAACATTGTTCCGCTAGTGGCTCAAACTCACTGTCGCAGCAAGAACATGGTAAATTCAGCCAATCACAGCAATTTGAAATTTGGTTATCACAAATGTACCGATCTAGGAACCGAGAATGCACGAACCAGGGCAGATAGAGATGAGAACAATAATATCATACGTAGGAAATCGACGGGGGATCGTTGGCAAGGATAGCCTTAATACTAGCCGATGTCCGCGACTTCACCTGCGTGGATTTATGTTTTTCGAAATCCCGTGGGAACTCTTTCATTTTCCTGGATGAAAAGTAGCCTATGTGCTAGTCCAGGATATTATCTATCTCCATTCCAAATTTCAGTCAAATACGTCTAGTAGTTTTTGCGTGAAGTAGTAATAAACATACACACGCACATACACACAAACTTTAGCCTTTATAATATTAGTTTGGTAGTGTGAAAGTGTGAAGTGTGATAGTGTGAAGTGTGATTGCAATCCCAGAAGGATTGATAGGAGCTAATATCTCACCGATTTCAATAAGCAACGAGAAATAGCCTGATACGTTGCCATTAGCTGATTGCGTGCCGACAGAGATGGAATGCTCATCAAATAGAGAGTGCTTATCCAGCATTTGTGCCACTAAAGTGCCTACGTAATATCGTGAGTGTTATGGCTTCTGTAATAAGGACAAATGTCCCGCGATTAATCCTTAGAAATACGGTTTATTGTAGCGTTTGAGGCGGCAACTAAATGCGGACATTTAATTTAATTATTACCTTTGCGTTCACAGTAAATAGACATCATCAGTAGGTCAAAGACTAAAAGATGTACTTGGATCGTTTAGATGACCTAGTTTCAGAGTCGAACATCATAGTCATTTAGACGGTCAGGGTATTAAGTTGACTCCAGCAGCTTGAAAGAATCTTATTTTGGCGGCGCTGAACGCGCTGCTGAAGGAGTCCTCTCGCTGTGACATATTTGCTGACAAATGGGCTGACCTCATAAGTCAGATCCTGCACTTTTGCAAGAATTTGTAGTTTACATATTAGATTATTGACGTAACAAATTTGTTTTAATGTGTAATTTAATTTGTGTAATTGGACTGAAATGTTCGTTCTAATTAAAAAATTAAATAAAAAAATAAATAAAATAAATTATAGGTATCTCAATTTCTGGCGATTTTTAGTTTCGACCGCTGTCCGCTATCGTTATGATCAGAACTCAAAATTGCCAAAAACTGAATTACATAGTTTTAATGTGGTTTTACTTACAGGTAATGGATTATGTATAAAATATATGACATGCAAGATGACATGATGAATATATCAAATAAATATCAAGAAAATTTGAAGAAAAAATCATATTAAAAAATTAGAAAACTGGTCGCTTTTAGTAAAGCACAGACAAGTAAAACACTCAGGATTAAAAGCTTGATTAAAGATGGTTTCAGCTTTCTAAAGAGCAATTCAGCTATTGCCGGCTTTTAGAAAAACCATCCAGTGCCGGCCCTTCTCAATAGAAGTCAAGTATTTTCACCGATCCACCGATGAACCGATGTACCTACTGATAAACGATGGTAAAGCCTTGACTTGTCATAAGTGCCATAAGTTGTCCCACGTGTGAAATAATTATATTTCAAAACTAGCTTATTGCCACGGCTTCGTCCACGTTGACTATACTTTCAAATCCTTATTTCACCCTCTTAGGGGTTGAATTTTCAAAAATCCTTTCTTAGCGGATGTCTACGGCATAATAGCTATCTGCATGCCTCAGCCCGATCCGTCCAGTAGCTTGAGCTGTGCATTGATAGATCAGTCAGTCAGCTTTTTCTTTTATACATGTATTTGGATAAAATACTTATTTGTAAAGTTCAGTCTCCCATCTGAATATCCAGATCGGAGACAATAGGGCAGATATTCATATTAAATATCGCAAAATAACTAACTGCACGTCGCACGGTGGGGCAGTTCCGGGAATTAGCTGGCCATAAATCGATTTCTCAAAAATGGCCATTGACAAACAAAACTTACTACCTTAGGTAATTAAGTAGACACCGAACATAATGCCACCTCTCCATTCCTCTAATTAGGGGTGTTCACCATTTTGTGTCAGTCTAAACCTGAGCGTCACTCTAAGTGTTCATATTGCGTTAACTGATTCAATTAAAACAACTTTTTAAAAAGTGATTTTTATATGTTAGTGAGTTATTTTTGAAAAAAATCTTAATGGATTCGATTATAACAGGTAAGCGCCCATATATTACATAAATAAAAAAGTTTGAATAACGATAAAATAGATATTTTATGGCACTTGCAAAATAATGCTTCTGTTGCGGTCGAAAAATCATCTTTTAGATACTCAAAAAGGTTTTACTTTAACTTCCCACCGAGTCCCATCGGTTTTATTCATTATAAATAAAAACTGACTATTATCCCTAATTGAATACATCGAGATTAGCTGCGGTCTCCCGCGGAATCCATATTTTGAAGGCTATGAAGTACATAGCGGAAAATCACCGTATTTCACAAATTTCTTTTTTTCGGTTTAAACCGGTTTTTATTTGCTTCCAGAATAGGAAGGCACTTTAGGGACTCGCACCGTAACACGTGGATTTCTTTTTACTAAAATGCAATAACAAGACTTGCCCGATTTTGATGCAAAATTGATTTATTTTGAGAGATATATTCTATCACAAGATGAATATTGTGATGAACAAAAGAAGGAAGTTAAACATAATTTCTCACGTCTAAAGTCACAATTTAAGAAAAAATGGATCGAGTCACATAAAAAGGCCCCTACTTTCATTCAAAAGAATGATGAATGGTTAAAAAGAACATACGAAATACCGAGACCTAAAAAGCCTTCTTCTGGTAGACCATCAAAGTCGTTTGAAGATTCAAGTGAGAGAAGTAAACGCAGAAAAACACTCAAAATGCGTAGCACTATAGAAACAGACCACAAAACTTTATATTGAGTTGTATCCCTGGCACCCTATGTCTCCAACAATGCATAAAATCTTAATACATTGTGCAACTGTAATGGATCATGCACTTCTGCCTATTGGATTACTAACCGAAGAAGCAGCAGAGGCACGAAACAAACATTTTCGCCAGTATCGGTATTTCGCAAGAAAATGCTCAAGGGAGCAATGCAATTATGACGGCCTTAATAGGTTGTTGCTAAGTTCGGATCCATTAATATCGAGCATAAAGCCAAAACCTAAAAGAAAAAATGTGCCTCATAGCAAAGAAGCGTTGGAAATGCTTATTTCCGCTGAACTCAACACAGCAGAATGTCTTCATGAGGAATCTGAACCGGACCAACTTGACAAGGATGAATTGAGCTCTAGCTCTGGTGAAGACACTTGGGATTGATCTGAATCACATTATGTTTATTTTTGTATTTTTTTATTTACCATTGCATCTTTATTTTCTTAGTTTTTGTTTTTATATTTTCTTAATTTATCATAATCACGATTTTAATTTACTATTATAGTTTTAGTGTTTTTAGTTTTTTTACTATGTTTTATATAGAAATAAAATCTGTTTTGGCACTTTATGGAATTAGGTATTTGTTTTTCGTGTCAAAAAACGTTTGTTTCTCCTTCGCGGTAAAACTACTGAACCGATTTGGCTGAAATTTCGAATGAATATAGATTATGCCCTGGGTTAGCACATAGGTTACTTTTTATCTCAGAAAATCCATGGTTTCCACATGATTTCAATCAGAATTTCGACAAACAGGATTTAAAACCAAAATATACGCAAACGCAGCCGCGGGCATCAGTTAGTTTTAAAAAATAAGTTCCCAAAATACTAAAAAATATAATTTAACCTATTTACAACACATATATGGGAGAAAATAATATTGGCCGCCTAATTCCTGGATCTGCCCCACTGTGCGTCGGGTAAAAGTTTGTTTACCTTATAGTTCTGCGCATTGGACAATCGAACGGAATACAAATAAGGGAACAATAAGAGACAGTGTGTATACGCAATATCCGGTAAGCGTGCGCGGCGCAAGCGCACGCGTCAGCGCCGCAACGCCCTCGGCACAATAGGGTGACAATTGACAAAACGGTCTCCTATTCGGGGGGTTCGGATTCGATCCTGGGCACATACTCCATACTTACTTATTTTACTTATTTTTACTTATATACTTATTTACTTATTAATATTTACTTATTTTACTTATTAATATTTTGCCTGTCTATCTATCTGTCTGTCTGCTACGTTTTCACGGCCCAACCGCTGAACCTATTTTAATGAAAGGTACAGAGCTAGCCTACATCCGGGGAAAGGACATAGGGTACTTTTTATCCCGAAAAATCGAAGAGTTCCCACGGGATTCATAAAGGCCCATCCGTTTAACCGATTTATATGGGTACAGTGGTAGCATTCATCCCGGAAATTTACGTAGGCTAATTTTTATCCCGGAAAATCAAAGAGTTCCCATGGGATTTAAAAAAACTTTTTTGACTTATACGCCCTGTTAGAATTTCACGGACGATATAAACTTCTATAGCCAGATTAAATAATTCGACCCGTGATATAAAAGGCTATATCTACATATATGACTTTAAGTCTTCTGTCTTGTAGTTCTTAGTTCTTAGTACCAATTGGTGTAGGGTAGGGTACCTGTTCTTAGTAACAATTATCCTATATTTTCATAATTAATCATGGCAACCCCTTCGCAATAGGTAAAAGAGTAATTTTTCTCGCCGTGTAGAATTGCGCACGCAGTAATCAGGGCGCGACGTGCGAGCTGGTGCTTCTACCCTGTATTTATGTAGTTACCAGCTTTATATTGTTAGATCACCATCATGATTAACCCATCGCATCGCCGGCCCACTACTAAGCACTGGTCTAAGCTCAGAATGAAAAGCCCTGAAGCCATAGTTTGCCACGCTGCCTGCCCCAGTGCGAATTGGCTGAATTCCGTTTTTGACCTTTAAGTACATAAGCAAAACCCTCAGGCATGCAAGTTTCCTCACGATGGTTTTCTTCACCGTTAAATGATATTCCGAAAAGTTAGAGTTGCGTGCCCGGGATCGAACCCCCTACCTCCGAATAGAAGACCGACTTCTTAACCATCAGGCTATCACCACTTATTGGTATGTACCAACTTGCACTTTATTGCAAAATATAATTCTATAATACACCAGTTCAAAGATCTGATATTGATCTATGAATATCAGAGATTGACAAAGTTTCTTGCTGGTTTTTATTGAAAGTAGGAATGACGCTTCCGAACCAGAACGAATATTATATTTGGTATACCTATAATGGCTAACGTTATATAATGATTTAGAAAGGATTTAGAAAAGTACCTAGAGCACTCATGTGCTAGAACTATCTATGTAGGTACATGACTTAGCACCGATCACGATTATTCATTATAGGTACCTAGGCACTTTGTTTTCGACCTTTCTATGACTATTTATGGAGGACAGACGAAGTCACGGTCATGTGCCAGTGCGACAGAAAATGTCAGCTAACCGTTCACTTTTACCGATAAAAACAAAAAATATGAGCTCATACAGTACCTACCTACCATCCGATCGATTTTCAACGCATACAGCGTGAAGCGAAGTAATAAGAACTGCTAGGTATATTCATTTAATACCTAAGTAGACACAATACCTTTGCTGTCACAAAAATTAAATACTTAGATCTAGAATATCTAGGAATATTATTAATTAGATAAGAATACAGCCTGTTCTCAAAGCTGTGATAGCTTAGTGGTTAGGGCGTCCGCCTCCTAACAGCTACCTGAAGGTCGGGGGTCCGTTCCCGGGCACGCACTTCTAACTTTTCGGAGTTAAGTGTGTGGTTTGTAAGAATAGAATAATATGTAGAATAGAAACATTTTTTATTCAAATAAACTTTTAGAAGTTGGTACTTTTGAATCGTCAAATGCGTCTTCCACTGGTTCGGAATGCCTTTCATACCGAAAAGAACCAGCAAGCAGTTAAATATCTTGCTTTAACGGTAAAGGAAAACATTCTGAGAAAACGTGACAGTTATCCCTAATGTTCTCAAAGACGATGAAGTCTGCCAGTCCGCACTTGGTCTAGTCTAGTCGGCGGACTATGGCCTAAAGCCCTAAACCGTTCTCATTCTGAGAGGAGTCAAAGGCCCCGTGCTCAGTAGTGAGTCAGATTGATCATAATGATGATGATTACCTATTACTAATTGTGTTTTCTTACATAATCAGTTGGTATTGGTTGATACTTCATTTCATAACATGTGTTATAATTGCCATAACGTAATGGTATTCAAAATGGCTTATTATTCTTAGATAATAGAACAATTAGGTATCAAAATAATTATTATCGGTTCAAAGTTTCTTTTATCTTTTGAAAGAATCGAATCGCGTCATCGCCAAGAAGGTTGTCTACCTGAACAGACTGTCTTTTGTGTGCACACACCTGGGCAAACACCTTTTACCTAAACGTTAAATAAATGATATTGTCTTGATACTCTTGGTGCTGTTTGGAAATTCCCCCAAGGTCGCTTTTGTTCTCATACTGCTTTGTACCTACACGACATTTCATATTGGATTGGTTGAGATGATTGATAATTGCCTAAGTAGGCACGAACAATTTTTTAAAGGTGATACGAGTCGCAGGGCGCCGCTGGATTCAGGCGGCGCAAGACCGTAGCGCGTGTGGAAGTCCGTAGGTACAAAAGGTCTATGTTTAGCAGTGGACGTTTATCTGTTGATAATAATAAAAAGAACGAGTAATTTTACCATATTTTTCTTAATGTTTTTTCTTCCGTTACTTTAGTTTTCTGTTGTTTCTGCTATTTTATTTCTCTTTTGTTTCTGTTATTTAATTTTTTATTGTTTCTGTTATTTTATTTTTTATTTTTTCTGTTTAGTATTTTATTTTTAAATTAAACATTTTTTAAAATATGGTAATAATGAGATAATAAATAAATAAGAGGAAAATAACGGGTACAGCCGACTAGCTTAACCAGAAGCGACTGTAGGAGAATTAGCTCAGCTTTGATAATGCCGGGAAAAATTGACCTTATTCACCTACCTACTGATGAAATTGCTTTATCAAGACTGAAGTGTAGCAAAACCACACACGCAATAATTACTGTTACTCCAATGCGTTTCCGATGGTCAAGTTAGATTTAGATTGTACATCTATGCTCACATAATGCAATGCGACCACACTCCACTTCATGACTTGCGAAAATAGACAGTACCTAGTTTACAATTTTACATAACGCTTTTGAATCAATGCAAGTTACATGCGCTTAGAAATGACGAGAGACGGGAAAATAAAAGGTGGAGTCACCTTTGACTGCATTACATATCGGAAAATAAAAGGTCATAACCCAAAAAGACACACTTCCGACGAGGTAGCGACTGGCTATCAACTATTTTCTCGCTCAAGAAACGTACAATTCATGTATTTTAAGATAATACTGTATTGCTATGGAAGAGCGGTGTCTTCTGACACAGAGCTAGTTCTCCTACCTCTTAAAAAAGGCTCCAACCTCCTACAGATGATTGTTAACAAAGTTACCGAAAATAAATAATTTTGAATTGAATTTTTGAATAATTTCGTTTTATTAGAAGAGATAAATACGTGTTGATCGCTGACTTTGCATACTGCCGGCGAGAACTCTCTCGCCACTAATTTGTCGCAGTGACAAAAGCTATCAAAGAAAAACTCGCTCAGCGACGCTCTCTTGGCGTTCAAAACACTCGCGCAGTTCTCGGCCTCCTATTCAGACGGTCGGGGTTTGTATTAGCGAGCGGTGTGAATCGGAATGGGTACACATCTCTAACTTTTCGGAGTTATGTGCGTTTTACGCAATTAAACCCCTATCACTTGCTTTAACGGTGAAGGAAAACATCGTGAAGAGACCTGCATGCCTGAGAGTTATTTAGTTATCTACATTTATATCAGTTCTTCTTATTATTTTGCTTTAATTATGGCTTTTAGTATTGTTACACCAGCACAATGCACTTCGCCAATGTAACTTAGAAAACCTGTGTCAGTCACTCTGGTTCTCCATCACATCTCCTCATTTCTGAACATCCTTGAATTCATAAACCTCCATTCCTACCAGGAATTCATTGTTTTCCAATCAATTAGGACAAGGCCGTAAAACGTAACCGCGGCAATTAGAGATCGCAATCAAACAAATGCGGCATGCCACCCGATGATCGTCAGCATCACATAATGGGTGCCCCAGTTACCCACATACCTACCACAATGCGTTGGTAATTAACAATACCCGCATGTTTACGCTATAACGTCGGCCCACACCATGGGGCTTACCATTAATTTGCGAGTTAAGTAATATAACAATTATTTTATGGAAACCTGCATACTTAAATGACCCCTATTTGCTTATTTGCGTATTCCATTAAATCGTTGATATTGGCTGAATTTGTGGTTCCTATTTTTGCTACGATTGTAAATTGCATAGTCGTAGGGTTGCTAAATTCTAGTCATTAACACTTATCGTTTATGATTAAATTATCGTCAGTTACATCATCCGTTTTTAGTTCAGAGTTGGCGTCCTAGAATTAGTAGAACTAAGTATTTCCTAGTAGTACCTAGTACTTAAATATTTTTAAAATAGTCCTGCAGCCAGCAAGGGCGCTGTTGCATTTACAAGTTCTGATGCTTCTCCAGCTCTACAAATGGAAAATGATTATAATTGTTAGGTGTTGATGGAATTGTTAGGTATGGAAACTCAAGTGTAGCTAAGTTAGAAGCAACCCTGCAAACGAGCCGCCATTTTTTGAAGCATGCTTGAAGGTGTCAAAAGGTGCCAATATCTATGTGAAACGTACGAATTTGGCATCTCTTTCTAAAGTACTCGTATGAGCTTTGCATATCTGGAGTTTTTAATATGTTTGAGTAGAAAATAAAAATATCTTTCATACCTAGCTATAGCTACCTATGTCTGTAACATATTATGTAACCAAATAGCTACAATACAACACAATACAATTTTATTTATGTATGTGCTTATGTATGTTATGTATTTTATTTATGTATTTATTTTAGGTAGGTATGTGCCGAGCTTCCATTCATGGTCTTTGACAACACGCTAGGAGAAAAAACAAAACAGAACTTCATAAAAAAAAATATTATCTCCGTGCAAATTTTTTCAGAGCACTACCGATAGGGTGAGGGAGATAGGTCCATTGTGAGGAGGTATCTGAAATCTGAATACGTTTGTACAAAGGTATTTGCTTTAAACAAACTTTTCATCGCAATAAAGGAGGGTCGTTAGGGCCGCCCTCGTTCATACATTGTATAACATTACTCCCGCGGGAAAATATTTTTTATAAAAAATGCTGACCTCTGTTTGTGTTGAAAATTTTCAGAAATGCTTCGAAAGATAATATTATATTTAGATATGCATGTTTCCTTTGCTACTAAGCACATCGACGCGTATCAAAAGAAGTACAAATTGAAACACAATTTTACAATGAAAGTGTCTCTTGGAGAAGGTTTTAACTTTTAAGTGTGGAAAGCCAGAGCGCACAGCTACTAAATTAAAAAATATCAATTTTGATACGTAGGAATTTTTATAGAAAATCGATTTCATACGCTCTATTTTATCTAGCTATCTATATTGAGATTGCGATAGCTTTCAAAAGCTTTTATTCAATAAACTTAAAAGGTCGCCCGTTTTTTCCATCTATTTTGCTTAAAAGTATCGGCCAATCACTTTCAATTTATTAATTTGATTGAATTTTACTTTGACCTGAATACGGCGGAAAATCAGTTTTCATTCAAAACTCCCACCTCACCAGTTGCCATTCCAACCAATCAGACGCATCTATTACGTTATGACTACGCATCGGATTGGTCTAAGTACATTGTTTAGTCACTATTTTTATTTTTATTTAATGAAGTAGGTAAGTATTTTTTTCCATTCCATCAGCCTGTATGTGTCCACTGCTGGACATCAGCCTTTCCAAGAGCGTAAGCTAAGGATATAAGTAAGTTGTTTCTGAAAAAATGTAGAGTCAATGTTTCGTTTAGCTACGTATGTCGCCGTATCTACTCATGTGGTCGCCGGCTCGCTTCGCTCTCCTTAATCATGAACACGGATACACATTATTTCGGTAAAATAAACACAAGCAGCATAGCTACTAGATTCTTTATACTCATCACTTCTATTTAATTAGACAGTTCTTATATAAAGCAGATTTGAATTTCATAGTGAATGAAGGACCTGTTTTATTTATTACTATTTTGTGGATATTAGATAAGGTTATATCAACCATAGCGTCACATAACATCGTGCTTCACAGCTATGTATCTACCGACAAAGAAAAGTACATAAACATTCGAAATCCACTAAACATGTTTGCTAACATTAGAACCGTATGACGTCATCCACAAGATGGCTGGCCGATCATGTGTACAGTCCGTTGACCCTCTGTCAATGTTAATGTCAGCTGTTAAAGCTGCTTAGGATTTATGATCAGGCTTTTATGTCAGTCTGTTTATTCGTTTACTTGATGTTAAATAACACGAGAGTTGTAAATATTACGACACAGAACGGTTTTTAGTGCACGTACACGGAGTCTTATATTATGTTCCATTGTTTTTATTATGAACTGGTTTAGTTTAAGCAAGCGTAGTTTGGACTACTTTCGAACAAGGCTTTACTTTTAAGGCTGTTACTTGATCAATACCTATCTAGGTAGTTCTATATTATTCATGGGTGGTGGGAGATCGTTCCAATAGTCTAGAAACTAGGATAGATACAATTCTCATCACTTCAAAATAAAAAAAACGCAATCTTCGGGTACATCGCAGTTTCAAGTTTCGTGCGTGTATTTTATAAGGCAGTGCGAGTAAAATTCAAAAAAATTCAAAATTCAAAATATTTTTATTCAATTAGACTTTAACAAGTTCTTTTGAATCGTCAAAAGCATCTACCACTGGTTCGTAATTCTAAATTATTATTTTTTCATTACGACAGGGATGGCAAAATATTTAGACCCAGGTCATTTTAGTTTACTTTAGAGATTGTGTACAACAATTAGTTTAATGTTGATTACCACATTATCATCAGCTGTAATTAACGTCTTATCCCAGTTAGCTATCAACAAAGTCGGTAAATTGCTGATTTTCTATTACTTAGTACTTACTTACAGAAAAATGCGTTGCTGAGAGAATGCTGTGTATGATGTAAAGCGAAAAATCACGTAGTTCTAGCAATTTTACATCTACCTACCGCCGAAGATAACCTATTTTAAAACTGATAGCAAAAGTGAAAACCAATTCGTACGCTTGTGTGAATGTGTGTGTGTGTGTGTGATTCCCTAAGAGCCAGTTCCCACTTGTCGTCTGTCGGACCCCGATTTTAATCGGATGTTCCAGTGGCAGAACATTTTATATGAAACTATTCACACTTATCTGAAACCGATTTGGTGTCAAATGTTCTGCCACTGGAACATCCGATTAAAATCCGAGTCCGACAGCCGACCAGTGGGAAGGGGCTGTAATGTTCTGTGCCTCGTGCAGATACGCATAGCGACAAAGACTTGACGCAGGGCTTGTGAACTTCGGTCCGTCGTTCACAGTGGGGTCCTCGGGTTGGTTGGTGTGCTGTGGTTCCAGCATGCCTCTAACGGTGTTTAGGGGCACGTATAGTATGCCAGCGGTGGGTCTGCTGCGGCGGACATCCGCTGACAGAGTAACGAGGCGTTGACGGTGACTGGTGCTCCGTCGTCCGGGATGGAACTTTGTGAGGTTAGTCGGTTGGAGTCCGACATAACCACTGTGCTCCCCCGATATCAAGTGGTATCCATGACGGATTTTCCTCACGATAAAAAGAAGGGCTTACGAACTTTATGATACCTTCAAGCGTGCTTCAAAAATGGCTGGTCGTTACCAGATATAAATAAATAACGTCGGATATCCAAATAGATATTTTTCTTGCTTTATCAGAGACAGGCAAATGCATTCTCTCGTTCAGTCGACTACTCGAGCGGCATTGTTCGCGGCGAGAGGAGGCTCGTGCAGTGAAGCGCTCTTTATTATATTCCCAACACAATGCTAGACGCAGTCTACGGACTAAAGCTAGATTACACTACGCGGCTGCGGTTATACGCCGCTTCCTTTCTATTTCAGTAGTTATTTCTATAGGTAAGTATATTGTAATTTTATGCAGATGCAGATGCAAGTTAGCCTTTCACTGCAATCTCACCTGGTGGGAAGTGATGATGTAGTCTAAAGAGGAAGCGGACTAACCTGGAATGGCAGTTTTTAATAAACCCTTTGGTTTTTACACGGCATCTTACCGGATCGCTAAATCGCTTATCGGTGGGTACGGCTTTGCCGGTAGGGTGGTAACCAGCCACGGCCGAAGCTTGACCAGAGCAAAAAATTCAATGGATATAGGCTTTTAAAAATCCTGTGGGAACTCATTGATTTTCTGGGATAAAAAGTAGCGTATATGTTAATCCATGGTACAATTTATCTCCAATCCAAATTTCAGCTAAATCCGTCCAGTAGTTTATGCGTGAAAGAATAACAAACATACACACATACACACAAACTTTTGCCGTTATAATATTAGTGTAATGGCACCGGACCGGAGTGGACCGGATTGCCGGACTGTATGTAGCCCTAGCCTTACAGACGTTATGTACAGTCGCTACTCGCTACAAGCTTTGTTTGATTGTCGGCCGTTGATGCAGTCACAAAGAAAATGCTTCGGATTGTTCTCCCGCATGTATCAGAGCGTGTAAGGAACTGACATATCGCGACTATTATCATTTATCATGTAATTGTATGGATTTATTAAGTTTTCTAGACAGTGAGTAGAAGTGTCTCTAGGTAGGATATTATCACACTAATATGTATTATAAAGGCGAAAGTTTGTGTGTACATGTTTGTTACTCTTTCACGCAAAAACTACTTGACGGATTTGGCTGAAATTTGGAATGGTGATAGATAATATTCTGGATTAGCACATAGGCTACTTTTTATCCCGGAAAATCAAAGAGTTCCCACGGGATTTAGAAAAACCTAAATCCACGCGGACGAAGTCGCGGGCATCGGCTAGTAAGGGTATAAAGTAGAGAGAGACTAGAGGGGGATCTTCCAACGCTGCGAGGTCGCCATTTTTTGAGACCCCAACGTGAAACGTCTATGAGTATTTGAACTATGTGCCCATTGCCACTACAGCTTCGCCACCTGCTAAATTAGTCAATCTACTTAGTTCAATGGTAGTAGTCGTTTTTGCAAATGGTAGGTCTTGTATAACTGTAATGTAGAGAGAGACTAGAGAAGGTACGCTGGACGCTGTACGTTTTCACTTGATATGCAATTTACGGAAATAGTACAGCCATGGTACAACAGATTTTTCCACAGGTGGTAGTCATTAAATACCATACGTGTTTAATTCATTCAAGCATACTATCAACCCTAGATCATTAAAACTTTAGAAAAATTGAAGGAAGCTACATGCCGCCATCTTTATTATTTGTTATGTGAAAACTGAGGGACTCTCTTATCACTTTAACGTTTCTAATTTAGTAAAGTTTTGTTTTTTCATCTCTCTTAAAAATAGGTACTTAGGTACCTAAGCACTGTTCATAATCTTTTACGATGATGTACGGAACTCGGCGTATGCGAGTCCGACTCTCGGTTTATTCGATATTAATTTGTTAATTCTTTAACCAATAAATATCTACTATAAAATTACCTAGGTATTCTGTTCTGATGATTACCGTCCTAGAAATACAAGATTCAATGCAAACAATTCGATTTTAAAACGCAACATTCGGTGACCTTAAGAGTAAGGACTTCTTAGAAGTGTTCTTAGAAGATGCATTCACGTCGTCAAGTCGTCACGCCATCCTCAGTGCAGGTCGTCACGCCATGCAGCTTCCATTTTATTTGCGATTGTTCTGTTCCATGGTAGTGCATCGTAAAATTGTTATAATAATAATTACTTATAACACTTGCCTTATATTCAAAATGATTACTTGTAAATACTTATAACGATAATAGAAAAATGAGCGTCGGCAAAGATAACAAATTTTTGGTTCCTGGCCTGATCACAAAGATTTAGTGCGAAGGTTTCCTCGCCTTCTGTCACATAATAACGCACTGTTGTGGTGTGTTGTGATACGATAGGAGGTGATTGGACCTACATAGAAGAAGATATGCACAAATCCATCAAAGCTATAAGATAAAATTGTGACGTTACATTTCATAATGAACCATGTCCATAAAGTATCATTGGTAGAGAAGTGTCTTTTTTAATTATTCAGTTAAAACTTACTTTATACTGGGGAAAAAGTGGGTATTAACATCTATTTATGTTATTGGATTATGTTATCCTTATAATGTTATAACGTAAACTCGATTAATTAGAACAAAATTCTCATTTTTTCAATGGACTTAGATATTGAATATCAAAAAGAGCCAAGTCTATTGGACTTAGTTTAGTCTGCTGAAATTAACATCGGGACTTAGTGCATTTTGTTTAATCGCAGATTAATGGGACGGATTCAGGCTAAATAACAAGCTTTGTACACTTTTGTAACTTTTTATAAAAAATTATAGTTTTAAAGTTTATAGTCAAAAAATGAATTAACCCTATTAAATTATAAATGTGAAACTTCAATTTGGCTGTTTGGAATAGATATAGCTTATTGCCCATTGCCCAGAACTAACACATAGATCATTTTTATTCCAGAAAATAGCGTTACTAGTTTACAACATAAATGTAACCATTGCTAAATGTCATAAATTAATGTTTAAGAATAAGTGCGCTAAAAATTAAAAAATTAGAACCAAAATGTGTGTATACAAGATATTACATTGTAATATTCAACTATGAATGCGGCCCTGGACGACCGGCACAAACCAACCTATGAACAGCTATTCACTATAACAAACACTTACAGTTTTTCCTTAAATTTCTCACGTTTCTGCTTAGATTTTGGAATCAGTCTTTTGCTAGACTTTTCTGGAGGCACTATTGGTATTCCTTCCATAGCTTTTATCAAAAAATTGATGTTAAAAACAAAATTTATGAGAGACACATAGATCACTAGACAACACTCCGGGAGCAACTGACGACCATCTTAGAATCATATCATGCTGTGATTGGTCAAAATGGATTTGGTTTGTTTTGATGTTACAAAGCACGTGGACTTGGTTCGTTTTGGAAAAATCTACTACTTTTAAGACTAATTTTGATTGAAAATCGCTGGACTTGAGTCACTTTGGTAAAACACGAAATGTATAAATTTAATAGATCTTTCAAAAAATAAAAAAACCTTATATGCCGGTAAAAGTGGACTTGGTTCGTTATGAAATGCAACGTCACAATTAATAAAAGATAAAACCATTCTTTATTCCTTCTATTTAATAGTATCGAGCACAGGAAATCTTAATGACGGTCCGCTCCGCTCTCACATAATAATCTTATGTGAGAGCGGAGCGGATTTACATTATGTAAATCAGCACTAAATATATTAGTTTATATTTTTTTAATGTACAATCTACGAACATAATTTAATATTACCGATTTATCGATTCACAACCTCTCTATCGCCACAAAATGTAAAAGATTTATTAACAGATGTTCCTTCTCAATTTCAGGTCGTCATGAAGAGCCTATGATCATTTGAAATTGGGCGTGAGCAGCGCCTGCGGACAAGATGACGTCAGAGCGAACCATCCCCCACCTGAGGGACATCTTCGGCCTCAACCAGCAGTATGACGCCAAGCCTTACGAAGACAGTGAAGACAAAACTAAGAAGTCAATCAGAAAGAAGAAGGATGACTACAGGACATACACCAACGGTGACGTGAAAACGTTAGAAAGACATTTAAGTATGAAGAAGACTATAAGGAAAAAGATCATGCGTGACTTACAGCAAGCATTTGTAGAAGACCCAAACGAGTTTAAGGTCGAGAATACAAGCCCGGAGAAGTTAAAAGCGGAGCTGAGCGCAGAAGCTGTCAAAATCGAGAAGAACGTTCGGAAAAACGATCCGACGTTTCTGGATATGCTTCGAGGAGAAACGCGGGGCGAGGAGACGAGGGAGGAGCAGCCGACGGCGGAGAAGACCAGCTTCTGGCGGCGTCTTACCATGAAGAACAAGAATAAGAGATAATCTGTTTATCAGACCGTTCATACGTTACTTTGTTTAGCTAATCTACAGGTTTACTCGAGTGTTAGGTTTTGCATCAAGAAAATTAATATCTCACTGGAGATACCTAAAAGAGAGGAAGCAGCGCCCCTGGACAGCCATTTAAGATCTGTATTTCTCCTACTTTCTTTATTTAAATTGTTCTTAAGCTCGGTTTATAGCTCGTTCACACATCTGCGTAAGCTTAGACGTAGCAAGTACGCTTTGTAATGTATGGAACTGTATGAAACATGGCACACCGCTTGCGTAAAGCGTGGCCGTATGCGTAACCCGGTGTGTTAGGGGTTTACGCGCGTCACTGCGCACGTGTCATATCTACGCAATTGGTGTGAATCGGCCTTTAGTGACAAGAGCTGAGAGGTAGCGTAATCTTGATGCGGACGTGGCGCTGTCACAGGTCTCAACATCAAGTATACATCAAGTATGGTGTCAATTATATATAGGATAGGTACTTTGTAACATTTTAGAAATGACGAATTTTAGAGAAGATCGCTTTGATACTATGCGGATGTGGATTGAACGTAAAGAACTGTGTTCCTAATAAGTTTACTTACCATAAAAAATAACAGATATCGCAAACTCCAGTGAAGTGTTTAGTTTACTCAAAACCATTCGAGGCTTTGCTTATATTACTTACTTACTCAATAACTCAGTCCAAACCTGGGAATTTTGCTGACTGAACGGTAGATTAACTTAAGTTATCTTTTTAGTTTCACCAATCATTTTCAGTAAATATCGTCTCGGCAGTTCATAAACAGACTACAGAATGAATAATCGCTTAAATTATTGATTGTTTGACCATTACAAATTGATTAGTTAATTGTCGAGTAGGAGTAAATAGTTGCATGTTCTATGTCAGAGAAAAATAGCTGCTTCTTTATGTATCCTCATGATCGTAGAAAAGTATAGCCGTTTTAAATAATTTCCTAAGACTTTTTTATATTTTTTTTTTTGTAAAAAAAATCTGTAGCAATGAAAATTCACATACTTATACCTAAAAAAAGTCTGTTTCAGGAATATGAAAAAGAAGATATTTTCTTGTCGCAATTTATCTAAATATAGCAGTAAATCATTCTATAGTTTTGGAAATGAACACTTTTCTATGATCATGAAGGTATATAATATGTATAACTGTCTATAAGATTTAAGACATTGCGGGAGAGCATAATCGAAGCGACGCGTATTTCTTAAAATATTAAGTAGGTACATGACCGGAAACTGAAATTTATTTACAGCAATACATATTTATTGTACCTTCAAATAGCAAAATATTAAAGTGCACATTAATTTGTTTTTGGTTATAAAAATTTGTTCTTCATAAATAAGTGCATAACGTGAAGGAGTTTAGTCTACTTTGTAACGTTTTAGACAAGACGCGCGGCTTCGCTTCGATTCCGGCAATCAGTATTGAGCCTCAGTGGATGTTTGTTATAAAAAAGTGTAATTTCATTACATACAAAATTAAGCAATCTATTGTACAATTCGAAGTTATAAGTAACTTGTAATGTGTTTTAATCGAAGTCAAGGTTAGGTGGAAATAAAAATTTACTGCCTTTGACTTTGCCTTCATAATACTGTCACGTATCCCTATCCTATTTATATGAAACGTGCTAAACACTGTGAATGTTTTTGAGAAAATATCAACAGATGCTTAAGTAAGTAAATTGAAAAATAAAATGATCGGTTAAGTTCAAGGCACATTGCGGGCGAGATTTGTCTCTCGATGCAACACGTTTTTTTTCTAAAATGTTACAACACAAACACAAGTAATAAATATTACGAGTATGTCACCGGATAATTGTAAGCATCGTTAGTTTATTTAAAAAAATGTCTAGCGGGGTTATAAACTGGCGAAAGTTCGTGAGAACGAACAACAAAATCTAAAATATCCTAGTGCATGTATCAATTACCTGGGTTATGTGCTTCTTAAATACAATGGACCCTCGGTAATCCGACAAACGCTTTGCAGGGCAGTGTCGAACTATCAAATTGTCGGATCATAGAGTAGGTAGGTACTGCCTAAGACCCCCTATTTCCGGATTTTTTACAAAAGAGTACCTTGTAATCCGACAAATTACAGGTCTAATGATAAGAAGTAAATTCAATAATAATATGTAATAGACATGTCGTATTTCAAGAGGATTAGATAGGCCTGAATATCGGGGGTCCACTGTATAACCAACTCTAAATATCAAATAATGAACTTGCGAATAACGAAATGCCAGGTGCACGCTGATTGGTTAAAATATGATTACTAATGAGTAAGATAAATACATTCAATATCAATCTTATTCACTCAATTAAAAAAAAAAAAAAAAAAAATGGAGTGAATAAGATTGATAATGAATGTATTTATCTTACTAGATCTATTACTATAAATAATTTATAAACTACATACCTAAAGATGCTTAACATTATCCGGTAACAAATGTATAGCTAAACTACCTAGGTATATTGTGACATTTTTAAAAGATAATAGCTTCGCTTAGACTTGGCTGCAATGTGTTTTGGGCCTTGGAGGCAGTGAATAAAGAAATAGAGGTGTGCTTAGTGCGACATGTGTGTATGGAACCTTTGAATGCATTTCTTACTTATTATGTAATTTTATATACAAAAGTTGCATATATGTGCAATGTAAATAAAATATGATCTATTAATAATAACTTGGCTGTATTTATATACAACATGTACCTATTAATATTTTTTGTGTAACTTATACCATAAGTTTCGAGAGAAGTTATAATTTTGTGTAAAATGTTTAAAAGTCATATCGAAAAACTCAGCTTTTTATCCTAGAATTTTTTAACGCATACCTCAAAAGAAATATGCGAAGACTGTATTTTACATAATATTTTATAGCTACTTCAATTAATTAATGATGGAAACGTACTTTTAACAAAAAAGAAACGTGAATCCTGTTGAAGCAAATCAACCTGTTAGGTACCTACCTACCTAGTTATTTTTCTATTGGAACAAGCACACTTCAAAATACTAAACGCTACTTTGTATGAGATGTGAAGCTTGATAGGCAAGTGTACGTATAAAGCATTTTTATTATTAAACTTTTTATTTGTACACTATGACATAAAGGTAAAAATACAGACATAAATAAAAGTAACATGAAGAAAGAAGGCGAGCTTTTTATCAAGTACAGTAACCTATGATAACTGTAATAATTGCCTTCTGCCCTTTCAACACAGTTATGTGTCTGCTACCTTATATTGCTATGCGTTGAGTGTTAAAAGTATGTTTCTGCTTTAAATGTAAAGATGTCTTTTGTAATAGATTTAAGTGTATGTCTTGGTGTTTTTATAATTAATCTACATCTAACGGCTGCTATAGTGATCAATGTCTTTTTACAACTGTTTTTATCTATTTATACTTGATTAAATATCTAGTTGATAATAATATGCATAATAAAATATCAGTAAGGCGCTTTTTACGATGGAATTAAATAGGTTTCTATACTTAAAATATAAAATCAATAATGTTTCAGTTTTACGGAGTAATGTGATCATTGTTACTTAGCCCGGCGTGACCGATTTCATTCTCGGCCAAAATAAAATAGGTCTTTGGTAAATGATTGCTAAATGCTAAATAAAAATTATTTTAATCTGTTTGAAATACGGAGGGAAATATTATATTGTTTGCTGAAGAACTGAAGAAGCAACGCTTGGATAACAGCGTCATTTTGAAACAAAAAATAAACCTACCTTCAGCTTAAGGTAGGTATCTTGTATCAGGTAGTAACTTGACTGTCGTTTTAAAATGTTGTTGTAATCGATCGATGAATTAATCGGATTCTGGCTTCAAAAAGCATTTGCAGCGCGCGATTGTGACAAAAACTAAACGATACACTTATTTGGTCATACCAAACTACCTAGGCTGAAAACTTACTTTGACTTTTCCCATAGATTTTTACTAAGAGTTAAAAACACAGAGTTTAGAGAGACATAAATCTGTCTCTTTTTAACTGTCTCTCTGTCACAGACAGTAATGTGTGGTATATAAGGGAAACTGGAGACATCATTCTCATATTGAGTTTTTTAAATTGGAACTCAAATTGCCTAAAATTATGTTCTACTCTCTTGCTGGAAGGTGCAACTGCAGACACACTATTGGATTGTGTTGTGTTCGTTGTGTTGCAACTCAAATAGAGACGACATCGACCAATTAAAGCGAGTAAAATACGTCAGAATGCGGCAACAGACAGTGTACAGGGAGTGTATATGTCTTCATATAAAATGTTAGCCCACGATCGCATTCTATCGCGTAACAACACATCACAACACAGTAGTGTGTTTGCAACTTTAGTCACACGCTGCGAATGCTTTTATTAATTAGGTATACCCTTTTTATTATTATAAAGAAATCTCATTCTACATGTGATGTAACGTTAAGAACTAGTACATTTAGGTTTTTATGTCGTAAGTGGTATCATAGTAGGTAAGTGTAACGTAGTGCGAGAATTCCTTGTTTTGACAGTTAATAACTATTATTGCAATATATAATAATTTTACACATTTAATTTGCTGTTTTTTTTAGTCCTCTATAAATACTTACATACTGAAGGTAATGGAAAAATACTTCCTCAATACAAAAGGGACGGGATAAAAAATGTTAAGGGTGTGCCGTAGGTACATTTATCGATGATACCCGTGAATCCGCCCGCGTGGATTTAGGTTTTTAAATATCCCGTGAGAACTCATTGTTTTTCTGGGTTAGTTAGTTTTAGTAGCCTACCTAGGTACCTACCTATTTATGGTACTTGTATATATCCAGGATGCAAGTTATTTATGTACCGAATAGATGCTTCCCGCAATGCAATCCAGTTGGATTATCGGCAATTAGATACTGCTTGCCGATAGGTACAACCGGCTGCGTGACGGCTCCGATCCAGCTGTACCGATCAGAGGAATAATGGATTCATAATTCCTAGATTCTTCCATCATCAGACTGTGTTGATTCCTAGACAGGTGACACGGCACGTTTTAGTCCGCTGTTCAAAATAACTGGCAGCAGCGGCGTCATCTCATCATATATTTAGTCGTTTTAGTTCTTCTACTTGGCAATAGATGGCATGTTTTTTTTTTTGTTGTATAGCCACATAGGTATACTAGAACAGACATGAATAGATCAAGAATAGATACGGTCCGACAAGGCTCTCTTGGCACTTGAGTGAGGGCGCTGTTGTAGCTTTATGCCGACACAGCGAACTAACCAACCAGTGCACTTCTCGGGACGACGGCTTTAGTTCCGATTTTGGCCACGCGCCAAAAGAGCCTTGTCGGACTGTACGGTTCATTACGTTTTGTCAAACTTGCCCTCTATTGCCAAGTAGAAGAACTAGAACTAAAAACCATAAGGGTGCCATTCCACCAGAGATGTGCTATGTAGCAGCTGCTATGCTGCGAAGATGTGTAATCTACGCTACGAAAATATGTAACTGTTTCCACCAATACTAAGCTATGTAGGTACTCTGCTCTGCACATAGCTACACCACTCGCGAAGGCCCATAGCAGGCATCCATAGCACGCATCCTTCCATATAAAAAACATATCTAAGTTGAATCCGTTTCCACCAGTGCTAAGCTATGTGCACCAATGAATATGATTGGTGGATATCAAACGCATCCATAGCAACGCAGCATAGCACATCTCTGGTGGAAAGCAGCCTAAAGTTGGTTACGCTATACTAGATAGGTACTGTACCTAACTACCTACCTATCTATCCATCTGTGGTGCCTAGGCATCGTATGGAAGCTCCCCACGCTTGTGACAAACAACAAACAGCAAGAATCGACAAACAGCAAGCATCGACAAACACCACACATGGCTTGCCTGCCAATCGGAACGCTCCAAAACGTTGGGAAGCATAGGTACGCAAACATCTGTCCACACGTTAGTTGCCAGTGCTTGATGTTTGCCACGAGCGTGGGGCGCTTCCAGTGGACTGGTTCCAAACCAGCTTCCCACGGTGCGTGATATTCCAGGAGGACGCGGACCACATAGACTATAGAGGTTGTATATCGAACAGCCCGCGCCGATGCACAGTGGGAAGAGAACCCATCATCGTCGTCGTGATAATCCGCACCGTGAGGATCAGGGATAATATTATACTGGCCGGAATAGGATATAATTTAGGGCCGTCGCACACACGGAGCGCAGCGCAGAGCATGCCCGCGAAGTTTTCTAATCGCGTGACACATTACGCGAATATTTTGTAGTTACCAGAGAATGCGAGAACACGCGCGGGACTGTGCGCGGATGCACAATTGATTTTAGATATTATTTCAATGAGGACACTGTCGATAATATATTTTTTTTTCGACTGAAAAATGCTCTGCGCTGCGCTCCGCCATAAAATGTGCCCCGGCCCTTAGATACCTACTAAATAGTAATTCGTATTTTTGTGTGTTGTTTCGGATTGACTATGCTGCGTAGGCCCAGGTGCACGACATCTCTTTTATCGCTGGCAGTGTACCGGGTTAGCGTGGGACATCCCCACCCCGATTGCCATCTCGACCTGTCACGTACCTACCATAGGGTAATTTGAATCTTGATATTCATCATGATCTCGTCTACGCCGCGCTGATCATTCCGAACAAAAATTGTGTTCTAATTTCTATGCTGTAAAGTTAAGTAGGTAACATTAACTAAGTTTTAAGCATTTTTGTTCAGAACGATCAGTCTGCCTTAGAGGTAATTGGCTTAGCATAATAGGAACAGGGAAATAAAACTACAAGGGGTAGTAGGGGGCAAGTAATTGTTATAATTATTGTATTGTGGTGGTAAAGATATGAAATAAAACAAAGTGTATGCTCAAATTAACTTTTTATTTCTGTTTCATCAATTATATTATATCTTTTACATTTTATATATTTTTTGAATTTGGAAAAAATCTACCACCGCTTCGGAAGGTGTTCTTCTGTGGAGAAGAAGCGGCGCAAGAAACTCCACAGGCATCACCTTTTTTAGTGTGAATTTAAAGCCAATTGTTTGTCAAATGATAAAAGTAATATTTTTACCTTACCCTGCCTGATAACAAATTAGCTTTACCTAGTATCATCGCCCGGTTCTAACGACCTAGTACGTAGGAATAATGATTCTGAAAAGTTTAGAAACATTTTTGTACAAACTTAACCAACTGTTATTGTCATAAATCCTAATGTGGCAAGTTCTAAAAGAACATTCGTTATTTAACGTACTTATCGGTACCTAAAATATTTTTTATAAGAATCTGTAACAAGAGTAAATTATTTATTTTCTTATCCTAAAACAGAATAATTTTACCTACTTTCAACCAAACTTAATACTAAAATAATTTATTGTACTTATTATCTGTCCGTATATCATCTAGTTTATATAATTATCGCATAATTTATTACCTTTATTAAATTATTTATAAATTATAATATTTGCCTAAAAAATATTTTGTATTTTCTAGTTTCCAAAATGTTTTCATTTGTTCATTGATGATTTATATTCTTCTTCTTACGTCTTGTCTTGTGGTTTTGTTTTATGGTTTTCGATTGCTAACACCTTATTAATAATTTATAGGCATAGTTAACATAAAATTGAATTTCTAGTTATTATCTGGACCTGTACAGTGTAATGAATAAAATACTATTGAAAAACAAACAAAAATAATATTAAAGTAAAATGTAGCCCACATTTAGATACATTATTGCATATTGATGCTAGTAATCAAAAGCTTCAATAGCTAGCATAGAATTATTATTGTATTTTATGCTGGGTACTGTCAATTGAAAAACGGAGCTCAAGCATAAAATATATCCAAATGTTGGATGTGAGGATTTCAAATGTACAGTCATTTAGTTTCACAGAAGAATTTTATATTTAAATATAAAGTTTTGTTTTAATGACGACGTAATTAAGAAGATTTATACAGTATCTCCCGTTATAAATCTTATACTTAGCTAAGATTTTTTATAAAAATTCATTTATCGCTCTTTACATATAAATTAAAAATATTTTGTACCCTTTGTTTTAAAGCCGATTCTCTAACAACGAGAACATATCTAAATTCAGATTTTGGGGACAGAAGCCAAAAAGGACAATCAGAATTGCAGTTTAGAAGAAAACAACACGTACAAGCCAAAACAAACCGCTACAATAGTTATAGTAGATGCAGTAACTATTTACGTAGGTATTAATAAGAAGACAAACAACAGTGTTGAACTTCTGAATTAGGTCGGTTTCTAAAAGTTAATTTACACTTACATTGATACCCATTAGCATTAGAAGCCGCCTATTTTATGTGATGCTGCACTTGATGTTTTGAAAACTACAGTTAACAATCACGTGACACAATTACTTACACATTAATTAGCGTCGACAAGGTTATCTACAGCTACGCTTTGCTTGGCAAGTTTATGCAAGATTAGAGTGAACTCCTCGAAACAGATCCATCCAAACATGCTAAGGAGAAGATCGCATTTCAATACCTTTCCAACAGTGACAACTCTTCAATTATCTCCATTCAAGCACCAGGTTTAAAGCAAGCTATATTTAAAAAACGGACAAAATAGTTAAGGCCTTAAAGTTATTCATACCATATTTAGAAATTCACATTTCAACACCTTTCCGATAATGAAAACTCTTCAATCGTGTCTGCAAGCACCAGGTTTAAAGCAAGCTATATGTTCAAAACGGACAAAATAGTTAAGGCCTTAAATTAATTCATACCACGTCTAGATAAAACCACATAAATAGGCATCAAGAATAAGAAAACGTAAATATTTTTAATTCAAAATTATATGAAAAATTGTTATTAAAATATATACCCAAGTGTTTAATACTTAATGCTTCCACCGGTGCATGAGTAGATTTTCTTGTCTCGGATAGGCATCAGGAATCTCTAGTTTGAATTTATTTATCAAAGCCAAATTGTGTACCTTGGGATGTAGTCGAAAACTTCGAACTCCAATCCAATTTATATTTATTTCATTTCATGGTGAAGCATGCGTTTCGTAGGCTCTATCAGATTTAGCAAGTGCACCTACACAGGATGACAATAATTATATTATTATGTTTGATTAAAGCTCTAAATGTTAAAACCAAGATTGCAGTACCATCTAAAGTGTGACATGTAGACGACAACAGTGATAACAGGAAGCTGGAATTCTAAATAAGACTTTTTATAACCTGCACCTTTTGTAGTCTTCATGCTGTTCATCAAAATTATTAGTGGAGTCATTCTGTGACGTACAAACATATCGAAAACATGCTACTAAAATTTACACTCAATACCTTTACCACGCTGGTAATCTGTCACCGACGGCGCTTTTTACTGTATCAATATCTCCGCGTTTATTATACTCGTACACTCGAACTTCTCTTCATTTTGAAATCGCTAAGGACCGGTTATATTTTCTACAATAAATTAGTGTAAACCTTGCGTAGTTAAAGTACTGCAACCTCCGTGATCTGAAGTTTATAATTCTGCGAACCGGATTCCGAAATTAACCATCGAGCACCGCCGATGCTGACTTGAAATTGATACAAACATTGATTAGCGGAGTGTTGCGAAACTTCCTCTGTGTATTTCAAACAAAATCTTCCACTCGTTACTCTCATGATCCTTTAACGTTAGAAAGATACCTCCATTAATGTAATGATGATTGTAAGCGGCGAAACTGTGGATGTCTGGATTGAGTAAATATGATCACTGCCACGAGAAATGCTGTCAGAGGAAGCATCGTCAACGCTTACTTTATATCTGGTGAAAAATTTCCGAGGTGAAACCGCAAAGCAACGCCAATGCTTATTCCGAGTTATTGTGATCTCTGGATTAACAAACTTCAAAAAAATGATACCGCATACAATCGACGACATTTACTCGAGTAACTTGATGTCAGGATTCTCTTGAACACCGTCGCTGTCCATTACAAAAATTTGGTAAAAACCTTTCGTAGCAGCATACCGGAATGCACGCTCGACCGATATGTATTTCAAAATTCAATTGTTTGATCCTGTTATGGAAGAATATCCGTGAAAGCCCCTCAACGATCAGACAAATTGGTAAAAACCTTTCCGGAGTCTTTAAACCGCGAGGCACCGTCGACGCCATAATGGGACGAGGATAAATATTCTGTGGGAGTAATATGTATATTGCAGGGATACTTCGATCCTTACTTACAGTGAGCCTCGTACATCTTGTTAAAAAGATTCTGCAACGATATTATGTAAATACATTATGTAGTCCGTCGAGGCGAAAAAGAATGCTGAGTTCTGGTATACTAAACCTCTTCAAGTGAATAATCGCGAAGACTTTTTATGCTGATATAGACACGAGTGTCCGAAGCCGGGTACGGCACCGATTCTACTGTTGAGCTTGTAAATTGTTTCGTAGTTGAGAAGACCGTGAAAGTTATCGCTTGATTTAGTTCTCATATTAAATTTCTAGAATAATTGGAACTTTATCTGCTGTACCTTTTGTAATCGCGGTATGTATATTCTGATTCCGGTAAACAAGCCTCTATACTTCAATTTGGTAGCTGATCACGAACCACGAACTCACGAACGATGATCTTATTAGGGAATCTGTTTTACCTTTCATAGGTTACCACAAGACACCGGTGTTTATTAAAGTCAGTCTTTTAGGTCATTCCGTGACACTAAATTGAGGAAATCAATCAACGCCTTACTGTGAACAATGTTAAATTAGCTTCCGCAGCTGGATTTGATCAAAGCCGTAACAGCAATCGACAGCTATTCAGATCTTAAATTTTTAATAGGGAACGTATTTTACCTTCCATAGGTTACCGCGGGGCATCGACTTAACTTGGCTTGATAGGGTGTTCCGTGACATTAAGTTGAGGAAATCAATCAACGCCTTACTGTGAGGTTTTAGTTAGCTTCAGCAACTGGTTTGTATCGGGATTTGCTCGGTGTAGTAAACAACTCGACAGCTACTCTAATCTTCAAGTTTGAATACGAATGTGATTTACCTTCATAGGGTATCTACCGCGCGACATCGACGTTACCAAAACTGGTCTATTAGATTTTTCATTGGACATTGTTGTTGTACATCGGTTGAGGAAATCGACGCTTTTCTGTGAATAATGTTAATTAGTCTCGGCAGCTGCTTTGTATTGGAATTTGCACGGAGCAGCAAACGGCAATCGACAGCTATACAAATCTAGGGAATCTGTTTTACCTTTCATAGGTTACCGCGACACGCCGACGGTTTCAAACTTGGTCCGCTATGTTTTTCTGACATTGAAGAAATCAATCGACGTCTTACTTGTGAAGAATGTAAAAATTGCCTCGGCAGCAGCTTTCTATTGGGATTTGCACGGATCGAAAATATTCAAATCTTCAAATTTTATTTAATAGTAAATCTGTTTTACCTTTCATAGGATATTAGAACGAGACACCGACGGCGCTTAATAAAGTTGATCTTTTATGTTATTCTGTGACATTAAGTTGAATGTCTTTCTGTGAACAATGTTATATTAGCCCTGGCAGCTGGGTTGTATGGGGATTTGCTCAAACCAATAAACAGCAATCGAGAGCTATACAAATCTTAGCAGAACAGCGCATTTTTACTCAGCAATACTCAAACTCTCGACTCTTTCCATTGAAATAGCGAAAAATATTAACTACTTCCAAGTTATTGATGCATTTTCTGGAAAATTATTAAAAAGGAAACCTTTAATTGTAGATTATCGCGCCCCAGAAGATGAAATACCGCACCTTAGTAGTTCAAAAAGATATACCTTATAGCAATCAGAGCATCGCGTCGCGTCGTTAGGTCATATTAACATACGAATCGGAGATTCAGAGTCTTTTTTTATGCAAGGCGCGAACAAATTATGCAGCAGGGTTCTATTTTTAACTGTCAAAGAACAGAACACGGCAACAAGCAAGTACATATTATAATGGTTAGAACTAGCAGATATACATTAACGATTGTAATAATATTATATTCATTTTAGTTACATTAATTTAAAATGCTTAAAATACCATACAATAATGTTAGTGTGAAGTAAGATAAGTCTGGAATATTTAATAAACAATTTTACCTTTACATGAAGCAACTTTTATACTTATGTGCTTTTTGGTCCTAGGTACATAATTTTAAATTTTCGTTGGTTGTCTAGTGTCTACCCGTTGTTCAAGCAAGTGTAGTCTTACTATTTTAGAAAGCAGGACAGTACATATACTAACTGTAAGAAGAGAAAACACGCAGACAAGCAAAAAAACACACTAAAAGTTAAATACATTTAAAAAAAGGTAATAAATTAGTTATATGAATTTTGAACCTTTTTATAAAGTCAGTTAATGATCATACCCTTGACATTGTTTGATAAAGCTTACTGCCTTTTTGTCTTTGTTCGGTTAAATTTTCTCCAAATGTATCTTTCGAGTGTGAAGACCACCCTAGTGCTGAATTTACCGACCGGCAATTTAAGTGGAAATGCAACTGCAAAAAAACAGTAAAACGACACGCAGAAAAGCCTAACACGAATCCTAAGATATTTAGACAATATATTAATTAATATGAGCTATAAAAACTATGGAAACCATTAAATATAATCAGCAAAAGTATATTTATAATTTTCAGATTTGCTGATGCTGCATTAAATTTAAATAGTTCATGATATTTTTAAAGCTGCAGCAAAATTAATGCATTGGTTTTTAAGTACATACTATACAAATTAGCTTTTATTTACTTTTATAAAAACATATTGTAACCTTGTAAACAATTATAGCACTACGACTTACATAATCACTGTAAGATGTAACGCCGATGTTATACGAAATGGTGGCGAGTTCCGCAGGTTAATGAAGATGTCTGCTCAACTGCAAATATATTTAACAGGGCATATGGAAGACATGTAAACGGTTTACTTTTAGGCTTCTACAGCGCTTCGTTCGTACCAGCCCTGGACACCGACCTATTGGGAAGCTTTAGCTCGGGAACCTGGCTGAAGAGTTTGCAGAGACTAACTGTGAAGAACACAAAATGGCACGCAAAAAGCAAAATACAGATTAAGGTTAACTAGGGATTTGGAGGGAACTAATGTTGAAGTGTTTATTATCCTTAACGAGTCATTAGATATAGATTCACGAATGTACATTGCTGTTAGTAGAAGCATATTGTAATATTGTCTCAGAATATACACCTAAACAGTAAAATTATAACTGCAAGTTGCAAATACTTAGTGCAATTGTTATACCTCATAGGAAGTTCTTCCGTGATTTTTATCAAGAAGCTGATAGGATCTAACGTGAAAAAGTGCTGGAGCGATATGTAGGGCGAACTGTAAAACAATCTAAAAGACACGCAAAAACGAAGAAAAGATTTTTCATTCGTTTTTATTATTTACGAACATAAACTATAGTAGGTATACCTTACGCTTTATGAATATTTAAGTCCCAGTACCCTCAGTATATTTTTAATGCTTTTTAATTTATTCATTCTTCGTAAGCAGGCATGTTGTGGTTGATTAGGTAGCGATTACGTGAATAACAGTGCTGTTGTTGGTGTAAAAATTGATGGATCGTTTTATGGACTTACTCATACAATTTTCTCGTCGCATGATCGAACTATCTAACGGAGGACTGTTAACTGTAACAAAAAGTTAAAGGGACACGCAGACACGAAAACCTAAGTTACAGAAACACATAAAATGCATAATTACGGAGATTACACTATTAACAAAATTATTACAAGAAATAGCAAAAATTCATGCTATGAAAAATAATAATAGTTTGATCGTATTACTCTTAAAAATAGTTCCTACGAATACCTCGTTTTAAGAATTTTTTTCGTTTGCCGTGTAACGCGCAAAGTCTGAGGAAAACCCCTGCGGTACCGAAAGCTGTGAAAAATATACAAACAAAGACACGCAGGAAATCAAAATTAAGTTAGGGGCACAGAAAGTAAGAAAATGATTAATTTTAAAATATTGTTATGTATATGTAAAGACGAATCTAGCATTAGACGTTAATGATAGTTTAAATACTAATTACATCGTAGTAATACCTCATACAACTCGTGCTTTTAGTAGCTCTGGCGTAGAAACGTGAGTCAAACTTTCAAGAATCTGCCCAAAAGATCAACTGCAAGAAGAACCAAACAAAACGCAAACAAGAAAAAGTTAAGGGAATAATTTTATTTGCTACAAACAAAATTAATCAAATAGCTTTACAAGTTTTTGTTATGAGTACTTTGCAAACCCTAAGTTTACCGTTACCAATGCAATAAAAAGAATTAGGCTCGTTTCTAAGTGACGTTCTAACTTAGCACATTCAGTTTAGCTTTGAAGCATTTGCTCGATATACCTCCGGAAATGTTACATCTCGTCAACTGTAAAAACAAAAAACAACAAGGCGGAAAAGGAAAATTTTTATGATAAATAAATGAATCGGTGCTAGTATGCTGTTGTAGTAAGATACTAAAACGTGAGAGTAATACCATTGCCATGTGATTTGTGACTGATTTAGATCTCCTTTAAGTAGATAGGTGCTGTAATATATATGATTGTGTATTGTTGTCTCGGTTTGTTTTGACGCAAACTGGAATCTGTCCGACGCGAGAAAAATTCGATTGGTCCAACAGTTTCATGAGCTTTTTAACTGTAAACATAATATAACACGACACGGAAGACATATAAAGAAAGATAGCATTAACAGCTTTAATGTTTAATTTCAGTCATTATTTTTCCATATATCTTATCATTGTTAATTTCCGTTTCTCGAATGCTTAAATATTACGACCTAAACCTGTAATGTACGTTTAAGAAAAAAGAAAAACGGGTAAATAAATTAGTCAGGACTCCTGTTTTTAATTTGGTCGATCTCGCAAAGTCGCAGTATTTCTGCAAATAAATATAAAAAGACACGAAAAACAATAAGAGTTAAAATCTTACATTTAGGACAATCTTACGTTGTTTTGTGGCCAATATCAGCAATATTTGCTATATACCGATTACTTTTTACTAGTTTCCTTGTCCTGGTTTTAACTTATATTATTATTCAATTGTTAATATTCTGTATTTTCGAAGATTATTTTCCTCTATATTCGAAGTGTTACTTATTCGTAATCAGTTTTTTCACGTGTATTATTAAGGCCGTTCACGACGCTATTATTTTTATCCCCTAAGAACCTGGCGTATTCCAACTGTAAAAACACTTACGGACTAAGGAATATTGAAAGGGAATTTAAAAATTATATACCTATCCTTAACTTTCGTCAAATTTTCCTGTAATTTTATAAATCCTGTGATAACTATGTCTTTCAAGATTTCTCTCAAGGTTTTGTAATGTCAATTCAATAATCATGTTTTAAGTGTCTCACTCGAGGATGTAATAATATTTTTCGTTTTTAAATCATACATATGTCTTCAACATTTCTTTTTTAACTCAATTCGTGACGTTCTCTTTGCCTGATTCATATTTAATAATGTGTAATCAAATCTGCAAAAGGATATGTTATACCAACAAGATAACAAATAATATAAATCAAAATAAATATTGCATAAAGTTAGTCCTATCACCCTGCAAATAATTACATTTATAATTTGGTTAAGGATTTTATTTTTACAATGTTTATAGTTATTTCAACACCTTTTTAGTATTTAAATAACACACTTCCACTCACTCACAATTCTCTTCCTAAACTTTCAGTGCACAGCCAAAATATTGCATGAAAAACTTAACTTTTGTAAAAATAATACTTTTTTTTACCACTTGCTCACTCATCAAATTGACATTCTATTACTAGATAAAATTATTTTCTGCTTTTAAATTAATTTAATAATTGTTACAACTCTCTACATTGTTTTACTTTTAAAATTGCATTATAACTTTGATTTTTCAACAAAATATACACCACTGCCACAAACTCTTCTCTCAACATTACTTCTAAATAAAAAACAATATTTTTACTAAACTTCTCAGAACAATTAACAATTTACTATTTCAATTTTTCATCAATTTTAGTTTAAAGACAAAACTTTAATCAAATAATACTATTTAGGTCTCAATGTAGACGTTCAAATTAGACAGTTATCACTAAGCACCAACGACTAACAAACAACTAATGAACAAACTAAACACTATTTATCACAACACTATAAAATTAAAAGCTTGTTTATTTTAAAGCGTAGTTCTTCAAAAAATAACTTTATCGTTGATTTTTGATAGTTTCTACCGAAGCATTAAACTAAAGCATAATCCTTTAAATCCACAAATATTTAGCGATCAGCATACATTTACGCATTCCTCATTTAATATTACTTTTTTAAAAGCTTTCTCTTCTTGCTATATTTTAATGTGATGTACGATATCTGTTAGTTGGGTATAAATATCACCGTGAATTGTGTAAATGAGGGTACAAAACTATATTTTACATTATCTAAGTATGCAGATTTAGCCACAGCAGTAAATATTACCTATAAAAAGTTCGCCAGTGTAATACATTCCACAGATTATAAAGCTCTATTAAAACAAGAAGCATCTTATTACGTTAAGGTTTTATATTACATACCCGATGAGTGAGTAGCGTTTTAGGATAACAAAATGGAAGCGCATAATGGCCGCGTTACTCGTGACGGTGACGTTGCCTCTATTTATAACCAACATCGATTTCCGTGCGATAGAATAATAAATGTGACAGAAAATGTATACCTACTACTCACACCACGTAAACCTGCAAGAATTCTCGAATTCATAAGACCAAATCCATCTAGCTTCATGCTCATTCCTGTTTAAAGTTAGCCACAAGAAATGTTGGTGCATTTTACCAAAGATCACAGAATATTTCAAACAAAATAAACCGTGTATACTAAAAAGTATAACAATAATTTGATGATTAAATTGCAAATTAAAGCGGACCTGTAATAAGAAAGGACTCGAACAATGCAAACACACGTAAGCGGCAATCAGTAACGTAAGTTTTAATACTTATGAAGTTAGCATGTTGTGTTTTACCAAAATAATTCCACGTAACACGTTTACAAAGACAAATGTACCATTCGACACAGGCTTAGTGGAAGTTGGTTAAGCTTGCTATCGAATTGTTGCGAAGATACTAGGTAACTGGCGTTATGTGAAAATATAAAAGCAAAATTTGGTGCTGAGCTGCTATCTCGATTAACACAATCCATATTCAAGTATTATTCATTCTAGTTTGTGTGCTGTAATTTTTGTCAGTCATAGTTATATTCAAACTTTTTCAACAATTATGTTTTCAAACGAATGTGATGAGCTGAAACCAAAAGATTAATTTTCGCCTAGTGTGGCGTTCGATACCTAGTGAAGTGTTAAAAACACAAAAATTACCAAAACAAATTAGTATTGTTTTAAAACAGCTTTGATTCCCAAAAGCAAGAAAATATTTGATATATTAATATGATTTAAATTTTTAAGACATTCGTTTAAATCTCTCAAACTTTTAAATACAATTATAACTAACTGTAAACCTACAAAATACACAAAGCTAAAACGGAATATTACACAAAAATGTTAGGCAAACGTTAAAATATAATACAGTCAAAGAAATAATTAATGATGCTGATTTGTCTATAAAATATTACGTACCCATAAAAATACCGATGACTGAAATAATGACCATTGTAACTCACAAAGGCGTAAAGCGTGATGCTGATGATGCGTCTAGGACCGTACAAGCCGTTTCGAAAACTTTGTAGCAACATTTTCACAAACAACGTTTCGGAATCTAAACCAAACCCTTCTAGCCTCATGCTTATACAAGATCAAAGGTATGTTACAATCCATAATTTGTTAGCCACTGCCGAATTCCCATAAAACGTCCTAAGTCAATAAGTTTTTAGTACCTCTGAAATTAATTTGATTAATTTGTATGTCGTGGACAAGCACAGTGTTAGAATATTCGGACCGTCTATGTGTCCACGTGTAAAAACGAAGAAAAGCTGGAAGGGATATTCCATAAAAAATATTTACAAGCACAGGGCAACAAACCTTATGAATTAACCTCTAGGCATCCAAGTGCGAAAAAGTGCAATAATTTGCAAAATGACAATTCCTTAACTCTAAAAAATCTAATCCATGCTTCACTTTCATATTATCTAAACATTTAGTTAAACTAGTCATGAGTAACCAAACATAATAATTAAGTGTGCTGAAAAATAGATTGAAAATAATTTATATTATTCGTACATACATTACTGGACGTATATATATTGTATATAAAAATAATAAAATATTTGTTAAGTGTATCAAAGCTACTTTCGCTGGGAGTGATGTGTATGCGTTTCCCATCTGTTATTAAAGAAGTTAGTTCGAACAAAAGAAACGGTCAAGAAACAATTAATAAGAAAAAGTTAATATGTATTAAACGCTTAATATTATGTCCTCAAACTATTCTTCAGCTGTTCCAGTGGCGTTTCTTAAAGTTATGGTTTTCGTGCATTATCTATGGATATTTCGTTACTCGTTCTGATGTGGTTTGACTTACCAAAAAATATTACACAAGTATACTTATTTACCAGTAGCAAAAACTCCAATAGGTTACGCCATCCAACCGCGCTTCATAAACTTATAATATTTTTCGTGCAATAAGCCTTTCCTTTATTCAAATCGATGTAATTAAACTTACTAAGTAATATGTAAATTCTTATCTATCAGTATTAAAAATACGCATTTCAATATTTCTTCTGTTTTTGTTGTTGTATTTCTCTTTCTCGTATTGGAGATTCTAAATATACAACTCAATCTTAAAGAAAACTATTATTAAATATGTTTTCTGTGTTTTAATTTGCTCTACTAAATAATTTTATAAGATTATACTCTTTAATATTTTTTGCATAAAATGCCCGACCTCTTAGATTAAATTGTTAATCGAATCCCATGACTGCTGATGGTCGGATATATTCCTTCCAATTTCATTAATATTGTACGAAGATTATCCCTTCCTTTATTAGAAGTTATCTAATGGCATAGCTATTCCGATATACATCTAGTATTTTCTAAAAACCTAATATGTATTAAATTTTTCACTATTCTTGTGATTTGGATGTAATAGATATGTATATATTTTTATCTCTATTGTTGGACCTATTCTGGTCTAATGCTATGAGTTTTCTGTATTGCTTGATTATTATTTTTAGTTCAAGCTTAACTATTTTTGAGGTGATTGGTTTATTTCGTATATTTTGCTTCAAAATTTCAATAAATCTGTAGGTACTTATTCAATGAGCTTTAAAATTTACCTAATGAAACCAATTCTGAGTTTCGTTGTTAGATAATAAATCCGTTCTCACTAAAATTCAAGAATTGATATTATATTATGTTCTAAAAACTTGCTAGCAATTTCAGTTGCTTTCCATCAATTAATGCTTTTCAGCTTCTCTCATATTTATAGCTCGATTGTAGTAGATTTATACATTTATTCAATATTGATTCAGATTTTAAATAATATGACTGACTTACATCGAGTTCTTGAGTTAGTTTCACTAACTTTCTATCAGTGTAAAGAATTATTAATTCTATTTATCTCCTTGTCATACGACATCAAAACATATTTTCAATATGATAGACAATTCTACTACTAAACCTCCCTACTCAGTTAAATTTCTGAGTTCTGGTAAAGCATTAAGCATTCTACTTATTTTATGCTTTTTTAACCGTCTTTTTGCCTCATCATTTGCCTCATATAAAAAATTTCGCTTCCAATCAAATTACAAACTTATCCGTTTTGAACTGTCATCCGGCATTGTTACACGATTATATCAATAATCAGTATTTAAATTCATGATTTTTCATATTTTTAAATTGATTCAGATGTTTTAAAATAAAATATCTTTTTATAGTACAAAGCGATATTACAACAGAAGGGCTAAAAGAAAAAATATTAGTTGATATAAAATAAAATAAACTGCGTTTTTGTTTTCTTTATTTATTATTTCAACTGTTAACAATTTTTTAGTTTTAGAGCAATAATCAATTATAAAATTTAATTGAAATAAAATGTTTAATTTAATGAACATAAAAAGGACATTCTATATTTTATAACTCCTAAATAAGTAAAATATACGTACACAAATCACTGATTACGAGTTTTAATGTTTTGTATCCCTTATTTTTATATTATTATTGACGTATCTACTCCGGAGCAATGACTTAAGCCGTAAAATTATAATAAACTCGGCCAGTTATGATTTCAATGCTGAAAATAAACCTGAAAATATCTAATAGTGGTTTTCGTTAACCTAAACAGACCTACATCAATCTTACTTTACTCTAGCCTCTCCTGATCAGAACTTTATTATACCTGCCAACAATTTAGGCTTCTTCCAGGTTTATATTTTATTGGAGCTTATTTTAAGTCTCCTAAACCTACGGTATTATTTATGTTTGTCTCAGGGGCTATTTACCTGCCTATAATATTAATAATAATTAAGTGTAAGTCTAATGACATACGCTTGCCTCCTACCCTTATAGAATGCAATACTTTTTACTTCTGCAATTTATGTACATAAGTTAAAAATAGCTAGTTATTATTAGCTACCTTATACTACATATATGTACATATTATATTCTATTCATAGACCACTAATTAGCATTAATTTACTTATATTATGAACCTATGTATAGCTAACTTCCTAGAAACTAGATAAAATTACGTTCGAAGTTCGTCAAATGCTGAATGTGATAAAATACATACCTAATTATCAATCTAATTCTATAACTATCCTATGTCTAACTCTACGTCATCGTCCGGCTAAATATCCGTTTCAGAGTATGTAAGAGACTAAATAATATATAAAGTAATATTCATAATAACGAAACTTAAACTCGAATCTAATAATTCATGTACGATTGCAATTTCACGAAGTAATTCAATAACAAATTGTTATCTCAGTTAAAAATATAATATATACCTAGTGATTTATATATTATACATAATATTTTAATCAAAATACAAGCTATTTTATCTTTGTATTCAAAGTGATTCATGTCCTTTCTAAAATTCGAATTTAAACCTAAAATAATAACTTACAGAATGAGATTAAAAATTAACTGCTTCGGGATCTAAGTATGATTTCTGAGTATATCCGTAATCGTAATAATCTACATCTGTTACTAAAACTCTCGTAGCAATTGCGCGAAACATAACACGGATCAAGCCTGCCTGGTAGCTCCGACACACTAAACATCTGAAAATTAATCGACAATAACAGTTACTAATATCTACCCTTACTCACTAAAATAATGATAACCTACATCTAGACGACTAATTTATTATTATTATACTATATATAGCTCGTTATTATATAGAGCCTAAAATTTAATATCTGTTTTTCAGTATTTCTATTCGAATTTGAAATAATCTTAGCGATAAGATTTGCACGCTCACGATTATTAATTTTAAATATCTATTTTTCTAGAAGAAAGCCTATTTTTACGTTGAATTATACGTAAAGTTTCAGTTTAGTAGCCTAAGAATGCTTACAGCTAGTTATGTGTTATGTTATTTAAATAATGACATCAAATTGTTTTGTACCTGCGTAATGATAACTAGAAAAATCCCTAAGGGGGGAGATTTCTACGCTGAAGACCGGATGACGTGTGTAATCTCGTAGCGAACCGGGTGTAATCCTTAGCAAGACCGGGATATTCCTTAGCGAAACAGGCTAATCCTCTAGCGTTTGAACTGGGCGCATTTTAGTATATTTTGGACTCCTAATATACTGGCCTATTGTACGGGTGGAATCGACCTGCCATGATGTTCGACGGTTTTAATCGAGTCTGTAGAAGAACAAGCGTTGAAAAAAGTTAGTAAAATTCAAAAAATCCTGAAATACACATTCAAATGGAAAAAGATATTAATGACTTATTCTAAAATTTTACTTGCTAAAATTAACTATTACATGTACTAGGTGTGAATTATTAATTTACATGAGTCAATATTTTAGATTGTTTATATATTATGTTTTTTTTTGTTCATTTGATACGACATCTAAAGATCCTGCCTAACCTTTATAGCTAAAAACTAGACATTTTATCATGTCCTTTTAGTCTCTTCTAAATATAATATTATAAATAATTCTCTTATCAATCACTTATTTCATGAATAAATCTGTACGCATAACTTTCATTCATAATATAATTTTGGAAAATCATCATCATCCTGTTACTTAAGTTTTAGGTAATTTTAACATTTCTTGCATCATATGCAAATATTCCGAGGCAGTTTCTTTTGTTATTAATCTTAATTCAGACACAATTATAGCATCTAGTTAACAAAGTTTTTATTATGTTCTTGATGTTTATGCACCGTTGCCCTACTAAATTGTAAATACTTCACTTTTCATGATTCTTTCAAAAGTATATCTTCCGCACAATTCTATCTATTTTAATAATATAACCTAAAACCCTTTTAGTTGTTTTTATTATTTCAGTTGAATGCTTATCTTATTTTGTTATACTCTCTAGAACTTTGGTTCGATATTTTTATGTTCTACAATGGCAAAATATTTTTAAGATATCTCCGCCTTACCTAATGAAAATTATATACCTAATAAATTAAATATACGTTTGACTTCTTTGCAACACATGTCGCAAATATGATTTATCTGCTCTACTCTGTGTTAATTTAAATGATTATTATGAACTAACCTTTCCTGTTTGGTACAACCTAATAAATAACTTATTTGTATATGTATATGTGTTGAAAAATATTAGCAATATTACCTTACTAGCTAAATCGTAATAAAAAGTATATAAGTGTAAACTCTACATATATTTGGAACTTCTATCATCTTATTGCTAACTATATTTGTAAAATGATATTGTTTTCTTTTACTTCGTTTAACGAAAACTCTTTAAAACACAATAAAATACCAGGTCCCTTCAATTTCGCTCAGAGGTAACACTGTATTCCTATATAGCTTGCCACTTATTTCTATGCTACTAAGTATGTTTTAAGTATAGTAAGTTAAGTAAATATACCTACAACTATTCTTTATATTTCTCAACCTATTTCCATAATATCTATAATGTTTCAGATACATATTTGTGATATTAATTCACAATAACATTCTGATTCTAGTTTTACTCAACTCAATATATTATCATCATTTATATTTTCTCCTATGTCCCATTCTTTAAAAGTTCTCTATTGCCTATTATATTATAATTGCGTCCGTTGTCATGAAGTCAATATTTTCCGTTTGTATTGTTGTTACGTTCTAAAATAATTAATAACCAAGCTTAAACTACGTTGGCGATTCTAACTTTTGCTCTTCATATTTTGAGTTGTAAAATAGTAGAAATAATAATATATTGAATAAAAATAACTAAAGAGTCAACGTCTTAAAGTCATTATTAACATTTAAGTAATCTTTCGATATAATGTATAATCGTATTCAAAATTTTTGAATCCAATTTAAAATAGACCTCATATTATTACCTAAGTGGATTCATCTATAATATCTATTTAATCGAGGGTTCCAACTTGTCATTATTTATGTCTTGTATTGGTTACTTAGTGTTACGATATCCTGTCCTACTTAATTTAATTATTCTTTGATTATTATTATTAATTAAAATTTAGTTATACCTAATTTTGTGACTTTTTCACATGTAGTCGTAAAGTATCTGTTCTAACTAAGTTTAACCTTTTCAGTTTTATACAACCTAGGGAAACGAACATATTTTACTTAGTTTCTCAATTCTTTTCGTAAGACATAGCAAAATCGTCTGAATTTTGAATTTTAAACATATTTTTAATATAACGTAATTTTATTTTTATTTATATTCTTTAGGTTTAAATAGTATTTGATTTTTAGCTTTAAATTATGAATTATTATTATTTCTTACACTTAAAAATATTTAATATACATCAGTTTTTCAACTAATAAAGTATTAATTAGAATTAGAATAGCTGATAATATTTCTAGTCCTATCATTTATTGCCACTCTTCGTTTTAATCTACGTTCTGTTTTAATCTAAATGTGTTTCTTGTCCGATAGGTATAGGTTACCTATATCTACTTATAATACATAATTGTACAAGCTTATTTTACTTATCTGCCTTTTTAATAAGTTTTAAGTACTTTATTATTTAATTACAAATAACTTTTGGGTCATTATCTTTTCTACTAAAGTACTAACCAACTCGTGTATATTTATTCATTTTCTCCTATTTTTAGAATAAACTCTCTATTTTGTTAATTGAAGTACGTCTGGTATGAATTATGATGAGGTCAATATTTTTCGTTTGTTTTCTTAACTTATTTTCTATTTCGCATTCTTTCTTATAAGTTCAGTGGTTTAAGCTTCTTAAGAAAGATATTCTAATTCCTTTGCTAGTGTTAATTAACTTATTTAATGCTAATTACTTGCTTAATGTTACGAGTCTTGAATTCGTAGTAAGAGTAACGTTTTGTATGTAAATACTTGATATAAAAAATGTCTCTCTAAATCAATTTCGATTTACCTATACTTTTTTCTGGTTTTCATAGTTTCATATATTTTTCTGATATTTCGAATAATTTTTTAATCATTCTCTAATCAACTCATACTATTTATACATAATATTATTTATTTTCTGTTCTGAATAATACGCAAGTTCTTTTGTTGTTTTATTGTAAATATATACGTTATGATAAAGTCACATCTTATTTATTCTACTAACCAACTTATGTATATTAATTTTCTTCTATTTTTCGATTATATTTTCATTTTGTTAATTGGAATTCGTCTGATTTGATGAAGCCAATATTTTTCGTCTGTTTCCTTAACTTATTTACATTACGCATTCTTAATAAACTTAGTTCAAGCTAAAAAGATATTCTAATTTCCTTGCTTAATATTAATAAACTTATCTAATGCTAATTGCTTTGCTTAATGTTAAACGTCTTGTATTCGTAGTAACGTTTTGTATGTAAATATTTGATATAAAAAATGTATCTATTCTAAATCAATTTCGATTTACCTATACATATTTTGTTCTGGTTTTCATAGTTTCATATTTTTCTGATACTCTGAATAATTTTCAATCATTCTCTAATCAACTATATTTATACATATTATTTAGTTTCTATTCTTAGTAAAACGCAAATTGTTTTATTGTAAATACATACGTTACGATTAAGTCAATATTTTTCGTTTATTTTGAAATCTTTTACTTCGAATTTACAATATACCTACACAAAGCACATGTTTAGTATAGTTAAAATTTACTTAACTACTTACTTTTTAGTATTTACCAACCGTCGTTAGAATTTTTATGCGAAAATAAGCTATAAATATTGCCTTATAAGACGATTAACGCAATAAATAGTACAGACGCAAGAATTGTATTAGCAATTAAATAGTAAATAACGTCCTCAAAACTGGCATTCGTATTTCCGTAAATGGACTTAAAATAGCAGCACTTAAAAAGTGTAAATACTAAATTCAAACCTAAATAAATTCGCCTCTTTAAATACGCTTTATCTATTACCTATGTATTTCTTTTTATTTTATTTTGGGCAGGGCACTACGAGTTACGACGAAACGATAGACGTTGGGGGGTAATCTTTTATGAAGCCTCTGTATGAAGTTTTTATGGAAAACCTATAATATTATATTATGAGATCACTTTCATAAGATAATATTACAATTTTCTGCTTTTATATGTAACTTGACACCTAACTGTGGTTTAAGATTACATTACGTACCTACTACATATTTTTATCTGGAAAAACTACTTTACCAAAGCTTTAATATAATAATCAATAATGATTACTGTACTATACCAACAAAGACCTTTCTTGGCTAATTTTTTTAAATTCTATGAGTTTACTTGTGCTATTATTAATTTACAGTTCATCTTTCAACTATTAGCTTCCTCCCTTTTATGTTTCAGCTCGTACAAAGTAGATACTCTGTAGTTAATGATACTGATGAATGTTAATGAGAATGCTATAGTAATATTAATTTAATGACAACATTGACTGTATTATTGCATGGCATAAGGTAGAATTTGGCAGAACCTAACAATATTAAGATCTGTAAACTAGGTAACCCAAATTCACAATAAAAAATTTAAAACTGAAATTTATTTATTTTTTAATTTTGAAAACTTTCGCTTATTTAACTGTGTCATATTTTGAAGTCTTAACGCAACGTTTTGTTAGCTAACTGACAATATTACCTCAACTACTTATTTACAAACTAGACCATTAAGCTTTAGGTACCTAAGGTATGATTTATCACCACTTTGTCGACATAATAATATGTATTGTGAAATTAACTACCTATATTTACGGTTACTTTTATTTCTTCTTTTATTTCCTTGTTCTTAATATACAATCTGACTATATAAAATCTATTTCAGTACTATATCAGTTTGGTTCCTAATTACGTTGCATCCTGTTATCTTACAACTAGACTACGGTTTTGATATGATTGTATTAATAACCTAGACTTATAGAGTATTTGTTCTAAATGTCTTATGTATGATGTTTATCTTAGCTTCATTTATAACTTATATCGTACTTCAAATAATATAAATTAAAAAGTATATCGCTGCTCCTGATTTTTATATTATCCTTGAATAAAATAAATATATAGTTTCAGGCGTTCTGTTTTTTCTTATATGTATAAGAAGTCAATAGATTTCTTATCAACTCACTAACTATAAATATAACATGTACCTAGTTGACCTTCTTTTGTAAGATAAATGTTTTATTAGAATTTACCTAAAAACTAAAACATAGAATAATAAATTCATGTCATTCATTGTCTTTTTCTTTATCATCTTCGATCATCGATATAAAGCTTATAGTAGGTATTTGTTCCGACTTTCCTGAATTCTCACATATTGCGTCTAACCAATTTGCTTTACCTAATTAATTAATAATAAGGGTTCGTTACTTTTATGTCACGTAATGTGTAGAAATTACCTCAAAATTACCCATCTAAAAATTACTGTTTTCTTATGTAAAACAAATGCCTTTCTTATTTACATTTCTACATAAAAATACAAATAAACATGTTTATTGGCTACAATTGAAAAATATAAAAAATCTATACATGGCTTATGCATTTTGCTTGTATCTTGTAGTGCCAATTGATACAAAGACTTCTTTATTGTCTAGTACTTATTAATATAAGCTTTCTAACAATAATATTATCTAAGCTCTACGAGTACGTATAAATATAAATAATTTATTGTAGAAAGTTCCTTTAATTTTAGTTTCATTTCATTATTTATGTGAAATCTCAACTACCTAGGTACTATTGTTGTAGTTTTACTTTTGAGTGCATTTTTTAAATCAAGACACGTTGTGTTATCTATTTACGTATGATTAGTCGTTCACTGTTCCCGGAACATTTTTTCTTTCAATTATAACCTTATAACTAGACTATAGGTAATATATACTATGACGTGATAACCTACAATAATTGTTAAATATTTGTATTACCTACTGATTGTACTGAATTTGTATTTTTATTTTGTTTACAGTATTGTCACCAATTAACTTATATGTTATTAGTTATCACTAATTTATCTGCAGTAAACGTCAATTTATATATAAACTGTTTTAGTTATTCCTATTTCCTATTTAAACTGTGCCATTTGTAATCTTAATATAATCTCAATATTTACGCTAGTACAAACAAACATGACTATTGTTTAATTTTGAATATTCGCCAATTATTTGAATTAATATTTGAATTATTATCATATTAGTAAGTTTACGTATTTATTTTTGTCTTTTCTTAATCATCTCTTTATTCATATAAAGCTTACTAACAATATTAACTATTTAAACAATTTAAGCAAAGGCTAACTTAATATTGTAAAATCATCTACCTCTACTACAAATTAACTACCATTGCCATTAATGTTTTCCTTTTTCTTTGAACATTTTACTCTTTCTTAGAATCCATGTCTAATGTTTATAAATATATCTTTTTATGTTTCATTAGTTTGTGAAGTCTCTTTACATGTAGCTATTATTCGTCTTTTATTATCTAGTGTCTATGATATACGTGTAATACTAACTGAACACAAACAAGACTATTGTTAACTTCAAATAGTTTAATTTGATCACCAATTTGCTAACAGTATTGTGAAAACAACTACCCACCATTTTTATGTTTTTCCTTCTTAATTTTGTTCTGAACTCATAATGCATATTGTTTGTTTTATTCATGTGTGATTTTTTCATACTGTATTGTCAACAATTTATTTTGTTTAACATTAAATATATCAGTAATTTACCTACGTAAGGACTCGCGAATTTTATATCCGGCACGGCAATTCATATATTGTTTCAATCGTTCCTATTCCTTACTAAAGCCCAGTGTCGTTTATATTTTTTTAACTATAAACATTAACGAATATGACTATTAGCCAATTTTGAATAAATACTTTCGTTGATTCACCAATTTGTTAATTCATATAAAGTATTAAAGTCCTTCACGTAATTAAATTATTGTCTTTTCTTATCATCTCTTTGTAAATGTGAAGTTTATTAACAGTGTTACCTATGAAATTAACAGATAAGGTTATAAATAGTTTCATTTCATGACTAACTAATTGTAAAATTATCTACCACTACTTACTACTAACTAGCTAATCATGTTTCATTCTTTCTTTCAACAATTTACTTCCTTATGAATCTATCGGTAGTTATATCTTTTATTGTGTTTCATGAGTTCGTGAAGTCCCTTTACGTGTACCTATTTGTTATTTCTCTTTGAAAACGTAAATGAACGCAAACAAGACTATTGTTAACTTTTGAATAGTTTCACTTTCAACATTCCTCCTACATCAATGAAACCAACCACTACCCATCATAAATACCTTTATGTTTTCTTTCTTTGTATATTTTATTCTGAATTCATAATGTATACTAATTACTGATTGCTTAGAATTTGTGAATAGTTTCCTTTTGGGTACGATATTATCACCAAGTGACTTACTTTAACATTCAATATATCAATAATTTGCCTACAATTAAGACTCATGATTTTTTATCCTGCTATTTATTATTTCATTTATAACGATTAACTTAATATCAAAACTGACTATTAACATAATAGTTTCTCGTAATCAGTAATCACCAATTTGTAGTGTTCTATTGTCTTTTCTTTGTCCTCTCTCTAATCATATAAATAAAGCTTACTAAAAATATTTATCCAAGCAAGTTACAGACGCGGCTAACGTTTAAATAGTTTAATTTGATCACCAATTCGTCGACATAGGTGTTGTGAAACCCACCATAACTAGACAATCATGTTTTTCTTCTGTTGAATAATTCCTTTCAACAAATTCGTTCTTTAGAATATCTTTAGTATCTCTCTTCGTATAAACCTTCGAAACCTGTTGAAATAAGAACTACAAGCAGACTATAAAACTTTCTGAATTCGTAGATTTAAGTTGATTTCTTCATAAATAGATATTCGCTTACTCATTTTGCTCACCTTGTGAAATAAAGTTAGGCTACAGAGTACACAGAAATACAGAGCTGATATTATTTACCTACCAAGTACACATTCACTTTTTTTATAGTACCTATAGCGCTTGGCTACAATCAAACCTGCTGGCAAGCTTAAAGCTTACTTTACTAATCTAGCTTATTAGCTGGTGGTTTTGTACTGATAATATAAACTCAACTATAAGCGTGAAGCGTGTAATTGAGACCATTTTTTTTTTTTGAAAATTTCGATTCTTCACAATTATTAATCCGCAGACATATTTGTCAAATAACGATTTAACAAATTGTATGTTCAATAACTATAAAAATAATATATTCACGTATTTTAAGGTTCATATGGTTTTATTTCATTTTTATAGAATTTTTAAGTTTCTTCAGAATCTACATTTTCGCATCTTCATTTCTATTTGTTTATCTACATTTTGTCTGTCGTTTAGACTCATTTATACTCAGATCCTATTAAGCTACGAATACTCATGTATATTATAACAAATATAACATATTACTCTATAAATTACGCACAGTAGGTATAACAAAATTACCTCTTAAAGCAAAACCAGTTAAAATCCAACAAAATAATTTTAAGTTTGGTACTTTTAAAAACGTTTTAAAGAAAAGATTACGAAACATGTTGAAATCTGTGACTATACTACTGCATATATAGGTTGATAGTAGTTAAATCTTTATTATTACTCTCTCACTCTTACTCATCGATTTGTTCATGTTGTGAAATAAACTAAAATATGATGATGCACTATAATTTGGCACTCTGTCACTTACTAGTGCTTAACTATGATTTCATCAAGGTATTTAAAAAAAATCCTCAAAGACTAACTTTGTGAAGCTCCTATTACGTAATAATGGGTAATCTCAAAAATATTAACCAAAATTCCCTAAGTTAAAACAAACTGGTAACAAATACATTGGCATTTGGTAACGATAGTAGCAAACATACTCGAAGTTATAGTACCTAACTGGTATTATCTAAATTAGCTTTATTTGGTAGATAAGTCATCATTTATTGATATTAGAAAATAATAAAGATTGAATACAGAATCGTTTTCTTAATTTTTTATAATTTTTACCTTCGCAAACATTATTTTCTGTTTCTTTTGTTTTTCAATGTCATGTTGAGTTTGGCAATTAAGAATAAAATTTATATAACGTAATAGTTATCTACCTACTTATTAACCTAAGTTTATCTTGATTTTTAAAACGTTGGCTTATTGCTATTTTCTTTTCCTAGTACAAAATGTCTAAACTTACAACATAATATTACGTACCTATTTTTATTCTAATTGTTTTGTTTTTCGAATGTAATGTTTTGTGTAGCTATAAAGAATTTATCTAACTAACTAAATCAGTTATCTACTTAACCTGAGTTTTGATCATCTTGATTTTTGAAACGTTGGCTTATTGCTATTTTCTTTTCCTAGTACAAAATGTCTAAACTTACAACATATTACGTACCTATTTTTATTCTATTTGTTTTGTTTTTCGAATGTAATGTTTTGTGTAGCTATAAAGAGTTTATCTCTCTAACTAAATCAGTTATCTACTTAACCTGAGTTTTGATCATCTTGATTATTGAAACGTTGGCTTATTGCTATTTTCTTTTCCTAGTACAAAATGTCTAAACTCACAACATGTTACGTACCTATTTTTATTCTAATTGTTTTGTTTTTCGAATGTAATGTTTTGTGTAGCTATAAAGAGTTTATCTATCTAACTAAATCAGTTATCTACTTAACCTGAGTTTTGATCATCTTGATTTATGAAACGTTGGCTTATTGCTATTTTCTTTTCCTAGTACAAAATGTCTAAACTCACAACATGTTACGTACCTATTTTTATTCTAATTGTTTTGTTTTTCGAATGTAATGTTTTGTGTAGCTATAAAGAGTTTATCTATCTAACTAAATCAGTTATCTCCTTAACCTGAGTTTTGATCATCGTGATTTTTGAAACGTTGACTTATTGCTATTTTCTTTTCCTAGTACAAAATGTCTACTTACAACATATTACGTATCTATTTTCATTCTAATTGTTTTGATTTTCGAATGTAATGTTTTGTGTGGCAATAAAGAATTTATCCATCAACTAAATCAGTTATCTGCTTAACCTGAGTTTTGATCATCTTGATTGTTGAAACGTTGGCTTAATGCTATTTTCTTTTCCTAGTACAAAATGTCTAAACTTACACCATGTTACGTACCTAATTTTATTCTATTTGTTTTGTTTTTCGAATATAATGTTTTGTGTGGCAATACAGAATTTATCTATCTAACTAAATCAGTTATCTACTTAACCTTAGTTTTGATCATCTTGATTTATGAAACGTTGGCTTAATGCTATTTTCTTTTCCTAGTACAAAATGTCTACTTACAACATATTACGTATCTATTTTTATTCTAATTGTTTTGATTTTCGAATGTAATGTTTTGTGTGGCAATAAAGAATTTATCTATCAACTAAATCAGTTATCTGCTTAACCTGAGTTTTGATCATCTTGATTGTTGAAACGTTGGCTTATTGCTATTTTCTTTTCGTAGTACAAAATGTCTAAACTTACACCATGTTACGTACCTAATTTTATTCTATTTGTTTTGTTTTTCGAATGTAATGTTTTGTGTAGCAATAAAGAATTTATCTATCTAACTAAATCAGTTATCTACTTAACCTGAGTTTTGATCATCTTGATTTTCAAAACGTTGGCTTATTGCTATTTTCTTTTCCTAGTACAAAATGTCTAAGCTTACAACATATTACGTACCTATTTTTATTCTATTTGTTTTGTTTTTCGAATATAATGTTTCGTGTGGCAATAAAGAGTTTATCTGTCTAACTATATCAGTTATCTACTTAACCTGAGTTTATATCATCTTAATTTTTGAAACGTTGGCTTATTGCTATTTCCTTTTCCTAGTACAAAATGTCTTAACTTACAATATATTACGTACCTATTTTTATTCTATTTGTTTTGTTTTTCGAATGTAATGTTTTGTGTAGCTATAAAGAGTTTATCTATCTAACTAAATCAGTTATCTACTTAACCTGAGTTTTGATCATCTTGATTTTTGAAACGTTGGCTTATTGCCATTTTCTTTTCCTAATGCGCTACACTAGTCTAAATGTCTCCAAACTTACAATATAAATTACGTATTTTTATTTTTTAGTAATTTTTAGTCACGTAAGCATTTTACAATTTATTGTTTTTTGAGTGTAATTGTATTGTGTGTAAATAAAGGATTTGTCTATTTCACTAAAGCAGTTATCTACTTAAATCAATGAGTTTTGAGTATCCTGAATTTTAGAACGTTGTGTTTTTACTATTTTCTTAATGGTCTCCAATTTAAACTTACAATATATTACGTATTTTTAATTTAATAATATTTAATCACATAAGTTTCTATGTGCCTAGCCTAATAAATACATAAATTATAAATATTATATATTTTTCTCCTCCTCATAAAGTACATATTATTAAATCATTTGAGGTACACCTAGGTAGTACAGGTAGTATATTATTATCTAGTTATTTTTTCAACTTAATTGCTTTCTGCATTTCTAATCGTTGCCTATAAGCATTATTTTGTTATTTAAACCTAATTACACCTGCCTACTATTTGCTTATTTGCCCTAATGTTTTAATTCGAGATACTAACGAAGCATTTTACTTTTGCGCAGTTCACTACCAGAACTAGAGCGTTATCTTGTATATGGTATTCTCAAAGCATGTGCTTATGTTTCAAATTACTATTTTGTTTTTACAGTTGATTACCTCAAAAATTAAATTATCATGATTAGATAAAAGATAAATAGTATAATTCATAGCTCCTAAAATTTACCATTGTGCTTTCTACACTTATTTATTTGCAGGTCCTAAGTTATAAGACAGTAGTCCTAACCGGCCTTACGATCTATACATGCGCTGCTCACACTACTGTACCTATTACAGAATTATATATATTTTCTCTCTCTGTAATAATATCTATCCCATCTCATTCTATTTAAATAAATCACTCACGCCCAGAGTGTTGAATTCCTAAAATATTGTATTATTGTTTATCCTCCTTACAATTGAATAGCTACTATGTTTAGGCCCTGCATTATTTAGGTGTAACTATGACGGGTTTTTACTTTTTGTTACGCTTGTTTTAAATTGCGTGGCTGATGAGCGAAGAGTGCCATTATTTTATTACATATTTATCTCCAATTACACTACATTGCAGTATATTGCACTATATTGCAGTACTAATTTAAGTTAATTAAAGTATAATTTTTCTATGGTATGATCATTGCTGTAGGCATATTAATATAAGGCACGTATTGACTTAAATAATAAAGGGACATTAATGTTGTGTTAATGTTAAATTAATCTTTTTACTTGCAGTTCATTGCACTACCCTTAATTATATTATTTACCTATTCATTAAAACCTGTATTATAGTAATTATTGTATGTTCTCAGTTATGCTTTATCTACTAGTTCTTCTACCACTTGAACACTATATTACTAAATATAATGATTAAAGCTAAGAATAATTGACGTGCTAAACTGCTAACTAAAGGCCAACATTTGCACTCGGTGCAACTATTCTAAGATCAGAATTCACTATTGCATTTGTAATATTTTCCTATAGAATATTATGTATGTAGTTTCTAATAATGTTGTTAGTTCAATTTTAACACTTTATTTAATGTCCAAAGCTAATAACCCTTTTGGGAACATGAGTTTGTATTCTTTGTTTTTAACTTATTTATATACATAGATGTTTATACTATATATTTTTTAATATTATTTATATTATAAATGAACTTTTTGTCAAGTCGTAGGTATTGTTAATTGTATCTTTTTGTATAATGAGTATTATGAGTTTGTATTGTTTTTAAATTTTATCAAGTTGTAGGTAGTATAATATCTTATCAATTAGACTTAATTGTGATTAAATCATATTCTCAATTAATGACTATTGTACTAGACAGTTCTTAATTATTAAGTACACATTATTACTATAGTGATATTTTTTATCTGTAGTGCGCGCCGTTAGTCTAACCTATTTTAATTAGATATTTCAGATCTTACAAATTACTCGAGGCTAAATTGAATGCCGTTGCACCTAATTATTCTAAATAATCGGATTTTTTGCCGATACCTGATTTCATTCTTGTAAATAAATATTGATCTGCAATCTGCATTGTTCGTATTTTGTTTTATCTAGACTAAGTACATATATACACTATGTCAAGGCGTAGATTTGTATTTCTAACTAGACTTAACTGTAATGTGATATTATAGAAATATTAAACCTATTCTCGTCTGTCCGTTTTATTTGACCACTAGCCCAACTTTCTTATAATTTGTTTATGATTCTGTTTTTCTTATCTGTAATGCGCTGTTAGTGTAATCTAATTTTGTTAACCATTTCTGACCTTAAAGATTACATGGATTTTTTATCGATCTACACTTACTTAGGTATCTGATTTCAATTTAGTAATCAATATTGATCTGCAATATACATTCTCTATTCTAAACCATATTATTATTATACTCTTCGCATATTATTTTTCCAACTGATGCCAATCCAGATTTTGCATGTACATATTAATTTACTTAAGACCTATGACAGTCTATACATTATGTATTATAAACTTAGTATGTGACCTCATCGGTTTTTTCGGCTAATTCTCTTTGTATTATTTTAACAGAGATTTCGTCTTTGAACTATCTTATAGAAAATTCTCTAAGACAAGGAATATAAATGATAAGAATAGTTTAAAAACTATTTTTACTCACTAATTTAAATTTTGCATCTGTTACCTAAATTACCATTCTATTCAGGTATGATTAATCTCAGCTAATCTCGCTTTAAGAATTTATGCAGGTCTATACATTCTAGCAACCTAAAATTGTTAGTTTTTTTTTTTATTAGGTTTAGCAACAGCTTTATCATCTAGATCAATTACAAAATTAAAAATACAAAGTTTTTAAACAAATAATAATCTAAACGTAAACGCCGCATGCGAATAAAGAGTGTCAAGTAATCTTACAACTAAAAATTAATTTAAAAAACAATACCTAACTAAACTAATAAACAAATATAAGCAAATGGTACCGTATTTTTATTAACATTACTAGAAAGACTAGGCTAACCAGTCTTAATTAATACTTGCTTATGATATGATTATATTATAATGATATTCTTTTATGCGCGCCGTTTGCTTAACCCATGTATTTTAAGTTTTGTAGCTATATTTCTAATCTAGAAAATTTACACCTGTTCAGGGGATAAATTCTTAGTGGTTAATTTGAATGCTTAAAAGCTAGTACTCGTTGCATATATTTTGTTTGCCTGCGAAATCTTAAACTTTCAACTAGTACCAAGGATTATTCGCAATGGAGGGATTACTTTTCAAAAAGATTTAAGTAGTCACGTAAATGAATGTTGATTATTCGGAATTTAGAATATGTATTTGTAAATGTGTTCGAAAAAGTGCAAACTAAAAATACGTGAAGAACTATCTAGGTCACGTTATATCTTCTCGTCTAGTAACAAAATATAGTTTTAAAAACGTTTACAAATTAGATATGAAGTTTTGACTACCGACTACACTATTTTTATGCTGTCACTGTTATTAAATTATTACTGAACGCTTTTGTTAAACTTATCGATATTTTGAAATGCTCTTTAAAAAGGAATATCGCCTTGAATGCATATACCTAAGGTTAAGGTACCTATTGGTCGGTTATAAAAATATTAATTCGTGACTAAACTGAATTTGATGAGTCAAGTTTATCAAGCTAACAGTAATGTTAAAAATAATAATAATAATAGGCATTTTCGAGCTACGCCGTGTGAGCCGTAGCAAGTTTGGTTAGTTGCCTCTAGCCCGTTGTATCATGTTGACGTTTACAAATTGTAACTTAAAATTGTGAATTATAATATATATTTTTTTAGTGTTCATTTCTTTTGTTTTTATTACTACCCTGGTAGAGAACACGGCGCTACTATATATACATCAAATATCTGTACAAATATACCTGTACATTGGTGACTCGGACTTTGAACTACCAGGGTAGCGCGTGTTAATTTTACTAAAATAAAGTAACGTAACGTAAGCTAGGGCAACTCAAGTTAACACGTGTAAGGAAGTGAAAAACTAAAAAACTTTAAAAATGGCGCAACCTACGACAGTAGTGAAGGATGAAGACACGTATTTAGCGTCGATATCTATCACGTCGAAGATCCCGGAGTTTTGGACCGACCAACCTAGGGTCTGGTTTATCCAGCTGGAAGCAATACTGGCACCACAAAAACAAGGAGACGCATCCAAGTATAATATAGTGGTATCCAAGCTGGGTAAGGATGTCATTCAACAGGTGACGGACATCCTGATCAATCCTCCGGAGGTGCGTAAGTACGAGGTACTTAAAGAAAGGTTGCTGAACATATATGAAGAGTCGGAGAACCGTCAAATACAGAAGCTCATCGGGGAGATGGAACTGGGTGATCAGAAACCCAGCCACCTCCTCCGAAAGATGCAGGATCTGGCCAGGGGTAAAATTAATAATGAGACCCTAAGCGTTTTATGGCAGAACCTGCTACCAGCAGCAGCACGAGGCGTTCTGGCTGCGACAGAAGCTAAAGATCTAGATAGACTAGCCGTGATTGCTGACAAAGTAATGGAAACTATGAAGTCCCAACCGGTAGCAGAAGTGGCAGCAAAGGAGGCGGTACCCGGAACTTCGTCGATGGCAGCTGAAATAGCCAGGATACATGCAAGGTTGGACCAGCTGGACAGGTCCAGAGACAGTTGGCGAGGCAGGCGAGGTCGCGGAAGGTTCCGTGGTCGTTCGCGTTCCAGAGGACGAGAGGAAAACAGGTCCAGACGTACCCCGGATAGCCCGGACTGGCTCTGCGTGCATCATTTTAAATATAGGCAGAGAGCTAATCGCTGCGAACAGCCGTGCACCTGGAATACGAAGCAGGAAAACTAGTAAAGATGCAGGTAGATCCGGTGGGTACCTGCGTCGAATTAGGGAACCACCGTTTATGTATTACGGATAAAGACAATGGCATACGTTATTTAATAGACACAGGTGCGAACATTTCAGTGTTGCCCAAAAGTTATAAATCAGTGTGTGATAGTGCAATGAATAATAAATACAAACTTTATGCCGCGAATGGTAGTGAAATACAGACTTTCGGAACAAAGACTTTAGTGTTAAATTTAAGATTGCGTCGTGCGTTTAAGTGGACTTTTGTAATAGCCGACGTTAAACAACCCATTTTAGGAGCGGATTTTTTAGCTAAGTATAATTTGTTAGTAGACTTAAGAAACAGACGATTGTTAGATCAGGAGACTAACATGTATGTAATTTCCACTATAGTAAACTCGGAGCATTCATCTATTTTTACTATAGCCGAATCGCATCCATGTTATTCTCTCCTAAGTAGGTTCCCAGAATTGACAATGCCAGCGACGTTCAAAGAACCACCACGTCACAGCGTAAGACACCACATCGAGACTTCAGGACCTCCGGTGCATGCGCGCCCAAGGCCGCTGCCGCCGGACCGATTTAAAAAGGTAAGAGAAGAATTTCGCCTTATGCAGGAAATGGGTATTTGCCGCCCGTCAAAGAGTGCGTGGGCGAGTCCTCTACACGTTGTACCTAAAAAATATGGTAATATAAGGCCGTGTGGAGACTATAGAGCGCTGAATGCGATTACGAAGCCTGACAGATACCCAATTCCTCACATAAAGGATTTTACGTTTATTTTAGCCGATAAGAAAGTATTTAGCAGGATTGATATTAACCGAGCGTATCACTTTATTCCGATAGCAGAGGATGACGTGGAGAAAACAGCTATCATTACACCTTTTGGTTTGTTTGAATGGCCATGTATGTCTTTCGGTTTAAGAAACGCAGCACAAACGTTTCAACGTTTCATGAATAATTATGTCTTACAGGATTTAGAGGCAAATTTTCAACAAAATAACCCGGATTGTGCGAATTATAAAGCAGAATTTGTTTTTTCATACTTAGATGATTTAATAATAGCTAGCGAAAATAGTTCGCTCCACGAAAAACATTTAGAGGCCGTTTTTGAAAGATTACAACAAGTTGGGCTAACTATTAATTTAGCAAAGTGTGCATTTTCGCAGGATAAAGTTGAGTTTCTGGGTCATGAGGTCTCAGCCAGTGGCTTAAGACCGTTACCAAGCAAGGTCCAAGCCATTGTAGACTTTCCCAGACCGAAAACGGTAGAGGAACTTCGTAGATTTCTGGGCATGGTAAATTTCTATAGAAGTCATTTGCGTCAGGCAGCCGAATATCAAGCTGAATTAAATAAGTATCTTCACGGAGCAAAGAAACGTGACAAAAGTAGTATAGTGTGGACAGAAAGTGCTATTCAAGCTTTCGAACAATGCAAGTTGAATTTACAGAACGCTGCTTTGTTAGCGTATCCGATAACAGGTCAAGTGCTTGCTATAATGGCAGACGCGTCAAATAGTTGCGTTGGAGGCACATTGCAACAAAGAGTAAATAACGAATGGGTTCCGTTAGGTTATTTTTCGAAAAAATTGACTGACACGCAACAAAAGTACAGTACCTACGACAGGGAGTTACTTTCGCTTTATTTGTCAGTGCAATATTTTAGGAACATGTTCGAAGGTAGAGATCTCGTTTTGTATACAGATCATAAGCCGTTAACGTTTGCGTTTAAAAAGCTAAGTAGTAGTAAAGAAACGCCGCGAAGGACCCGTCAGTTATTATTTATTAGTGAGTTCACGACGGATATACGCTATACAAAAGGCGAAGAGAACGCGCCCGCGGACGCGTTATCGCGCGTTGAAACAATTTCGTGCCCGTCTGTACTTGACTTCACAGAAGTGGCTATTGCGCAAGCGAACGACACAGAGCTCACAGAATTGCTAGGAACAAAAAACGGTAATACGAGACTAATAAAAATTGACTTGCCGAGTGTAAATAAACCGATTGTTTGTAACTTGCGAGGCGATAAGGCTAGGCCTTACTTACCAAAACAGTTTAGGCGTATCGCATACGAAACAATACATAACCTAAGCCATCCAGGCATTAGAACAACAAGGAAAATGGTAACTAATAATTATTTTTGGCCTGGGATGAATAAAGATATAGGTATTTGGGCTAGGTCGTGCATAGAGTGTCAAAAAGCAAAGGTTCACAGACACACTATGTCACCTTTAGGGCAATTTGCAAAAGTAGATAGAATGTGTCATTTACACATTGACATTACAGGTCCATTCACTATTTCAGAGGAAGGCTACAGGTATTGTCTTACAATGATAGATAGAGAAACGGGTTGGCCGGAAGCATTTCCAATTAAAGATATTTGTGCGAAGACAGTAGCCAAACTCGTGTATGAAGGATGGATTACTAGACATGGGTGTTTTATTAATTTGAGCTCAGATCAGGGAAAGCAGTTTGAAAGCAGTCTCTTTAGACAGTTAATGAAATATTTAGGGGTTCATAAGTTCAGGACGACACCGTATCATCCACAGAGTAATGGCGCGATCGAACGATGGCATCGTAGTTTTAAGACCGCCTTAATGGCGAGATTAAAGGACAATAGGTCATGGGTTGAGGAAATGCACACCATTATGATGGGACTACGTGCAGCACCACGCAGTGACACAGGGGTAAGTGCCGCGGAATTAACCTTTGGGCGAACTCTGAGGCTCCCTGGAGAATTTTTCGAACCATCGGATAGTAAGATAACGGACGGTGAGGAGTACCTAAAGCAGTTGAAACAGGTAATTAGTAATTTAAGACCGAAACCTGAGACACAGAGAGACTCTCGAACAATTTTTGTGCACCCTGCCTTAAAAGACTGTAAAAAAGTTTTTGTTAGAAACGATGTAATGCGTAAGTGTCTACAACCACCGTATGACGGTCCCTATGACGTCATAAAGCGGTTGGAAAAAGCATACTTAGTACAGTTACCCAATAGACAGGCCCTTATTTCTATTGACAGGTTGAAACCAGCTTTTGTCTTGGATATCAAAAATCCACGACAAACGCCGGATGAAACGTCATGTAAGAAAAAATGTAGATTTAGTGACGATGATGTTTTGCCGACTCATACAATTCGTACTACTCGGAGTGGGAGAGTCAGCAAAACGCCCGTTAGGTATCAGTAGAATAATTTGAGTATCAACTAGCAATTAAGCAATAAGTATTACGAAATAAGTATTGTAAAATGGCCCCGATCCGCATATACTATTTTTTATTTTATTCATGTATTATTTTTTATTAGAAGTCATAACTAAACCTTATTATTGAGAGTGTTAGAGTGGTTGACGATTGTTATAATTTATTGGATAGTGTGTAAACGTAAAATGTAATGTAACAAACATTCGAAGCGTTGAGTGCAACGTAGGCTGGATGGCGCGGGCATAGCAACAATTGTAAGTGGACTTGCCACAGCGACCCCGTCGCCACCCGCTCAAGTTCTAGTGACCTCATCTCAAGTATTAATGTGTTAAGAGATGTACCATGTATCGAATCAAAGGAACACTTTAACTGGGTGACGTGTTTAAATTATGATTTGTTGGGTAAGCGGATCGGAAACATTGTTAGGGTTGTCGAAAAATAAAGAACGAATATTGTGAAATAAAATTAAGGTTGCGGAAATTAGTATTTGTTTAATTTTTATTAAGATAAAAATTTGGGGTGGTGTGATGTAGAGGCACTAGTAAATAGGCATTTTCGAGCTACGCCGTGTGAGCCGTAGCAAGTTTGGTTAGTTGCCTCTAGCCCGTTGTATCATGTTGACGTTTACAAATTGTAACTTAAAATTGTGAATTATAATATATATTTTTTTAGTGTTCATTTCTTTTGTTTTTATTACTACCCTGGTAGAGAACACGGCGCTACTATATATACATCAAATATCTGTACAAATATACCTGTACAACTGCGTTGAAACAATTGTACATAGAGTTGCCCTGTGATTCCCCGTCTTACAGTTTTATAAGTTCTTATGTATGGATTCTTAAGTTCTTAAGTTCACTGTAGTAATAAGGTCGCCCTGAATTTTTAAGTGTCTCCTGTATTTTTATTCTTTGTACTTAACACGTATTATATTTAGCACTAAAGATATGTACATAAACTGTAAAATAATTAACTGTTTTAGCCAGTAATCGAGTCTTATACGCCTTCTATTTGGTTTCAGATTGTAACTTGTCAAGCGAATTATTCATCATAACGCTATATTTTATGTACACATCATCAATAAACGCTTCTTTTACAAAACAAAAATGGCCGCTTGAAACATCTTTCGGTCACTGATCCATGATTATAAAATGTATTCATCGTCTTTGGGTCTTTATATAATTTCAATGAACTTGTTAGGTATTCACTATTCACTGTTCAAAAACATTTGTAGGAGAATTCTTTTGTTATAATTAAGTATTAATCGATATTTTGAATTGCTTATCTTCATTTATTGTCTTACTTAACTGCTTATGTTTTCAAAGAACTTGTTTATACTATACAAATGCTTATGTGGTCATATTTTGGTTTTTTCAACACTCAAACTTTTTCCTTTTTACACTACTTCGTTATCTGCTTCCAAATTATTGGATATTTTTTTGAATTCGTATTTGAAAACGCTCAATTCTATTTTGCTTACTCAACGCTTGGTCATGGACCTCGGTTAGGTATCGCATGGAAACAGCTGCTGATTCAGCCAGCTATAAACCGTTTCACTCTACTTAATTTATCGTTTCACCCCACTTGTACATTCGTTGGTATTAAATGCTTACTATTTTGTTTGCATGCATGCCTTATTTTATTTTTTTAATGACCAAACCTTTTTCTTTTCACGCTACTTCCTTGCTACTTCATTATATTCTGCTTATTAGTTAGTTATTCAAAAAACTCAACTCTATTAGTTTCACGCTACTTCTTATTTTCTTTCAAAGAACTTATTCTCATGATGCAGATGCTTTACATGGTGTTAGGTATTATTTTGTTTTTTCAATGCTCAAACCTTTTTTCACCCTACTTCGTTATATTCTGCTTAGTTATTCAAAATGCTCAATTCTATTTTGCTTATCCAACGCTTGGGTAAAATAAAATGGCCGCCGGGAAAAGAGCTATTGTTTAGGCTACCTGGTTTCACTCTACTTATACTGTACTTGTTCATCGTCTTCTTATTTGCTTCAAAGAAATTGTTATATTAAGTATGCCAATATTTTGTTTTTTCAATGCTCAAAATGTGCTCAGACCTATTTCTTTTCAACTTTCACCCTACTTCGTTATCTGCTTCTAGAGTACTTGTTATGTAAATAGGTAGATTGCTTAATCGACGCTTGGTAAAATAAAATGGCCGCGTGGAAACAGCTGCTGTTTCGGCTACCAATAGTTTCACCCTATTTTACTAAATACTTCCATTTCTAGAGACCTTATTGATCGTGTTACCTACTTCTTATTCGCTTTTAAAAACTTATTATGCAAATATACTTATTATAGTAACATTCTCTTGTTTTTTTTCAATGCTCAAACTTTTTCCTTTACACCCTACTTCTTTAATTGCTTCTAGAGAACTTGTTTTGTAAATGCTAAAGCTATTATTGAATTTATTCAATGCTTGGTAAAATAGAATGGCCGTCATGGAAACAGCCAAGTACCTACTGTTTCAGCTACTAATCGAACATTTCAAGATATTTCACCCTAATTAGATACCTAAGTACATACTTCTTTCATGCTTTTGGAGCAGGTTTTCTAAGTTTCTGATGATAATCCATGATAATAATAATAATCGCTCGTTTGAAGACTTTTCTAACCTTAATTAGTTAAACTCATTTAGATAATGCAGGTATGCCTAGTTAATTATGTTAATGAACACTAGTAACACTAGTAATTACAAAATGGCCGCTTCGTAATGGTAACAGCTGGTATTGATTCTTAATCTTTGGGGTTTTTCTTATAAATGGGGTTTTTTGTATTGATTATTTATTTAGTCACTCGTCATCGACATGTATATTGAATACTAGCTGATGCCCGCAGCTTCGCCCGCGTGGATTTAGGGTCTGAAATCCCGTGGGAAAGTTGTCACAAAGTTCCTCTATCGATTAAAAAAAAAATTACGCAAATCGGTTCAGAAATCTCGGAGATTTCGGTGTACATAGGAAGAAAAACACAACTCCCTTTTTGAAAGTCGGTTAAAAAAGTAGCCTATTTTACTCCCTGATCAATCCTCTACTTGTCTGTGAAAACCCCGTCAAAATCGGTCCAGCCGTTCCGAAGATTAGCCTTTTCAAACAGACAGACAGACAGACAGACAGACAGACAGACAGACAAAAATTTTAAAAACGTGTGATTCAGTGTTGGTATCGTTCAAATAACCATTTGAGCTTAATATGAGGTAGTTATTTCGAAATTACAGACAGACACTCCAATTTTATTTATTAGTATAGATGAACGCATCCTAATTACCTACGTAGGTACCTACCTAAATAAGGTAAAAAATTACCTACTACTTAGGTAGGCATCTACCTACTTATCCAGAAAAATAACAAAATATGGCGATTGAAGATCGCTGGTAGCAATAATAATATTAAGTATGAATAACAACGGAAAATACCTATCCAAAGATAAAGGAGAACCACATAATAAAAATTCCAGGTATATACGCAGTATATAACTACGTTATCAAAAACAAACGAAAAATATTGACTTTACTCAAGGTCAAAATATTATAACGACGCAATTACATTTTTAAAGATTTTTTGAAACTTTACGAGAATGAAATTATTTTAAAAGAAAAAAATAAAATTGTACCCACCTTACATTTTATCCTTATGCCTTCTCTGGGATAGATTCTAGTGCTATCAAGGATTAACGCGTCAACCGGGCGATGACTCCGCCATCTTTAATTCTAACGGAACTTGCCACCTCGAAAATGCTCCAGATTCCAATACATTGTTGTATTTAAAATAATAGGAAAAACACAATACTGACTACATTTTTAACTAAGTAGTTAAGCCTCCGCCTATTTCTAAATTATCCTATAATACATTATTGTACCTGAACCTTACCACTACGCTAATGGAAAAGGTATCGCAGCCCCACCGCTAAGTTGGCGCTTTTATATGCCCCGACTGTCCCCCTCGGGGATTATTTACGCGACTGAATTGCGAAGGCACCCTAACAGACCAGAAACAACATATTTTGGGGTCACGTCTGACACAGTCGTATAACCGTTCTAGAATGTTCTCTGTCCGGGCGACAGAGATGCTGCTATAAGTGTGAGTGAGTAAACAATTGCGTCTAGAAAATTCCACCGCATTGGCATAGTCTAAGATCTTGCGTTTTTTTAGCAAGGTGACGAATACAACAGTATGGTAGTACCTATGTACTGATTCAATTATAAGTTCACATAGTTTTATGATTTGGATTTAAGAAATATTTTAAAGTCACTCAGTACAAACAAAACATTTATCCACTTATTACTTACTAGAGGATGCCCGCGACTTCGACCGCGTGGATTTAGGTTTTTAAAGATCCTGTGGGAACTGTTTGATTTTTCGAGATAAAATGCCTGTGTCAATTACAGGGACGCAAGCTACCTTGGTACTAAATTTCATACAAATCGGTTAAGCGGATGGGTTTTTAGGAATCTCGTGGAAACTCCTTGATTTTCCGGGATAAAAAGTAGCGTATGTCCGCCCCCGGGATATAAGTCAATCCTGTACCTTTAGCCAGAATCGGTTAAACTGTTGGCCCGTGAAAAGGTAGCAGACAGACAGAAAGACAGACAGACAGACAGACTGACACACTTTCGCATTTATAATATTAGTATAGATTTATTCAGGCATACGAACAACAAGGTAATACTTTTGACTTTGACTATTAACAGTTTTTAATAAGGCCATTAAAAATAAAAGTAATATACATGCCTACTAAAAAAGGAAGTTTTCAAATCTCAATTGTTCAACAGCCAACAGCACGTATGGCCTATGTATTTATTTTTACTTAAATTATTTTGAATTTAACTTTGACTTAGCTACTTCACTACTGATATTAAAAAGTGAAAGGTTGTTGGTTTGTCCTTTAATCACGTTGAAATGGATTTACGAATTGACGTCACTTTTGCACAGGTAAGTAGGTATAATTAAAGACCTGGAGAGTGACATAGGCTACTTTTTATCCCAGAAAATCAATGAGTTCCCACGGGATTTTTAATAACCAAAATCCATGAGAATGAAGTCGCGGGCTTCAGCTAGTAACTTAGTAAATTTATTTATTAAAAATTTAAGGCGTAACTTAACTCAAAACACTATAGGGTTCTAGCATTAAACATAAATTCTAAAGCTTTATTATTGTATGAGAAAAATATGCCCCTCATAAAAATTCTCACAACGAAAATTATCCTAAGCATTAACTTCATCTAAACTATAAAATTATTATCATGGGAAAAAAATCCCCCTAGCAAAAGTTGTGACTAACAAAAAAGTAAATACAGAGAGCTAACAATAATTATATTTTTATTGTCATCTCTTAGCCTATACAATGAAGATAAAAGAAACAAAACATCCCAGACTACCCAGGCAGCTGCAGCCGAGCGAGCGATCAATACAACGGTTCGGGAATGTTCGGTAATAAAATGGCGCATTGATAGGGATACCAGTATATGAAAGTTAAACTCCCTAACAAAATTTCCTGAAATTGTTGTGTAACCATTAGTTTGTTAAGTAATTTTGTTTTTATTCATAACAAAATATATATCCATGCCCATACCTACTAATATTATAACTGCAAAAGCTGATTTTGAACGGTGCAGAAACAACTTGCATCCCGGAGACGCACATAAGCTTTTAATCCCCTAAAAAGAAAAAGATCACGATCTTATGTGATTCTACTAGTATTTATTTGTGAAAGTAAAAAAAAAATTGCTGCATCTTGCAACTGCTGCATGCAATTGTTATAAGTTTGACGTGTGTATCTGTGTATCTGTCTGTGGCATCGTAGCTCCTAAACTAATGAACCGATTTTAATTTAGTTTTTTTTTTTGTTTGAAAGGTGGTTTGATCGAGAGCTTTCTTAGCTATAATCCAAGAAAATCGGTTCAGCCGTTTGAAAGTTATCAGCTCTTTTCTAGTTACTGTAACTGTCATATATTATAATCTATGGTATTAATGAGTGTGTGATGGAACGTAGGCGGTCTATGCTCTATGGGCAGATCGTCCATGATACAATATTGATTAAACCAAGCATGTACAGTGGTTACCGAGTTTTATTTAATAATCTAAATCTAATACAGTAACCTTCACTTGTCGGGAGTGTTATAGGTTTTTAATTTACTGTTGTATCCTATGGATACATTGCTGATACATTTTCTGATTTACATCATCAATCATGAAGCTAATAAGTATCTTGAGGTAATTATTCAGAATAAAATGTCTTCTTCGTTCTTGTAAAAAATTGTTAAATCTTATAGAAATTGTGACTTGTCAGAACTTTTAGTTTTACTTTTTATGTTAGTAGAAGTAGGTACGTAGATACTATGTTTTAGACTTATATAACTTCTGACTGAAAAGCTAGTTCCTTAATAATGCCTTTTTAGGTTTACATGTTTACTAACACGTTCTCAATACGAGATCGTGTTAATAAACATGTATCTTTTTGTAATATTCGTTTGTCTGTCCGGACTAATTTTGAAAACTGCTGAACTTATCTTAATTTTTTAATAAACTTTCACAGGTCTTGAAATCTACGTCGGACGGGTAAGCAATTATTCCAAGCGGACGAAATTGCTGGAAAATATTAGCTGTGTAGAAAATTTAAATATAATTTAGTACATAGCCCCACTATCCATATAATAATTATAATATAATTTTTTTTTTTCAAAAAGTTGATTTGTATGTTTGTATTTAAAAAGATTAAAATGTGTTGACGGTACTAGTAGTGAAATAAATAAAAATTGAAATTAAATCTGGTTTCTTCTGAATGGTTCGTACCAAAATGATTCCATAAATAAATACAGCAGCCCTTGCTTAGGGGCCGTTCAAGTATTACGTAAGCACTATAGAGGGGCGGGTGTCTTTGGTTTGCTTATTTTTGATGACATGGGGGGTGGAGAGATCTAGATAGTGATTACGTCAGCAGTAATTATTTACTTTTTTACACATATCGCAACCCACACGTTGTCAATGCAGAAAACGAAATGCATTTTCGGGGATTCCTACAAATAATGAATAGTAAATACTTTTAGGTCCTCGCTTAGAACTGAGTAGGGGAATTACCGCACGCTATTCACTTGTCTAAATTTTTTCCTTTGAAATTGATCCTAAGGATCAATCTTATCATAGGAAATATCTTGTGCATGAAACGCAGTATAAAGTGTTTTACAAGTTCTAGTTGTTATATTTTAAGTTATAATATTTATAAGAATAGAATACAGATAATTTTTTCTTACATTCAGTAGAACCGAAATTCCATAATTTATTGGAACGTCGGTAACTCTAGCAACATTATAGTTATTGATCCTCGCATTGCGGCAAAGTCGCGAATGTTCGGTTGATCTACTATTGGTTAGCGTATTTGAGTGCTATTCTTGTCTTTCTTATTACATCGCTGTATTGCTGCCCTTGTCATTTATTTTCGTGCACGCTTATTGGTCAGATAAAATTACGTTTTCTGAATGTTCTTGTCTTCTTGGATGTTATTGGTCGATGCGAGACTGTTCGAGAAATTTCTCGACTAGGATTGGCTGGCCCCAGCCGACTATATAAGCGGCCGGTAAGCGCGCCAAGCCATGCATTAATTCGAAAAGCGAAGTGAAGAGAAGAAGTGAACTGTGAACTCGGTGGAAACACCAAACTATTTACTACAAGTGAAACAAGTGAAAAGTGTGAATTATTTTAAACGAGCTTTAGAAGAAGAATCTAATCAAAAATGCCAGCAATCGGAATCGATCTAGGAACGACGTACTCCTGTGTCGGAGTTTGGCAACATGGAAACGTGGAGATCATCGCAAACGACCAGGGTAACCGAACGACGCCGTCCTACGTCGCCTTCACGGACACGGAGCGCCTCATCGGCGACGCGGCCAAGAACCAGGTCGCGCTCAACCCCAACAACACAGTGTTCGACGCCAAGCGGCTCATCGGCCGCAAATTCGACGACCCGAAGATCCAGCAGGACATGCAGCACTGGCCTTTCAAAGTCGTCAACGACTGCGGCAAGCCGAAGATACAGGTTGAGTACAAAGGCGAGACGAAGCGGTTCGCGCCCGAGGAGATCAGCAGCATGGTGCTGACGAAGATGAAGGAGACCGCGGAGGCGTACCTCGGCAGCACCGTGCGCGACGCCGTGGTCACCGTGCCCGCCTACTTCAACGACTCGCAGCGGCAAGCCACCAAGGACGCGGGCGCCATCGCCGGCCTCAACGTGCTGCGCATCATCAACGAGCCCACCGCCGCCGCGCTCGCCTACGGGCTTGACAAGAACCTGTCGGGCGAGCGCAACGTGCTCATCTTCGACCTCGGCGGCGGCACCTTCGACGTGTCCATCCTCACCATCGACGAGGGCTCGCTGTTCGAGGTGAAGGCCACCGCCGGCGACACGCACCTCGGCGGCGAGGACTTCGACAACCGCCTCGTGAACCACCTGGCCGACGAGTTCAAGCGCAAGTACAGGAAGGACATCAGAGGCAACTCGCGCGCCCTGCGGCGCCTGCGCACCGCCGCCGAGCGCGCCAAGCGCACGCTCTCCTCCAGCACCGAGGCGAGCATCGAGATCGACGCGCTGCACGAGGGCATCGACTTCTACACGCGCGTGTCGCGCGCGCGCTTCGAAGAGCTCAACGCGGACCTGTTCCGCGGCACGCTGGAGCCGGTGGAGAAGGCGCTGCGCGATGCCAAGCTGGACAAGACCTCCATCCACGACGTCGTGCTCGTCGGCGGCTCCACGCGCATCCCGAAGATCCAGAGTATGCTGCAGAACTTCTCAGGTGGCAAGAAGCTCAATCTGTCCATCAACCCCGACGAGGCGGTAGCGTACGGCGCCGCCGTGCAGGCGGCGATCCTCAGCGGCGAGCAGCACAGCAAGATCCAGGACGTGCTGCTGGTGGACGTGGCGCCGCTGTCGCTCGGCATCGAGACCGCCGGCGGCGTCATGACGAAGATCATCGAGCGCAACTCGAAGATCCCATGCAAGCAGAGCCAGACCTTCACCACGTACTCGGACAACCAGCCCGCCGTCACCATCCAGGTGTACGAGGGCGAGCGCGCCATGACCAAGGACAACAACCTGCTCGGCCGCTTCGACCTCACGGGCATTCCGCCGGCGCCGCGCGGCGTGCCCAAGGTCGACGTCACCTTCGACCTCGACGCCAACGGCATCCTCAACGTGTCCGCCAAGGAGAACAGCACGGGCCGCAGCAAGAACATCGTCATCAAGAACGACCGCGGCCGCCTGTCGCAGGCCGAGATAGACCGCATGCTGGCGGAGGCCGAGCGCTACAAGGAGGAGGACGAGCGCCAGCGTGAGCGCGTGTCGGCCCGCAACGCGCTCGAGTCATACGTGTTCAGCGTGCGGCAGGCTCTGGACGACGCCGGCGCAAAGCTCAGCGAACAGGACAAGGCGGAGGCGCGGCGCCAATGCGACGAGGCCCTGCAGTGGCTCGACAACAACACGCTCGCCGACAAGGAAGAGTACGAGCACAAGCTCAAGGACGTGCAGCGCGCGTGCTCGCCGCTCATGAGCAAGCTGCACGGCGCCGGCGCGCAGCCCGGCTACCAGCAGCACGCGCCGTCCGACGGCTCCAACTCCGGCCCGACCGTGGAAGAGGTCGACTAGACTGACCGACCTAGTCATCATCATTCCTATGATCTCCAAACTAAGTTATTGAAATAGACTGACTAGTCCTATTACTAAGTTGTAAATATTTGTGATGTAGGTAGTTAGTAAATAGTTAATGTAACTGAACATTCAAATCCAACAGGTGATCTTAAAAAAATATTGTTAGTTTTATAACAATAAAAATCTAATTTAAATTATAAATTATTGTCTTTCTTTTTTACTACCCGACTGCGCATTACTTGTGTGATCAGCGAACTCAGTGTCTAACACTGAATAATAATAGCCACTAAGCTCATTTGATATTGGTTGGATCCAAGTTTTTGTACAAAAATCTCTTCAATGGATTAAAAATAAATGTCTAATGAAATCGGTGGCTATCATTCAATGTTTATCACTGAGTAAGCAAAACACTTTACAGATGTTTGTTTAAAATTATCTAATTTATTTTATATTTTATTTTATTACCAGTACGTAGGTAGGTATAGGCACCAAAGTAGGGCATAGGTCTGGCCTTGCACTTGACAAAAGTAATGATAATGAAGGCCTAACGAGCTTGAAACCCTTTAATCATTAAAGATGGATCGAGCGTTCCTTATATTAACGCAAATGCCATTTAGGGCCTAGGGTCAATTCATACTAGCCGCAGAGTCGAGGTGCATCTAAGCGCTACCCAGAAGTTAATTCACATATTCCTTCTGAGATAAAAAATAAGACGCGCGAATTTTCGCGCATTCGACGGAATTTGTGCGTCTGAGCAAGACCAAGTTACCCAGGTAGTTACCTAGTTACCCCATGAGTAAATAGGATGTCGACCCAATAAAGGTCCAATGTTCATGGTTTCTCGCTGTTCTGTGGAACGATGAAAGAGGAATAAAGTGGTGAAGTTTCTGAACACTCGACAAAAGACTTGCATCCAGGGCCGTAAATATATTAAAAAATTATATTTTACTACTGAGGGTGACCAGGTTTAGTAGAATTCTGCGATTTTAGTAGGATATCTAGGCCACTAATTTGGGACTTTGTCGGCAGTCAGTTATTTGTATTACATGTTGCCAACGTAAATGCAATAAGAATAAAAAGAAAATAATAAAGTTAGATTTTGTGAAAGAAGAGGTTATTCAATACTTATTTTCTGGCTATCAAGAACCAAGGAATAAGATTCATGGGTTGTTGATAAACCAAAAGCCACCTACTAGTATTAAATTAGTTTCATATCAAACTACTTTGAAAGATCACATTCTATTTACCAGACAAAAACAAAAAAGATAGGTAAGATAGATAATAACTTTATTGCCAAAAAAACATGAAATCCTAATTAAAACAAAACGAAGTAACAGATAAAAAAACTAAAAACAATTTTATGCAGAGGCGGCCGTATTGCTCAGAACAATCTCCACCAAGCACCAAAAAGTTGAATATTCTTGACAGTCATAACTAAGTGAAGAAGTTAATATTAAAAGTAAGTAGTTATGACATTAATAAATAATTGAAGTTTTACCTACTATAAAGATCATTTTAATGAACAGACTAATAAAAATTAAATTAAAATCATAAAATATATACCTTAGTTAGGTAAAAAACAATTTGTAAACTAATTTAACTTGGTAGGTACCTAGTTACTAATTTTATAAAAATTAATTTCTTACCAAAAAAAATTTGTCCAAGGATTTAACATATAGTAAATAAAAAAATCACTTGTACGTATTATTTTATATATCCTGGATGCAAAATATGAGTTAATTTGATAACAAATAGTATTTTATTAAACAGTTTTAGGGCTTAACCTAAAACTATTTTTAAAAAAACGTGCGGATGCGCCTGGATCATGTGGCACGGTCCACACGAATTTCATGGTAGGTTGTACTTCATGATTAGAACGACGCCCTTAGCCCCTTAGTCCAGCCGCTAGTAGGATTATAAATTTAATCTGGTCACACTGATACTGTCATCCGTCCGTCAGGGTGTCTTTATGACAGAGTTTTTTGGAATTTTTCCATACGATTACGAAAAGTACAACAAAATGTGTTGAGAAGTGACTTTTGCTCCTCGCTCATAGTCATGCGATAATATTACGATTACGTATTTAATTCAACGTTTCTAATCTTTAGCTAAGTTCACGACTGTTCATTTCATAATTAATTCATTCCAGTTACGTATTTGTGTAAAGTGGCTGGTGGTGAGTGGTGGTGTGGTGTGCAAGTTGGTGCCTGGTGGTATAACCATATAATGTGTTCTCGTTGTGCGTAAAAATTAGTTTTAGTGCTTTTAAAATGGCACCAAATTTTAGTAAATTTACATCAAGGACAGATGTTAAAATCGGCCTGGCTGCTTCTGCGGCTTTAGGTGCATGGATAGTTCGAAATGCTTTAAAGTCAAGGTAAGATTTCAATGGCCTGCATTTTATCGTTTTCCATTCACTTATTAGGTAAATCCATCTATTTTTGAAATTACTTATTAACGCTACAATAGATAGGTACTTAATAACATGAAACAGTGCAGAAAAATAAAATAAACCAGCCACAACCACTTGTCAGTAATTAAAATTTGTATTATCATTATGTGATAATGTTATGCTAAAACATTAACTCATCATTATCATTACTAATCAACTGATAGACGTCCACTGCTGGCTAGGCTCTTTTACGGACTTCAAGCCTGTCAAATATTAACTAATCAGCATAAAATAATGATTGATCAATGAAAACTTTTCGGCAATCTGCATACATACATTTATACTACTTCGAATCAGCATAAAGATAGTAAAAAATGATTTCATCATGAACTAATATTAACATGAGCAATTAGTGAAGTGAGTGTCAAAATTTTCAATTGATTACTAACTCAGTGATTGACTTCAAAGCATTGCAGCACAGTTTTTCTAGAGCACTGAGCATATCATTCAATGGATAAATATCAAATTCAATTTATAAATTTAAAATCCTCTGCTATTTCGTCCTCCAGTTTGCCTCTAATCAGCCAGTTTTTGTTTCTAGTTGTTGTTTTTATTTGTAATTTTAAGGCGCAAAGTTAAATTGTACATGTATGTAATAACTGTTGAGCTGTGGATATTAACAACTTAATATCTAAAGTTGTGTTTATTGCCTACTCCAAATGATTGAAAATGTATACTTTTTTTACAGGAAACCAAAAAATGTCAGGAAACCAGGCCAGTTATCACCGGAAGAAAGAGTACAATATATGATCAAAGACAAAGACAGAAAGGGACCAAAAGCTCAAGTAGATGCACGGTTCTTTGCAGAACTTAAAGCACTATGGCACATAATGGTACCAGGGTTGTGGACAAAGGAAAGTGCATTTATGGTGCTGATAGCTTTATCCTTGATTGCAAGGACATTATGTGATCTGTGGCTTATACAGCATACTACTTTGGTTGAGGGGTAAGTTTTTTAGCTTATTACATCTTTTAGCTAAATGCATGGATCATGTTTGTAATACTGCTGTGTTGCAGAGAATGGAAAAGTACACTGAGTTACTTAAATGTATGGACAGCAGAAAGCTCAAATATCTGAGCCATATAGATGCGTAGTTTCAAAATATGACCTGCTGCAGCTTATAATTAACAATAGCTTGTTTAGCAGGCAACGGAGAAAGCTATGCTTGGAAAACCAGGATAGCCAACATAGCTCAACAGGTTGCAAATATGAAGTGGCAATGGGTAGAGATGAGATAATATACTTAGATCAAAAAACTTTTGAGGTATGAAATAAGCATCTCTGTTATGCATTTGCACATCCATTGAGTTGAAACTTTGTACAGTTGTTGTTTAAATTTGCGACAACTGCTGCGGAATTTGTGGGAAGGTTTCTGACACTGTCCCAACACTTTACTTGTGGGTGTCATTGCAATACATGCTGAGAATTATCTAATAGGGATGATGACTACTAGTCCTATCAGCGATTTTTTATGGAACGTCAAAACGCTCGCTTAGTATGGGAGCTTGTATGAAATACACAGATGTAACGTCATACACATTTGACGTACTTTTTTAGCTAAATTGATAATTTAAAATGGCTAGCGAACTTAAAACCAGCAGTGAGTGTGGATTTTACAAATTTTTGGAAGACCCTCTATTTAACAATTACTAAGAAGTAATTTATTTTTGACCTAGGCATCATCTCCTTACATTTACTACATACATAAAAACAACAATTTATTCTCATAACCTTGAGATTCAGTTTAAACTGTTGTGGCAGGAGGTTTTTAGATGGATGATTTAATTTTTAAAATATTTAGTACTAGAGGATGCCCGCGACTTCGTCCGCGTGGATGTAGGTTTTTTAAGATCCCGTAGGAACTGTTTGGTTTTCCGGGATAAAAAGTTGTCTATGTCAATAACATGGATGCAAGCTACCTCGGTACCAAATTTCATACAAATCGGTTGAGGGGATGGGCCTTTAGGAATCCCGTGGGAATTTTTTGATTTTCTGGGATAAAAAGTAGCTTATGTCCGTCCCCGGGATATAAGCTAACTCTGTACCAAATTTCGTCAGAATCGGTTAAACTGTAGGGCCATGAAAAGGTAGCAGACACACAGACACACTTTCGCATTTATAATATTAGTATGGAAGTATGGATAATATTAGTATGGATAATCACAGAGGAATACACCTTCCAGGTAATAATAAGAGAAAATATACTAACTATACATTACATAAATTATATTCAAATTAAGTACCTATAACCCATACAATATCCATACTAATATTGGTGAGGTGATGCACGCGACTTCGTTTGCGTGGATGTAGTTTCTTAAAAATCCTGTGGGAACTCTTTGATTTTCCGGGATAAAAAGTAGCCTATGTGCTAATCCAGAGTATAATCTATCTCCATTCTAAATTTCAGCACAACACACACACACACACACACGCACGCACGCACGCACGCACGCACGCACGCACGCACGCACGCACGCACGCACGCACGCACGCACGCACGCACGCACGCACGCACGCACGCACGCACGCACGCACGCACGCACGCACGCACGCACGCACGCACGCACGCACGCACGCACGCACACACACACACACACACACACACACACACACACACACACACACAGACACACACACAGACACACAGGCACAGACACACAGACACACGCACAGACACACGCACAGACACGCACAGACACACGCACAGACACACGCACAGACACACGCACAGACACACGCACAGACACGCACAGACACACGCACACACACACACACGCACGCACGCACGCACGCACGCACGCACGCACGCACGCACGCACGCACGCACGCACACACACACACACACACACACACACACACACACACACACACACACACACACACACAAACATACAAACATACAAACTTTCGCCTTTATAATATTAGTGTGAAGTGTGATGTCTGCTTGCCTGTCTGCAACCTATTTATGACCCATCCACTCCGCCAATTTAAATGAAATATGGTACCTTCATCGTACAGAGATAGTTTGCATCCTTTAGATAAGCTCTATATTTTTATATAGGCTATATTTTTATCCTGGAAAATCGAAGAGTCCGGCTAACTACAGACTCGTGCTCTGTAGTTAGCCGGCAATGGATTGATCATGATTATTTATACATACACAGGCTTTGGTGTTCTGCATACAATGGTTGTTTCAAGTTTCAACTGGATTTGAACTTTGATATACATTAATAAATAATAATTAGCAATTTAAAACACTTTTTCGGGCAGTAGCAAAATAACTATGTACCAAATAATAATGTGTGTGTGTAGAAGTTTCCTAATGAATGTTTCATTATTTTGTAGAGTTCCATACCCAAAGGTTGCCAATGGGACCCTATTACTAAGCTTCCGCTGTTCGTCCATCTGTCTGTCAGCGAACTGTACCTCGTAAACCGTATTAGATAGAGAACTGTAATTAAAGAATATGTATTTCTGTGGCTGCTATAATAACGAATAATAAAAACCGGTCAAGTGTGAGTCGGACTCGAACATGAAGGGTTCCGTAATCCGTACCATCGTACAAGATATAGCTAACACTTTTGTGTAGAACACTGTTACTTGATGACAGACTGCGCCACCTATATGTGATTTAATATTTTTTTTTTGTGATGTAACCACAAATTCACAGTTTTGGGATTTTTCCTTTATTTGTGCTATAAGATTTGCCTACCTGGCCATGATTCTAGGCTAACGGAAAGTACCCCTATAGGTTTTCTTGACAGACACGATGGACAGACAACAAAGTGATCCTATATGGGTTCCTTTTTCTTTGAGGTACAGAACCCTTAACACAAACAAGTATGTTCGAGATTGTATACCAGACCCCTGAATAAGAGACCAAAGACTTAACCACTAAGATTCTATGCTGTGGTTGTTTCTTATGCTATCATCATCATCAGCCTGTGGACGTCCACTGCAGGACATAGGCTTTCCCTAAAGAGCGCCACCACACCCGGTCCTCAGCCTTCCTCATCCAGCCACTTCCCGCCAGCCGCTTAATATCATCGGTCCATCGTGCTGGAGGGCGTCCCACACTACGTTTGCTTAAACGCGGTCTCCACTCAAGGGCTTTCCGGCTCCAACGGCCATCGCCTCTACGATAAGCATGGCCTGCCCACTGCCACTTCAGCTTGCTAATAGTTTGGGCTATGTCACCTTGGTTCTCCTGCGAATCTCCTCATTTCGGATCCTATCCCTCAAGGAAACTCCTAACATAGCCCTCTCCATAGCTCATCTAATGCTATGCTATTTTCTAAATACTACACTAGATAGGAATACATACCTTGTAAATATAGGAAACTAGCTGACGCCCGCGACTTCGTCCGCGTGGTTTTAGGTTTTTCGAAATCCCGTGGGAACTCTTTGGTTTTCCGGGATAAAAAGTAGCCTATGTGCTAATCCAGGATATTATCTATCCCCATTCCGGATTTCAGCCAAATCCGTCCAGTAGTTTTTGCGTGAAAGAGTAACAAACATACACACACACACATAAACTTTCGCCTTTAATATTAGTGTGAAGTGTGATTGTATGTACCTACTAGGTATTATTCATTGCTTATTCATAGCATTACATTGCAGTTTTATACATTTCTTTGATGCTTGACTCCTAGTTATTTTCATTTTGGAAAACATTTTGTTTTGTAGAACATGTTAGATGTGCATGTTAGATTCATTAAATAACATCATGTTAATAATAATTTGTTTTGATTCTATACTCACCATCTACCATCGTAGGTACCTACTAGGCATCGTCATTCGTCAAGGTTGGCACCCGTACGTAGTTGAAATTCCTCGCACACGTACCTACGAAGCGATTTGCTTCCTCGTTTCTAATCCGAACCGCTAAGATATGAAACGCCTTTAAGTCAAGAGTGAATGGGCCATCTTGTGTAAGCTGCATCATAACTTGCTGCATGTCTGATTGCAGCCAAGCGCTAGTCTATACATAAAAAAAATTAACAAGGAAAAGTAGATATATTATGTAAAACATGTAGGTAATTCTTAGTTATATAATTCCTATTATGACACAGTTTTCCTTACCTCACCTTATATGAGTGATATACATAAGGAATTAAGGACGTTTGTAGGTCAGGGAGTTTATTCGTAGCGCGCTGCAATGCAAACCAACGTAGTTACAAATGTAATATTTTATCACAGTCAGTCAAGCGAGTGTTTATGTGTATATTTGTTACCTTTCACGCAAAAACTACTGGACGGATTTGGCTAAAATTTAGAATAGAAATAGATTATACCCTGGATTAACACATCGGCTACTTTTTATCCCGGAACATCAAAAGAGTTCCTACGGGTTTAAAAAAACCTATATCCATTTCCTCTCTAACAAAGCGTTAAGCTCGTGTTAGGAGTAGGTATGACAAAAGTGCAATGTGGGTTTGAACCGCCAACCTTTCGGAATTCAGTCCGCTCCTTAACCGTTGAGCTATTAAGGTGTTAGTTCCCGAGATTACACTCATGCATACTTGAGAACTCTTTATATAATATCAGTGTAGATTTCTTATAGCGTGTCCAAAGATCTTGAATCTTTCATTGATAAACAAGTATTTTAATCCATTGATGAATAATAAATAATTCATAAGTAACAATAAAACCATCGGTCAAGTACAAGACGCACTCACACACGAAGAGTTCCATACACCTGTTGTTCAAGAAATAACACTTTTCAATAAATAAATAAATAATTTTTCATCACGTGAAATTTGAAAGTCCTCGTTCCACAGTTGGAAAATATAATGTACTGTCTTTATTTCTTAATAATAACTTAAATAAACAATAATACAGGTGTGTAGATATTTACTTAGTTCTCAGTATTTGCTTAATACATTTACTTAGTCTAGCCTTCTGGTAATCCAAGATTAATGTCTTACCCTGAAAGTAATCTAACATTAAACGAATAATGAATCACACTTATATATAATATTATAAAGGAGAAAGTTTGTGTGTGAGTGTGTGTGTGTGTGTGTGTGTATGTTTGTTACTCCTTCACGCAAAAACTACTGGACGGATTGGGCTGAAATTTAGAATGGAGATAGATTATACCCTGGATTAGCACATAGGCTACTTTTTATCCTGGAAAATCAAAGAGTTCCCACGGGAATTTTAAAAAACCTACATCCACGCGAACGAAGTCGTGGGTATCAACTAGTATAGAATAGGTTAGAAAAGTATGTAATACGTATAACGTTTTTAGGGTCCTGTACCAAAATTTTAAAATGGCATCCCTATGGTGCGACTAAGTACGTCTATCCGTCTGTCACAGCTGCTTATATCAGTAAATACTGATGCTATCGACTTATCGGTTCAGTAATTGCAGAGATTACTTCCTACAAACAAACTTAAAAAACTTTGCCTCATTATAATATTAGTGTACCTAGATTAAGTATGGATATGGATTTGAAAAGTGTTCTTTTAGAAATCTTGGACTCAATAAAGTTGAAAACTAAGACCCAACTGCGATCGTCTTAATAAACACTGAAATATAAGAGTAAAATTGTTTGTCTATCGCTTGGTGTATTTTAATGTTGTTGTACATTTATACTCATGAATTCAGAATTTTCTCCTCTTCGATTTGACATCCCACTCGATACAAAAAAATATTTTTGGAGACCCCCACTTTTTTCGATGTAACTTCCGCTAGGTCAATATTTTTTCGTATAAAATATAGCCATGTTACCCGAGCCTTTACAACGGATCAATTGACATCTCACTCATCAAAATCGGCCCAGTAGTTTAGGCGCTACGGTGGAACACACAGAATCTGGGTACAAACATGCATACATACATAGACTGCTAAAATCATAACCCTACCTTTTGGCTTTGCCGCAGTCGGGTAAAAAACTTCGCCTAGTGCAACAAGATATTGTTACCTAACTTGCCTAAAGCCTGAGATTAAATAATAATTACACGAACCACATACAATTCCGGTTCTGCCTACCTTTAGACTGGTGGCCAACGAAGTAACACGTATATGACGTAACAGTTGTATGATTTTACGACAAAAAACCTCGCGATAATCGAGGCAAGAGATTTTTGGAGTCTTAACCCTTTGGACTAGAGATAATTCTAGCGGAAATTTTTCTTCGACGTCTTCCAGACCCATATAATATAAAGAAAGAAAGAAAATGTGTTTATTTGGTGCCACAGAAAGTACAGATAATTGCTCGAAATAAGATGCGTGGTGTGTGGTTCCAAAATGGACTCCACTCGGCATTTGCTGCGCCTGTGTCGGGAACGCAGGCACAGGGCTGGTCTTTTTAACCGACTTCAAAAAAAGAGGAGGTTCTCAAATCGTCGCAATCTTTTTGTATTTTTTAATTTTTATGTATTTTCCCGATTACTCAAAGACCCCTGGACCGATTTAGATTTTTTTTTGTTTAAAAGGGTATACTGTGCAGGCGGTCCCATATAAATTTGGTGAAGATCTGATGAATATCTTCGGAGGTGGAGATGGACAGACCACGTGATATAGTTATCTTACTTTGAAAATTGAAACACATTTTAATTTTTTTTAAATAATGTAACCACAAATTCACGCTTTTCAGATTTTTCCTTTACTTGTGTTATAAGACCTACCTACCTGCCAAACTTCATGATTCTAGGTCAACCGGAAGCACCCTTTAGGTTTTTTGACGGACACGACAGACAGACATACAACAAAGAAATACTATTAGCGTTCCGTTTTTCCTTTTGAGGTACGGAAACCATGTACCTAAGTACCTGTGCATGCACGTTTTTCTTACTCGATAGGTTTTATAAGTAGTAAAAAAAACCAGTTTAATAAACACTAAAAACAAAAAATATAAAGAATTACTAAGTACATATTAGGTATGCAATTCTAGCATAATAATGAATCATACAGCAGTACATGCTCTTATAGAACAGGTAATTATTTTATCAATTACATTGAGGTGATAATGTGACAGAATGCAGTATAGAGGTATAGACGTTAATGTGCGAAGTAGTCAAAATTTTAAGTGGGCTCTACACTCGCGGCGCGAACGGCCGCGAAAGCCCGCGACAACTGCGAATCACGAGTGTACAGTACAACCAAATTAATAATGCGCATGCAGATCTTCGCTAATTGTCGTATTCCCAGAAACACCCGAATCATTGAATCGTAAGAGCCCTAAACAATGCCCTAAAAATGCACTTAACCACTCTATATACATATCGTCTTCTGACGCTCGGGGAATACGACCGTTGCCGAACAGTGACGAAGATTTCTATGCGATATATACTGTATATTATGTTCTATGATATATACTGTAGATGTTCACGCCTTCGCGTTCGCGCTTCGCGCCTTTCCCCGATCAGAGTACCACCTATAATATGGGTACCTTCAAGTCAAGAGTCAATAGGCAACTTCTAGGCAAGCGCGCTCCATCTTAGGCTGCATCATCACTTGCTAGCAGGTCTGATTGCAGCCAAGCGCTAGTCTATATAATTAAAAATAAATAAAAAAGTGTCGGTTTTTTGGTCCGAGACAAAGAGTTTGCGGCGCGCGAACGTGAACGCATGTACACTCGCATTGTTCCGCAGTAGCGGACAGGACATCGTAAGGAGGTCACGAACAAGACTGTGAAGATTTGCGAGTGTGGAGGGACACAGTTCACGCGTGGATCGCGGCATACATTCACGGCGTGAAATGACGGCGCGACTTCACGTGCGAGTGTAGAGCCGGCTTTATGAAAACAAGCTGTCTTAACGAGTGACGACTTTTTACGACTATGTACCTACACTATAAAAAATATAATACATTATAATATGTATGTATAGTTGCTAATATTGTTGTACACAATTTCTAAACTAAAATTACTCAAAATTTAAAAACTTAAAAAGAGCTGATAACTTTCAAACGGCTGAACCGATTTTCTTCAATTATAGCTAAAGAACACTCTCGATCAAGCCACCTTTCAAACAAAAAAAAAAAACTAAATTAAAATGGGTTCATTCGTTTAGGAGCTACGATGCCACAGACAGATATACAGATACACACGTCAAACTTATAAGTAACACCCCTCTTTTTGGGTCGGGGGTTAACAAGCATAAATCTAGTGCAGTGCTATCTAGGGAGTATTTATGAAAGGAATAACAATACATTTAGAACTCCCTGGCGCAGTGGCAAACGCTGTGGTCTTATTATCGGGAAATCCAGGGTTTGATTCTCGACAGGGGTTTAGAATTTTATAATTTCTAGGTTTCTGGTCTGGTCCTATGGGAGGCTTTGGTCTTGGCTAGTTACCACCCTACGGGCAAAGTCGTGCCGCTAAGCGATTTAGCGTTCTGGTACAATACCGTGTTTCATTAACGCGCTGTAGGAAAGTAGTACCTTTGCGTAAACCTCCCATCCACCGTCATCCAGAACTCTTTTTACCTGACGCTAAGTGGTGATACTGCTAAAGAGATACTCTCACAAGATGTTGTTATTGGTGCCGGTTTTACTTACACAATATTATATATCATGTTTATCTAATTTAACCCGTTTGTTCCAGATCCATAATAACAATGAACCTCAGTGATTTCAGAAGGCTTTTAGGAAAATTCTTCATGGCCATGCCATTGGTATGTATTTGTTGTTATATTAAGCAGGCTTTAACATCCTGACTTTATTCAAATTCAAATTATTTTTATTCAATTAAACTTTTACAAGTGCTTTTGAATCGTCAAAATAATCTACCACTGGTTCGGAATGCCGTTCCTACCGAGAAGAACCAGCAAGAAACTCGGCGGTTGCTATTTTCAAATGTACAATTTACAATAATATGCCATACTGTATACAAGCAATTGCAGCGCCGTGTATTGCTGGAGCGAGTCAAATCCAAGCTTTTTTGTCATTTACATAATCTTCGATTGTATAATAAGCTTTTTTCAGGAGCATACTTTTAATAACAATAAATTACGCGATGATACCATCTGAAGATACTTAATTAATGATCTTGTATCTTTTTCAGATATCGCTAGTCAATAATGTCCTTAAGTGGAGTATAGGAGAGGTGAAATTGCGGTTGCGTACTAACCTCTCACTGCATTTGTATCAGCAATATTTGAAGTAAATACCATTTAACATTACTTTTAACGCTCGCATTACTTCCGCCCGTATTTAAATGGCCGCTAAACAGATCTGCTGTTTTGAAGCTGCCATCTTTTATATTGCAGTTACAGGGATTAAGAGCTTTTGAATTTTAAACTGCGGACTTGACGTTGGATTTGCCTTGTCGATTTTGTAAAAAAAATTAGCTAATACCAAAACGAGTCTATTTAAAAAATGTACAGTACGAAAATAAGACCGAAAATACGAAGATATGAATATGATCCAAAAACTACGAATTTCATATATTTCATATCCTTCTAGCAACGCTTGTTTATTTCAGTCGCAATAAAGGCTACACACACTATAGTGTTTTTTTTTTATTATTTTTCCAGAGGTTTCACATACTACCAACTAACGAACTTGGACAACCGGATATCCAACGCGGACCAACTGCTCACCACGGATATCGACAAGTTCTGCGACACCGTCATCGATCTCTACAGCAACATTAGCAAACCCATGCTGGATATATCCATTTACCTGTACAGACTCACCGTTAACTTGGGAGCTTCGGTAAGATTTTTTCACTGGTTTCACATCTAAGTGACTCAAGTGACTAACTTGGAAAACTAGATATCTACCAAGTGACTAACTTGGACATCCAGATATCTACCAAGTGACTAACTTGGACATCCAGATCTCTACCAAGTGACTAACTTGGACAGCTGGATATCTACCAAGTGACTAACTTGGACAACCGGATATCGACAATTTCTGCGACCTCTACAGACCGTCATCGATCTCTACAGCAACATAAACAAACTTATGCTGGATATATCCATTTATTTGTACAGACTCACCGTTAACTTGGGAGCCTCGGTAAGACTTTTACTCGACTTGCGACAAGAAAGACAGGTTTAATAAGTTTTTCACGGCTATCTGGGTCTGGCACTTTAGACCTTCTGTAGTTAGGTTTTTCAGTTATGTCATGATTTCATTGTCAGTGGATATATCTATTTACTTGTACAGTGAGAGCCTCCGCAAGTCTTTTGTCTTGACTGCGCAACAGCAAAGACAGGTTTATGTTTTTCACGGCATGACAGATAGATTGAATATTGAAACCCGACGTAGATCGTAAAGGGATTGTGTATTTATTAGTTGATTTAATGTTTTAGGTTATTAAACACTTTTTTTCTTCACAGACACCCGGCATAATGATGGCCTACCTGTTCTTCTCTGGCATATTCCTCACGTATCTTAGAAAACCAACAGGTAAAATTAAACAAAAGATAATTTATATTCATTCATGGCGTCGATTCTGATGTTTTCCCTAAACTAAATTCAGAGTATCTGCATCTTATTCTTTTGATTATTGCTAAAAAAGGAAAGAAAATGAATTTTAAATAAAAGGATTTAAAAGGTCATTGGGCACAATCTAACCCAGTTTGTAAAAAATTGCATATAGTTACCAAGCTAGATTGAAATTGTTAAGATAGAACCCCACTTTTAAATTCATGTAATTATTTTTTTACCATGGGAGTAAAAAAATTACAGACCAATGAATAGTCAAACTTTAGTAACTATTCAGTAGTAAATTAATATCAGTAACTGTTACGGCTGCCTTACAACACAAATACTATTATTTCTAGCTCGAATGACTGTACAAGAACAAAAACTAGAAGGTGAATTCAGATACGTCAATTCGCGACTCATTACAAACTCGGAAGAAATCGCCTTCTATCAAGTAAGTGCAAATTGAAAATATATTAAAACAAATCATCTAATGCACGCCATAACTAGCGGTATATTATCATCTAATTTATATGACAGACTTGTATGAGTCATATAGGTATGGCTGTAAATTGTACCTCATTTAATGAATTCATTGGTAAGCTGTTGAAAGTCAACATTGTTATTTATTAAAACTTGGTTTTTTAAAACTATATAGCGTTATAGTACAGTTAAGTACATAAAATATCATCCAATTAGCATGACAAACTCTCATATAAGGCTGTGAATTGTAATTTAATAAATTAAATCTTATCTGTAACCTGTCGAAGAGTTTTTTTTTTTTTTATTTACCAAAAATTGATTTTTTTAAACATTTAGGCATGCGCTTTGATTGCGCCACATTGCGATCACACCAAAAAGTAAGTGATGATGCAGCCTACGGTAGTGCGCGTCTGCGAAGATGCCTATTCACTTTTTTTGAAGGTTGGCATTCTTCAAACTCTTTGGAGGTTGGTATGGGCATTCCATATTCAAGCAATTTTTGACAAATAGCAATGTTGTTATGTGACTTATCGACGGATTACAAATGTCATTAATTTTTGCCGGTATTTATGCACTCATCCGTGAATTTGACGGATCCGTCAAAAATACGAATCGAATGAGTACATATTTGTATGACAGCCACTTCGAATAATCATTTGGATGGTGCTTAAAACAATGATTGTCATGTACAGGGCAACCATCGCGAGCAGCTGACGATATTGGCGAGCTTCTACAAGCTGACGCGGCATCTGAGGAACTTCCTCAACTTCCGTGTTGGCATGGGATTTATCGACAACATCGTGGCTAAATGTGAGTTCTTTGTTCAGGGTTCCGTTACCAAAGGGTAAAAACGGAGCCCTGTTAATGTCACTCTGCTGTCTGTCTGTCTGTCTGTCTGGTCCGCGTGTTACAGGTCTCCAGCTCGTAGGCGAAATGAGTTACAAATCTGAAATTTTGGTTTTTCGTATTTGGTGTAAGACGTTGAGCCAAACCCAAATTATTTATTTATTTACTCAGATACAAGTTAGCCCTTGCTATATAGATTCGTATCGTGTCAACAGGTGTCGACCGCCGCAATCAAATAGACCTTAAACACTTGAATTTTAAACTTTATTAGCGTGATTCAGACTGCATATTCTACTTTCAATTCAGATCAATCATCAGAAGTCATTTAGCAACGTCGTTGTGAGCTTTCCACCTTAGATTCATATCATGTCAATAGGTGGCCACCGTCACAATCAAATAATTAAAAACTTTAAACACTTGAATTTCACGGCAGCTTAAAATTCCAGACTATAATATTGAATTAATCTTTATAATTGTTTATTTTTTTTGCAGGTTAAATTAATGCATTATCCTTATGAGTGCTTTTTTGCAGATATCGCAATAACAGTTGGTTTCTACGCGGTATCGCGGCCATTCTTCGTCAGAGACCACAATTTGTTAACGACTGGCACAGAACAAGATAGATTTAGGGTATGTAATTTAAACCATTAAAATACGTACGTACCTACGTACCGACTACTGAATTATGAACCTTCTGTTTCAAGATAATTTTGAGTTTTTAAATTTTTTATTAATTACTTCAACATGTGAAGAAAAACTTAGTGCACTTAAGCCATGTCGCTTAGCTGGGGTTTGTTTCATTATATGTATTTGTTTTGTAGACGAAATCTAGCACGATTTATAACAAAAAGTGTATAATTATTTCAGCATTACTACACATACGGCCGCATGCTAGTAAAGATGGCGGAGGGTATCGGTCGTTTGGTGCTGTCGGGCAGAGAGCTGAGCAAGTTGGCCGGCTTGACGGCGCGAGTGACGCAGCTCAAGAACGTTCTAGAAGACGTCAACAGGGGCAACTACAGCCGGACCATGGTGGAGAGGCACAGCAATGGCACTGGTGAGTTGACTGACGAACCGACCGCGCGGCAGGATAGAAGATGTCAACGGAGGCAACTAGAGCCGGACCATGGTGGAGAGGCACAGCAATGGCACAGGTGAGTTGACTGACGAACCGATCGCGCGGCAGGATAGAAGATGTCAACGGAGGCAACTAGAGCCGGACCATGGTGGAGAGGCACAGCAATAGCAGTGGTAAGCTAACAGCATTATTTAAGTTTTGCGAAATCAAGCAAAAGGCAAATACTCCTAGTAGTGAGTCCAGGTAAGAGTCACTATGGCATATTTAAAAAAAAAAAAAGAAAAGAATATTAGCCATGTTAACATGACTAATATACCCCTTTCCTCTCCAACTAAGCGTCAGGCTTGTGCTATGAGTAGGTACGACAATAGTGCAACGGGCGGGGTTTGAACCGTCGACCTTTCGGTTTTCAGTCCACTCCTTTACCGGTTGAGCTATTGAGGCTCTAAATTAATAATTGGCTTCTGCACGCTAATATTAATAGTGTCAGCTTATTATTATGAATTCTTAAAAATTATATAAGATTTTATTTATTGATTTTTTATTTAAAAAAAATAATACTGGCCATGTTTATCATGACTAACATTCTCCTCCAACTATGCGTAAAACTTGTGCTAGGAGTAGCTACGACAATAGTGCAACGGGGCGGGTTAGAACCCCCAACCTTTCGGATTTCAGTCTGCTCTTATAACCGGTGAGTTATTGAGGATTATTTATATGTTTCCTTAATCTAAGTTAAAAGATTTTTCTGAAACTTTGTTCTAGTCCCGCTCATGACGTTGACACCGGGCGCGGGCCGCATCATCTACCAGGACAAGATCATCCGCTTTGATAGAGTGCCGCTCGTCACGCCCAACGGAGACGTGCTCATTAAGGAGCTCACCTTCGAAGTGAAGTGAGTGTTTATCCCTTCGTCCACTGCTGGATCATAGCATAGGTGTCTTGGAGGGACTTTTACACGCCACGGTCTTGCGTTGCCTGAATTCAGCAGATCCTCCACCTAGTGAGGATCTGCCAGCGTTGCGCTTTCCAGTGCGAGGACACAGTTCCAGCACCGTGACCTTAAAGAAGAGCCCCCCTTTATGAAAAAACGATTATAATACCAGAATTACGAAACGAAGAGTAATGTGTTATACCTCATTTGAATTGGCATTAAATAAGGAAGTTTTTCTGATATAGGGTCACTTTTCCGTAGTACATTTTTTTTTCACAGTGCGCTTTTAAAGTGACATTTAATTTTTGCTGACGCTTTAAAAGTTTTGGAAAAAAAAATTGCTCTTGTAATTTGGTAGCCAGAGCCTCAATAGAAGGTTTGTAGTGCTGATACATTATCTAGTAATGACACAACATCGTTTGTTTTATTGTTTTTCATCACATTTTTTTTTTAATTAGTCTAATTGTAAGAGAATTTGGTATTTTGTTAAAAAACCCAAAAATATTCATAACTCTTAGGGCGATTTAAATAAGGCCATGCTGTAGAAAAATTTATTGCTGGAAATGACCTCCTCTATCTCCTTATTGCGTTTGATCCACGACTTTTTGACCACCCTGTATATACAGAACAAGTGTTTAGTGTGCTTTTTATGTAAATTCTATCCGTTTAGATCCGGCATCAACGTCTTAGTGTGCGGGCCGAACGGTTGCGGCAAGTCGTCGATGTTCCGAATGTTGGGCGAGCTGTGGCCAATATTCGGTGGAACACTCACCAAGCCGCCCAAGGGGAAACTGTTCTACGTGCCGCAAAGACCTTACATGACTCTAGGCACATTTAGAGACCAGGTCAGTTGAAGAATCTTCTTAGACCCGGCATCAACGTCCTAGCGTGCGGGTTGAACGGTTTTTTTAACTGTATAGGCTTTTGCTTGACTGCAATTACACCAAACAGGAGATGATGCAGGCTAAGGTAGAACGCGCCTGCGCAGAGGGTGCCTATTCACTCTTCTTTTGAAGGTACCAATATTATATTTACCAGGAAAAACGGAAAACGGAAAGGCATTCCATATTCTAGCAATGCATGTTAAAAATGAAGAAGCAAATAGCTTCGTACGAGTCTGTAGGATTTCGACTAAATATGTAGGAGTTCATACAGACCTTGGCAATGCCTCGTGTAAAGGTTGCGGCAAGTCGGTGATGTTGCGGACATTTGTATACCTGTGGCCAACATTTGCGGGACATTCTCCAAGCCACTCAAAGGTAAACTGCTGGTCGATTGCGGAAAAACTGCATCAATCATTATTACAATCTTAATTGTTATGGTTGGATAAAATTGTATTCTTGTTGCAACAATGCATCGTAACCAATAGTGAGCGAGAGTCAACCAATCAGAGGTGATTGCGATCGTGACACTTTAGCCTAGTGTGCGATCCGGAATTCCGGATTCCGTACATAATGTAATGTGAGTGGACAGTGCAGTGAAGCCATTAAAACTATCAGAGATAGGGAAAGTAGGTTTTCTGAATAAAGTTGACTCCCACGAAAATTCTTTTTTTTTTTTTTTATTCACTATAGGTAAGCGCTTGACCACAATCACACCTGATGGAAAGTGATGATATGGTCTAAGATGGGACGCGTTTACCTAGAAGGTGCCTATTCACTCTTGTTTTAAAGATACCCGGATTGTAATTGGTAGGAAACACAGATCGCGGAAGAGTATTCCAAACCTTAGCCATGCGTATGAGGAATGAAGACGCAAAACGTTTCGTGCGTGTAGATGGAATGTCAACGACATAAGGATGGAAACTCGCCCGACGTCTTGCGGTTCGGTGGTAAAATGGTGAAGGGGGGACAAGATCGAAAAGTTCCTGTGCACACTCTCCGAAATATATCCTATAAAACACCGATAAGCCGGCGACCTTACGGCAGTGATCGAGACTTTGAAGTTTCGCCAACAAAGGAGAGTCTTCGCCTATAAGTCTCCTAGCTCGACGGTCAACGGCATCCAGAGCCGCTAGTTGGTACTTAGCGGAGCCATCGTAGAGGTGACTGCAGTACTCCATGCACGACCTGACTTGTGCTTGATACAAAGTAATCAGTTGGCGCGGTGTGAAGTACTGCTTGACCTTGTTAAGAATGCCTAGTTTTTTTGCGGCGGTCTTAGCTTTGGCTTCGATGGATCTTCTCGGGGATTCTACTCGGGGAAGTCGGAGCAGGCTTTTTAGTCAAGGTTAAATAAGTTTGGGTCATCACTTTTTTTCTAGGTGATCTACCCTCAAACGCGAGAGGAAATGCTGCGTCGCGGAAGAACCGATGAGGAGCTGAACAGGTTCCTGGACATCGTGCAGCTGTCCTACCTCACCCAAAGAGAAGGAGGTTGGGACGCTGTTGAAGACTGGATGGACGTCCTCTCGGGAGGCGAGAAACAGAGGATAGCCGTGAGTAAAGCCCTTCTAACCGAATTTGCAAGCTGTGATAGCCTAGTGGTTAGGAAGTTTGCCTTCTAATCGGAGGTCAGGGGTTCGATCGAGTTATGTGCGTTTTAAGTAATTAAATATCTTAAATTACTTTTATACATGTCATAATATTGTATATCAAAACTTTGAAAAGAGCAACAGCCGAGTTTCTTGCTGGTGCTTCTCGGTAGGAAAGGCATTCCGAACCAGTGGTTGATGCTTTTGACGATTCAAAAGTACTTGTAAAATTCTAATTGAATAAAAATATTTTGAATTTGAATATACAAATATAGTTTGATCTTCAATAGCTTGGTGTTGCAAGTGCACCTGAGTCATAATATTATTTTGTGCGTTCAGATGGCGCGCCTGTTCTACCACGCGCCACAGTTCGCGATCTTGGACGAGTGCACAAGCGCAGTCTCTGTGGACGTGGAGGGCCACATGTACCAGTACTGTCGAGAGGTATGGGACTTTTTTTCTTATTGCTGAGTGCTAATGAGCTACCAACTGTACTACGATCTATCCTAATTTATGACTAATATTAAGAAATTGTCCACTGATACATCTTGGTTTTTAGGATTCCGTACCCAAAGGGTAAAAACGTTAAATTAATGTCATTCTGCTGTCTATCTGTCCGTCCGTCTGTCTGTCTGTCCGCTTGTCACAGGTCTCTAGCTCGTCGCCTGAAATTTTGGTATTTGGTATAAAATGTTGACCCAAAACCAAATATGGAATTGGAAATTAAATTAAATTATATTTCAGGGAGGCTTGAAAAAGGAGCTGGAAAAAATTTTTTTTCTTACCCAGGCTTGTGGGGTATCATTGTTTAGAGCTCATTGAGTACTGATATATTTTGATTATTTTTTATCTTAAAAAATAAGGGGCTTCAAAGTTGACAGTTTTAGATCATTCTTGTGACGGGGCTATCTCAAAAACTAAACTGGTTAGAATTTTGGTGTATTATGTACCATGTACTCTATTTAAACAACAAATACTGAATACGATTATAAAATACTTTGTAAGCTGTGACCAAAACAAACGAACATTTTTTGGGGGTTTCTTTCGCGGTTTACTGCAATGTTCTCTAGCTCAGAAAAGAAATATTTCATACACCCAAAATATGGTGTTCATAATTATGTACGGAAAATAGCGAGGCCGACTCGCACTTGACCGGTTTTTAGGGTTCTTTATTATGAGAAATTCATTCATTCATTCATGTTTTTTAGATGGGCATATCGCTGTTCACGGTGTCGCACCGCAAGTCGCTGTGGCGGCACCACGACCACTACCTGCAGATGGACGGCCGCGGCTCCTACGTGTTCGAGGAGATCGACACCGACACGCAGGAGTTCGGCTCCTGATCGCGTCCTACACGCACGCAACAAAATAACGTCAAAGTAAAATGGACCTAAACTTTCTTGATTTAAAGTCAAAAATTCAGTACCATTGATTTTAACTTTGCCACGTTTCCGCTTGGAGCGCTGGCTGTAAATGTATGTACAAACTTGAGCATTAAAACAAGGCAGTTAAGGGCTATTTTACTTTAACGCCTAAGTGTTTCGACTCTTGGTGAGAAGTAAAATCTTATGCTGAGGGTACTGGTGTAAGAGTATCAATGAGACGCTTCAAAGTTATGCTCTCTTGGTACATATCTACCACTTTTATAAGTTACGCCGATGTTATTTTGTCTCGTAGTCATTCCTCATTGCTGAGGGTCGTGTCTCCTTTATAATTTTGTAGCTGGTTACGAAAAAATTGTTACCAACGTGGATGGAACCATAGACCCGCAAGACTTCAGCTCGTGATCGCGTACTTATATGTGTAAGAGTTTATGTGACGTTTCAAACTTATACTCTCCTGGTAAAAAAAAATATTTTTCCACAAAATGACAGATATTTTTTCTGTGCCGAATTATGATTTTGTAAATCAAGTCGCGGTGTACTGGTCAATTTCAATTCGAAAGAAACACTGAAGTGATAATAAAATAGTCAAATAAAAATCGTCACAAAATTAATTTTACTTTCATATTAAAACGGGTCTTGTTTGTGTTAGATTAACAGGGCTCTCTCCGTTACTTACTCCATACAATCGTAGTTCCAATTTCATTTAAATATTAAGCAACCAAAGTCCATGAAATTTTGCAGACATATTCTAGAAATTAATATCTGTGCCTGTGGTGTTTAAGATTTTTCTAAAAATATGTAGTTTCAAAATTACAGGAACTCAAAGATTTGTATGTGAATTTTTAAGACCGCGTAACTTTGAAACCGAATATTTTAACAGAAATCAGGCAAACCACAGGCATAGATATTAGTTTCTAGAATATATCTGCAAAATTTCGTGGACTTTGGTTGCTTAATATTCAAATGAAATTGGAACTACGTTTGTATGGAGCGAGTGAGGGAGAGACCCCTCTTAAAGCTAGGAATTTAGTTGATAATAATCAAAGTTGACCCATCAGATTTTACCCATTTTCTACTTAATAAACTGCTAGTTCAATTTTGTTAGTACAATCTACTAAATTAAAATATAGAACCAATCTCTATAGTCAAAAATACAAATTATGTATACATTTTTCTACAATATTTAAATATCCAATGTTTATATTATTATATTGAAATGTGTGCCTCGCACGCTAGTTAATATTTTTATCTCTAAAATAGGTAAATTTTTAAAATTCCTCATAATATATTTTTAGGGCACAAGATGACTATGTACCTAATTTTAACTCTGGATCTTTTTGATCTGTGGATTGAGTAATCGTTCGGTCCGTAAAATGGTTTATATAATTATATTGATTGAACTATACTTTTTTTTTTAAATAAATATATGTAGATAATTACATATTTTATCTTTTTGTTATGTATGTATATTCTGATATTCAAAGTGATGTTTGTGATATTTTTGTTGATGCACTCATTAAAAATACTTGTTAGGTAAATGAAATCATTTATTGTTGTTTAATGATTTGTTCAATATTCAGTACAATTAGTTTAATTACATTTGACGGAGGTTTTTGGACGTTCGTTGGTCTAATGGGGACCAATGGGGATTCACAATGCCAATTTATCCCGAGAGGTGGCGCATAATTGAACCGACCGTAGAGGTAGTATATAATCTGTGGAACCGACTATACTGAGCTATCAAACGCCAAAATTTTACTTGTACGCGCTTCTAGTATAAATTATAAATTAAAAAAAAAAAATTTAAAGGCATGCAAAATAGCTTCTACATCTTTAAATATAATAGAGCCTCGATAGCTCAACGGTTGAGGAACGGAGTGAATTCCGAAAGATCGGCGGTTCAAACGCCACTCGTTGCACGTCGTACCCACTCCTGGCACAAGCTTTACCCTTAATTGGAGGGGAAAAGAGAGTATTAGTCATGATTAGCATGGCTAATATTCTTTTTATAAAAAAAAAAATCAAAACAATCGTGTAGGTATTGTATCGATACAAATCTAGCAAACAAACAATGTTGATTTTGCCGCTCGTGCCGCCTTCTGAGATCTGTTTTGTCTATGGATCCCCATTAGCGAACCTAAAGGGCCTGCACACACTGGAGGACGGGGTCTATTCAATTTAATATTTATCCAATCGAAATAAGATATACAGCGTGTAACCAGGACGATAGCAAAAACGAAGACAGGTGATAGTACTGATTTTAACTGATAAGATACCATAAAACAAAGTTCGATTTTTTTTAATCCTGTATTTTTTAAAAGATCATAACACTTTGCAAATAAAACATCTGATTGCCGCTAGAGGTCAACGAATGTTCCGTAAATAGGTCACTCGAAGTCAATGCCGCGTCTTAAGTTGGGCACTGACCCGAGTTTTGCATGTTATACAATGCGGGTTTGAAAAATACTAAATCACTAAAAGTACCTACAAGATAAGGCAAATGGTTATTGGCATTGGATTGTTTTAAGGTAGTATAATTATAACGCTAAGTTTTTGCTAGAGTTCTGGTTACGCCCTATCTATTTCAATGATCGGTGCTCTAGAGAAAACTGCGCTGCGGTGCTCCGAGGTCAATCACCGAGCACCTTACTTCGATCACCTTATTTCGATTGGATAAATATTAAATTCAATTGATAAAAAAATCCTCTGCCGTCCCGTCCTCCACTCTGCGCAGGCCCTAAAGAAGCAATAGTTCGAGTAACTGTCAGAGCACACTTGAAGAGTGGAGTCGAAGCTGCGCTTTTACCCGACTGCGACAAAGCTTACAAGGAGAGTTATGTGTTTGACCTCTATGACTTATGACCGCTCGTAACTACTCAACTTAAAATGGCGGATGTTAATGCGCGTGTCGAAAAAGATGCACTGCTTACTAAAAAGTTACTTGTTGATGGAACTGAATGAAGCTTTGTATACTGTAGCGTCTGTTTGAAGTTGGATTGAGTTGACTTATAATATCTTAGTAGGTTTTGAAGGCAAATGTGCTCTGATGGAATACTTAAGTAGTGTGGAGTAAATGACAATTACTAGGTAATTTTATATTCGTCACTTTTAAAAATTTGTTATATAAAATGTTTTATCACAAAATGACCTTTCATATCATTCAAATTGATAATGCTTATTTTTAAAAATCATAGATTCCAATTTTAAAAATATTATGAAAATTTTATTGTTATTAAGTAAAATAAATATTATATCTACTTAATCAATTTGTTATATTTTGTTTACGTGCGCACTGTCATCAGATGTGTTTATATTGTGTTTAATCATGGATTAAGAAAGTGTAATCGACACTGAAAACTTTGGTTGATATACATTTTTTATTGAGAGTACTTATAATATTTAAACTAGGCGTCGTCGTGACAAAAATATGACATTGACGAAAATCGTATTTTTACTAAGTAAACATAAGTACATAATATTATTTTAACAATTAATACTGTAGGACATTATTTTTTCCATATATTATTTATTCGCCTACCTTATTCAATTTTCAGTGATTTCGCCAATCAAATATTTCTGTGTCGATAATTTTTAAAGTTAAAAAGTTGCTGTGATAGATGTAAAATGTATGTTGTTTTTTATATAAAATCGGTGGGTGCTGGGATAATAAAAGAGGTTGAGGACTACTATGTTATTTCACTTGAAATCCCTTTATATAATATATCTTAATTCCTTAACATAATATTGTTTACCCTAAGGACCTGCGCAGACGAAGGACTAAATTTATATAATATCTCTTAATTCCTTAACATAATATTGTTTACCCTAAGGACCTGATGCGCAGACGAAGGACTAAATTGTCCGCGAAGGACAAACGTTCCTCATCTTTTACTACGATGTTTCCTCGTCTGCGCAGGTCATAAGTCTATATAACATTTAAAAACATTAATAAATAATAATCTATAAATTATTATTTTTATTGAATAAATAAAATGTAGTATTACCCTGGAACTTTTAGGAATGAAAATTTCATCAAAATCTTTTGAGCAGTTATTGTTAATACTGGTTTTAAAATAAATTTAGAAGAACTCAACTTCTAAATTGAGTGGATTTTTGTAATCATGTCTTTGTAGGTTGGGTCATACAAGAATCCAGTAACTTATTCTATTATCAAGGTGGGTAAGTAATAATACTTATAATATAATATGAGCAAGCACCCATGTGTTTTACGATAAATAACAATAAATGAATTACGGTTCCTGGGTTCCTGTTATATTAATTCTAACTAGTTCCTGGCTGGGTAGTCCCATTGAAATACAGTTTCCTTTTATTTTCATTTTTAAATTTCCCGCAAAATGCTCTATTGACACAATGATGTGTGACGTCAAATCTTTTGACGTTCAAGTTCTTGTTTACGCAGAATTCTGTACGAAAAATAAGTATGTGGGTAATTTTGATTTACTAATTATTTTCCACAATAAAATTTAATTATAATTCAATAGAACTTAAACTAGACATCTACGTCAATTCTTTTGAAACTAACCTCATTAGGACAGCAGAAACCTCAAGCGAACAAAATATCGTACACAAAGCGTATAAAACGGAACGTAAAGTGAACATCGCTTCGCATCAGCTGTTAAAGAAAAAAAAATAACGGGAAATCGGCGATGGAGATTGGTCACACTGCGGCCACATCAAATCTGGGGGTCTAGCGTGTGACCCTGTTATTTCTATCCTGCAATAAAATAGCTGTGTAATCCTAGATAAGTTGTGCATTGTTGAAATAGTTATAAAGAAAATTGTTGTGTAATTTATGTGCAAAACATGGAACGTGCAACTGGAACAGAAGTGTACGGGTGTGGCTCGCCCCATTCTACGGACATAACGCTGAATATACAAACGACAACGGGTGGCAATTTCTCCATCAGTCTGAACGGTAAAAACACAGTGGAGCATCTGAAGAAGCTCGTTTCCAAGAAACTTAGAGTGTCAAAGGACAGAATATGCCTTCTGCATCGCGAGAGGTGAGTAGGGAGGCGTCGGACGCCAAGCATCTATTGTTAAACATAGGTATCACGGAAATAAGTTGCGTCGATGCGATGACGCATCCGCGTCCTTTGACACGATTATTGACAAATAGTTTGGTGTTCGCAGACAACTGAGGGACGGAACCCTGGAGGAGAACGGTCTGCTCGACGGCTCGCGAGTCATCTTGCTGCCGAGCGTGGAGACGGGGCTGCTGGTGAGTGCGTCACGCAGTGTCGACACCGCTGCAGCATCACGTGTTGCACAACTGTGTGAAGCTAATCAATAACAGTTTATCATTAGCTGACTAATATCACGTTCATTTTATACATATCTCGTTTTTCAGAGTCAGAGACCCGAAAACTCGGTGATGCAAGCTTTGGAGTCTTTGAATGACACACAAGTGAACGACTTCCTCAGTGGCAAGTCACCACTGAACCTGACGATGAGGCTGGGCGACCACATGATGCTGATCCAGCTGCAGCTGTCCACGCTGAACACCACCGCCTCCTCTATAGCACAGCACTTGCGAAACACTCAGGCCAAGAATGCAGCGCGCAACAAGAGTGAATCCAAAGACCCACCCAGTCCACAGACAACTCCACTGAAGCCCTCACAGTGTGACAGCCCTGCGCCCAGCAGTAGCGATAACAGTAAACAGGAGAGTCAAATAAGTGTCCTGCAGCAGCAGGAAATAGATATGCTACATAACTGTATCGGCCTCTACCAGAAACTCACCGAGGAGAAATATGCCGAGCAGGCTGCATCCAGCTCTGATAAGGAAGAGATGGATACCTCCAACTGCACATTGCTAGACATATCTGACTTATGCCTAGAGAACGAGCAGTCCCCCATCAAATCTTTGTCTAATCTGGTGTCTAGTCCGATCGACGTATCTACTTCCGAGGGCAGAGAGGTAGCACTAGGAACTTCAGTGAAAAATAGTTTAATAGATTTGTTATCTTGTAATAAACTGGCCGCGCTGGCCACGGACGCAGTTCCCTCCACAAGTGCCATGGCTGCCACCTCACACACACCAGACAGTTCTGTCAGTGATGACAGTGACAACTTTGATCAGAGCTCCTTCTTGGCTGAGAGCACCATAGATGAGTACCCAATGGAAAATCTGTTCAACAATGCAGTAGACAAGGGCCTGTTCGATGATCAGGACGAATCTATGATGGACCGAGAGATCTCAAATCTAGCAACCACTAGTCACGGAACCGAGGAGTCATCCGCTGGCCCCCTGCCATCCTTCCAGAGTCTAAGCGAGCCTTTGAAATGCAAACGCTTTCAGTACATGCTACATAAAACTTCAAAATTCAAGCATCCAATTGGTTTTAATAAACAAAAGACCTTCATCCAGTCTGTTGTTAATAAACAGAAGAAGAAATCGTCAAACCAAACAGAGGTTAGCCCTCAGCCCTCCACTTCTAGGACTGGATCATATGTGACAAGTGTGAAGTCACCTGTGGTGAATGAAGAGAGTATGGACACTGCAACACCTTCCACATCTAAACAGGTTAACTTCAAGGCTCCCGATGCTCCGAGAAAGCCTCAGAGAGTTTCCCCGACCCCACCCGTAGACACTAAGGCTCTCATAGAAGCTTCCAAGAACCTGACTCAGAAGTTAAAGAAGTTATCCAAGGAGGTGCTGACCAATAAGATTGATCTCAGAGCTCCGGAAGAGACTGCGCGCGCGAAGGTTGGGCCCGGAGCTGTTATTGAGACTATGAAGCATCATGGCAAAGGAATATACTCGGGGACCTTCTCCGGCACTCTGAACCCAGCTCTCCAAGACAGGTAATATATTTTTAACTAACTACAGGTTTTGACCCCCCCATAGATATGTTACACTCATATTGCATTAGATGATTTTTTTTAATTATTATTTACTAGCTGATGCCCGCGACTTCGTCTGCGTGGATTTACGTTTTTCAAAATCCCGCGGGAAATCTTTAATTTTCCGGGATAAAAAATAGCCTATGTGTTAATCCAGGGTATAATCTATCTCCATTCCTTTCAGCCAAATTCGTCCAGTAGTTTTTGTGTGATTGAGTAACAAACATCCAAACATCCACACTTCCACATTTATAATATTGTTAGGATTAGGATAATAGACTAAGCTGTTTTCGTTGATGCGTCTATGGCAACTTAGCAGTGTTTTTTGTTGATTTTCCTAAAAACTAAATTAAATATCCACTGATATAAGAAATAGTCCTGCTGTTTGTTTTCATCTTTATACTTGACTAGCTTTTGCCCACGACTTCGTCCGCGAACGTATCTTTGTAGTCTATAGTGCTCTGGGATAATATAGTTATCCATCAGTGAAAACATTTTTGAAATCAGATTAATTTTGGATATGGACATCAAACTAACAATCTTTACCCCTATAATATTAGTGTAGATCATACTTAATGTAAGATATTGGCACGTGCGATCATTTAAGTATACTTTTTCCATAACAACTGATCAAGTAATTTATCGCGTCAGCGTAGAATCTGCTAAATCAGCATGTAAGCATAATATTGATTGGCAATCCCAGTTTCAAATAATACCACTATTTTCGCAATAATAATTCGCTATGATGGTTTAATACCGTCATTTTTAATAGAACAGTTTAGAATAGTTTTTTATTAATACTACATGATGCCCGCTACTTCGTCCGCTTGAGGAAGGTTTTTAAACATTCAGTGGTTGAGCTTTGAAAAGTTGTGAACAGAACTCTTATAAGATCACTTTGTCTATCTGTCTGTCTGTCTGCCCGTCCGTCCGTCCGTCCGTTGGTAGGTAGGTGGGTCTTATAGTACAAGTACAAGTAAAGGAATAAATCCGAAAACAAAATTTGTGGTTACATCTCAAAATAAAATAAAATTTATTTACTAAATCACGTGCAAATGGCGCTGCTATCATTGACTAATTGCTGTATTGCACATAAAAACATTAAAATGTCTTGTACGATGGTACGGAACCCTTCGTATGCGAATCGGACTCACACTTGACCAGTTTTTTATAAATGTATTTACACCACAACTTCCATACAAGCACGACTATAAAAAATATACACTGCAGTGTGGTTATCCATCAGGTAGGTACATATGTTTCTTTTTTTTTAGTTTTTTTCTCTCTTAATACTTGGTAAATACTAGGATTTACAGTAGTTCGCCCTTTTACAGTGTACACCACTATACCGATATTGTAAATGCGAAAGTGTGTTTGTTCGTTTGTTCTTCAATCACACCGCAACGTAGCAACGGATTGGCGTGATTTTTCGCATGGCTATAGTTGAAGACCTGGAGAGTGACATAGGCTACTTTTTATCCCGGAAAATCCCACAGGATTTTAAAAACGTAAATCCACGCGTACGAATTCGCGGGCATCAGCCAGTATAATATAAACAGTGAATTTATAGATAAGAGAATATGATACTTGTATGTGAATAAAAAACTGTCCTTTCCTATTGAAATGGAAGCCAGAAAAAACCAGTTTACTAAATACAGGGAAGTACCTATTTATCAATTTCTCAAGCGAAAATGTAAGTGATAACATTATTTGCTCATTTATATTATAATACTAGCTGATGCCCGCAGCTTCGCCCGCGTGGATTGGTCAGATCCCCTGCAGCATCAGGATTGAGGAGTTGGACTCCAAATTTTTTATGAAACAATGTCGCAAAGTTCCTCTATCGATTAAAAAAGAAATGACGCAAATCGGTTCAGAAATCTCGGAGATTTCGGTGTACATAGGTAGAAAAACACAACTCCCTTTTTGAAAGTCGGTTAAAAAAGTAGCCTATTTTACGCCCTGGTCAATCCTCTACTTGCCTGTGAAAGTCCCGTCAAAATCGGTTCAGCCGTTCCAAAGATTAGCCTTTTCAAACAGACAGACAGACAGACAGACAGACAAAAATTTTAAAAACGTGTGATTCAGTTATGGTATCGTTCAAATAACCATATGAGCTTAATATGAGGTAGTTATTTCGAAATTACAGACAGACACTCCAATTTTATTTATTAGTATAGATAATACTATACTACACTTAACTACGTCACCACGTGACAGATAATTTTCTAATGATTTCCTTGTAATTCCAAACTCATTAGATTTTGATAAAGATGAGTAAATGGCGAACAAAATGAGTTATTGTTAGGGTTCCGTACGCGATACCAACAGGACCGTATTACTAAGTCTGCTGTCCGCCCATGTGTCTGTCTGTCAGCGCGCTTTATCTCGAGAACTATAATAGGTAGAGAGTTGAAATTTTGTTTGGTGTATTTCTATTGTCGCAATAATAACAGATAATGAAAATTTCAAAATGTCCACAATGAAAATAAAAAAAATATATTGTTCTTTACAGATACGGCCGACCAAAGAGGGATATTTCTACGATAATCCACATACTGAATGATCTGTTGTGCGCCGCACCGCCCATCGCTATATCACCGGTAAATATTGCAATATTCCTTATTTACTTAGTCATTTATTTATTATTTACTTTGCACTCGGGTTTAGTATTGCAACAGATGCACATAACATCCAATAAAAATAACTCGGTTCACCTGCACGGCTTAGTGATGAATTGGGATGACGCCTATGTCAAAAATAAATTATTTCTTAGGAATTATTAAATAGAGGGTCTTTCAAAATTCCTAAAATCTACGTCCCCTCTTAGTTTTAGGTTGGCTAACCTTTAAATGATCGATATAATTAAAAAAGTACGTCAAATAGCGTCAAACGTGACGTCACATTGTGAATTTCATTTTGTTTCGTGGTTTAATAGATTTTGGTCGCGCCACCATGGCACAATTTACTTCGCCAATTTGTGAATTTTATACAAGCTCCCTTACTAAGCGAGCGTTTTGACGTTTGATAAAAAGTCGCTGATTTGACTAGTAGTCATCATCACTATTATCGATTAGGCGGTACTGTTCGATATGATGGCAACGCCTCATCGGGTCAGCGTAACGATATCGCCGCGAGACTGGACGATATCGTCGCGAGACGCGACGAGTTCGTAACGTTATACTCGTCCAGAGTCATTCGTCGTATCGCCCTGTGGAGATAGGATAGTTTGTATCGAATTTGGTGGCACGACGAGACTCGACGCGACTCGTGCTTACTAGTATGGGGTTTTTTGGGAGTTTTGGGGGTTCCGATGGCATGAGAGAAAGAATTGGATTGAATTTTTGAACTTTATCTTGTTTTCATATTATGTTACATGATAATTCCAGAAGGAGCCAAAGCATTCCTGTTCAAGCAACACAACCAAGGAGCAAACGAAATGCCACTGCAGCCAACCCTGCTCGTACGGGCGCTGCGACGGACACCCGTCCGGCTCGCGCCAGTGCACTTGCCTGCACAAGGACAGCGCCGCGTGCCAGTGCACTCGCCTCGAGCCCGACCTGTGCCTCGCTTGTAACGGGAAACCCGAGGAGGCCTGCAAGAAGTGTGACACCGCCAAAACGTTAGCGTTGGAGAACTCCAAAACGAAATGCAAGCTGGAACAGCTCAGACTGGTGATGCAGCAGAAGAAGCAGAGGCGCGAGGCACGGAAGCTGAAGTCGTTACCGTATACGACCCCGCAAACTATATCGCCGCCCGAGAAGCCCAGCGCGCGGCAGGAAGAGATCGAAACTGTTGGCTAACACACATGATCGGTTCCGTGCGGTACCCGTTGCTAGTGCACTGAGAATTCTTGTTGTTTTGAAGTTAAACTTCTAAAAAAATCTAATTACAGACAGATGATTTTTTTTCGTCTATTAAATAATCTGATTGGTCTGCTGAACATCTCAGATTATGTGAACGAAGATACAATATCGTAATAACAAAAATATTCTTGTCATTTAAGTTGAAACAAACTACTAGTCGATTTTATCTTATCTTCTGAACTAAGCGCTTTAAGCGTACCACTATACCCATACTTTTTTTCAAGTTTCGTGACGCGTTATCGAATTATGAATTCCCAGTGCACTGGCAATGCACACGTCGCTTCAATACTGCATTTGAAGTGTGCAACCTTGTTATATATTCTAAATTACCATATTTAATAGTATCGAAGTGTAGACATTAAAAGCTAAGTGCAAGTGCATGTACAAATGAATGGTATATATAAATTAGCAAAATCCTAGTTGATAGTTTAAGTAAGGTGCTGTTTCCACGAGCGAGTTTATGTGTGAATATGCTGTGATTTTGCCGTTAAATTGATTCGTGATTCACAAGATTTTACTTCTCACCAACGTTGATAGTATTTGAGAGTTAAAGTAAAATGGTCCTAAATGACCTTGTTTTAAAGTCAAAAATTCAGTACCATCAAAATTGGTGAGAAGTAAAATTTCGTACTGGGGGTACTGAATACGTAGCGGAAGAAAACCGAGGTGGAGATGTCAAAATAGGCGCGAACACGTAAACCGAACACGTGGCGAAAGCGAAACGAGGCGAGGCTGAGTCGCCATTACTCGAGTAGAGTATTTATGCCAAAGCAGCTTTCATATGAATGTATGAATGAATATACTTTAATTGTACACCACAAAATTAGTACAGGTAAAACACATACACAATAAAATATAGGCAGGTAGGTACAATTTGGCGGCCTTATCGCTACCTAGCGATCCCTTCCAGGTAACCAAAATGGTGAAAAGGACATAGCTATAGATAATAGTGGTAAGTGGTGGTAAGTTCTTATGACCAGTATTATACAGTATGGGGTATTTTTTACGCATTCAATAAATTTTTCGGTGGCCATCTCGTCCACAAGTCGAATAATCTGTAAACATGCGAATGCGAATTCGATTTCTGTGTGACGTCGTTCATACAAAGTCAGCTGATACAGTTATCTCGCTCACGCCTCGCTTCGCCTTTTCGCCTGTGGTTCGCCGCGGAAACGGTTCGCTCCGCTTCGCTTTCGCATTACTATGTGACTAGCTTCGAGCGACACCGTACATTACACCATAAAAACGCTTCACCACGCGTTCGGTTCGCCTACGCGTACGCTAAATTGTATATCTCTTACTATTATCTGTTATTTTCCTTTGTTTTGTTGCGTTTTATCGTTTAATTAGCTAATGAAAAGTAAATTGTTGTGTTAAGGGCCGAAACTTGGAACCGAGGCGCTGCATCGCCAAAGACACGGCATGATTCGTGAAACTAGAATCTTTTCTGTTGTCTTTTTCTATAATGTCTTCTTCGTTTTTCGTTTGGTGGCTTTTTTTATCATAATTGCGATGCATGCCGTTAAATTACGTCTAGTGTTCAATCTAAAGCAAGGTGCTTTGGGACGCAATCGCATCACTGTTTAACGCCTTGTGACGTCATTGCGGTTTTGAGTTTGAGCCTTAGGCTGAAATCCATAGCGCGTACTTTGACTATCCTCAGACTTTAGTTTCAGTTAAAACGAGACAGATTTATTCCAGCGATATAGCGCTGTCTCGTTTTAACAGTGTCTTAAGTCTGAGCAAAGTCAAAGATTTCAACCTTAGAGAGATTCTATAAGCGAACACTCCTCGCGAGCCTATATTTGTAGTAATCAGATTTTCTACAGATACTGAGTTATAGATATGAAGCCATGATTTTAATGAAGTAATCGTGGATAAAATTATGCCACCATTATTAATTATTTATTTTTGACATAATTAATTATTTTTTGACAGTCTTTTTGAGACTACGAGTTTACTACAGCAATGATTATGATGGTCATACCTGTACCTACTGTTCATATTCTAACATCTTTTCTATGGCTGGCTAATATTTATTTACTCGTAAGGTTTGGGGCCTTGTAAGTCCGGACTTCAAAATTTCACCGAGCGTTTTTGCCAGAATTCTGTGATATTTGGAAGTAGAGCGCGTGTGGCTTTATATAATTTCCATATGTCATAGAATTCTGCGGGAAAATTCTCGTGGTGAAAATACGCAGTTCTAACTTACCCTTAAGCGGAATTCACATTAAGATGAATTGAGTGGCACGAAATTATTTTCACTACATTACTTTAATTATCAGTTTACACGTGCAATCGGTGCTGAAATTTAATGTCGTGAAACTATACTCGGAATACTCTTCCGCGATCTGTCTTTCCTACCAATTGCAATCCGAGTATCTTTAAAACAAGAGTGAATAGGTATCTTCTAGTTAAACGTGCCACATCATCACTTTCCATCAGGTGTGATTGTTGTCAAGGGATTGCCTACAATAATTATTGAAAAAACAATTTCGTGCGACTAATTTCGTAATGTAAATTCCGCTTTATGGCTCGGCGCAGTTAACTCGCTCGTGTGGACGACGCCTATTCGCATGGGGTATTTGATTGACGTTGCCTGGTGCGGTAGAGTGGAGTTTTGTTGTTATATTTTAGATTTTATTTTATTTTATTGGGACAGACAACTTTTAGACACTCGTGTACCTAGTTAATTTTGAGATCGCTGTTGATTGATGTACATTTTGAAAATTCGTTTTTTTTTGTATTAAGAATTTTTCTTCGCTGATTAATTAATATGAAGCTTCATAGATTAGAACATACCTAATACTGAATCATCACTTTACATCTGGTGAAATCCATTGTCATTAAAATTTACTATCAGTTATAAGAAATATACACTGGTACTTACTGATTTGAAAAAACTAACTGTTGTATGTTGTTTTTTTAGAAAAAGCAATTGGCACTGTTATTTTTAGTTTATTCATTGTTTTTCTTTTACTTATTCAAAAAAAGTTGTTAAAATAAACGTTTTTCTCATTATACCTGACTCTTTAGTTTCTTTTGTTCTTTACCTTCAAAACAGCAGGCTTGATCTGTCTTAGTGGCTGTTAATTAGTTGTACACCTAACACAGAAATGTCCAACAAATACACAAACCATCTAAGATCTATCACCGAGATTCAGGATAGTTATGTTGGAGATTCAGGTTGAAAACTATAGAGCCCACTTTGACTTTGCTTAGACGTAAGTTTCAGTTAAAACGAGACGGATTTATTCCAGTTGTATAACGCTGTCTCGTTTTAACATTGTCTTGAGTCTGAGTAAAGTCAAAGTGTCTATGGATCTCCGCCTCAAGCACCTTCCGCGGACCCAGTTCGTTCCATGGATCACCATACATTTTTAACCCCCGACCCAAAAAGAGGGGTGTTATAAGTTTGACGTGTGTATCTGTATATCTGTGTTCCTGTCTGTGGCATCGTAGCTCCTAAACGAATGAACCGATTTTAATTTAGTTTTTTTTTTATTTGAAAGGTGGCTTGATCGAGTGTTCTTAGCTATAATCCAAGAAAAACGGTTTAGCTGCTAGAAAGTTATTTACTTTTTAGAGAGTTATGTGTGGGTGGTTTTTAAATTTTGAATTTATATATTATGTCTTCACAGCATCCTGATTGCAAGCCCAGAGATCAAATGTTTTACAAATTGGGAGTTTGTTTATTTGTCACTCTGTAGTGTGGCAACTAAATAACAACCACTGAGATACGGAATAGCAGGGCTTTAATATAAATAGCAAATACACCAATCATTCAATGCAATAAAATATCCTTACAATCCCATAAATACTATTACATTGTGTAAGTACCTAATGTTAGCTTTGTACAGAATATTGTTATTAATAGTGAATAATAGAAGTGCTTTCCTTATGATTTGTGAAATTATTCTATATATTACTAAATGCTCTTAAAAATTAGATTATAGATTCTGAACTGATGCAGTTTGGGAATTTGATTAATTACTTATATATAAAAGATGTAATATTTTATGTCTTCACATGTAAATGGTGATTTTAAAATTATTTAATGTTTGGCGAAAATCATTTTTATACTTTAAATCAAAGTCAAAGTCAAAATCATTTATTCAAGGTAGGTACAATTGTACTCCTTTTGATGGTCGAAATTGTTAAATTTGTACGATAATATAGTGGTGATAATAACGTAACTTAAAACTAAAGCTACGAGGGTTCCAAACGCGCCCAAGTCTGAGACCATACATAATCACATATTCTTATTTTATCATTACGGTCTACACCTAAAATCAAACAATTCAGTCCAATCAGAAATACCTGAATAAAGGGCTGTTATATTTAAAAAAAAATATCTTAGCCTTTCGCACTTTAGAGGCAATTTAACACGTTGTTCTGACTTCTTTCCGTTCGATTTTGGACGATTTGATTCAGAAGACAAAGATTAGTCCCTTCTTATTGATTTTCAGAACAAATGCAAATTCAAAATGAATTATTTAGGTACCTACCTATACTTACCTACAGACAAAATAATTTTGATATAAAGCACTAGTTTGTGCTTTTTATCGTTTGTGTGCTTCATAATGTCAACCTTGACATTTTGAAACACAAATTATAATCCAAGAGCAGGTGAACTGTTTTCGAAAGAAGATTTCCTTAAAATTCGCACCAAGGCAGTCTAAACCTTTCTTATTAAAGTGACTAATCTCGCCCAAAATACGCTGACCTCCAACCTTGGTGTGGGACCAAGTGACTATTCGTTGGACTCCGATAACAAAGCAATAAATGATTCCTTATATAGCCGTTGGGCAACGCCAAGTGCCTATTGATGTGTAGTAAAATTATACAAGTTATTGTCCTTCCGTGTGTCGTGTTTAGCTAAGTGTCCAGGAATAGGTACCTACTAACGGCCAAAACTAATGCTCAATCTATCTTTAACTTATCGATAGGTTACATAGCAACGTTGTTATTCGTCAAAAACCGGCCAAGTGCAAGTCAGACTCGCGCACTGAGGGTTCCGTACTCGGGTATTTTTCCAACATTTTGCACGATAAATCAAAAACTATTTATTATACATAAATAAAAATCTGTTTTAGAATTTTAATTTTTTTTAAATGATTGTAAGCTTGGCCCATATTAATTATCTATAAAACATAGTTGGCGCCACTCAAATCATAACATCATATTAGAAGGCGTCATTGATTGGCTGAAGTTGTTCAACATCTGATCGATAAACGTACTGTATATAAAATTCTTATAGTTTTTAGTTGATGAATTGTAGCATAATAAAGGATAATATTTGTAATCAATATATAAGATGAAAACATCTTTATTACTTAGATGATTTGTGAAACGAGCTTGATGATTTGTATATTAGTCACTAAGTTTATTCATTGTACAATTTGGATTGGCCGATAACGATAAGATAAAAAGGGGAGTGGCTAATAAACGTGGAGAGGTTACCTGTAAGAGTGGTTTTAAAACGACGACATTCAAAAATATACTAACGTAAGAGGAACAACATTTATTTGACACAAATGTAAAAGTTAATAAATTTAAATATGAAATAAAAGTGTAATAATTTATCATAAAGATTGTGTTTGTGATTTCGTCAGACCTTACCCAAAAGGTCAGAAGAGGGACATCAAGAAAATATAATATTTTCTTGTCACGCTCACGACTCAGAGAAACAAGTGGAAATATACAGAGGAACGAGAAAGAAGTGGAGGTCTAGTAGACCACAGACATTTTGGAGCACAAGGCCAATATTTGGGCCTCAATATATCAAAGTACCTAGTCATGGCATCAAAGGATTTCTGGATAAACGGGTAGGATCTTTCCATGATTTTATTTTTATTGATACCTATTAATGGTAATTTTTTTTTTATTTGTGTGGGTTTTCGTTTTGTTTGTTCTACATTTAGTTATCATTTTGTTAGAAAGCTTTGCTCCGAGTTGGAATGGAAATTATATAACGTTATGATACCTAGAATTACCCACATGTTTATAATTCATCTTGTATATTGGTTATACAAATGCGATCGACCTTCAAATTGTGGTTTAAATAACATTGAGGTATTTAGAAGGCTTATTTTACAATGAAAAATGAAAAATGTTTATTTACAAAATACAGTCTTGTACAATTTTCCTGTGTCTGTGTGGTGGTACCCGCACTAGGTTATCCTGTATCGTGGGTACAATGGAATAGATAGTGAACATAGTGTTAAACAATATAAAAAGTGTGGTTTACTTAATGATGGGCGTTATTGTTACTTTTAAATAGTTTTCAGGATGTATCTACTATGTCCTGCCGGGGTTTTATTTCTCATTAAATGATTTCACAGGTGAATATCTCACGGAACGTGGTATTTCAATCTTCACACTTGTAATCGTGTGCCGAATTAGTTTGGTTAAGAGTTACGATAGGGATTTATTTTCACATAGTGGTTTTGTTTTACGGAAGGTAGGTTCTGGATTTAGGTTCAATCGTTTGCTGCACTCATTGTATAGATAGATGTTTTCCTTTTTCTAGCACACAGTGACGCGATATTATCACACAGCACTCATTGGGCATCTTGAATGTTGTTTTGTGAAATTATTATTTTTTGTAAACCGCTTTGGGATAAGGTAGAAAAAGTTACATGAAATAGCTTTTCGTTTTACGCCTGCCAGTGAAATAATCCGTCTCTACTTGTAATGGTTACTAAGTGATTGGGGATATAAAATGTTAATTGATAAAAATGAAGGTGATCCGTTGTAATAAAGTAATAGTGACCAGGGTTAATAAATTGAGCATTTTGAGAAATATAAATCCTAAAATGGGTGTAAAAGTAGGTTTATCTTATCTGGTTATTCTTTAACTAAATTTAAAATTATGGTAGGTAGGTAGTCAGATAGTTTTAAAATACGGGGTGCATAAATAAGTGTTTTTTTTTTTTACAAAAGTGAGGAGAAATGTTTTCATTTATCTATTTTTACCACTTGAAACGCGTAATGTTTGAGTTTCAAACATAACTTTGCTGATAACAGCTCACCATGAACAACCCATGGCCGGCCCACTACTGAGCAACAAGTGTCTCCTCACAGAATGAGAAGGGTTTAGGCCGTAGTCTACCACGCTAGATAACAGCTAATTTACTTTTAATACTGGCACAATAATTTGAGTACTACGAGTAGCAGGTAGGTATAGTATATGGGCAGCGGGGTTTTTTTTTTTTTTGTTTACCTGTATTCACGCAATTAACTGTGTACTGCCGCATTTAAATGCAATATGATTTTGTTTTTATTGGATTAACATCGCTTGGCGGGTTAAATTCCTGGCAAATGTTCTATTAAAATTAGAGTAAGTTTTTTTTTAATGGTAATATACCTACAGTACTGCCCTTAGGGCAGGGCGCGATTATAAGTACCTACTACCAAAATACTATTTTCTTTGTTGTACGAAAGAAATTTTAGGCAAATATCTTTGCACTACGCTCGCGTTTGTGGCATGACATTATCCCAGAAATATATTTAAAAAAATTTTCACGCTCGCTTGACTCGCTTCGCGATAGTTCAGTTTCGATATGCATTTAGTTAACGAAACTCTCAGGAAACCACGTTTGTTGTGCTCTCGAAATTGATCAGTCTGTTTGATAAAATCGAAATGCGGTGCCTTATAAATTTCGCTTAGGAGCGCCGGTAGTATCTCATGATAATATGAATAGTGATCATAATTTTTTTTTTTAGGCTGATTAAGCATTGAAGGTTTTTCGGCTGGTCTGGCATTTCGCCTGATTTTATGTTTTTGCTTATTTAGCGCGTTCAGGAAAGCTTTGACAACGTTTTATAACATGAGTATATATATATTTTTTTTGTTTTAGTTACCGAAACAGAAAAAAAAAGCATTAAAGATGTGGGACCGAGGGATAAATCTAGTGTGATTTTTGGTTGGATTATGAAGTTGTAGTTAGGGTATTTAAAATAGAAAGATTTCAATTGTAGGAAATGATGTAAAACATGTTGAGGATAAGTTGTGTAATAAAGTCGATAATTCACTTGTTGGATGTCACGCGATCTCATTGCGAGGAGGAATCTTTTTCTTGTCTCTGTTTTTATAAATACGGTGTTCTGACGGGTTTTTTATTTACGTCTCGGATTATTGAATACTTTCGGTGTTTGATTGGACGGTTAGAGGTTGCAAAAGCAATCGCCCTCTAATTAAAACATTTATTTAGGCATTAGTTCAATTTGGATTAAATCTCGCGAAAAGCCACGGTGGCTGTCTCTCGCGCGTCTTGGAAAGACATTCCTAATGCCTGTTTTTCTGAGGGAGGGATGCATTATCAAGTGAGATGAGCTGCAATGTTTGCGGCTGACTATTTTGGAAAATTTGCAATCGTGGCAAGTGGAGTAAAGTTTGACTAAGCTATTTAATGAACAAAGTATATAATGGATTTGGTGAATGGTTATATTATATAACATTTTGATAAATGGATGAATTTGAAGAGTGTATGTATGTGGTTGATGCACATTTGTTTCATATTTTTACTTAAGTTATAAAGTATTACATTTGGTGAGTAGTTATTTATATTTGGTAGGGTAGGTTTGATAAACAGGTAGTTATCTTGATTAATAAGTGAGTTATCATTTTATAAATGCGTACTTTAATGTTTGATGAACTGGTATACTTGATAAATGTGCATATTTTCATACTTCAAAGACAAGTTGTACCTATTAGTTTCTTCAAGCTTTTGGTTGCTGATAATTATATTAACATTCTTTAGAGCGCATGTCCTATGGACGAAATCGTTTATACATACTTTCACTGTTTGAAATGTTACAATCATAAAGATATAGTTATGACTAGAGGGGGTCATAGCTTGTTGCCGCTCTTGTACATCCATGTGTCAACTAGGTATTGTTATCTCAGTATATTTCAGGGAACCTCCGTTCGGGTGAAAGCGATAGCTGTTGGATAAATGCTTGTTGGGTTATCAGAAGACCGTGTAGTCTACGATGAGGTTACTTGTAAATATTATAGCGAAATAGTAAGTTTAAAAATAGAATGAGGCTAAACTAAAAAAATGAGACAAAGATAAAAATAATAACTTAAAGCATTGAAACAGCATAAAGTGAAATAGTAACTTACAAACTATACATACATATTTACGAATTATGTAGATAGATATAGTATTACTGGATTATGTATATCAAATAAGAATACTGTCAGCTCATGTTTTGTTTTCGGCGTGGTAATTTTACGCTTAAAACTCATAAGAGATATCATGAGGTTCGCTTTCTGTAAAAGTTATTAGCTTTAACAGTTAATTGATTTATTACATTATTTATTTATTATACACTCAACAAGTAAAAGTATTTTGTTTTGACAAAATCCAAAGAAGTACCTATTGGATTAATAAGGCAAGGTACGAAGCATTGGCTGGATTTTACAACATTTAAAGTTTCCTGTTCATTTTTATCATTGAGTTAATTTGAGGCGGAAGGATCCTCTGGAAAATTTTTAAGATTAAGTTATTAGTAAGAAAGTATATTTTGATTAGGTTAGTTTAAAATGTACAGCCGGTAATTTAAAAAAAATATATATATTTAATTTTACATAATAGGTGAAGCTGGTTGATGCACCAAAAATCGAATTATCATAGGAATTTAATTAAGCTAACATTTTTATTTATTATCAACTTCAAATATACAGTAGCAAACTGATTAGTTGGAATACATGCAGTGATTGGAATATTTAAGTTCCGATAGAAGAATCTATATCGTGGCTTGTTCCTTTATGGACAAGAATATTTTTTTTTGACTCGTGGGACCACTTACACAAAATATCAACGTTCGGTTTGGAGGTCTTCCATGGCTATTCCTACAGTTCCATGAGGTATTGAAGAGGTTAACACTTTGTCGCTCATCACATCAACCAGCACGGCATTTGGGTATGATGGATGGATGTAGATAGGTACACATTTGATGGGGGGGGGGTTTAGTGGTTTGTATCAATAGGAACCAGGGGTTGAATGAGGAAGGCTGAGGACAGTACGTGTGGTGCTTACTAGGGAAGGTTTATGTTCAACAGTGACCTTATGATGATGACGATGTAGATGACGATGATGATGATGATGGACGTACGAGGACGAATCTTTTACGAAACGAATAAAGGAAAATCGAACAGATGCGGGTCATTACGGTTAACATATAAAATAATGTATAAGGTACCTACTTTCTTCTAATCTTTATGATCGATCAGCTTGTGATAGAGATCTTGATGTCGTAGAGAATAGAGATGTATCGAACGGAATATTTATTTCATTTTTTTTCCTGCTATTATGTTGATATCGCTTTTCTCTATGAAAAGGAATTAATGATAAACTAATAGGTATCATTCGGCGGCGAGTCGCGACTGTGTCGTTCCCAGGGTCGAATTTGGTAGTTCTGCTTATGTTACTCGAAACGACAAAGTACGCCATATGGTGCATATTATGGCTAAAATAAAATATATAAGTATCATGTGAAATTATAAATCAAAGATTCTTTTTGCATGTAGATATTATATGGTTAAGAGGCACAAGTGACGCAACTACTGTACCCTGGCGTTTGTTTAACATTGTCCATTAGTACTTCAGAATGTGGATTTTGCTAGGAAAAAAAAAAAAAAAAAAAAACAATAGGTAATTGTAAGAAATATGGGAAGCGTAATCTGCATTAAAAGAAAAAGTTTGAATTGGAAGCAACCAGGCATAGGATTTTCATACATCCGTAATCACGTTCCTTTCAACTCTCTAACTATCACGGTTCACGATACGCCGTTCACGGTTCAGGCCGTGACGCACGTGCAGACGGACAGACGGACGGAGAGCAGAGGTTTAGAAAATAGGGTCTCGTAGGCACCCTTCGAGGGGTACGGAACTGGAGAAAACTAAATTATAATAATGATAATAGGTTTTCTAGGTTACCAAGTAAAATTACTTCTCTTAGGTCGGATTGTATTATGATGGATGCTTATGAAACAAAATTAAATGAACGGTCTACTCAAAGTGTTTTATGTTTGCAGGATCCAAGGATGTTGGAAATGAATAAATGAGGAAAAGAAAGACCCAAAACTAGGTATGGGTCAGGGACACAAAGTCCCAAGGAAGGAAAGCCCCGAGGTTACGGGCTATGGACAAAAAGTCCTATAGGAGGAAGGAGGTAGACCCTAGGATAAGGGTCATTAAAAATTTGGATCTGGAGGGAAAGAACCCTAGGATAAGGGTCATTAAAAATTTGGATCTGGAGGGAAATAAGGACAATCACATATGTATCCCGGTAGAAGAGAGACGCGCCAAGGCTCGGAATCCGCGATTTTCCAATAAGAAGGGAAGAAGAAAATATGTGCGTAAAACTATTGCGTTGAAAGTGTATGAAAATGTTTTGTGATTTAAATCGAGAACTGGCGGCGATTAACTTTAAGTTTAGAGAGTTTATTTTATCAAAAGGACAAGAAGTTCACTTACACATATTCATATTAAGAATCGCTCCCGATTCTAAATATAAATATAGAAGAAAACATAATCTTTAAAGGTATGGTGACTATACAATAATATAAAAAGTCAAAACACGTTATATTCGTTAACAAACTATACCTACATCTAGCTAAGATATCTATGGTGTTTGACACTGTTTGATTAAACTTTAAACTTTGTAAAAGATTTTTCCTCCAGTATGAGTTTCGGCAAGTACATTATGTAGTAGAGCTAGGTAGTTTACATACCATAATTAGTCCTAGCTTTATGTAATTGTAGCATAATAGGTATGTTCGTTTTGTGTACCATATTTATGAGATTTAGCTTTAAAGTGATGCGTGTATGTACGGACTTTAATAGTATTTTCCTAACAAATAGACATATTTTGAATTTGTATAATTGACTTATATAATATAGTTCATCAGTTTTCTTATATAATTCTTTAGTGGGAAGGAGAGTCTAGTTGGAACAGAACTTTTAACAATTTATTTTGAGATACTTGAAACCCTTTAAAGTAGTTTTTAGTAATTAGTTTTACATGCTCATCCCCAAATCTCTATTGAGTGTTCCTGTAAAATATTGGCTTGTGAGTTATAATTGATGCTTCGGACTTTATGCATATACCTACCTTCTTTGATTAAATTGAGGCCTCCTTTAGTTGCTACTGGTCTCGCAATTTTTGATATCTTTATGATTTTTGAAAAATTATTTATAAATTTAGAGTGTCTGCATCTTTTTATTTTAATATTAGCGGAAGAGAACAGAAAAATGAATTTTAGATTAAAGGCTAAATTTGAGTGCTACTGTAGACTGGCAGGTAAAGTTGCGAGGGTAAATAGTTTGGAATTGAATTGAGTTTATCTGCTATTTTCTAATTATATCGGATGGAAAGGGGTGCTGCGAGTGCTCTAAAATTAAGTTGCAATCATAATCAATACCAATGTATCAATAAAACTGTATATTCCTTCTAGTTAAGTTAGCAAGAATATTAATTTAATTAATTACTATCTTAATTTTTTTTTTGTTTTGTTGAACTAAGTCTTTGTCATTTTGGTTGTGAAGTTTACATGTTACTTAAGTTTTAATTTTTTTTTAAAAGCGATGAGACTCGCTTAAAACAGGATGGCCGAGCTGTAAGCTTGGCCCATATTAATTATCTATAAAACATAGTTGGCGCCACTCAAATCATAACATCATATTAGAAGGCGTCATTGATTGGCTGAAGTTTTGTTTTGTTTTTGTTTATTAAGCACACAATACAGATAATGACAATAATAATACAATATTACAATAAAGCCATGAAAAAAAAACTAGCCACTCTCCAAAAAAAAGTGTGTACATACGCAGTCAATAAGATAATGGACGTGTCGCTTAGAACAGCTATACACAAAAAACTAAAATTTTAGAAAACTAGAAAACAGAACTAAACAATACCAAAAATCGAAAATAAATTAATTGTATCGTAACATTTAAACTTAAGTAAATAACTTAACCTAAAAACTAAGACATTAGTAGAACTATTGAGATATTATTATATATTATTTAGAGCATCACAGCTTCGGATAGATTTAATAAACACAGTAGCTTTGCTATTAAATATATCAATATCGTTAGTGGAGACCAACTCATTATAAAATCTACACATTCTGACTATTGGGTTAAAAAAGGAGGTATTATTTTTATATACGTTGAGAGAAAACGTCTTACAATTCCCCGGATAGCGACTCCGATATCTAATATTAATGTCAATCAAAGACAGTAGCACAGGAGAATCAATATGTGAGTGCAGGATCTTATATAAGTATGCCAGCATTGAAATGTCTCTGCGCACTCTTAAGGAATCAACCTTGTAATACTGTAACCTACGGGAATAACTATTCAGAGAACGATACCGACCATTTCGCCAAGCCAAAGTTCTGAGGCAGCGTCGTTGAACTCGCTCAATGCGGTCTGAATGAATTTTATAAAAAGGTGACCAGATTACAGATGCATGTTCAACTACGCTCCTTACGAAACAGTTATATATGATTAGCAAGGTATTTGGATTTTTGAAGTCTGCAGTGTTCCTTAACACAAAGCCAAGCATTTGATTACCTTTTTTAATTATATGGTCATAATGATCCCGAAATGTGAGTTTACTGTCCATGAGTACACCCAGATCCTTTACCAAGTTCCTACGTTCTAGTGTACATTGGTCCACCTTGTACTCATATAGAATGTTATGTTTTTTGGAAGAGAAAGTTATTACTTGGCATTTATTGGCGTTTAGTGTCATATGGTTCTTAAAGCACCATTCCGTCACCCTATGCAAATCATTTTGTAGAGCTACACACTGTTCAATGCTTGTGACCTCACTGAAAATTTTTAAATCATCAGCATATAAAAGACATTCATTGCTTATAGCTTTCTTAATATCATTTATAAAAATAATAAACAGAAGAGGTCCAAGATGCGAGCCCTGCGGTACGCCAGACGGAACAAGAGCAGCAGCTGAGAGATATCCCTTCAAAGCAACGATTTGGCTGCGTCTCGTGAGATAAGACTTTATCCATCTGAGCAAATTACCATGGATACCATGTGCAGCAAGTTTTAAACACAACAGTTCATGATTCACGCGATCAAAAGCCTTCGAAAAATCTGTGTAAATAGTATCAACTTGCTTAGTTTTTGCAAATGCTTTACAAATATAATTCTTAAAGATTAAAAGATTACTAACGGTAGACCTATTCCTGCAGAATCCGTGCTGTTCAATGCATATATCTGGCTTGACATGGCTGTATAAAGCATCATACACAAAGCATTCAAATACCTTTGCTATACATGAAAGCAGACTTATAGGGCGATAGTTTTCACAATTGTTTTTATCTCCCGACTTAAATACAGGAATTACATAGGCCGTTTTCCAAGCTGTTGGAAAAATGCCAGTGTTAAGTGATTCGTTGAATATAATACTGAGTGGCATAGACAGTTCATTAGCACATAATTTTATAAAGTGTGGCGGTAATCCATCTGGACCGGTGCTTTTGTTGCCATCCAATTGATGTAGCTTTTTGCTAACCTGCTTTCGATTTATTTTTAAGTCAGATAGCACTGAATTATTGGTATTGGCGATACTTGGATCTAGGTCAATATAAGAAGTAGTACTATGAGTATACACAGAGTTAAAGAAAGCAGCAAATAAGTCACAAATTTCCCCCCCGTCACTTGCAGATTCGCCATTATAGGTCATAGTATCAGGAACATAGTTGACATTCTTTTTGGCATTAAGGTATCTCCAAAATGTTTTAGGATTTTCTTTTAAAGATTCTTCTGCATTGCTGGTGAAATTAGCATAGCATTTAGTCATAAGTCTCTTGCACCTAGCTCTAAGCATGCTAAACGTATCATAGTCACGCGGATTATTGAATTTTTTATAACGTAAATGATATTGGCGCTTTTCTTCAATACAGCGAATCAGCGGATAATTATACCAAATAGGATAATCTAAAGTAGGATCCTTGGAAAATGGCGTATGGCGTAGGATTATTTTGTTCACTATATTATAAAAAACACTCACCATTTCATCTGGACTTTTATTGGACAACCTCGCTTCCCAATTAATATTGCTTAGTTCCTTTTTAATTTCTACGTAATTACCCTTATGAAAGTTGAGACGCTTAGCACCAATATTATGTTTCAACTGTCGCCTGTTTATAGCACTATCGATATCTACATCTACCTCAAATGGAGGATGATGATCATCAGGACTTATTAAGGGTTCTGTATCCGCAAGTGAACAATTCAATTGACGTGAAAGCACCAAGTCGAGGATTCTACCATTCTTGTTGACTAAATAATTATGTTGCTTAAGATTACATAGAGCCATGGAGTCGATCAGAAGCGAGGCTTTAGTATCCCGAGGATCTTTTGGAATTACAGTAGAATTTTGATTACTCTTAGACCACGTAATATTTGGAGTATTTAAATCGCCACTTATAAGAAATGGAATGTTAATATTATTGTTATCCATCATTATTTTATAACAATTCTCATAGAAGTCCGATAACACGCTAGAATTAAAGTAAGGTGGAAGGTAACATGTACACAGATGTATTTGGTAAGTGCTGACTAGAGGATTAGGCATAATGGTTATCCACAATTCTTCAAATTGACTCTCCCATGCGTACTGTCTTAGATAACCTATCCCTTTTTTGATGGCAACTAGTACTCCACCCCCGCTGATTTTCGTATTACTACTAGTATGCCTATCACGTCGGAACACAATATACCTGTTATCGACCAATTCATCAGAGAAAACACCACAATCAATGTTGGTCTCCGTTAGACATATAATATCATAATCATTGTTGCTTATATTTAAAAGTAACTCCTTCGTTTTAGTCCTTAGACCGTTGACATTTTGATAGTATATATTCATTATTAAAAAATCACTAATTCATTTAAGTTACCAAATAAAATAAACTAAACGACTGATACTAAAACTATTCCAGTTTGCTTAGACTATCCAAGGATTTTATGAGAATAGCTCCCGATTCTTCGTTTTTCCTCATATACACTCTGCCGTATTTAACCCAAGCAAACTGATAGGACTTCTCCTTTTTTAACTTGTTTCCTTTTTTAAGTTTCCTTTTTTAAGTTTCCAATTCAAATTATTGTACCTAAAGTTTTTTTTTTTTGATTTTTTCTCATATGCTACCTTTAATTTTACAGGGTTTAAGAAATCGCCAACAGTTTTTTGGTCCTTGTATTTTTGCATGTATAGTGAGGAGAATAAAGTTACATAAATAAAACCGTACTTTATTTTTTATTGATTTTTGTAATACCTACCATAAGACAAACTGCAGGTAACTGAGGTGACATCAGCTGTTCACGCTTTTTATATCGCGTCCGATGCTGCTGACCGTCACGCACATTTTCAGTACTACATCCTGAAAATTGCGGCCGTGGTCGCAATGTCTAAGACCTGGTGGAATCTTTGCTAAATTTGAAAGTTTATTAATACCTACTCCTGTCTTATTTGATTACGGCAACCTAGCCATGCCAGCCAGTCCGTGGTACCTAGATTGCGGTCCACTGTTAGAGTGTTTACACTTTAATAATTCAAGTCCTCGTAATTTATCAAGCAAATTTCTATCAGATTTTAATAATTTAGTTGGGTTTGAACTGTGGCAATGTAATTAACGGCCTGCGCAGACGAGGGACTATTGTCCGCGGAGGACAAAAATTGGATCACTAATAGGTATGGTATGACAGCTTCCCTGGCGCTGTGTTCTTATTAGTGGGAGCCTGGGAAGCTCCGGGTTCACTTCCCGGCAGGGGGTTGGAATTTTATAATTTCTAAATTTCTGGTCTGGTCTGCTGGGCGGCTTCTGCCGCAGCCAGTTACCACCCTACTGGCAAGGCCGTACCGCCAAGCGATTTAGCAGTCCGGTACGTTTAATTTAAAACATACATTATGCTTTGCAAAATATCCTTAACAAAGTTGATTACATATTTAAAAACTCTAAATTAAATAAACGTAGAACCTAAAGGCACTAACAAAAAAAAAAATACAAAGTATTATTCTGAGATTTGAAAATGTTTTTATTAAAAAAAATAACATTTCATTTCAATTTAAATCCTGCTAAATAAAAACAGATTACATAAATTAAATATTTTGTTCTATAACAACTAACAGTATATACAGTCTGACAAGGCTGTTTTGGCACTTGAGTGAGGGCGCAGTTGTAGCTTTATGCCGACACAGCGAACTATCAACCAAGTGTACTTCTCAAGATGGCGGCTTTAGTTCCGATTTTGGCCACGCGCCAAAAGAGCCTTGTCGGACTATAATAGAGGCTCGAAGATCAAAGAAAAAGTCTGCACTTGTCGGTAAATTATTTTATTATTAAAATTTATCATATAAATAGCACATAACCCGCACTCCACTCACGCGCGCCCGCCGGAACCACGAGCATTGTATTACATTAAAAAAAAACAAATTCGATGCACTGGTATAGTTGGCGTAAAAAAAAGAGCTCAGTCCTCTTAGCACGGAAGTGATGATTATCACATTACTTTATTGTGATTGGCTGAATTTACGGTATTCTTGCTGTAACAATGCATTTTAGCTAATAGCAAGAGAGTGTCAGTCTTGTTTTTAATTCAGATACAAGTTAGCCCAGCCCTTGACTGCAATTTCACCTGGTGGTAAGTGATATGTACCAGAGGTGATTGAGAAAGTCTAAGGCGGTAGGCCTCCTGGACGACAGTGACTTACGTGTGCATAGTGTACTTTCCTACAGCGCGGGAAACGAACTAAAGGTTGACTGACAAACAAATCGCGCGGCGAAACGCACACCAACTCCGTCGCCTCACTTCGTATTCGCCAAAATAAACAATGAATCACCCACTGCGAAATTCAAGGTCAGAGCTCTTTTTTCCTGACGCCAACTGTACCTTCTTTTCACATTTTGACCCTGGGCCCTTAAAATATGACATTAAAATCGTGAATTTAATAGTACATTAATTACATTACGGGTGACTTAAGTAGTCAATTATTGCACGACGCTAATTCACGTCTTGCAATAATAAATGACCGCGTAACGCATCCGTGACTTAAGGAGTCCATTTTTACATCGTGCTTTGGACTATTTAAGTCACGGATAGCCGTTACTACGTACGAGTTTGTCGTATCGTGCGCGTTCACGGTTTGAATGCCGTATATTGAGTAAGGGTGAAGCTAACATCATGGTCGTTCCGTCAGGCATGAGAAACTATTAGAGTAGTCATATTTTGCCGTAAACCTGTACAATGATAACATATCAAGTATAGATAATCTATATTAAAATGACTGCCCTAGCTACTATTAGATTCGTACAAACTCACAACCAAACAAAATTAATTCATTTTAGCCATTAGAAACATCTAAAAAGTTGTGTTAGTTGAACTAAAGTTATGTTTTAATAACCTGTCAACTAAAGAAAGGAAAAGAATTAGAAAATTTCACATAAGAAACGGTAACAATCATAATAAAATTATTCTCTATAGTAAAAATAATTTAGGGCGAGCCATTTTAATTTATTTGTCTATCAAGCATCGATCCTTGTACACATATTACTGATGAATACTATCTTCACATAAGAAATCTCTTTTGGCAGAAATATCATGGTATGTTTTATTGTAGATAAAAATTGGTTGTACATAAAAATAATATAATCTTTATTAGTTTTCGAAACGAAGCTAATGGGCGTTCAATGGGCGTTTTCCCAGGTTTTTTAGGTGTCCCTTGACATCTCAAATTCCATTCTCATTCCACCTATCTCCAGCTGTTCCTTGATGAATATCTCGAAGTACTGGAATATGAGATAGGGGTGTTGTAACTTTTTGTTTTGACAAAAATGCCAAGAGGGTCTTTTTATGTGAAAATTAGCTGATTTGACAAAAGTGCCAAAAGGGTGTTCCTTGTGAAAAAAAAAAACAATTAAAACAGTAGCGTGCTCATGCCACCCATCTCTGCCTGTTCCTTAACAAATATCTCGAAGTACTGGTATATGATGGTCACAGCCAGCAATATTCCCGTGCCTGAGCCGATGGCGCCGAGGAAGTCAGCCAGGACTGATAGGGCTCCGATACATTAACAATTTATTTTGAGATACTTGAAACCCTTTAAAGTAGTTTTTAGTAATTAGTTTTACATGCTCATCCCCAAATCTCTATTGAGTGTTCCTGTAAAATATTGGCTTGTGAGTTATAATTGATGCTTCGGACTTTATGCATATACCTACCTTCTTTGATTAAATTGAGGCCTCCTTTAGTTGCTACTGGTCTCGCAATTTTTGATATCTTTATGATTTTTGAAAAATTATTTATAAATTTAGAGTGTCTGCATCTTTTTATTTTAATATTAGCGGAAGAGAACAGAAAAATGAATTTTAGATTAAAGGCTAAATTTGAGTGCTACTGTAGACTGGCAGGTAAAGTTGCGAGGGTAAATAGTTTGGAATTGAATTGAGTTTATCTGCTATTTTCTAATTATATCGGATGGAAAGGGGTGCTGCGAGTGCTCTAAAATTAAGTTGCAATCATAATCAATACCAATGTATCAATAAAACTGTATATTCCTTCTAGTTAAGTTAGCAAGAATATTAATTTAATTAATTACTATCTTAATTTTTTTTTTGTTTTGTTGAACTAAGTCTTTGTCATTTTGGTTGTGAAGTTTACATGTTACTTAAGTTTTAATTTTTTTAGTTTTTAAGTTCCTTGTTCCTTTTTTAAGTTGTTCAACATCTGATCGATAAACGTACTGTATATAAAATTCTTATAGTTTTTAGTTGATGAATTGTAGCATAATAAAGGATAATATTTGTAATCAATATATAAGATGAAAACATCTTTATTACTTAGATGATTTGTGAAACGAGCTTGATGATTTGTATATTAGTCACTAAGTTTATTCATTGTACAATTTGGATTGGCCGATAACGATAAGATAAAAAGGGGAGTGGCTAATAAACGTGGAGAGGTTACCTGTAAGAGTGGTTTTAAAACGACGACATTCAAAAATATACTAACGTAAGAGGAACAACATTTATTTGACACAAATGTAAAAGTTAATAAATTTAAATATGAAATAAAAGTGTAATAATTTATCATAAAGATTGTGTTTGTGATTTCGTCAGACCTTACCCAAAAGGATGTAACCACAAATTCGCGGTTTTCAGATTTATTCCTGTATACTTGTGCTATAAGACCTACCTACCTACCAAATTTCACGATTCTAGGTCAACGGAAAGTACCTACCCTATAGGTTTCTTGACAGACAGACAGGCAACAAAGTGATCCTATAAGGGTTCCGTTTTTCCTTTTGAGGTACGGAACCCTAAAAATGATTGGGTTTTTTGACAAAATATAACAACGTTGAGTGCTAAGTAACTTATCGACAGATTACAGATTGACTTTAATTTCGGCCGTTAATCTATATAGCTATGGCTCAGAATTAAATAGGGATACCTACCGTTTCACTGAGACGGTTCGTGAGGCATGGTGTGGGTTGCGGAGTTACAGGAATTCAACGTATCTCTCTCATCCTCCCAACCTACACCATCGCATATCTACATCAATAAAAGTCGTAGATGTCCCTGCAGTATTGCCAATTTCTGCAAATACTACTAAAACTCATAATTTACTCACGTCTGCAAGTTTGACTGAAATAGGCTAACTTGCTCAGTGCGTGCGACTTGCTAGAGCAAACTTCTGCTATTGTTAACCGATTTCAAAAAAAGCCTCTCAATTCGTCGGAATCTTTTTTTTATTGCCAGTGGACACTTAGATTAAATGGTTTGTGAATCAAAAAGTGCTGCTGCACACTAGGCGGCAAGTAGTGGCCGCTTCAAGTTGCAGACGAGATTTCTCATATATTTTGCATGGCCTCGGCGCAAAATGTGTGTTCCAATGGCCACATTCGAGCCACAAGTCGCATTGATGGATTCTAAATACTTGTGGCCGCATCCAGCCATCAATGGCTGCAACTGGTGGCCGCATACAGCCACCAGCTGCTGCAACTAGTGGCTTAACCACTAGTGGTCGCCTTTAGTGGCCACTACTAGCACGAGTAGGTAGTCTAGTGGGCGGCAGCACTAATGGTATTTTGTTGTGGCTTGTGGTGTCGTAAAACGACGTTTCTTACCGATCTGGATAATATTACGATCTCATTGACCAATGACCATACATACATTGTTATTTTTTTCTTGAATAAATCCTCTGTAAAATATCTAGTTTATTTGTATTCGTTATACCTATGTATTTGTTATTGTACCTAAAGTTTTTTTTTTTTGATTTTTTCTCATATGCTACCTTTAATTTTACAGGGTTTAAGAAATCGCCAACAGTTTTTTGGTCCTTGTATTTTTGCATGTATAGTGAGGAGAATAAAGTTACATAAATAAAACCGTACTTTATTTTTTATTGATTTTTGTAATACCTACCATAAGACAAACTGCAGGTAACTGAGGTGACATCAGCTGTTCACGCTTTTTATATCGCGTCCGATGCTGCTGACCGTCACGCACATTTTCAGTACTACATCCTGAAAATTGCGGCCGTGGTCGCAATGTCTAAGACCTGGTGGAATCTTTGCTAAATTTGAAAGTTTATTAATACCTACTCCTGTCTTATTTGATTACGGCAACCTAGCCATGCCAGCCAGTCCGTGGTACCTAGATTGCGGTCCACTGTTAGAGTGTTTACACTTTAATAATTCAAGTCCTCGTAATTTATCAAGCAAATTTCTATCAGATTTTAATAATTTAGTTGGGTTTGAACTGTGGCAATGTAATTAACGGCCTGCGCAGACGAGGGACTATTGTCCGCGGAGGACAAAAATTGGATCACTAATAGGTATGGTATGACAGCTTCCCTGGCGCTGTGTTCTTATTAGTGGGAGCCTGGGAAGCTCCGGGTTCACTTCCCGGCAGGGGGTTGGAATTTTATAATTTCTAAATTTCTGGTCTGGTCTGCTGGGCGGCTTCTGCCGCAGCCAGTTACCACCCTACTGGCAAGGCCGTACCGCCAAGCGATTTAGCAGTCCGGTACGTTTAATTTAAAACATACATTATGCTTTGCAAAATATCCTTAACAAAGTTGATTACATATTTAAAAACTCTAAATTAAATAAACGTAGAACCTAAAGGCACTAACAAAAAAAAAAATACAAAGTATTATTCTGAGATTTGAAAATGTTTTTATTAAAAAAAATAACATTTCATTTCAATTTAAATCCTGCTAAATAAAAACAGATTACATAAATTAAATATTTTGTTCTATAACAACTAACAGTATATACAGTCTGACAAGGCTGTTTTGGCACTTGAGTGAGGGCGCAGTTGTAGCTTTATGCCGACACAGCGAACTATCAACCAAGTGTACTTCTCAAGATGGCGGCTTTAGTTCCGATTTTGGCCACGCGCCAAAAGAGCCTTGTCGGACTATAATAGAGGCTCGAAGATCAAAGAAAAAGTCTGCACTTGTCGGTAAATTATTTTATTATTAAAATTTATCATATAAATAGCACATAACCCGCACTCCACTCACGCGCGCCCGCCGGAACCACGAGCATTGTATTACATTAAAAAAAAACAAATTCGATGCACTGGTATAGTTGGCGTAAAAAAAAGAGCTCAGTCCTCTTAGCACGGAAGTGATGATTATCACATTACTTTATTGTGATTGGCTGAATTTACGGTATTCTTGCTGTAACAATGCATTTTAGCTAATAGCAAGAGAGTGTCAGTCTTGTTTTTAATTCAGATACAAGTTAGCCCAGCCCTTGACTGCAATTTCACCTGGTGGTAAGTGATATGTACCAGAGGTGATTGAGAAAGTCTAAGGCGGTAGGCCTCCTGGACGACAGTGACTTACGTGTGCATAGTGTACTTTCCTACAGCGCGGGAAACGAACTAAAGGTTGACTGACAAACAAATCGCGCGGCGAAACGCACACCAACTCCGTCGCCTCACTTCGTATTCGCCAAAATAAACAATGAATCACCCACTGCGAAATTCAAGGTCAGAGCTCTTTTTTCCTGACGCCAACTGTACCTTCTTTTCACATTTTGACCCTGGGCCCTTAAAATATGACATTAAAATCGTGAATTTAATAGTACATTAATTACATTACGGGTGACTTAAGTAGTCAATTATTGCACGACGCTAATTCACGTCTTGCAATAATAAATGACCGCGTAACGCATCCGTGACTTAAGGAGTCCATTTTTACATCGTGCTTTGGACTATTTAAGTCACGGATAGCCGTTACTACGTACGAGTTTGTCGTATCGTGCGCGTTCACGGTTTGAATGCCGTATATTGAGTAAGGGTGAAGCTAACATCATGGTCGTTCCGTCAGGCATGAGAAACTATTAGAGTAGTCATATTTTGCCGTAAACCTGTACAATGATAACATATCAAGTATAGATAATCTATATTAAAATGACTGCCCTAGCTACTATTAGATTCGTACAAACTCACAACCAAACAAAATTAATTCATTTTAGCCATTAGAAACATCTAAAAAGTTGTGTTAGTTGAACTAAAGTTATGTTTTAATAACCTGTCAACTAAAGAAAGGAAAAGAATTAGAAAATTTCACATAAGAAACGGTAACAATCATAATAAAATTATTCTCTATAGTAAAAATAATTTAGGGCGAGCCATTTTAATTTATTTGTCTATCAAGCATCGATCCTTGTACACATATTACTGATGAATACTATCTTCACATAAGAAATCTCTTTTGGCAGAAATATCATGGTATGTTTTATTGTAGATAAAAATTGGTTGTACATAAAAATAATATAATCTTTATTAGTTTTCGAAACGAAGCTAATGGGCGTTCAATGGGCGTTTTCCCAGGTTTTTTAGGTGTCCCTTGACATCTCAAATTCCATTCTCATTCCACCTATCTCCAGCTGTTCCTTGATGAATATCTCGAAGTACTGGAATATGAGATAGGGGTGTTGTAACTTTTTGTTTTGACAAAAATGCCAAGAGGGTCTTTTTATGTGAAAATTAGCTGATTTGACAAAAGTGCCAAAAGGGTGTTCCTTGTGAAAAAAAAAAACAATTAAAACAGTAGCGTGCTCATGCCACCCATCTCTGCCTGTTCCTTAACAAATATCTCGAAGTACTGGTATATGATGGTCACAGCCAGCAATATTCCCGTGCCTGAGCCGATGGCGCCGAGGAAGTCAGCCAGGACTGATAGGGCTCCGATACATAGGCCTCCGAAAGCGGCCGCGGTTGGGATGTACCGGTTCAGCTCGTGGATCATAGAGTTGTCTCTGTGACCGCGCATCACCATCTGTTGCTCTTTCAACTGTTTCGCGACCTGGAAGAAGTAATCAGTAAGGTGAGTCAACAGAACTCTGGATTTTATACTCAAATAGCTCTATTTTCAAGGTTTTGTATGGTAAAAAACCGGTTAAGTGCGAGTTGGATTCGCAGTCGAAGGGTTCCGTACTATCGTACAACAAATAAGTATACAATCCCAAACATAATTAAAGTATTATGTGAGATAGATGTTAATATAGAATGTCATGAGGCGAGCGTGAAGATTCACAAAATAAAACAAAACAAACTTTTAACAAAGAGCAAATCATAAGGAACGCGTGCGCAGCGAGTGTGTAATAGTTTCTTAACGTAGATCTTACATCTTTAGCCGACGAGCCCGACACGTCGATCCAGGTCTTGGAGAAGAAGGCGCAGGAGCCCAGCATGAAGAAGATGTAGAGCACCGCGTGCACCGGGTCCTGCGCAATGTGCGAGAGCGACTCGGGCGGGCTGAAGTAGTAGCACAGGCCGCCCACGGGGTAGGCGCGCGCCGGCCCGCCGCCGCCCACGTCCGCCCACACGCCCAGCAGGTTCACAAGGAAGTTACCACTGAACTTCACAGCTAACATCTGCCAATACAATTTTTTTATTTTATTTATTTATGTACCGGAAAGTTGCAACAATGAAGACAAAAAGAAAGAAAAAGTGGACAGGGAAGCACTTATCTCTATAAGAGATCTCTACCAGTGACCCTTGGCAGTGCGAGAGGTTATATATGGAGTAAAATAGGTACAGAATTTTTATCAAACTTGGCCTAGTAGCTTAACTGATGTTGACGGAACTCAAGATCAGACTAAGGGCTCTCCACAATCCATGATTTGCATCAAAAATCTGGATGGCTCCATTTCTTAAATCCTTCTCAGGTCCCAAGGATCAATCCAAGCAAAGGATTTTTCGTCGTGTACAGATGGGACTTTAAGGCGTTATCGCGTGATCATGCGAGTCAAAATTAGCATCTCGACTCGACTATAATTTTCTTCTTTGCGCACTCACAACGTAAGATTTATTTAATTATAATGCAAAAATACAAATGAAAATATTGATATTAAAAACATTAATTTTTCATTTAAAAAAAAAAATCTGAATCAAGAATATTATTGACAAGGCATTCAGTTGTTACCTGAGAGATGACGTATAGATTGGAGACGAGCGCAGACTGCAGGATGATGGGTATGTTGGAGGTGTAGAACAGTTTGATGGGGTACGACGAGTACTGGCCGCGGTAGCGCGCAGACTTGATGGGTAGGTCCACTCGGAAGCCCTGGAAAAGAGAAAAAATAATAATTTTCAATACATTTGCTCATAAAAAGGCTTTTCATTGCTGTCAAAACACATGTGTCATAACAATATTATAGCACACTTGGTCACAGTATAAAAATGTGAGAAACGCATTGATGATAATAGTTAAACTCTCAGTGCTATTTAAAATACTCACCTGCAAATCAGGTATTATAATATGTGCTTCAACTATAATTTCCTACTTTGCACACTTGTAATATTATGGTCATGTGATTATGCATGTTTGATATCAGAATTTCAACATGAAAATGTCTTAATTTTTGGTGTATTCACTAGTCAGTAATAACTAAAGCTATTTAAAAAATAAATAACAGACTTAAAAAAGGAAATTAGAAGGAATGCTTGGTTTACAGCGACTTTGTTTGTTTACAGTATTGTTTACCAGAATGTTTATTATCCTCCCACTTCTGAAGACAGAGGATGTAGACTCTTACCTGGAAGTATATGACTATAGCAAAGACGAGCACTGTGGCGAGCAGGTTCATGAGGTTGGGCAGATTCTGGCGGTAGAAGGCTTCGCGGAGTGCTCTGACTTTGTCTGGCCGAGTGGCTAGCAGGTGGAATAGGGCTATGACCGCGCCTTCGAATTCTGTGCCGCGACCTAAGCGGGAAAAAAGATAAACATTTTAATAATAGATTATATAACAAGTGCATAAAACAAGCCATTCCATGACCCAGCAATATAAACTAGGTTTTTCTCCTCGATCGCAAGATAACATTTTTTATTTATTTATTTTCAAAACTTACATCTAGCATTACAGGTGTTCCTAATTCGCTAGTGTAACAAACAAGTTGAAGACTTTGTAATACTGATACTGTCTAATTATGGAAAATTTTACTGGCACGGCAGTATAAAAATCAGAGTGGGTATTAATTTAAACAAATGCTTAAAACAAGTTTTTAAACAATTTAAAAAAAAATTGTGTTGTTATTTTTCTAACCTAATGAATGTTCCATGCTTTTATTTTTATTTCGCTATCATATTGTGATTTATTAGAAAACACTACTCTACTATCTGTAAACATAATGAGAGATGTGGAATTTGCCTGAAACAATCCTTGGGGAATAATTAATGTAAAGATAATAATAATATATTTTGCTTACCAGTGTTGACGGTTGCAGGTGAGAAAGCCTTCCATACAATGGTTTCACAAATGTTGGTGGCAATAAACAGTGAGATTCCAGACCCCAGACCATATCCTGAAATAAACAATTTGTTGTACTAATCGTCATTTAGAAAAAAGGAAAAACAGAACTCTTAGAGGATCACTTTGTTGTCTGTCTGTCCATCTGTTGTGTCTGTCAAGAAAACCTATAACTTCCCGTTGACCTAGAATCATAAAATTTGGCAGGTAGGTAGGTCTTATAGCACAAGTAAAGGAAAAAATCTGAAAACCGTGAATTTATAGTTACATCACAAAAAAAAAGTTAAAATATGTTCGTGAACAAATAATAAATTAGTATAATAATATAATAATAATAACATGCCCGCCATCACTTACACGATAGCCTGTACTCAATAGCTCCAGCTTTCATTAGCTAGACTGTAGAACGTACCTTTCTGGAGCAGTTCATCAAGCAGCAGCACAATCAGGCCGGCCACGAACAGCTGTATGATGATGAGCAGACACACGCCAGCGCCGATCTCGCTAGGCTCGCCGTACATGCCCGTCATCACGTACACGATAGCCTGTCCCACGGTTATCACCATGCCGAACACTAACAACAAATTAAAAAATTGGTTGTCTGTAAAGTTGGTTTACTGACGATAGTTGAACGTGACAACAAAGGCCGATTGTGTTTCTTTGTCGCTCGTTCCGCGCTGTCGCTTGCACTTCAAGCCTTACATGGAACGCCTCAGAGCGAGGTAACGCCGCATGAGTCATGTTTTTTCGTGCGTGCAGCCGGCTCTATCGAATTATAAGACGTTGTCACGTCAAAAAATTGTATATGTAACTTTTAAATGTGGTTGAAGTACAAGTAGACGCGCATGGGAACCCATTTACGAAAATGAGGCCATAAAATCACCAGCCACTTTGGAACCATTGACAAAAATCAGTTAAATGGATAAGCTTTAAAGAATCCAGTGGGAACTCTGACTCTTCCGGGATAAAAGTAGCCTATGTCCATCCCCGGGATGTAAGCTAGTTCTGTACCAAATTTCATCATACAGTTAAACTGAGAAAAGCTAGCAGATAGACAGACACACTTTCACATTTATATAAGTATAGATATTAAGTATGGATGAAGGAAAGATTAATTGTATGCAAATAAGCAACTTCATAATATTTAGATTCAAATCATAGCTGTTATTGGCAAGATGCCTGAAAACTGCATGAAATTGGCAAACTTCCCTAAAGATATGTAAATTATAACGAATCTTAAGATGAATGAAATAGATTTATTTTAATACTAGATAATACCAGTGACTTCTATGTATATATGCGAATTGGCAAAATTTTAAGCATATTCAGTCATGATTTTGTAAAGAAGTTTTTAATACAGTTGCTCAAAAAGTGGCGTATTGCAGGGACGTATAGCGTTCGGGATGTGGGCTATTACATAATCGTGCTTTTTTTTTTACCTTTCCCGCACTCGTGCTTTTTCTTTCCCAACTGTCAAAATATTAAAAAGAAAAACCAACCATGAAGTTTTTACTAAAAAAATTCATAGAAGTTTTTATGATTCATGCAAATACGTATATTTCTAAAAAGAAGCTACTAATTTGTTTCAATATCAGATTTAATGATTTGATTGAATGAGTTTGGTTAGGTTTCATTTCATTTCATCTCATTAAATTTCATTTTCATTTCATATCAATAAAAAACTTCTACTGAAGACTTGGCTGTATGGGCATAGTTACCTTTGCCTACCAGAATGGGTGAAGAAAAAAAAAACTCTACTTATATTCTACAGTTGGCGCCATTTTTCAGAAATTTTCTGTGCAAGTTTAGTTGTTGGTTGCCTAAAATGAGTAATTTCGACCCTAGTTTTTTATATCTATTAACAATAAAGTTTTTTTTAAATTAAATTAAATTAAGTTAGTTGAGTTTATTGTGTTTTTATTATTTTATTAAATTGCTTCATTTTTTCGCAACTGTATTAAAAATAGTCGTTCAGTACACGTGCGGAACCGTCATTGCAACTCGTTCCGACTGTCAACCCTCGCCTTCAGCTACGCCTCGGCTCGGGTAGACATTTGTCGGAACTCTTTGCAATGACAGCCTTTCCGCACTTGTAATGAAATATACTATTATTTGTCATGGCTTTTTTGCAATCAAATTTTCAATTTAGCTTTGAAAAGACTTTGTTGAAATGGAACTTTGGAGCCCCTAAGTTTTAAGCTCTGCTCAAAAAAATCTATAATATCTATTCATGCCAGTATAAAAACTTAAAACTTCAGGCTACACTGGAAAATTACTTTATTTTGATTAATAAATGCAATGTAATTTCATCCTTATAACCTGAAAATTAATATCAACCTGTAAGGTGAAAAATAATTCATAGTTAGACTACTGTCCTTACATTTTTGAGCTCCGTTGAACAATGCTCTGTCTTTGGGAGTGTCTCCAACCTCAATGATCTTTGCACCAGCTAGCAGCTGCATAATGAGCCCCGACGTGACGATGGGCGAGATACCGAGTTCCATGAGAGTTCCTCTGTTTGAAGCCAAGATCACACGGATCCAGTAGAATGGATCCGCACTATCTGACGACATAATGCCGAATAATGGGATCTGGAAACAAAAATTACATTCAAATGTATGACCTAGTTTTAGTTGAGTATTGAAGGATAAGCTTTTTTATTCTATAATATCATATTCCTGTAGGATTTTTAAAAACCTAATCCATATGGATGAATTTACGGGCCTCATCTATTTGATACTGAAATTGCTTGCACCCTGGATAAGAAGTAAGCACATTTTATCCCAGAAAAAGTTAAAATCTTATCAGTATTTTTAATCAGTGGTTTAAAGCTTAAAGATTTCTGTAACCATCCGATTTAATTAGAGGAAGTCATTTTCACTTTCACTAATGACTGGCATTTATTTAAGTTTATAATTTGCAAGAATGGTGGATATTAATATCGAATATTCGTCTTTAGAACAGGATTAAGAATGTATGGGATGGTATTAATTAATGTAACTTTGCTTACCTGGCAGCATACTAAGAAAATAAATAATGTGATAGCTGTCCATAATACTTTTTCTCTGAATTGTATCTGAAAGGTAAATAATCGTAATTAAGACCTTATTGAGTTGTGGAAACACCCTATTTATGTTATGTACCATTAACAGTTACTTGATGTATGAACATATAGGTTATACTTTCACTTATGGTTGATAATGCTAAATCGAACTTGTACATTATTATAATCATTTTTCAATGCATTTTTACGACATCTACATACATCTAGGACTCGAAAGTAATATCAAAGGGTTAAAATATCAGCATCTCACCTTTCGCTCCGGTTTCGCTATTTCGGGCAATATACTGCAAAACGGTTTTATAACTTCGAGAAATTTAACTGAAAGGGAAAAACACGAGTTTCTTTACCAATTTAACACATAATTTTCAACTTTAACACACAATTTCAGGGCAAACTCAATACGTGTCTACTATTTTGTACACGCTCGCATTTTAACACTTAAATATAAGAAATACTCACTTCCCATTTTGATTCACTGTGATTTAACTATCCTAACTAAATTATCAACTGATTAGTTTGCATGAAACCATTCAACTTTTGTTCAATAATAAGCCTCCAACAAGACTTTTACAAAAATGAACCTGCGCAACGCCACCAACGAACCGTCTACAAATGACACGTCCACAACGTCACGTCACGTGACCTGTGATGTTGGCGTGCGAAATGTTGCCATTCGCCTACTCGTTTATTCCATGGTTTATTCGATCAAAAACATCGATAAAATCGTAAAAATAATTTCTAATAATTTCTCATATAGTCGGCGGCAGGCCTGGATTTAGGATACGGCCTAGGTACGGAACGGACTGTGGATTTGGTTTGTTTCGTACAAAATCCGTTCATGTGTGGACTGTGGACAGCTACTCCCTGGACAATAATTTAATGTCTATGAATACAGTGGCAACGGGTAACTTTAGAAACAAGCCAAACACGGTTACAAAATATTGATGATTTAGTCTAGTAAAGTCATTGATTTGATATAATATATATCTCTATATGACAAATCAATGAGAATGAATTATTACCGGCAATTACTGTCATCTCTGACCTACGGTGCGAGTACGAGCTCCCGTAAGTATTGTTCCACGCACTTGTGTACTGTGTTTAGTATGGATGTAACACTCACACTAATGCAGATGGCGCACGCAAGGTGCGGCGCTATGTCCCGCTCCCTCGCATCGCGCACCACTGATGTCTAAAAAATAACAAACTACTGACCTGTACTTGAATTGACAAGTACGATGAACTTGCGATTGTATTTGAAGCAAATTGATTTTGGCGCTGGCTGAGCTCCATACTGAGAGCATATTATCTAGTAGATTCAAAAAGTAGCTATCATTTTGTAAATTGTGTGACATAATTGTAAATTATGTTAATTTGAATGGTTTTGCTTTTGCTTATCTGACACTGAGCTGATCTGAGATTTAGAAATTGTAAATTAAGAACCAAATTTACTCTGCTTGGAATCCTACAGGGGGTGACAGGCGATAGAAAGACATAAAACAGTTTTTTATATTACATTTACATTTATTACAAAATCACTCCATAACATCGCTTCCTTTACCATCCCTGTCTGTGACGATGCAGTCTTCGTAGGTCCATTTGGGGAACATTCGCTTGTACAGGTTGAGAAGCACTGTGTCTTGAGATTTCAGCTGACCGTCGAATACACACTTCATATGACCGTGAGTTCCTGATAAGAAATGATGATTTAAGCAAAAATAAAGTGTTTCCAAAACAATGAAATAACATTCCTGAAATGCTGAGGTTGTTTGAGAGTGTCAATTTTTTTTACGACAGAAGTCGGGATTTACGCTTTACAAAAATATCTAGGGATAGGACAGACAAGACTGCGTGGAGTCAGGGGTGCTAAAACTTCATTCTGGACAACATTCAACTTTATGCATTATTTCACCAAACAGTTTTTGAAATGATGATCATTTCACTAAACAGCAAGTGCTTTGTCATTTTACTAGATTTGTTAGGTGAAATGAGATAATCAATTGGAGTATTCCAGCTTGTGATTTCCTGATATCAAGTTCATAAAATCCCTGCGACATACATATATAAGGTTAAAATGGAGGTCTGTTTGACCCTAATTTCCATACCTAAAGGTTCCTTAATATGTCCAGTTCGACCGTATTTCGTTCTAAGCTTGCACGGCTTGAAGTATACGACATCGTCTCTATTGAAGAACATAAATCTGATGACCGCTGATTTCTTGTTAACCTGTGTACAAAATACAAAAGTATTAAAAGTTGTAAGAAAATACTTAACTTTGACGGCACGCCTTTGATGTGTCAGTCAGTGAGTGAGCCAGCGGCTCGATTGCAGTAGAATGCTATGTCACGATCGCAATCACCTCCGATTGGTTGATGCTTGCTCATTATTGGCTACAATGCATTTTTGCAATTAGAAATACCATTAATTCAGCCAATCACAACAATCGCGATTGTAATAATGATTGATGCAAGTTTTATGGAATCAAGCTACTGGATTGGGTTTTTCTTTTTGCATAATATTAGCTGATGCCCACGCCCTCGTCCGCGTGGATTTAGGTTAAAAATCCTGTGGACATTCTTTGATTTTCCTGGATAAAAGTAACCCAAATTAATTTTTAAAACCACGCCGATCCGTTGCTCCGCTGCGGTGCGATTGAAGTACAAACCAACAAACATACACAAAGTCAAAGTCAAAATCATTTTTTCAAAATAGGTACTATTTGTACACCTTCTGTTTGTCCGATTTGTTAGATTTGAAAGATGATAGTGGTGATAATAATGAATTACGTAAACTTAAAACTAAGGCTACGAGGGTCCCAAACGCACCCAAGTCTGAGAAGAGCCCACAACAAATTCAGCCGGGTATTCTTTTTTTTCACTGTTTCGTGGGTAGTGATTGTATCCTTGTAGTCCTGAATCTTACCTTGTAAGGATGTCCAGAAAGCACAATTCTCTTGACAACTAATCTATCTGGATTGCACGACTGAAGCACACCCGATGCAAGTAACTGTAGTTTTGTATTCTTTTTCTCCTAGAAATTATATAAATACATTTTACGATATATTTATTTCCTAATGAACTTGGAGGAGTTATTGATTTAGTTATACCCATTTTGATTTTAGTAAAATACTTAATTGTTGCAATTAAAAAGCAAAATAAAGTTTGGCTATACCAATTTTTTAATTGTCAAAAAACTTTTATCTGAGGAATTTACAGTTTTTTACAGGAATTGCAAATTCCTGTAAAAAACTAACTGAGAAACTGGCAATTTTTTTTTTCCCATAGAAGTTATTTGACTATTGATAAATTGGTCCTACAGGGGATAAAATTGAATACCTTGAATATTTTTTTTAATAGTTAACAATTCAGCTTTCTATTTTGGGGGTCCAGAGTCCAATCCCAGGCATGCACCTCCTAACGAAGGTTTGTGAAGTCTGCTAATCTGCACTTGGTAGCGTGGTAGAATATGGACTAACTCTTCTCACTTTGAGAGCAGACCTTTGCTCAGTCAGTAGTGGGCTAGCTGTCTATGGGTTGTGATGATGATAGCAATTCACAAAATATTTTTCAATGTCAGGATTATTTTGAAAAGATGGTACTAACCTTAAAACATAAAACTGTTGAAGGACTGAACTGTATAGGTGCATAGAAAGTCGCTACACATGTTGAACCAGGTTGGAAGAATCTCTCATACTGAAAAAAAAAACAATATTATACATGTAACCAGAAGGCTAGCAAAAACTTAACACAATCCAATGCAAATAACTATTTGCCTTGTCCTGCAGTTTTAGTATTTTTCAAACACGCATTGTATAGCATGCAAAACTCGGGTCACCTACGACGCGACATTGACTTCGGGTGACATATTTACGGAAACTTCATTGACCTCTAGTGTCGGTCAGATGTTTTGTTTGCAATATATTTTGAACTTTTAATTAAGTGATGATGCAGTCTAAGATGAAAGCGGGCAAACCTGGAAGAGGTATGGCAGTTTTCATTAAACCATACTCCTTGGGTTTCTAACACTGCATCGTACAGGTACGCTAAATTGCTTGGCGGCATGGCTTTGCTGGTAGAGTAGTAGCCTTGAGAGGCTTTGCCGTGGCTAGTTCTGGTGAGCCAGACCAGACCAGAAATTAAGAAATTATAAAATTCCAAACTCCTGCCGGGAATCGAACCCGGGACCTCCCACTAATAAGACCACAGCGCTTACCACTGTGCTACAGAGGCCATCAGACCATGCTAACCTCCATGATGACCTCCTTTGAACAGAAGAATATGATGCAGAGATAATGAATTTGTCTCATTGTACTGACCTTATGCTTACTTCCATTGGTATGCTGACTAAAAATAGGATTCACAATAAATCTTCTGTACCCAACTTGGAAGATCAACCTTTCCTTACTCTTGATCGGTTCATCGCTCACTCCTGTGCGTTTCAACACAACATTCATCAGAGACATCTTGTGTTCATGCGGTAGGAGACCAAATACTGATATGGGAGCATTGGCATTAGCTTCATGGTATGCTTTCCATAGGTCTTGGCGTACCCCTTTGACGTGGATTGTTATATAGAAGCCATACTGAAATATAACATTAGAAAAAAATTAAAATGTGTTTCTATTTTCGAATTAAGATAACTATACCAAGTGGGGTATCATATGAAAGGGCTTTACTTATAAATTCTAAATCAGTTTTTTATTTATTTTTATACATAATAGTTTTTGATTTATTGTGCAGAATGATGGAAAAAATACCCGAGTATGGAACCCTCGGTGCGTGAGTCTGACTCGCACTTGGCCAGTTTTTTTTTCTCCGTATCTCTTCTATCTGCAATCAGTCCTTGGACTATAAACAGATGTGAGGTAGATAAAATTCACAATTTACGCTTTGCACATCTAGCAATGTGACATCACAAAAAAAAACCAGTAATGTAAAGCAATCAAAATGCGATAATAATCAAATTAAATGAAATTGATGAAATGCCACAAATTGTTAAAATGAATGAATGAACAAAGGAATACCTACCATATTAATGAGACTATCTTCAAGCTCTTTAAAAACCCTCGTCCTAGTCCGGTCATAGTTCTCAAACTGAAATATCCTTGCATAATCTCCAGGCAAATTTTCCTTAGGATCCCAAGGTGAGGTCCTAAAGGACTCCAAACCTCTATACCTTATAAACCTTTCCTTGGCTGGCACATCCTGTGGAGTATCAACTTCATCGGGGAACTGCTGATCTTCTCTTGCTGCTGCAATTTTTTTGAGCATTTCATGTTCTTCGAACGTATCAATAGTTGCATCATACTTTTCATCAGTAGGGCCAAATTCTGATTCAGCGACTGATTCGAAATCATTGTCTTGCTCATTCACTTCTTGGTCAGAATCATCCTCTTCACAGGACATGAATTCATCGTTATCATTTTCATCATCACTTTCTTCATTCTCCTGATCAGAACCTTCGCCTTCTGCATCTGACTCAACAATCCAGGCTGCTTGATAGTCTGACCAACCTTTGGGAATCTTTTTTACCTAAAAAAACAAATAGTACTATGCTTTAAAAATTAGTTAGCAAGGACAATATACACTGTTTAAAAAAATTATAATCATACAAAATGCTATACTTTTTTCTTAGTATCCATATTGGCTTGTTTAATTTCATCCTCTGTCGGCCATGTCTGTTCTGCATCCATAGGATCTGGAACATTCTCAGACTCCAAAGACTCTTGCTTCGCTGGATCAGCTATTTGTAATACTGACACTTTTGTAACTTCTGCATCCATAGTATCACTTCTAGCATTTTCTTTACCCATATTTAACGGATGGGGATCTTCTAAACCATCTATTCTTGACATTTGAAAGTCCCCCAAACCAGTGATATGAATCAAACCATTTACATTTAATGGCATACCTTTTAAGTAGCCACTAACTTTAAGGGTGCCACTGTCTCCTTCAGTGTCTGGTATGTATTCAACCTCTTCTGCAAGCATATAGGGTCTTTTTTCTCTATGGTGTATGACATTTCGTTTCTGATTACCTATTCGACGCAATACATTTAAGCCATCCGAGCTTTTGTCTAATTGCATGATTTTTTCATCTGGCAACCATTTTGATATTAGTTTCTGTACATTTTGCTTTTCAGTTGTTCTTTTTTTAGGGTGGACTCCTTCAATGTCCATGGCCACTACCACTGGGGTAGGCATCCCCTGGGCCATAGATAGTGCTAGAGCTTTCTCACCCCATTCGTCCACTGGTTCATCAAGAGCTGAACATATGAATAAAACTGTGTCTGCAATTTTAAGTGCATCTATTAGACTGAAGTCATTGTCTTTTTCAGGGCAGATGAATGAAAAACGCTGCTTGAAGTTGGGTAACCTAAAAATACATAGAAGTAAAACTAACTTTTCTTATGAAGTAACAAACTAATCATTTCAAATTCATTTTTTTACCTTATTCTATTTTAATAGATAGAGACTATGATATTACAGATCTACAGTACTAAAAAAATTATTAATTCCACACAAAAATAAAGTACTGATTTCTGAATTACTTTTCAATCAGCAGTCAGTCAGTCAAGTCAGTAGCATGTTAAGAATCATAAAAACCTAGGAATTTTACAGGAGAGCTACATAATAGCTTAGTATAGCTAGATAAAACAAATTAAGATTTTTATATATGTAATTTTGACTTTGATAAACTGAATGTTATCAGAAAATTTAAAATAATCAAATTTTATTTTAATATTATAAAAACATGAAGTTTGCACATTTATATATTTGTTACTTCTTCACACCACAATGACTGAACCAATTTGGCTGAAATTTGGAATGGAGATAGATAGCTTATATCCTGAATTAAGGACAGAACACCAGGTCCCTACAGGACTTTTAAGAACCTAAATCCGGACGAAGTCACAGGCATCATCTAGTTCTATAGTATTTTATCTACTGATTACGAAGCAAAAACACTTACCCAACATGCAAGATGCCATTTGGGGAGTGAGTAACAACAGCACCTTCAGAGCAAGTCTTCAATATAACCAGCGCGGATTGAACATCGAGCTGCGCGTTCAACGGCACGACACACACCAGAAACGGCGGGTTGCGGTTACCACCAAGACCGCGTTTCTTAGCGAGCACTTCCTCACGTTTGTTTTTACGTATCTGCGACGCTTGGTGACGACGCTCCTCCTTCTTTAATATATGACGATTTCGACGCACAAACTCCTTGATATTTACCTTACCTACAATTTTAAATCAGTTTATTCAGATAAACTATTGTTGTCAAAGTGAAAATATTGAAAATAACCTTACCTTTGACTGCGGCCGAAATTCCCCTTTTTGATCTATGACGGGACTTGTGAGATTTGTTACTTTGTTTCAGGTTTCCAGGGCGATGTGCCTGCTGCATTTTTAATCATGAAATACTGAATTTACAAAGAAACCTAAATATAATTTTTACAACCAAAAACACATGGATTTTCTTCTTTGCAAGTTTGCTTTTGGCATTGACACTTGACAGTGACAGATTGTCACTTGAGTGTTTCCACTAACGATTTGGGGTTCACCCTAGTTTCTGTAGAATTCACCCTTATTTGAATGCCCAGACCAAAGACTACAATATTATATGGCCCAGACTTCTCGATCCTAAATCTGTGACGAAGGTGTTTGATTATCATTTTCTTCCACTTTCCCACAAGGTGAATTTGTTTTTCATTCTGTACTTTTCTGTCTACCCCTTGTGTTAAATTATTTAAAAATAACTGCTTTATTATTTAAAGTTGTCCATTAATCTCTGGGAAGACGTAATTGCCCAAAACAACCCATAATTATTACATTTAAACTCATTTAATTGCATCCTAAAGACCCGACCACCAATATTTTTCTTGAATAGCCAGAAATGCAGGTGTCTTTCTGATTTTTAATCTATACGCTGGCTTTTATTGGGCCATGTGGGAGCAATAATAGTAAGAGGCCAAGGCATCAAGGCCTTGGAGCCATTAGTTAATGAGGAGAGGATGTAGGGTACTATCAAAAGATTTTAAATAAAAGTCAAACCAATTATAATTTCCATATCTGTACTGACACATGAAGCGCGAATTGCCTACGCACATCGAAACATGACAGCAATCTCTCTTAGCATAACACATTTATTTTAATTTAACCGATAATCTCTGGTAAAGGCAGTTGGGCGGACGCCCTTTTATTTCTAAATATTAGGAGTCGACAATATTGATTAAGCTTAGCAAAAGTTTCACCGTTTCTTGTTTACTATAAAAACTATGTTCACAAGTATTCAAAGACCGCTGTCACGTATTTTTAATCCACTTCCAAAAAAGAGGGTTCCTAATTTGATGCATTTTTAAATATTCGAAATATTTTATGGTTGCCTTTATATTACTGCTAGTTGCTAGTGCATTTTCAGTGAAGAGGTTTATTTTCACATGTCAATATTATCGACTCATAAGAACATACAATACCAATACTAAAGTAGATATTCTTAAAATTTGTTTTATCGCAAATGACTTAGCATTTTATAGACAAAAGAACACAATTTAATATAATAACCTAAAAATATTAGATCTTTAGTAAAACTGGCGTTCTGTACAAATAAATTGTTTAGATTGTTAATTAATTTAATATTTTAGTGAATGCAAACATTGTTGTACTATTTGGTTTCATAATTCAAAAGTGGAGATAAAGAACAACATTTCAATAATATTCTGGGTTTCCAGTTTTTATGTAGACAGACACTCGTACATGCTCGACGAACTAACATAAAGACTACAGAGCATGCTCGAATTGCATATGAATAATCGAATTTGCTTGAATAAAGAAAATCATCGAGTATGTACGCACAGGCGATTTAGCAATGTGATTGAAAGGCACAGACTAAAGAAAATTTATATTTAGACAGTAAATGGTTTGCTAACAAACATAACTGAAACAGGTTCAGAGAAGTCGATTTCAATAAGAAGTTGCAACGAAGCGTATTTGACTCAGACATAACTGGATAAGTATTTGGAAAGCTTTTCCACATTTTTCTTTTCGACTGAAGCTGCTACTGTTAAAGCTATTTCTTTTATTTATATCTTATTTGTGACATAGTGAAGTATAAATAAAATTTAGAAAAAAAAATTAATCAAAAAGCTAACATAATCCTAAAAATAAATAGAGCTATTTATATTTTATTTTTGTGCTGAACTAGTTTGTGGTTTCTAATAGTAAAATCCACAAACTATATACTTAGATAGTTATATGGATTTAAATCTTCGAAAAAAATTGTTTTGCTTTTTAACTAATCAAGGCATAATTGATAATATAGATAGGCAGAAAGTGGGCTGCATAAAAATAAAACACGCCAAGAGATTAGTCTACCTTTGCAGTATCTAAATACGCATGAGAGATGATTATTGATTTTACTATGACACGGCTGTTTGGGAGATCAGTCTATTTTTTCCTTTAGTCTGTGTAATGTTAAACGGCCATACCTGGTCATTTTTCCAATAGTTTATTTACTTTGGGCTGTAGTAGAATTTTACAGAATAGGTTCTTATAGATTTTGTTTGTCTATATTTAAATATACATATTATTATTAAAGTATGCTATTTTTACTGAAGGCATTTTTTTCACAGATAATATTTTATCATACGGAACAACAGGCGTAAAGAACAACATGGCTGAAATAAATGTTCGAATTTCAAATTTCGCGCGCATCCAACAAGCTTGCCAATGTGCCTAATTCTGTTGTACACTATCTTCAAACTTAATTGCAGGTTTAAAAGTCTATCCTTTTGATAAAAAGGATAGCAATACGTTTAGATCTGTAATTTCTGTTTTATTGTATATAGCAGAATTAGCCATTCATGCTGAGTTCAAGTTTTTAGTAGTGTTGATTAAACATCGATAGGCTATCAATATCTATTACTCTGTTAAGTATTAAAAGCGAAAATAGGAGCTGAATGAACGGATGACGAGCTAGTCTGGCGTGGAACATTTAAAAACAGTTATAAGTTTACAAAATGGGGTAGAATAGCATTATTTCTTAACACTAGTGGGTGGATATTTCTTTGTATTAAACAACCGCTTGCCTACCTTCAACAAAACTTTCAATAAATCTTATCAGCTTGCAATAAAGAATATAAGCTTATAACTTTACTAGTGGCAGGATAATTATTTTTATTAAAATACCACTTGTGGCAGGCTAGACAGTGCCTTATTCTTATTATTTGTTTTGCTTTAGTATATTATTACATACATAATAAAAGAAAGATATTTATGGTAAAACTAGATTGTATCAATACAAAATTATAGAAACGGTTATAATTTTTTTATTAGAATAGAATTGACAACCTTATTATCGATGTTTAATCAACAGCTACAATATTTTTAGGTTCTTTTTAGATTTGTTTAGGCTTTAGGTTTTTTATTACGTCGCTTTTTCGCGTCTGCACTCTCTGCGGGTGGTGGTTTGGCAGTCGTCGTATTTGGTGAAACTCCAGTCTTGTTGTACAAGTTGTTAAGAAACTCTTCAAGATTTGGATCTGGACTGAAATATGTAAAAAAAACACTTGTTAAATACCTACATACCTTGTAAGTACAGCATTTCCCTGTGGGTGATGTGTGATTTATCGATTTATTTGTAATTTTGTATTGCAGTAAATAATATTATCTAAAACATTCTTAGCGTTTAGCGTTCCGTTTAATAGGGGTTATGGGTAAAAACTTCCATACCCCTTCCAAGTTAAAACGTTTCCATCTTAGACTGCATCATCACTTACCATCAGGTAAGATCGCAGTCAAGGGCTTATTGTAAATGCGATGCGAAAGTGTGTCTGTCTGTTACCACGAAGTAGAAGTAAGTGGGCCACACTGTGGTCCGACCTCTCGCTCTCGCTTGGCAGTCGAAGTGGATAGCGATAATTAGGTATTTGGTTCAACTAAGTATTAGGAGTGCTCTTTATAGCAACATATAGTAGATTAATGTTTGTTACTTTTTCACGGCCCCATCAGATTAGTCGATTTTGACGAAATTTGTTTCAAAGATAGCTTACATACCGGAGATGGGAATAAGAGCAAAGGCGCTATTTTGTACACGACATCGGTAGAGATAGGTGTATTAGTGTTTTTACTTTTACCGGTATTAGTACCGGTATCTATGTAGATAAATAACGTTATTAGATGCTGAGGTACCGTTGTTTTTATCGTTACTTTTTAATATGAACATAACGGTATTCGCCTAACGTTATAAAATACCGGTAATGCGGTCCCTGCTGCCCGTATATGGCCGGTCTAAGATATTGCCACACCCTGACAGGGTCTTATATTATGTGCCTTGTTTGTTCTTGTAAGTGGATGAAAAACCAAAAATTAAAGAATAAAAATAAATATTGTATAGCTACCCAGTCGAGGGACGCTGGTTGGGATGGAAGTCGGCCGCAGCCGCTTTGTTTCCTAAGACGATTCTGTACTGGACCACGTGGCAGTCCGGCCTTAACTGCTTTAGATTCTTCTTCTACAACAGAAAAAAGAACGAATTCAGAGCAAGGACTTTCTGCGATACGGATATTATGTATTATACATATATGAATATATAATATAAAACAGAATTCGTGACTTTAGGTGCCAGTCTTAGCATAGTGTTTTTTGTAGAGTAGTACTAAATTTGGAGTCTTTAATTTAGCAATATTAAAAAGAAACGATGCAGATACTCTAAATTTAGTTTAGAGAATCGGACGCAAGAAGCTTATCTTGTAATTTTTTGTCAAAAGTTCTATACATTTTATTCAATGGTTACAGTGGTGTTACCTGACAGCTGGCCCACTGCGTGATCTGGTAGACGGCGCCGTCCATACACGCGTAGTACATCACTAACAGACCCAGCATACTGGATTCCGCCCAGATGTCGCCCTGGAATCAAATAAGCTGCTAACTATTTCACTGAAAACCAGTGGCTAGATAACCTTTTTTTTTGTAAAATATGCCTATTCCGTATACTGTTTCTGTTGGGGGTGGTTACTATTTTGTGAACGACTCTTCCGAATTAGCTTACAGTAATCGCGCTTGAGGATTCTTTGGGTTGGATGCCAAAAATCTCGATTCAAATACACTTGAATCCCTTGATTGGCCCAGCAAACACTTTTCTTGAAAGCATTGAATCTTTGTGAGTTAAAGTATTGCGAACGTTTGGTCTTAGAAAAAAGAATTAGTTGTAGAATAACCTTCCAAGTAAGAATTCAAACTTCATAATATTATTATTCAATTAGACTTTTACAAGTACTTTTGAATCGTCAAGAGCATCTACCACTGGTTCGGAATGCCTTTCCTACCGAGAAGAAGCAGCAAGAAACTCGGCGGTTGCTTTTTTCAAAGATTTATAGCGTACCTCTTTAGCGGAGTGTCGTATCTTGCACTGGGAACAGTAGCGCGCCGCATAGCACGGCCGCTCCGTTAGCACGCGCTTGTGCCGCCGCCCGCAGTTCGTACATCTACGACATTGGACCAAACATTAATCAATGACGCGCTACTACATTTAAAACATTAGAACTATCAAAAAATTTCGTTATGTCATGATGAAAACAGGCCAAGTGCGAACCAGATTCGCTTACCAAGCGTTGTCTCGGGTATTTTTGCGACATTTTGCACGATAAATCAAAAACCATTATGCTATTATGCAAAATCCTTCCTTTCGGCTTTACCGCAGTCGGGTAAAAATAAATAAAAATCTGTTTTAGAATGTACAGGTAAAGCCTTCTCATATGATAGGTACCACTTGGTATAGATAGCTTACCTCGAAAACTGAAAATACTAATTATTAACAGAGCCTTGATAGCTCAACGGTTGAGGATCGGACTGAATTCCGAAAGGTCGGCGGTTCAAACCCCACCCGTTGCACTCAATTGTCGTACCCTCTCCTAGCACAAGAGTTATGCTTGATTGGAGGAGAAAGGGGAGTATTAGTCATGATTAGCATGGCTAATATTGAAAAAAAAAAATGTACATGAACACAATATGTGCTAAGGAACACTCACCTTATAGTGTTGGCCGCGAACTCCATCTTGTCGTGCAGCTGAGCCAGCAGCACACTGAGCTCGCCCCACGCCGCCTCCGCGCTACGCGACTCGCGCGCTCTTTGCTCGTATGCTTCCCGACGCTCCTGTCCAAAAAATACGAATAAACGTCGATTCATAGTCTATCAGCATGTCATGTCAATCTGTAGCATGGCAGCCACAACCAAGCACTAGTATTATATCCATACTAAGGCAAAAGTGTGTTAGCTTTTCAAGGCCCAACAGTTGAAACGATTTTGATGAAATTTGGTACAGAGATAGCTTACATCCCGGGTACAGACATAGGCTACTCTTTATTCCGGAAAATCAAAGAGTTCAAACGGGATTCTCAAATTTATATGAAATTTGGCACAGAGGTAACTTGCGTCCCGGAAATTGAGATGGGTAATTTTTTATCGCGGGAAATTAAAGAGTTCCCACTGGATTAAAAGAAAACCTAAATCCACGCGGACGGAGTCGCGGGCATCATATAGTTATACATAAGCCGTCGAACAAATCACAAGTAAAGGAAAAAATCCGAAAACTGTGAATTTGTGGAACTCCAACATTAAAAAAAGAATTAAAATGTGCATTCACAAAATAAATAATCTACTAAATCACAGATCCGTCATTAACTGGCAGTGCAGTTCTACATTAAAGTGCTACGTATACCTTGTATGGTGGCACGGAACCCTTTGTGTGTGCGACTCCGACTCGCACTTGACCGGTTTAATAATATGCATTTAAAAGTATGTCTTACCGGCTCTCCAATAAGGTCGAAAGCGTGTTGCAGTATTTTGAAGGCCTCCTCCGCGCCGGGCTGCTGGTTCTTGTCGGGGTGCACGAGGAACGCTTGTCGGCGGTAGTAACGCTTGATCTCCTCGTCTGTGCACGTCACGCTCACTCCTAGGATGCTAGAGAGGGTAGGCAGGATTTAGTCCAATGTGGTGACTTATTTTCCAATAGATTAGATATAATCACTACCCTATGTTTTACATAAGAAACTATAGATCGTTTCAACAAATAGTTCCTATAGCGTTATGTTGGCTCCCCTGTCTAAGTCATTGGGTGATCATTGGCTCCATATTGGCATGAGAAGACGCAGATTTTGTTTATTTTCATTTCATTCATTAATGAAAATCAAATGAAAATAAACAAAATCTGCGTCTTCTTATGCAAATATGGCGCCAAAGACTTGGACAGACAGGGGAGCCAACATAACGCCATAGGAACTATACATTGAAACAATGTATAGTTGGCATACCTTATAGTCTGCTATTTAGAAAAAATGTCGTTTCGGCGGCCAATTATAAAACATGCGTGATCACAATCAAAAAGTATTGAGTGATGAAATTAATCGACTTCCAAAAAGGAGGCGGTTCTCAATACCTATTGTTTTTTTTTAAATATCCTCCAACCTGCTGGACAGACGACCTTAAGTAATGGGAAGTGGGTGGATTAAAAAGGCGAAGGACCATATGTGGTAGCGCGCTCTAGGGAATGTCGTAGTCCAGCAGTAGACGCAAATAGACAGATTGGTTGATAGCTTGCTAGGTACGATGCCATGTAGAAACCAAAGGGTAAGTATGTCTTAATGTAGAAAGTATGGGTTTAATGAAAACTGCCATACCCCTTCCAGGCTATTCCGCTTCCATCTTAGACAGCATCATCACTTACCACCAGGTGAGAATGCAGTCAAGGGCTAACTTGTTTAAAAAAAAGCTTATACCCTGAAATATCTAAGAGTTTCCGCGGGATTAAAAGACCTGTGCCCATGCGGACGAAGTCGAGGGTTTCATCAAGTAGTTACCTATATGGATCTTTTCCTTTACAAGCTAGTAATCGTTTCATAGCCTCCTCGCCGGTCGCCGGCAGCGGTATGTTTGAGTTGAGCTTTGTTGAGTCGTTGCCATTGTCAGCTTCTGTTTCTAGAATGATACAATGAATTCTTTTGTACACATTCAAAAACTATACAAAATGTTAGGAGTATTGCTATTTGCTACCCCTTTTATAATATTGCGGAAATTATATTGTAGTACTAGATTTATATCTGTCAAATAAAAATGAAAGGTAGGAATATATTGATATCCCTTTCAAAATGCTTTCGAAAAATGATACGTAAGTTTAACTTTACGTAATTACATCTTACAAATTTATAATTGATTATCAAGAAGTGTACAATGGTACACAATTTGAATAAATGATTTGACTTTTTGACTTTGATAGCAATAGATTCGGAGTTCAGACCCATTAATTTAGTTTAGTTTTGAGATTGTGTACAACAGATTTAGTTTCACTGCAAATTGCCATGGGCGGTTATCACTTAACATAAGATGAACCACTTGCTTGTTTGCTCCCTTTTTAACCCCCGACCCAAAAAGAGGGGTGTTATAAGTTTGATGTGTGTATCAGTATGGAAGAGCGGGGCCGCCCGCCACAAGTACTAGTTTAATACTAGTCACTTACTGGGACGGTCCCAATTTCTATTTCTATGTTATATGTAAACTTGTTTTATACCGAAATAAATATTTTTGTATTTTTTGTATTTTTGTATCAGTGTATCTGTCTGTGGCATCGTAGCTCCTAAACTAATGAACCGATTTAAATTTAGTTTCTTTGTTTGAAAGGTGGCTTGATCGAGTGTTTTTAGCTATAATCCAAGAAAATCGGTTCAGCCGTTTGAAAGTTACCAGCTCTTTTCTAGTTACTGTAACCTTCACTTGTCAGGGGTGTTATAAATTTTTAATAAAAATGTAGGTGTAGCGCGCAATACATTATCATTTAAAATAATGTCTGGTTACCATTTTTAAACCATTTAAGTTTCCTCCAAAACGCAAAGCGAGTGTTTCCAAACTTCCTGTCAATGTACATGAAGAATTTGTTGCTCCCAAGTTTAGCGAGCCAGTCCTTACTACTGCGCCACACTGCTTGAGAGCTCACGTAGGTCTGTGTGAATACCGACGTACATCTGAAAAACATGATAATAGTAAATAGCAGTTTATGTAACTGTTATCCTTACTTAATACTAGCTGTGCCCGCTACTTCGTTCGCGTGGAATAGTGACTTTTCGGGCAGCATATACTCTGTACGTTAAAAATGTTCGCCGTGATTCTTTAAATTGACATAACTTTTTTATTTATGAACCGATTGACATGAAATAAACACTAAATGTTAAGTGAAGCTTACTACAATATATTAGTGAAAACCGTATTTAAATCGAATAAGCCGTTTCTGATATTAGCGTGCACAAACACACAGACAAACAGACAAAAAAAAAATTAATTACAATTTCGGGTTCAGCATCAATATAATAACAACCCCTGCTACTTTTTTTTAAATATATTTTCATTGTACAGACACCACTTTTCTACAATTTTATTATATGTATAGATTACAAAAGCTAAAATTGTGTCTGCCAGTTCTGTCTGCTAGATCTTCACCAATTAGTCAATTTTGATGAAATTTCGTAAAGAGATCCTGAGGAAGGACATAGGCTACTTTTTATTAAAACAATGAGTTCTCATTGGATTTTTGAAAATCTTAATTCCAAGCAGACAAAGTTGCGGGCATCAGCTAGTAATTTAGTATTTTCCCAAAAGTCCCAAGATTTAATCTACTTGGTACAGAGACAACTTGCATCCTGAAGATGGACGTTAATCTCGGAAAATTGAAGCTCCCACAGGATTTTTAAAAACCTAAATCCACACCGGAACTGAAATCTCATCACAATGCATTTTAATGGGGGAAAAATATTGAAGCATTATTTTGTTAAGAAAACAATGCTTTGACAAATTCTTTTTCATGTTAAAGATGAACATATTATGTTTAAATAAAATATGTTATCTCTTTTTGAATCACACTAATATTATAAAGGAGAAAGTTTGTATGTATGTGTGTGTGTGTGTGTGTGTTTGTTACTCCATCACGCAAAAACTACAGGACGGATTTGGCTGAAATTTGGAATGGAGATAGATAATATTTTGGATTAGCACATAGGCTACTTTTTATCCCGGAAAATCAAAGAGTTCCCACGGGAATTCGAAAAACCTAAATCCACGCGGGCGAAGTCGCGGGCATCGGCTAGTTCATAATAAGGACTTTAAGATATTATGAGTGTAGATGAAAGCAATTAAAGGTATACATTACTACTTTCAAATTAAATCCTGATTAAATAACAATAAAATATAATTACCTAAATCCTTCCTTTTTAATGTATTTTCCTTAATGTTGTTTTAGATTTAGCTATTGCTTAATCTAAAACAACATTAATAAGGAAACAGGATGCACATGTTTCTTAATATTAGAAACTTGAAATAATTTACCTTTAAAACAAACATTGATGTCAAAATATTCTAAAAATCATCAGGGTTTTTGAAAAGTTTGTTTTGAAAATTTATTTTGTAGTCTTTGTAGCATTAGTATCAACTTAATAGCTTCATTCATCAGTCATTTTATAACTTATTTTTAATAGTACTGCATACAAAACTGGATGACTACCCATAATATAAATATGAAAGTGTGTTTGTTTGTTTATTTATTACAGTTTACTAGTTTGTCTTTCAATCACGCCACAATGGTGCAACAGATTGACCTGATTTTTTACATGGATATAGTTGAAGACAAGAGTGACATAGGCTACTTTTTATCCCGGAAAAACAATGAGCTCTTTACTTAACTTCAAACAGACAAAGTTGCGGGCATCAGCTAGTAATATAATATTTTCAATATAGTATTTAGAATAAAAACGTATTCATCACATGCTATGTTACTTAAAAGACCTACAGTAAAACTTACAAATCAAAAGACAAATGAAGACTCATACGACAGATATCCGAAAGTAGATATAGGAACCACACAGCTGCCTTCCAAGTAGCGCCGCCCCAGCGCTCCAGATAGTTCTGTACCAGACTCATAATATATCCTGGTTTATTCCTTCTGACCTTTGTCTGGTTTCCCTTCTTTTTGTCCTGTACGATTTTGGAACTCTTGTGATGAATACGTGCCTCTTTCCTCTTTCTAGACTTAGTGCCTTCAATTTGTCCTTCCTGAAGGACAAACAGAGATGTTTCTTCATCGTCATCCAAATTAAAATCATCTTCCTCGACATTTCTCTCAACACTCTTCGGCTTATCAAGTTTTTTGTCCTTTTTTGGCTTCGCCTCTGTCTGAATAAAAACAAATTGGCTATCATTGTCTTGGTTTAAACCCTCCTCACTCGTTATATCGTCTAGCGAAGACCATTTACGTGACATATTGTTACGTTTGTTCTTTGACTTTTTGCTTGTTTTTGGTTGCTTCTCAATGTCATCAGTGTTAAAGTCACCAGATTCACTTCCTGATGAAATGGTTGTGTGCTTTTTGTCAGATTTCTTATTTTCATCGTTAATCTGTTTTATGTTTGGGGGTTTCTCAGTTTTCATAAGTTTATTAGGTGTTTTATTCTCAACAGAATTTTGGGGTTTGACTTTCTTTGTCTCGGGTGGAGTATTTTTTGTATTCTTGGCTAACACATCAGAATAACTTGGACGCATTGGCTTAACTTCAGCCACTATACGCTTTTTGGTGCTTGTATCAGCTAGTGGGCCATGTTCATTTCTCTTTGGTGAGTTTTCAGGCTTCATTTGAGCCAAATTCGGTTCAATACCATTATTGTTTGATATAGTGGGAGCATCTGGATGATTTAGTGGATAATTTTGACCAAACGGAGAATAAGTACCGCTCAAGTTTGGCTCCCAGTTGCCCAAAACTTCCTTTAAAAAATTTGATGTTGGCATATTTGATTGTGGATTCACATTTTCCTGATTGAAGGTGCTGTGTTGGACTGTTGGAGACGGCTGCACATGGACACTGTTATTTATGTTGAATTCCTGGTTTAATGTGAAGAGATGCGAGGGCGCCGCTTGTATGGGCACATCGACTAGGTTCTGATTATGATTGAAAAGTTCATACTGACCAGACATGGGCACTATAAGCTGTTGGTTATTTTCGTCATAGAAAACTCTGACCATCTGTCCGTTGCCCAGATTGAGCATAGCGTTGCCGTAACTCTGACGGTTAACACGATTGACATTCGGGATCGCGTTGTATGAGTTTTTATCATCCCTATTATCGGTCGTTTGCATGTAGGGTTTGTTATAAACATCATTGCCGAAGTTATTCCTCCCGTACATGTTTTCCGGAGTCGCATTAGGACTGGACGGCAACGAAGCCTGTTTAATCTCATTCATAGCACCAGGTGCACAATTCTCACCGGTTTCCACATGGTAGTTCCATGTACTATCGTTAAATCTCGGGTCGTCCGTTGGCGACCTTGCCATTTTAATTAATTATTTATGCAACGCGTAACAGAACACACAAGATAAATTCATACGTAAAGATTTGGCATTGTTGTAATTATTTAAAGAATAGAGATTACTTCTAAAAGTTAATTGATAAAAACATTCGTCTGTGATTTATCTTTTCAAGAATTAGATTTGATCACAGATTACAGATGATTTGACTTTGACACTTCACCCCATAGAGTAAATAAGACCAGAGAGTATGTACTTTACTCTATGACTACGTTTGGTCATAGAGTAAAGTGACTATGGTTCGAGCTCCGAGATTGCGAAAAACCAAATTGGAGACTTCGTCTGTGTTGGTCATGGCGCGCGTGCTCTGTCTTTTTGGAGTGTTTTTTTTTTTGTCAAAAGTGGCTGGGATTTGTGTTTTACTGGTGATTTTGGTGGTGAAACTGACTGGGAAGCGCTCTAAAGGGGTGCCGCACGTGTGTCGGCGAGCGCCGACACAGATTGAGTCCATACTTATATAGTTTCCCTAAACTTGTAAATAACTACAAACTTGACATTTGCTTATTTTTGTAAAGCCAGATGAGAGAGAAAAAAAAAATTTGAATTTCGCGGGCAGAGTGCAGACCCGTCTCGTTGACCCCCGTCCCAGAATTTTCTATGTCCCGGAAAATCAAAGAATCCCCATGGGTCTATTAAAAATATAAATGCATGTGGCCGAAGCCGCGGGCATCAGCTGGTTCTAAATAATACTGCGTTTCAGTTTTATCAAATAGGTGCCTTACAGTTTAATTCTAACTAGTGGTTCGCCCCGAACCATAATACATTCAATACACCTACTCAGTGCCCCGAACTAAGACGGGAGCATGGGAGACCATATCATAATATCATATTATAATATTAAATCCTACTCTATGACTGAGACTTCGCGGTATTGGAGATGCTGCAGTCCGACAAGGCTCTTTTGGCGCGTGGGCAAAATCGGAACAAAAGCCGTCATCTAGAGAAGATACTCAGCACTTGTTGATAGTTTGCTGCATTGTGTCCTTCGATCATAGATTTATAGATTGTGTCGGCATGACAGGTCGGCAAAGCGACAACTGCGCCGTCACTCAAGTGCCAAAAGAGCCTTGTTGGACTGTATTTCACATTCACTACCTATTAATGTGAATGTGAAGCGTTCTAATTGGACTTTGTCCGTGTCGGTGTTAGCTGGCGGGCGTGCTCTGCCTTTTTGGAGTGTTTTTTTTGTTAAAACTGACTGGAAAGCGCTCTAAGGGGGTGCTGTGCGTATGTCGGCGAGCACCGGCACAGACGGGGTCCATACTTGTATAGTTTATCTAACTTGTTACAAATAACTACAAACTTGACATTGGCTAATCTTTGTAAAGCCAGACGAGAGAGAAAAAAAAAGCGTTCTAAATGACAGGGGGTTCCCACTGCCTTGCTGTGTGAGACACTAGCGCCATCTACATCTTCGGTAAGGTGAACTACTTTGTTTATATAATTTATAGTTTTTTTTTGCGCGTCGCGCTGCACATTGTTCTTACCTACCCACTAGATTATTTACCCTACCTTACCAATTTGTCATTATGCAGGTTTCTATAGTTAATTTTTATTGTATAGCTATAATAAGTTAACTCAGTGCCCGGTAAAACCAACTGTGGTTTTTGTGGCGCTGAATGTAACAAAAACTCTCTGTACCTATATTTTTTAAGTTAATAAATAAGTAGAGGGAGTAGGGACCGCTGAGATATCCGCGGTGAAGTACAGACTGCAGACTGCGGTTCTTCATAAGTTCATAACAATGCTGTATGTTTCCGGAGGCCTGCTGCACATCAATGTCAGATTAATGAAATGTTCACTTTTCTGCATGTCATCAACTTACATTGTTACCTTGTTACTACTTACCTCATAAATCTGACGGCTCGATTAAATCTCAAAATGCTGATGGTCTTCGCTACTATTACGCCTTCGCCCTCGTTATGATAACGCCAAAACTCCAAATAGGTAGGTAACAACTTTGCAGTCTTGATAAAAAATGACTAGGTATTTTCCAAACACACATACAGTTATACAGGTAGGTACATACCTATATTACATTACAGGTACATTAATGATAGAAAAGTTGCATTCTAAGCCCAAACATAAAGAAAATATTATCTTTCTTGTACTATCGGTGACCGAGTTTATAAGTCCAATACCTAATACCAAAACAAGCTCCTTTTAGACATTATTAGTAGGTAACTACGTAATTAATTAGTTAATTGTACAAATTGTTAATTGCTCTGCAAAACTTTATCATTAAGTATACCCATAACCATTAATATTTAACTATGACGTTATTGGCAACAAGTTTCACTGTACTGAACTATATAAGAAATACAAACAAGAAAATATGTACTATTTTAATAATGATAGGTACCTAGTTACTAATATCAATTAAAGAAGCTACAGTTATTGAGGAATAGGTACGTAGATGAAAAACTTTAAGTAAACTATAAGGAAACACTAAAACAGAATAAACATAAATTGTATTTTGTGTCGTATTTGAGTCACATGCACCACTAGTCATTATACAACAGACCTTTATGCCAAGTTATTACATAAGTAATTTTCCATCCATCCATCCATCAGCCTGTATGCGTCCACTGCTGGACATAGGCCTTTCCAAGAGCGCGCCACCAAACACGGTCCTCCGCCTTCCTCATCCACCCGCTCCCCGCCACCTTCTTCAGGTCATCGGTCCAGCGGGCAGGAGGTCGTCCCACACTGCGCTTACCGGTACGCGGTCTCCACTCCAGAACACGTCTGCCCCATCGGCCGTCGGTTCTACGACAGTACATGACCTGCCCATTGCCACTTCAGCTTGCTAACCCTTTGAGCTATGTCGGTCGCTTTTGTTCTTCTGCGAATTTCCTCGTTCCGGATTTTATCCCTGAGAGTGATACCCAACATAGCTCGCTCCATAGCGCGCTGAGCGACCTTTAGTTTGTGGACGAGGCCAACTGTCAGATTCTGCTCCATACTTAATTAACGTATAAGTAATTTTACTAACATCATATTCATTATTATCAACCGATAGACGTCTAGGGCTGGACATACATAGGTATCTTGTAGGGACTTCCACACCCCAATGTCTTCCAAGGTGGTCTAAAAATAAAGATGAGTAAGACGAAAATCATATCTAATCGCGGAGATTGCTTTAATAAGCAATAAGGCCTGTTTTTTAACCGATTTCGAAAAAAGAAGTAGGTTCTCAATTCGTCGGAATCTTTTTTTTAGTTTCATAGGTTGTTTGGTGCAATAAAGTTTTCTATCAATCTATTTAATGCCCACGTCCCCACCTAAATAATCATTGCGCTGCACTCGAACTAGACGACTTATACCTGGGACACACAATCCAGATAGATAGGTCAAATTCCGAGAGAGGAACTGGACAGCGTTCCCGAATCTCGTCAATCCAAAATACCTCAATGATTGAAGACCGAAGTCTTCGAACAGTACGTATTGCCAATGATATATATGGATCCGAAACATGGTCGCTAACTATGGGCCTTATAAGAAAGCTCCGAGTTAATCAGCGGGCGATTGAGAGTTCTCTACCGTTTGGGCTGTCTATACGTGATAAAATCAGAATTGAGCAGATCCGTAGGAGAATCCAGAGTAACCGACATAGCTTAACGGGTTAAAAGCTGAAGTGGCAATGGGTAGGGCATATAATATTCATTGGTGTTATTTTCAGCAGGTCGCCTATCCACCGACGTAGACGTATTAATTTATGGCAACCTTTTATTTTATCAGTTGACACAGAAATGGAAAGAAAATTTCACTGTACGTTGCGCTCTAGTTATCTATACTTTAATACTTTAATATATTATAAATGCGAAAGTGTGTCTGTCTGTCAGTCTGTCTGCTACGTTTTCACGGTCCGGTTTTCACCGCTGAACCGATTTTAATGAAATTTGGTACAGACTTGGGATACATCCCGGGGAAGGACATAGGCTACTTTTATCCCGGCAAATCAAAGAGTTCTTACGGGATTAAAAAAAAAGGTATCGACGCGGGCGAAGCCGCGGGCATCCTCTAGTTATCTATAATGTTTTATTATGCTAATAATTGGGACCCTAGTGAGTATATAAGACGCTAAGTTAAACAGAAATTCCTAAGCTACTATTTTGATAGGCATAGAGCCAAATCTAGATACTGAGAATGTTTTTATTGATGCTAGTAACATCAGTGGTGGCGTTGGATGTAGATCTAGGAGATCCAGCAATGAACCAAATTTTGTATTTCAAGGAGAGAACGCAGGTAAGATTAACAACCCATACTTAAGAGTTATAATAGGTATATGTATGTATTATTCAATACCTTCATCAAAGGACAGTGGGCAACAGGTATAAAAGGTAAGGTTATAATATAAGGATACCAATATAAAGCCCAATTTTGTATGTAGGTACCTAGGTCACAGATTCATAGTCAACATAAGGGAGGTACTTACATTGATTGAATGTTGAAACCAGCTAGGAATTTAATACGTGGCTAAGGGTGCCTGATCACTAAAACGAAGCAAAGCAAATACGTGTTTAGCAGACCGATTAGATTTTCATTGATATTAATTTTATTATTGGAAATCTGATTGGTCTGTTGAATTCATCTCCGCTCGTTTCAGTGGCCAAGCACTCTAGTGTGTAATCATTTATAACTTGTTTACTTTTCAGAGTCCTGCAGGATTGACTACAAGCGCTGGCTCATCTGTTTCTCATTGTGAAGCTACCAGCACATTAAACTCTCGGCTGATGAATAATGAATTCTTTATGGAATCTATAACGCATAGTAATAGGGAAAGAATTCCTGAACGCAATGTTCATGCAAAGGGTGCCGGAGCCTTCGGATACTTTGAAGTAACACATGATATCTCACGCGTTTGTAAAGCTGACTTTCTAAATAAAGTTGGAAAGAAGACGCCGGTCGCAGTCCGCTTTTCACTAACTACGGGAGACAGAGGAACTTCAGATTTAATTCGAGACTCGAGAGGGTTTTCCGTCAAGTTCTATACTAAAGACGGGAATTTTGATATAGCTGGACTAAACACACCTATGAATATATGTAGGGATCCACTTCAATTCCCTCCTTTAACTCATGCGTCGAAAAGAAATCCTGCAACGAATCTATATGATCCTAACGCATTCTGGGATATCATAACTTTGCTTCCTCAAGCGTTATTCATGTATTTATACATTTTTGGTGATCGCGGTATTCCAGCTAATTACTGCAATATGCCCGGCTTTGGAATTCATACGTATCAAGTAGAAAATGAATTTGGGGGTACACAGTTTGTAAGATTTCATTTTATGCCTGATGCTGGCATTAAAAACATGTTTTCAGAGGAAGCCAGAAATATTAGTTTCTGGGACCCTGATTATTTAACAAGGAATTTATATAAATCAATTGCTACTGGGGATTTTCCTTCGTGGACAGTGAGCGTGCAGATCTTAACCGAATCAGACGTGAAAAAAGCGGGTCCTCAGGTATTCGATGTTACGAGAGTCGTTTCCTTGAAGGATTATCCCTTACATCAAGTTGGTAAAATGGTATTGAATAGAAACGCAAAAAATTATTTCGCAGAAATGGAACAGTTGGCATTTAATCCAGCTAATACAGTAAATGGTATCCTTGGAGCGCCGGATAAAATATACGAATCACGTCGCTTTGCCTATAGAGATGCCCAGTTATATCGCATGGGGGCCAATTTCAATAATATTCCTGTGAATTGTCCATTCCAAGTCAAAACAACTACTTATAACAGAGACGGCTCTCCACCGGTTGGTGATAATGAAGAAGATATTCCTAACTACTATCCTAATTCATTTAATGGACCTGTTCCCTCTGTGACAAAGCAATGTCCAGGATTAATTGACATAACTGAAACCAAGGGAGACAATTTAGATCAAGCAAAAGAATTTTACGCCAATGAAATGAAAGCGGACGAACGATCTCGATTGGTTGAAAATTTGGTGGTTTCACTGAAACCGGTTTGTGAATTTATCCAAAAAAGAGCGATAAAAGCATTTAGAAATATTCATCCAGATTTAGGTAATCGAGTTGCACAAGGATTACGATTGAATAGTAGATGGACGTAGGTAGGTAGCTTGTTACCCGATCAAAGAATATAATTATTATTATAAACATTCCTACTAAATAAATACGAATTTTTTGTAATTATTAAATTGTAAATAAAAAAATCCAGAAATCTATTTTGAGCAATTTTAGACTATAACTCACAAATTAGTCGATACTAGAGCTAATTTCTTAAACTGGACCCTTTCAAGTAAAGATTTTTATATAAACCTGTGGGGATGATACTGCCATTCTGACGAAATTTGGTACAGGATTAGCTTATATCCCTCGGACGGACATAGGCTATTTTTCATCCCGGAAAATCAAAGAGTTGCCACGGGATTCCCAAAAACCCATCCGTTTAACCGATTTGTATGAAATTTGGTACCGAGGCAGCTTACGTCCCTGTGATTGACATAGGCAACTTTTTATCCCGGAAAATCAAACAGTTCCCACGGGATCTTTAAAAACCTAAATCCACGCGGATGAATATCTCTAGTCTCTAGTAATCTATAAAGTAATATGTAATGTAAATTTACTTCGAGGATAGCGACGCGACGGATGGAAAATTATAACGTAATTAATTATGTAAATAATATGTATAGTTAGATATTTATTGTACCCATTTACTTTAATACGCAGCTTTGTTAAATAAAATGATAATATATTTTAATGATAATAATAATTATAGTGAACTACTATATTACATGACATAACATAATTTTAAGGCCATAAGGAATAATTTGTTCGACAATTACTAATTTGTATTGTACTTCGTTTGTCGCACAAGCTATGATGAAAATTCCACGAACATTAATCGGCCAAGCTGTACGTTTTTTAACCAAGATGTAGGGTTTGTAGAATCAGAGCTTGTAAGTAGAGTTATTTGTTATTTATTGTTATAAATGTGATATAGTCAAGAGCATTTAAGAGCTATATACTTTGGACTTGGGATAGGTCCCATGGCCAGCACAAATCTAAGCTCAGCTAGGGGCTTGGCTCTACTAGAGATCTCATAACTTTTTAACAGTGAAAACATTATGAACTAGTGAGGCTTGCTTGGCAACCTTTACATGAAATGTTTTGTTCTGGTGAGATTACTAATTACCCAACAGCTAGACTATTCCAAAAATTTTGCATAAACGTGTAATCATTTATAATTAATTCATGAACTCAGTACCCAGGTAGGTATATTTAACACGCTCAAAACTTAATTTTATTAGTGGGTAAATAATTTTGAGTTAAACAACACACTAATAAATAAATTAATTTAATTCAAGAAGTAATAACCTTAGGCGCTCATCATGAGAGTGTTTGTATTAGATATACTAATACTAGTATTCGTGGTAGCTATGGAAGAAGATCAAAGGGATCCAGTCGCCGATCAGATTTTAATTTTCAAGGATAAAACAGAGGTATGCTTTGTTATAAAATCATCATCATCATCATCTCAATCCATCGTAGGCCCCCTAGCACTAGTTTTCGCTCAGAATGATAAGGGTTTACGCTATGAATAATTCGCTATCATGGAGGACTCTCAGGCAAACACATAGCCATAAAAATTTAATGATTTGTGCCCGGCTCTAACTCCAGAACAGGAGGCTAAGTCTCAGACCACTAGGATACTGCGAGCTGAAAACTATAATGTGTCACTAATTTGTATAACAGTGGAAATAATTTTATACTTTAAATATTTATATTGAACTAGCTGATACCCGCGACTTCGTTCGCGTGGATGTAGGTTTTTTTAAATTATCGTGGGAACTCTTTGATTTTCCGGGATAAAAAGTAGCCTATGTGCTAATCCAGGGTATAATCTATTGCCATTCTAAATTTCAGCCCAATCCGTCCAGTAGTTTTTGCGTGAAGGAGTAACAAACAAATACACACACACACACACACACACATACAAACTTTCTCCTTTATAATATTATAATATAATATAATATTATAGTGTGATGTGATGGTTCTAAAATTTACACCTCGTTAACTTTTCAGGGACCTATAGGTGTGTTAACTACACAAGCTGGTGCGCCTGTCCCATATGATGAAGCTACAAATACATTGGAGAGTAATAAAGATTTAGTAGATAATGAATTTTTATTGGATGTTCTTAATTCAATATCGCGAGAAAGAATTCCGGAACGTGTTGTTCATGCAAAAGGTACTGGAGCATTCGGTTACTTTAAAACAACACATGATATCTCAAATATCTGTAAAGCTGACTTTCTAAAGAAAGTAGGAATGAAGACTCCAGTGGCAGTGAGATTTTCAGCAGCAGCAGGAAATAAAGGAAGTCCTGACTTAACCCTGGATTTTCGAGGCTTTTCAGTGAAGTTTTACACTCACGAAGGAAATTTTGATATAGTTGGATTTAACACTCCGATGTATTTATATAATGAACCACTTCATATTTTACCTATTATTCATACAGCAAGAAAAAATCCACAGACGAATGTTTTGGATCCTAATATGTTATGGGACTTATTAACTTTAATTCCTGAGACTATACACATAACGTTACTGGTGTTTTCCGGCCGTGGTCTTCCAGCCAGCTACCGAAATATGCCCGGCTTTGGAATCCATACGTATCAGGTTGAAAATAAGTATGGAGAGCCACATTATGTCCGATTTCATTTTATCCCTGATGGAGGTATAGAAAACTTATCATCGGAGGAAGCTCTAAATCTTACCGCTTTAGAGCCTGATTACTACACAAAAGATTTGTATAGAGCAATTGCGAATGGGGATTTTCCTACTTGGACCGTTAGTGTACAGATCTTAACCGAAGAGGACATAAAAAAGGGTAAATCCAAATTGTTTGATGCTACAAGAGTTCTTCCGTTAAAAGAATTCCCTTTACACAAAATTGGACAACTAGTTTTAAACAGAAATGCTAAAAATTTCTTTGCGGAAATAGAACAGTTGGCTTTTTGTCCAGGAAATCTAGTACCTGGTATACTAGGAAGTCCAGATAAATTATTTCAGGCGCGTCGGCTGGCTTATAGAGATACCCAATTATACCGCTTAGGGGGAAATTTCAAGAAAATTCCAGTGAATTGTCCATTCCAAACCAAGGTTTATACTTATAATAGAGACGGTGTCCCTCCAGTTGGAGATAATGAAGGAAATGCCCCGAACTACTATCCTAATTCGTTTAACGGTCCTGTACCCTATATGGCACAGCAAAGTTCACGTTTAATCAAAATTGATGAAAAAAGAGCGTATAACTTTGACCAAGCTGCAGAGTTATATAAAAACGAACTGACAACTGAAGAGCGAACTGAACTAATTAAAAACCTAGTCTCTTCGTTAGGACCCGTGACTAAATTTCTTCAAGACAGAGCGATTAAAATCTTTACAATCATAAATAAAGATCTAGGCTTTCGTGTTGCACGGGGATTGAATAGTACAACAATGTATTATAAGTTTTGATTATATAATATATTCTTAAAACACATGATATCAAATGTATAAGTATAAAATCATTTGAAAAACTTTATACTACTATTTTATTATATTTATAATTCGGTTTTCCAAGATTGTACCTATGTAGTGATTTAGCTTAAGGTATAATTTTCTACTTTGATTTAGCATTTTAATTATACATATTCAATCCTTTAAATAAATGTTGTTTTATTGATTGAAACTTTATATTTAATGATTTTAGTTTTACAATAAGTGAAAGTTATCGATAGAGCAGGCTAAAGAAATTAACACTAAAACGTCGGTAATTACTTATGCATATCAAAATAATTGATTATTGTAATTTATGGTAAATTTAAACTTATTCCAATTTCGTAGCCTTATTTAACGGAATGATAAGTATTATTCTTAATACATTATTTGTACGAATCGTTTAAACATGCTATAATATTATGGTTTTCCATGGTACATTAATGTTAAATTAAATATTACAAAGTAATTTTGTAAAGTGTTGACTTGTCTTGACGCTCAGAATGATTGTTCTCGTTTTATACGTGGTAAGCACTAATGCTTACCATGTATAAAACGAGAACCATTACTAATAATGGCGATGGAAAATGTACAAAGGGATCCAGTAGCAGATCTAATTGTGATTTTCAAGGAGAAGACTGAGGTAAGTTCATTCAGAATTATCATTTAAAACTAAAAGGGAACTGGGATGCCGACCTTTGCGTAACGCTGATAATATCTCTTTAAAAGGAGGTTCACGCACTAACTACGGTACAAAGAATATAACTTTTGAAGGAGCACAAATGTTTAATAAATTACCTACAGAAATAAAAAATATTACTAAGATAAACATTTTCAAAAAGAAACTTAAAGATTTTGTGATTAAAAATATCTGAATCGGCTCGTGCAATGTGTAAGAGCATTGTCGGGTACATTATAGATATTTAGATATTAGACTACCTTACCCGCTACTATTTTACGATTGTGTTGTTTCTTACCGCTGTGCCGAAAGATAAAATTTGCTTATATTAAGTTTATTACTGTAATTTCTCATTAAGTGAAATTTGTATAATTTCTTTTGAGAATAAAATTCTTTAACCACAAGTTGTATTAATTTAAAAACCGGCCAAGTATTTTATATTATTATTTCCAACATTTTGCGTGATAAATCAAAAACTGTTATGCATAAAAATAAATAAATATCTTTTTTAGAATGTACAGGTAAAGCCCTTTCACATGATACCCCACTTGGCATAGTTATCTAATTTTGAAAATTGAAACACAATTTTTTTTTTTAAATGATATAACCACAAATTCGTGGTTTTCAATTTTATTCCTGTACTTGTGCTATAAGACCTACCTACATACTAAATTTCATGATTCTAGGTCAACGGGATGTACCCTATAGGTTTCTTGACAGACAGACAGACAACAAAGTGACCCTATAAGGGTTCCGTTTTTCCTTTATCACGTTTAAAATGCATCATAATTTGATGCCAATATTACTTATCATTATCACCATCATCTTCCTCGTCACTAGCTACAGAGCATGTACATACTCTATTTGATAATATAGGCATTTATGAGGTAGGGCAAATTCTTTCTGTCTGCGGGCTTTCTCATCCAATCAGTTTAATGTAACTTTATACATGTCATCGCCTATGTCTGCTGGAATACTTTGTCTGAATCTGTAGAGGAGCACCGCTTCCTCGTTGCTGGGACATGGCCTCTACTGGAGAAACATTCAACTGCAACTTTCACCGTTTCCCCCCTTTAAAGTGATTCGCCGCTTCAATGTACTAGCTTATATTAAAAATGCATATAATTTTAAAATCATTTATACATCCATACATGTAATTTTTCAACAAATTATTATTGAGGATGCTCCAAAACATTTAACCCATTTTTTCATGCTTTTATAGGTGTGTTAACTACAAAAGCTCGTGCACCTGTCCCATATTATAATGATGATGAAGCCACAAACATATGCTGAATACCGAAATTAGATGACTATTCGTGGAACAAATTAGCAATTATGATATTAAATATGCACGACGTAAAAAAATCAATATTATGAAGAATATTGATTGGTTGATAAAATCTGTAAACTATTTTTTTACAAAAAAAAAAAAAATATTGTTCGAAAAATTATTCAAGTTACTAGATAAGTTGTTTAGTTTGAAGCGACTGAAGCTATGAGCAACAGCTAGGCTATTCTAAAATTGGTTTCTGCACTATAGTCTTATCATGTAACCATTTATTAGAATTATGTTGTGTAACTGTTTTTTGATAAGTACTCAATAAGTAGATTTACCACACTCAGTACTTAATATGAGTGGTATATGAATAGTTTAGAGTTCAGCACCACACAAAATAAGTAAATTATAAAAGTGATAGCATAACAACCAGACTATTCCAATATTTGTTTTTGCATAAACGTGTAGGGGGAAATAGGGCAGATAGATGCAATACACGAAAGATATTTTGTTTTGGATTAGTGATATTATATGAATCGTCACCACGCTACAAAAATATGTCTTTACGTGTGTTGCACATAATATACAGGGTGTTTGGTAATTAGTATATAATGACGACACGTACCCCTGCTACTTTGATCTGATAAATACAATGCTGAAGTATAATGACGAAACAAAATTATAAAAATTTCCATACAAAATTAAAAAAAAACATTATGTCAAAGTTTTCATGACCCTAACGTGCCCTAACTCACTGAGATCGTTGGCCATCTTTAGATAGGCTAAGGCCAACGATCTTAATGAGTTAGGGCACGTTAGGGCCATGAAAACTTGGACACTAAAAAAATTAAAATTTTGTATGAAAATTTTTATAATTTAATGGGTACGTGTCGTCATTATATACTAATTACCAAACACCCTGTATATTATAGTAGCAACCTGCAACATCCAGTTAGTTTTTGTATTTTAACACCTTTAAAAATGTTTTGAGTACACCTTAAAAATAATGCAGAAAGTAAAAATATTTTAGCGATCTCGTATGCAATCTTACAAAGATTTATACTATACGAAATGTTACTTAATGGATCCGGTATGTATTTTTAATGCATTTTTTAAATTAATTTACATGGTTTCAGTTAATCTACACTTTTTTTCTAAATGTTGTTTGTAGATACAGTTAAGTCCAGGTGATGAAGAAGCATCAATGCAACACATTATTTATTCTTAGGCTAGCGATAAAAATATCCAAAAACCGGCCAAGTGCGAGTCGGACTCGCGCACCGAGGGTTCTGTACTCGGGTATTTGTTTCGACATTTTGCACGATAAATCGAAAACTATTATGCATAAAAATAAATAAAAATCTGTTTTAGAATATGCAGGTAAAGCCCTTACATATTATGATGCACCACTTGGTATAGTTATCTTATTCTGAAAATTTAAACACATTTTAATTTTTTTTTAATGATGTAACCACAAATTCACGGTTTTCGGATTTATTCATTTATTTGTGCTATAAGACCTAGCTACCTGCTAAATTTCATGATTCTAGGTCAATGGGAAGTACCCTATAGGTTTTCTTGACAGACACGACAGACGGACAGACAGACAACAAAGATATCCTATAAGGGTTCAGTTTGCGCACAACAACAGGTTTTTTTTTTACTGTTTGGACCATTCATAGCAGAATTATAAATAATATCTAAAAATAATCAAGTTTTCCCCATTTTCAGTTGTCGTCAAAATGCTCCAAACGATGTTTTAATCTATCTCGTTGTCAGTGGGGCAGAATGACATAAATCCCGTTTTTTACTTAATAGGTATGTTATAACTTTTTTATCTCACTTATTAACCAGTTTTTAGGGTTCCGTACCTCAAAAGGAAAATGGAAACCTTGTAGGATCACTTTGTTGTCTGTCTGTCTGTCTATCCGTCCGTCCGTCCGTCCGTCGTGTCTGTCAAGAAAACCTATAGGGTACTTCCCGTTGACCTAGAATCATGTTTAGCAGGAAGGTAGGTCTTATGACACAATTAAAGGAATAAATCCGAAAACCGTGAATTTCCACAATTATAATATTATAATTAATAATTATAATTATAAATTACAACAATATATAATATTTATAACAATATAATATAAAGTTTGCAATGCACAGAGCAAACAAAAATATATTAAACTAGATGATGCCCGCCTCTCCGTCCGCGTGGATTTAGGTTTTTTTAAAATCCCGTGGGAACTCTTTGCTTTTCCGGGATAAAAAGTTGCCGAAGTTAATTTCCGGGGCGCAAGCTACCTCTGTACCAAATATAAATCCGTTTCACCGATTTATATGTGTTCATATAAATCGGTTAAACGGATTGACCCTTATGAATCCCGTAGGAACTCTTGGAATTTTCCAGGATAAAAGTAGCCTATATCCGTTCCCGGGATGTAAGCTAACCCTGTACCAAACATTAAAATCGGTTCAGTGGTTGAGCCCTAAAAACGTAGCAGACAGACAGACAGACAGACGGGCACACTTTCACATTTATAATATTAGTATGGATGGATAATATTTAAGAAGCGAAACATCATTTTCATTTTTTTCTCTGCATCAATCGGCCCTACTTCCCCCTCAATCATGTATAGTTATTTGGCATGAACTCAGCTGGTATGTAAGTATATCTAACACGCTCAATACTTAAATCATTTAGTAAATAATCAGTTTTGAGTTCAATACAATATAAATTCAATAAATAAATTAATATAAATTCAATAAATAAATTAATTATATTCAAAAAGTAATAAACTTAGGCGCTCATCATGAGAATGTTTGTATTAGATATACTAATACTAGTTTTCGTAGTAGCTATGGCAGAAGATCAAAGGGATCCAGTCGCCGATCAGATTCTAATTTTCAAGGATAACACAGAGGTATGCTTTGTTATAAAATCATCATTTGAAAAAAGTAATAATAATATTAGCCATGCTAATCATGACTAATACTCCCATTTGCCCTGCAATTAAGCTTAATTAATTTAAGCTTGTGCCAGAAGTGGGTAAGACAAAAGTGCAACGGGTGGGGTTTGAACCGCCGACCTTCCGGAATACAGTCCATCATCATCTCCATCTATCGCAGGCATTCTAGCACTAGTTTGTTCTCAGAAAAATAAGGGTTTAAGCTATAATTCACCACTAAGAAGAACTTTCAGGCATACACATAGCCCCAATAAGCTAAAGATGTGTGTAATGAGGCTAATGTATACACTAAGATTTATTTATTATTTAATTATTATTTATTAAGATGCAGTGAAAATAATTTGAAACTATAAATTATAAGTAAATTTTAAAAATTACTCCTCGTTAACTTTTCAGGGTCCTATAGGTGTGTTAACTACAAAAGCTGGCGCCCCTGTACCATATCATGAAGCGACAAATACGCTAAATACCGAATTAATAGATAATGAATTTTTTATGGACGTTCTTGATGCACTATCGCGAGAAAGAATCCCAGAACGTGTTGTACATGCAAAAGGCACCGGAGCATTCGGTTATTTTAAAGTAACACATGATATCTCACATATATGTAAAGCTGACTTTCTAAAGAAAGTAGGAATGAAGACACCAGTGGCAGTGAGATTTTCAACAGCAGTAGGAAACAAAGGAAGTTCTGACTTAGCACTGGATTTTCGAGGCTTTGCAGTGAAGTTTTACACTCACGAAGGAAATTTTGACATAGCTGGATTTAACACGCCGATGTATTTATATAATGAACCATTACATATTCAACCTGTTATTCATGCAGCAAGAAGAAATCCAGCGACGAACATTTTGGATCCTAATATGTTATGGGACTTATTAACTTTAGTTCCTGAGACTATACACATAACGTTATTGGTGTTTTCCGGCCGTGGTCTTCCAGCCAGCTACCGAAATATGCCCGGCTTTGGAATTCATACGTATCAGGTTGAAAATAAGTACGGAGAGCCACATTATGCCCGATTTCATTTTATCCCTGATGGAGGTATAGAAAACTTATCATCGGAGAAAGCTCTAAATCTTACCGCTTTAGAGCCTGATTACTTAACAAAAGATTTATACAGAGCAATTGGGAATGGGGATTTTCCTTCTTGGACAGTTAGTGTACAGATCTTAACCAAAGAAGACATAAAAAAGACTGGAACTAAAATGTTTGACTCTACAAGAGTAATTCCTTTAAAAGAATTCCCTTTACATGAAATTGGAAAACTAGTTTTAAACAGAAATGCTAAAAATTTCTTCGCGGAAATAGAACAGTTGGCTTTTTGTCCAGGTAATCTAGTACCTGGTATACTAGGAAGTCCAGATAAATTATTTCAGGCGCGTCGACTGGCTTATAGAGATACCCAATTATACCGCTTAGGGGGAAATTTCAAGAAAATTCCAGTGAATTGTCCATTCCAAACCAAGGTTTATACTTATAATAGAGACGGTGTCCCTCCAGTTGGAGATAATGAAGAAGACGCTCCGAACTACTATCCTAATTCATTTAACGGTCCTGCACCCTATATGGCACAGCAAAGTTCACGTTTAATCAAAATTGTTGAAAAAAGAGCATATAACTTTGACCAAGCTGCAGAGTTATATGAAAACGAACTGACAACTGAAGAGCGAACTGAATTAATTAAAAACCTAGTCTTTTCGTTAGGACCCGTGACTAAATTTCTTCAAGATAGAGCGATTAAGATCTTTACAACCATACATAAAGATTTAGGCTTTCGTGTTGCACGGGGATTGAATAGTACAACAATGTATTATAAGTCTTGAATAATAATAAATTCTTAAAGCACCTGATTTAAAATATTTTATGCTATAAATTCACTTGAAGAACTTTATATCATCATTATACTTCTCTAAGGGGTTTCGTTTGAAATAATTATTATATTTATAATTTGGTTTTCTAAGATTGTGTGTAAAGTGATTTAGCTTTATAATTTTCTATTTTGTTTTAGCATTTTAACTAAACTTAAATGTAGGTATGTATGTATATCCTTTAAATAAATGAATTTTTTGATCAATTGAAACTTTATATTTTATGATCTTAGTTTAAAATATTTACGTAATATAATTTTGCAGTAGGTATTTATTTTTAATTCTTTTCTCCCAGTTTTTGGTCATAATAATTTATTATACGCGATTATTATACGCAAATGTATTATATATACATTTGGGTAATTGTTCTTTGAAGCAACAGTTCATTTGGATTGAAAAAAAACCGGCAATGTGCGTGTCAGGACACACATAAGGTATGGTTCCGTAGCTATGCTAGTTGCTGAAAATTTAGAGGAGGGAGATATTATTTCTTCAATGGTTTTTTCTTCTAAATCATAGTGAACTCTTAAGTATCTATTAAAATACACTAAGGATATTGGTCTGTAAACTAGGTAGGTACAGATATTAGTGAAACTTATGAAGAAAGTAAGTTTAAGTTAAACTAATAAGTATTATTACTAGCCCACAGGCTAGATAGTGAGTAGTAGGAACAGAATAGAGCTAAATTGGTGTTTAACAGGGCTCTCTCCGTCACTCGTTTCTGCTCGTTTCATACAATCGTAGTTCCAATTTCATTTGAATACTAAGCAACCAAAGTCCATGAAATTTTGCAAACATATTCTAGAAACTAATATCTGTGTCTGTGGTGTTTTAGATTTTTCTAAAAATATGTAGTTTTAAAATTACAGGGGCTCAAAGATTTGTATCAAAATTTTTAAGACCGCGTAATTTTGAAACCGAATATTCTAACAGAAATCTGGAAAACCACAGACATAGATATTAGTTTCTAGAATATGTCTGCAAAATTTTATGGACTTTGGTTGCTTAATATTCAAATGAAATTGGAACTACGATTGTATGAAACGACTGACGGAGAGAGCCCTCTAAATCAAGATTTAAGATAGTATGATAAGATTTTATGATTTTATTATCATTCCTAGACGGCATGAATATCAAATCGTGAGCGAAGATCGAACATTTTCATTATTCCGTACCAAAATGGTGAAAAAGGAACGCTGGAACAATGTCCATCCGCTAATCTGTTACACTTGCCTATTTCAGTAACTAGTAATGCAATCGACTTTAAAGCATTAGTTTTTAATGTTTACAAGTAATTGTAATTTTATTCCAAGAGAAAAATTATAAATATTGCATAAAAAAATTTCAAAAGAAAAATAAAACCGGCTTCAAAAACCACAAACACTAAAAAGTAAAAAATATTTTTTGTTTCTACACGTGTAATGTATGTATGAAGTCGGGCAAGCTTCACACTTGGATTTCTAGTTTCTTTTATTATGCTCGCTCGACTTCATATAAAAAATATTATTTACTTTTTAATATTTGTGGTTTTTGAAGTCAGTTTTTTTTTAATTTCACAATTTTTAGTGAGTCACTGTACTATAATATGCTATGCCCAGTTAAAACCTTACTGTTTACTAAGCTATTTCACTGACCGCGAGCAATTTGCTCTTATCTATTGAGGAGTTCTGTTCTCCGTCTCCGAAGATATTAGCTCGTCAGCACAGCTCGTCACGTTCAAATTTCAACTCGTAGGTACTTCGCACGCTAGTGAGCAAAATTACCACTTTTCTCGCAGATTTCAAAAGGCAAACGAATCTTTTCAGAGCTAGTGAGATGAAAATAATATTTAACAATAAGTGAAAGTTATCGATAGAGCAGGCAAAAAAATTAACACTTTAACGTCAGTAATTACTTTTACTAATTATTAAAAATGATTATTGTAATTTATGGTAAGTTATTAAACTTATTCTAATTACGTAGCCTCATTTATCGGAATGATAAGTGATTATTTTTAATACTTAATTTGTACAAATTGTTTTAAGACGCTATAAATACTATATTTTTCCCGCGGTAAAGTGTTATTTCTTGACGCCCAAAATGATTGTTCTCGTTTTAAACATGGTACTCGTAGCATTAGTAACGTCGATGGAAAATTATCAAAGGGATCCAGTAGCGGATCAAATTGTAATTTTCAAGGAGAAAACTGAGGTAAGTTATTACTCCAAAACTATTAGGAAAAGCACGTTAAAAATTCGTCATAATTTGATGCCAATATTACTTCACATTATCATTCTCATCGTCACTAGGCAAAGTGCATGCACATGCACTATTGCATACTAGCTGATACCCGCGACTTCGTTCGCGTGGATGTAGGTTTTTTAAAATTCCCGTGGGAGCTCTTTGATTTTCCGGGATAAAAAGTAGCTTATGTGCTAATCCAGGGTATAATCTATCTCCATTCTAAATTTCAGCCCAATCCGTTCAGTAGTTTTTGCGTGAAGGAGTAACAACACACACACACACACACACACACACACACACACACACCACACACACACACACACACATACAAACAAACTTTCTCCTTTATAATATTAGTGCGTTAGACCTTTGTAAGGTAGGGCAAAATCTTTCAATCTTCGATATTTCTCATCCAATAAGTTTAGATCAGCTAGTTTATGGATGTAGCCTTTGTATGGCAGATCTCTCCCAATAGACTTGATTAGATACTTCAATGTACTAGTTTGTATCAAAAATGTGTATATTTTTAAATCATTTACATTTTTAAATAGATAATTAAAGTCCAAACAATTAAACCCCTTTTTTCAGGGTCCCATAGGTGTGTTAACGACGAAAGCTGGTGCACCTGTTCCATATGATGAAGCTTCAAATACGCTAAATACCGAATTATTAGATAATGAATTTTTAATGGACGTTTTTGATGCAATATCGCGAGAGAGAATTCCGGAACGTATGGTTCATGCGCAAGGCACCGGAGCATTCGGTTATTTTCAAGTAACACACGATATCTCACATATCTGTAAAGCTGACTTTTTAAAGAAAGTAGGAATGAAGACACCAGTTGCAGTAAGATTTTCAGCATCTTCAGGATTACGAGGGACTACCGAGTTTGAATCGGATTCTCGTGGATTTGCAGTGAAGTTTTATACTCGAGAAGGAAATTTAGATTTACTTGGATTTAACACTCCAATGTATTTCTATAATGAACCACTTCATGTCATTCCTGTTGCTCATACACCAAAAAGAAACCCAGTGACGAACGTTTTGGATCCTAACATGTCATGGGACTTTTATACTTCAATTCCTGAGGCATTACACATTCATATATTATCATTGGCTGGTCGCGGCCTTCCGGCTAGTTACCAGAATATGCCTGGCTTTCCAATTCATACATATCAGGTTGAAAATAGACACGGGGAATGTCATTTTTGTCGATTTCATATTATGCCAGATGCTGGAATAAAAAATTTAAAGGCAGAGGAAGCTAGAAATTTTGCCGTTTTTGACCCTGATAGATTAACAAAAGAATTATTTCGAGCAATCGAGAATGGTAGTTTTCCTTCTTGGACAGTCAGTGTACAGATCTTAACCAAAGACGACATAAAAAAAATTGGACCTAAAGCTTTTGATGTAACAAGAACTATTTCACTATCAGACTATCCTTTACATAAATGTGGAAAAATAGTTTTAAACAGAAATGCTAAGAACTTCTTCGCAGAAATAGAACAGATGGCCTTTTGTCCAGGTAACCTGGTACCTGGTATACTAGGAAGTCCAGATAAATTATTTCAAGCGCGGCGACTGGTTTATAGAGAAACCCAATTATACCGCTTAGGAGGAAATTTTAAGAAAATTCCAGTGAATTGCCCATTCCAAACCAAGGTTTATACTTATAATAGAGACGGTGTCCCTCCAGTGGGAGATAATGAAAAAGACGCCCCGAACTACTATCCTAATTCATTTCACGGTCCTGTACCCTATATGGCACAGAAAAGTTCACGTCTAATCAAAATTGTAGAAGAAAGAGCATCTAACTTTGACCAAGTTGCAGAGTTATACAAAAACGAACTGACAACTGACGAACGAATTGAATTAATCGACAACATAGTTTTTTCGTTGGGATCAGTGACTTATAAACCTCTTCAAGACAAAGCCATTAAAATCTTTACAACTATACACAAAGATTTAGGCTTTCGTGTAGCAAGGGGATTGAACATCACTATATATAACAAATCTTAAACAATGTATTCTTAAAACACATGATTTACTTGATAATTGCGTAATATCTATACATATAATAATATATTATAGAAAAGTGGTGTCTGTACAATGGAAATATATAAAAAAAAGTAGCAGGGGTTGTTATTATATCGATGCCGAATCCGAAATTGTAATTAATTTTTTTGTTGTCTGTTTGTCTTTTTGTCTGTGTGTTTGTGCACGCTAATATCAGAAACGGCTTATTCGATTTAGATACGGTTTTCACTAATATATTGTAGTAAACTTCACTTAGCATTTAGTGTTTATTTCATGTCAATCGGTTCATAAATAAAAAAAGTTATGTCAATTTAAAGAATCACGGCGAACATTTTTAACGTACATGCTGCCCGAAAAGTCACTATTCCACGCGAACGAAGTCGCGGGCACAGCTAGTTATTTTAATAAAAACATATTTGAACTTCTTAATCCTATGAAGAATCAGGCATTATTATTATTATTAACAACATATTAATAATAAAAGTTGACTAAAAGAATACCTTTTGAGTGATTTTCTCACTGTGAAAAATATTAATTTCATTACACCCTCGAGTCAAAATTCTTGTGGCCCCTTTATGACTTGCCGTGAACGCAGCCAAAGGCGTTTAGTTAGGTACTTCAGAGTCAGACTGATTTGAAAAAAAAAAAAAATTATCTGTTCTTTCTTTCTTTATCATGATAATCCATTTTTTGAATCGTTCAGTTTTGTCGTTGTTTCTCGGTTAACTTTTAGTTTTGCCACCACAGCTCAATTTTTGTCCCCAATGTCGTGTAACTTGGAAGAAAATAATATGAAAGAGGTTGCCCGGTTTCGGAACTACACTGGACAGCAAATAAACCGGGCCACCCGCTACCTTGGAAGTCTGATTCGATTTTCTCAAAAAGTATAAAACTTACAACTATCAAAATTATACCTGCAGAAAGTGCATTTCATAATGATTAAAATGAATGGAAATTCATTGCGATTAATCAATTAATTAAGTGTTTATTAAGGATTTTACAAGGAAGAGTCGTTTTCCAGCCATGTTAATCGTAAGTAATCATGAAATGAAAACAAAAATTAAAGCCAGAAACAAAGATAAAATTAAAAAAAAAGTTTTTGGTCAGTATTCAGTATTCCCTCTCCTTGCTCGGGTAACTGCCAGCATCCTCGTATTCATCCACCTCACGAGCCTGACGATGAAATCTCAAGGAATTGCATTCCGCTCCTCTTCAATTGCGATTCGCAGCTCTGGAAGCCTTGTTGTAGCCGATATTCGGGCTCGAACCCGACGTTTCAGCTCATCCCATAAGGGTTCTATCGGATTCAAGTCCGAGCTTCGAGCTGACCAGTCCATTGTACGAATGCCCACGTCGCATACATACTGGGTCACCACATGAATAACGTGACGTCGTGCATTATGATGCATAAACTGGCATATTCTGCGCGATATATCCTGCGTAAGGTACCACATGGTTTGCGAGGATTTCAGTAATGTAGCAATGAGATCAATCCACGTGTACGGCCCCCTGGTTCGATGAAAACTAACGCTGTACATGCGGTTAACGAGACGCCGCCCCAGATAATTACAGATACTTCTCCATTAGCAACAGTTTCCTCGATGCAACACTGAGAATAACGTTCTCCAGGGCAACGATATTGTCTTAGACGTCGATCATTTCAATGTAGACTCACCCTGGTCTCATCAGTGAAGAGTACATTACCCCACTGTCCTGACGTTCAGTCCCTATGCTCTCGAGTAAATTCAAGTCGTGCTTCATGGTGGGCTACCGTCAATACTGGGCCTGTTGCAGCTCTCTTTGGAGTCAGGTTCAATTCAACAAGTATCCTTCTGATGGCGTCTGGGCTTATGACCACTTGGCGTCCGTCACGCAGACTTTATTGGACTTGAACTGCGTTGAGGCGGCGATTTCGCAGAACAGAAGTTGGATATCGGACGTCGGCATTCGTACAATGGGCTGGTCAGCTCGAAGCCCGGACTTGAATCCGATAGAACACTTATGAAATGAGCTGAAACGTCGGGTTCGAGCCCGGATACCTGCTCCAACAAGGCTTCCATAGCTGGGAATTGCAATTGAAGAGTATTGGAAGGCAATTCCTCGAGATTTCATCGTCAGGCTCGTGAGGTGGATGAATACGAGGATGCTGGCAGTAATCCGAGCAAGGGGAGGGAATACTGAATACTGACCAAAAACTTTTTTTTAATTTTATCTTTGTTTCTGGCTTTAATTTTTGTTTTCATTTCATGATTACTTACAATTAACATGGCTGGAAAACGACTCTTCCTTGTAAAATCCTTAATAAACACTTAATTAATTGATTAATCGCAATGAATTTCCATTCATTTTAATCATCATGAAATGTTCTTTCTGCAGGTATAATTTTGATAGTTGTAAGTTTTATACTTTTTGAAAAAATCGAATCAGACTTCCAAGGTAGCGGGTGGCCCGGTTTATTTGCTGTCCAGTGTAGGTACTGCCTACTAGGTACTAGGTACTTCGGAACTAGGTAATTTTTAACCGACTTCAAAAAAAAAAACCGGCCAAGTGCGAGTCAGACTCGCGCACTGAGGGTTCCGGAAATAATTTTTAATATCTTTTAATCCATATGTATGATATACATGAAGTCCAGTAAAACTTTACTTTCTCTTTGAAAGATTGTAGAGGAGGTCAAATGCTATCAAGTTAGGGCTCCGAAAATGTACCAGAGTCATAATTTCTATGTGGTTACTTTGCCGAAAATGCTATTTTTTTTTGAAGAGTTACATAAATTTTTGGCCTCCAGATTATCTCTAAAACTTCTACACATTCTTGGCTATCTAATAACGTACAAAACTTTATAATAAGTTGAAAATTAGCTAAAAAAAAAAAACGACAAAATAATTGCACAAGGGAGAAATTTCTTAACTCTGAAATTTTTAATAAAATGGTTTTTTCTTTGTTTATAGGTAGTTTAAACTTAAAGGGAAGTAACAGTTCATAATAAGGTTTAAGGTATAGCAAAGGTTTTTCTTTCACGGTTTATTGCGATGTTCTAGCTCGGCAAAGAAATATTTCATACATCCAAACTATGTACGGAACCCTAAAAGAGCGAGGCCCGACTCTCACTTGACCGGTTTTTTCCTTCCTCAGATTGTATGTGTAACATAGCCCTTTAAAGAACTTTTTTTTTACGAACCTTGCTCATTTTCTTGAAATTCGACAGTTGGCTGGCGACAGGATCACTTTCATTGTTACACGCAGCCTCTGCTGCTACTGCAACTGTTAACAACAGTGCAAATATCTTCATTATGACTGTAGGTATTCGACTCAAGTGACGGATAACCACGAGACCTCAATACGTCGCCTTATATATCGGAGTGAGTTTTATTTGTTTATACAATCCCACCAAAAACATTTCATGTAAAAAGGTTGCCAAGACTCACAAGTTCATAATGCTTTCACTGTTATAAAGTTATGAGATCTCTAGTAGAGCCAAGCCCCTAGCTGAGATTAGATTTACGCTGCCCATGGGACCTATCCTAAGTCCAAAGTATATAGCTCTTAAATGCTCTTGAGTATATAACATTTATAACAATAAATAACAAAGAACTCTACTTACAAGCTCTGATTTTACAAACCCTAAATCTTGGTTAAAAAAGGACGGCTTGGCCGTTTAATGTTCGTGGAATTTTTATCTGATATGACATTTAAGCCCGGAATAGCTTGTGCGACAATCATGAAGTATAATACAAAGTAGTAATTGTCGAAAAAACTATTTCTTACGGCCTTAATATATTATGTTATGTCATGTAATAGTTTCACGAACATTAAACGGCCAAGCCGTACTTTTTTTTACCTAGATTTAGGGTTTGTAAAATCAGAGCTTGTAAGTAGAGTTTTTTGTTATTTATTGTTATAAATGTTATATACTCAAGAGCATTTAAGAGAATTACATTACTTTAGAATTTTTGACTAGAGGGGTTTTGAATGGCAATAAATCTGAAACCATAACAGGTAGACAATTGATACTTGGTACGTTTGATAAGTCTGCCGAGGACATATTATCCTGAAAATATCAGCATTCTAGCGATAGACTTTACAAATAATTTGCTTCCCCCAAACGTGGGATTTCGAATTTCATAATTTTTCTGTAGTTTGTATGCAATTTCTAGTCTACATACCAAATTTCAGACTTCTAGGACTTCGGGAAGTACCCTAGAATTACAGACTAGAAGTTTTGACTGTCAATAAATCTGAAACTATAAAAGCTGGACAATTGATACTCAATGCGTTAGTAAATTTGCCAAGGACATCTTATCCTGAAAATATCAGCATTCTAGCAACAGAATTTACAGATTTGCTTTACCCATAAGAGGCGTAGAGGGGGGAAATTTCCAATTTCTTAATTTTCCTGTAGTTTGTATTCAATTTCTAGTCTACATACCAAATTTCAGTCTTCTAGGACTTCGGGAAGTACCTTAGAGGTTTTGAGTAGAGGTTTTGATGATCATCAGTGAGGGACGAAATCGGCGTATTTTAGGTATCAATAAATCTGTAACCATAAAAGCTAGATATTTGATACTTGGTACATTTGGTAAATTTGCTGAGGACACCTTATAGTGAAAATTTCAGCTTTCTAGCGTCATCCAGACCGAAGTTATGACGGTTCGAAAATACGGCGAAACACTTCGAGAAAAAGGTACGTAGCGCCCCGGCCGCCGTTTGGCTCGTCTTGGCGGGGGCACTGCCGTGCCCCCTGATATTGACAATATTGCACTATTCGAACAAAAATAAACTAGATGCTGTCAGCATCTTTGATCGTCTGAAATTAATATTTTTCTAAAATATACAATTTTTAGGGTTCCAACGGGATCTGTTAATAAGCCTCCGCGGTCCGTCCGTCCGTCTGTCTGTCATGAACCGAAAGTAGAATTTTCTAAGTGTCTGCTTTATCGTTATCTAATATGAGCAAGTGAAGGTTACAGTAACTAGAAAAGAGGTGATAACTTTCAAACGGCTGAACCGATTTTCTTGGATTAAGTATAGCTAAGAACACTCTCGATCAAGCCATCTTTCAAACAAAAAAACTAAATTAAAATCGGTTCATTAGTTTAGGAGCTACGATGCCACAGACAGAACACAGATACACACGTCAAACTTATAACACCCCTCTTTTTGGGTCGGGGGTTAAAAAAACCTGTAATAGTTAGACCGTTAGTTTTATATTTCTGTAAAATACGTATTTTCTATTATCCATAATTATTTCAGATTTTCGATTGGTGAACTTTGGATATAAGGGGGGCGGGGGAAAAGGATTTTGTTTTGAACCTTTTGAATGATAAATCAAAAACTGTTATGAATAAATTAAATAAAAATCTGTTTTACAATAAACAGGACACAAAAGTTCTTTCATAATAATTATGATACCTCACTTGGTAGGTATAGTTAGTTACCTTACTTTGAAAATTCAAAATACAAACTATTTATTCACAAGTATACTTTTTTTTGTGATGTTTAACTACAAATTCACGGTTTTCGGATCTTTCCCCTTACCTATATAGACCTACTATAAGACCAACCTACCTGTCAAATTTCATGATTCGTAAGTCAACGGGAAGTACCCTTTTGGTTTCTTGACAGACATGACAAACCGACAGACAACGATGATCCTTTAACAGGGCTCTCTCTGTCACTTACTCCATACAATCGTAGTCCCAATTTCATTTGAATATTAAGCAACTAAAGTCCATGAAATTTTGCAGACATATTCTAGAAACTTATATCTGTGCCTGTGGTCTTTTAGATTTTTCCAATAATATGTAGTTTTAAAATTACAGGGGCTCAAAGATTTGTATGTAAATTTTTAAGACCACTTAACTTTGAAACCGAATATTTTAACGGAAAACTGGAAAACCAGAGGCATAGATACTAGTTCCCGAAACGTTTCTACAAAATTCCATTGAGTATAATTGGTTAGTATTCAAATGAGAGACGAACTACGTTTGTATGGAGCGAGTGACGGAGAGACCCCTCTCAAGGGTTCCTTTTTTCTTTTGAAATTTGATATTTTGAAGTACGGGACCCTAATAATTCAGTGTTACTTCCATGGAGTTCGGAATCAGCTTAGCTTGGTGATTCCGAACAGACAATGTGTTTCAGCATATCAGTATATACCTAAGCGCTATAATATAAATATAGTTTATATATTCTTGTGTTAAATACTTTAATACTTTTGTCTCTCGACTTCTTTTGTCTTCACCCACTTGTGCAAATGTGCAGTCATCAATAAATTTAAACCAATTTTCAATATTTTTCTTGCAATAATAACTGGAATTGTTCTTAAATTTGCGACACGTATATGATATTTGTAAAATACCTAAAAATAGCTGTAAAATAGGGAAAGGAAGATCTTCGTTGGGTACCTACCAGGGAATATTTTCGGTCATCTTTAAAAAAACTAAATCAAAATCGTTTCATCCGTTTGGAAGCTACAATGCCACAGACAGACACAGATACACAGTCTTACGTTAAATTTATACCACCCTTCTTTTTGCTTTTTGCGTCGAGGGTCAAAAAGACAAGCGCTTAGTCTTGACGGTTCACTGTAGATGAAATAGACACACACCGTCCACTCCAGGGCTTAAATATATTCAAGCTCTGGAGTCTGGAGAAATGAGGAACTTATGGGATTGTTTGAGACCACCCCTCCACCCTACCCTGGCGCTATTCAAGGACCCTGATATATAAAATTCAGGGGTTCCTTGAGAGAAAAAAGCTGCCCCGTTCTAATATAAGCTTATCATTCATCTAAGAAATAATTGAAATAAGTATTGGATATCGAATTTCTGATTTTTTATATTCGTTGATATTGAGCATGTTATTTGATTTTGAATAAGTAAGGAAATTAAAAGACAAACGTATGACATGTTTTGAAAATACTTTTTAATTAATAACTTCTCATGAGATAGAAAACGTAAACAAAAGTAAAAAAATAACAATTAAAAAAACTTGCAGATATTATTTTTATGCACGTACATAATATGGTAGTTTTTCAATATTTTAGATCAGGCAAATTTAAAAATCAGAACTTTAACACATTTTACCATTATATTCATTATACAATTATTATGTAGTATATAATTAGGTTTTAGTTAGAACATATAGTGATGTTCATTTCTTGTTTTAAACGATCGCCGAAATCTTGATTAATAGAGGTAAATAGTTCTAGCGCTCTCTTTTGAAGAAAGTGAGTCGCGGTCTTCAACTTAGACACTATATTTTTAATCAGCGTTGATCGTTCCTCTTCTGTCAGTATGTTGGCGTACAAATCTCCAGCTTGGTCGAAGTTGTCTGCGCCGTCTTTTTCTATAATATTAATTAAACCTGTACTATGTTTTGGTACAAACGGCTCAGGACCATTAAATGAATTAGGATAGTAGTTAGGCCCTTCACCTCCACTAACTGGAGGCATACCATCTCTATTATAAGTATGAGTTTGGACGAGGAATGGACAGTTAACAGGAATGTTGAATACATTTCCTCCCAAACGGTATACTTGTGCATCTCTGTAGATCAAACGACGTGCTTCATACACCTTATCAGGTGCTCCGTGTATACCTGGAACTAAATTACACGGACAAAACGCTAGCTGTTCTACTTCTGCAAAGAAGTTTTTAGCATTTCTATTCAAAACGAATTTACCGACTTCATGTAATGGATAACGATCTTCAGGAATAATCTTTGTGAGATCGAATACTCCAGGTCCTTCATTTTCAACGTCAGTTTCTGTTAAGATCTGAACACTAAAGGTCCAAGACGGATAATCACCATTTTCAATTGCCCGGTATAAATCTTTTGTTAAATAATGAGGATCGTCAGCTCGAATTTGTCTAGCTTCCTCAGCTTTCATATATTTGATACCACCATCTGGCAAGAAATGACATCTGATGAAATATTGATCCCCATTCTCATTTTCAACCTGATACGTATGAACTGAAAAACCAGGCATATTTCGATAACTAGCTGGAATACCGCGACCAGAGTATGTATACATCAGCATGTGTAAACTCTCAGGAACTAGAGTAGCCCGATCCAATGCCATGTTCGCATCCGGAGCATTTGTTGCTGGATTTGCTCTAGCTGAACGAGTTATAATATGACCGTCCAGAGGATCCTTAAATGGAGCTACCGGAGTATTAAATCCAGCTATGTCGAAATTTCCCTCACGGGTATAAAACTTCACTGAGTAGCCTCGATTATCTAAAACGAGGTCAGCACTTCCCCTGCTTCCTCCTGATGTGGCAAACCTTATGGCAATGGGCGTCTTCTGTCCGACTTTTTTCAGAAAATCAGCTTTACAAATATGTGAGATATCATGTGTCACTTCAAAGAAACCGAACGCTCCCGTACCCTGACCATGAACAGCTCGCTCTGGAGTTCTTTCCCGAACAAGATTACTCATCATGCCCAAAAAATGTTCGTTATTAATTAAATTGGTATTCAACGTGCTGGTAGCGTCAGCATAGGAAACAGGAGCGCCGCCACACGTAGTTAACCTACTAGGCCGCTGAAAAGATAACATTAACTTTTGAATTTGCAATTATCAAATTACATTTTACTTATTTATCATATTTTATCACTACATACATAACTAGTGGTTCGCCCCGAAATGAGGCCTACCATCCCAGCGCGGTATCCCATAATTCCCATCAGATAGTTGTAAGTATACATTGTAATAGAAAACAGTGACAATATTAATATTAGTGTAACATTATTGTATGTTCAAAATACTGATACCCATTAAAAATGTAATAATTTCGTTTATTTTACTCAGCTACTTTATCAGGTCTACTGTTCAGGAATCAGATTAATAATTATGATTGCTTAACAGTGCTCTCTCCGTCACTCACTCCATACAATCGTAGTTCCAATTTCATTTGAATATTAAGCAACCAAAGTCCATGAAATTTTGCAGACATATACTAGAAACTAATATCTGTGCCTGTGGTGTTTTAGATTTTTCTAAAAATATGTACATAGTTTTAAAATTACAGGGGCTCAAAGATTTGTATGTGAATTTTTAAGACAGCGTAACTTTGAAACCGAATATTTTAACAGAAATCTAGAAAACCTCAGGTATAGATATTAGTTTCTAGAATATGTCTGCAAAATTTCATGGACTTTGGTTGCTTAATATTCAAATGAAATTGGAACTACGTTTGTATGGAGCGAGTGACGGAGAGACCCCTCTTAAATACCCGTTGTAAACGAACCTTATTTCTGTTCTTGAAATTCGGGAGTTGGTCCGCGGCCGGATCACTTCCATTATTGCTCGTAGCCACTGCTGCTGCCGCGACGGTTAGCAAGAGTACAAACACCTTCATGATGTTTGGATTTGACACGACTAAAATCTGCCATAGGCCTTTTTATATCAACTTGAGTTACACATATTTGTTTATAGATTGACGACATTGTTTGAAAAGAAATTATAAACTAGCTGTTTTCAGTAACTTTTTCCGTGTGAAATGGGTGAAATGAATATTTGATGAAATTTTTTCTTAATCAAAAATAATCTCTGGAATAGAGAGTAAGTACTATGATAAATCATAGGATTTTCCTGGAAAATCTAGGCTTTAGTTTTAGTGGTGAAAGTCCAAACTAGACTGAGATTATCATTAATTTTGGACTTTCATCAGTATTCTTTTCGCAAATCCTGGATTTTTGCATTTCCTCAGATACGAGTACCTACATGTAAAAGTCTGAATAATAACTAAACCAGAACGAAATTCGAGCACCCTGACTCCACGCAGTCTTGTCTGTCCTATCCTTAAAGTTATTATCCTGAGGAGCTCCTGAATCAAGCGAGCTTACGAAGCATCTACTTATAGCGAAATGAAGGTCGAGCAGGAAAGTTGAATGAAGGCTGAAGGAGCAAGTCTTCTGGCGTAGCTCATTCATAAAAACAGCCAGTAAAAAATTCACTGAATACTGAATTCAAATTTCATACAACCGAAAATAGTATTATTTCAGACCAGTTCGGAATTTCGGATTATTACCACTGAGACCTCATTTACACGAGACCTTTAAAAGCGTACAAATAGAAAGATGTACCTATTCCCGAGTATCTGTTCACACCAATGACTTTCTAAGCAAGGACATCGCACTGGCGCGCAAAACAAGGGACCAAGTAAGTGTGCTTATACTCGGTGTAAGCACACTTTCTTCATTAGTCGCATGTTGACTGCTAAGCTGTCAAGATGCCTAAATGCGCGATCAAAAAGTGCCGAAATAATACGTTAACGACGCAGAAAAGAGATGGTGTGACTTACCACCGGTAAGTTAATTTTATTTACGTAAGGTAACATGCGAAAAAGTGTAAAATACTTAGTAAAACCATTGAAAACACTAGAAATATCTAAAATTATTTACAATGTTCCCATTCCTTTCTCTCACGCACATCGGAAAGAGACAGATGGAAGGGCGCGTCACGAATGTCGGAAAAACAAAACTGTGGAGTAGCTTTTTTTTTGTTCAATGTAAAATCTATTGGCCATTATTGTATCACATTTATTTTATTATCTTTTGACGACCTCCGGTGCGCAGTGGTAGCGCGGTGGATTTGTATGACGAGGGTCCCGGGTTCGATTCCCGGCTGGGCCGATTGAGATTTGCTTAATTGGTTTAGGTCGGCTGGTGGGAGGCCTTTGGCCGTGGCTACTTACCACTCTACCGCCAAGCGATTTAACGTTCCGGTACGATGCCATATAGAAACATCTATAACGGGTATGGATTTTACCCCACCCCTACAAGTTAGCCCGCTACTACCGTAGACTGTATCATCACTTTCCACCAGGTGTGATTGCAATCTAGGGCTTTTAATTTTTTTTTTAATATAAATCATCCCACGTAAAACCATATACATATAACTAGTAGGGCGCGTGAGTTCGCGGCCCGCAAGCGGACCGCAATTTTTCTGCTCATCAAGTTGAATTTAGGGTCCTGATCATTTTTTGCCAAGAAACCACTCTTCCATCTTTTATAATCTTCGAGATAGACACCGGCGAAATTTGTATGGCCGCCATATTGAATCCGCCATTTTGATTTTATTTTTCAGCTCCCTGTCTATTGGATGAAGTTCTGAGTTATTGAAGATAGGTGGGGGGTGCTCGAACAAATGTGTTCGAGCACCCCCCACCTATCTTTAATACCCTGGCCGTGCTCCTCACCGAAATCCTCAATCATCAGCTCTATCCATATTTTTCCTCCGAATCATTTTTTGTCCTCTATACGAAACTATCGGTAAAAAAAAACATACAAAGAGGTGATCAAATGAGTCAGTCAGTCAGTCAGTCAGTCAGTCAGTCAGTCAGTCAGTGAATCAGCACGAGCAGATATAATATAATAGTTATATAGTATAGATATAGTATAATAGTTTCATATTTACAAAAACGAAAAATCTCTCAAAGAAATAACAAAAATTAATAGTGCTACACTACTCCATTCCTTTTTTGTTCAAGTTTGCTTCTAAAATCACCTTATGAAGCTTCGAGTGCAATAATCGATTTACATTGCGGCTTAATCACTGAGGTTAGTTTACAGGACTTGAATGTTAGCAGGAATGTATAAATGGAGCAGTTGAAGCTACATAAAGTGAATTTAGAAACGTGTGCCATGTTTTGGCTCTTGTGTTGTATGCCACGATGTGTCCATATGCTTAGAAAGTCATTGGTTCACACGTAAAAAAGCGTTGACGTGTGAACATATTATAATTGGGAATACATTTGTTCTATCTAAAAGCTTTTTTAATGGACGTTAAAAAAGCTCTCGTGTAAATGAGGCCTAAGACTTTTATTTACCGGATAATTCGGATAATCCCATACAAATGACCAAAAACAAAAGTCATTCTTATTCAGTGAATGTTAACCATTTTATGTGACCAACCGATCTCTAACGAACCTACGTTTTGCGTACTCTGAGGACCTAGTTTTTTTTTAATTCTCCTTTTTTTTTGGGTTTGGTCAAAGATGACTATGAGTATTTTCAAAAAAATATTCGAAATTTAATTCGAAAACATAGGTTCGTTTCGTTTGTGAATGGTTAGTGACTCAAAATGGTTAACACCCACTGACTGTTTTATCAAAGAATTCATAAGACATTTTTAAGACCTAAACCACGCTGACGAAGTCGCGGAAGTAGTCTATAAATTAAAAAAAAGTTTAGTCAAATTCCAAACATACAGACAATGTGCTTCATCGTATCAATAGAAGTGCTTCAGTAACAGATATGTCATATTTGATTTGATTCCTATTTGATATTTTTTCTCTCGAATCGTCTTTTGTCTTCATCCACCTGTGCAATCGTCGATAATTTTTTCGATTTTTCTTTTTTTCTTTCAAAAATGTTCTTGTAGTTAGGTACACATTGAAATTCACATTCATTTATTCAAATATCTTTGCCTACTTCACGTAGGCCAACCACTTTCTCGACGATTTCTGGAGTTACATGAAATAGGTACTTATATTTTGAAAATTTTAATCAGAGGAAGCTTTACCATATCATATTTAAAATAAAGAACTGAGAACATTATTTTTTGTTTGTGTCTGTCTGTCTGTTTGTTCGCACATCACGCTGAAACTACGGAACGGATTTGTTCAGCCAAGATGTTGGCAGCGTAATGTGACATAGTTTAGGTTAAAATAAAATTACCAATTAGCCAAAAATCAGGCTATAACATAGTTAAATATATTTTTTTTTCACCCAACTGCGGCGAAGCCCAAAGGAGGGTTATTTATTCATTGTAGGCAAGCGCTTAACCACAATTCAAAATTCAAAATATTTTTATTCAATTAGACTTTTCAAGTACTTTTGAATCGTCAAAAGCATCTACCACTGACACAATCACACCTGATGGAAAGTGATGATGTGGCTTAAGATGGGATAATTAAGTTGCTCATTAGCACTAAGTAATAAAAAAAATATTATCAGACTTGGCGTTTTGTACACTCTTTCGTTTAAAGCTTGAACGAACTTTCAGTTGTAAGTTGATGCAAAATTATTATCATTGCCTACCTCACCTATAGATAATTTGACTTTCAAAAAGTTTTACAAAGTGCTACCAATTCATGTTTTCAGATGAAGATCGTTAGAAAAGTTGTTTTTTTCTAATATTTTTAAGGGGCTTTTATAGGTGTCTATATGCCAGCCCCATCGGTACAACCTAAATTAAAATTAAACTACAACCATTTGAAAGAAATAAAACTTAAAGAAATTGGTATTGCTATATAAGAAGTTCAGGAAGAAAAAAAAAGATTCCGACAAATTGAGAACCTCCTCCTTATTTCGAAGTCGGTTAAAAACTTAAACAGCACTAAAACCCGATTATTACCCGCGAACACCGATAGATAGCGAGAGATATTATAGTAAAATTGTTTTTCTTTCGCTCGGAATGTTTTAACATTGTACCTACTATATTTATATGTATTTATGAACTCAGAATTTTTCCCTCTTTCATTTGATATCCCAGTCTATACGAAAGAAAATAAAATCTATTAATTGACACCTGATTCATCAAAATCGGTCCACTAATTTAGGCACTACGGTGGAACGCACAGAATCTGATACAAACATACATACCTATAAGTATAACCTATTTATATTTATACCAATAAATAAAATTGGAGTGTCTGTCTGTAATTTCGAAATAACTACCTCATATTAAGGTCATATGGTTATTTGAACGATACCATAACTGAATCACACGTTTTTAAAATTTTTGTCTGTCTGTCTGTCTGTCTGTCTGTCTGTCTGTCTGTCTGTTTGAAAAGGCTAATCTTCGGAACGGCTAAACCGATTTTAACGGGATTTTCACATACAAGTAGAGGATTGACCAGGGTGTAACATAGGCTACTTTTTTAACCGACTTTCAAGAAGGGAGTTGTGTTTTTCTACCTATGTACACCGAAATCTCCGAAATTTCTGAACCGATTTGCGTCATTTCTTTTTTAATCGATAGAGGAACTTTGCGACATTGTTTCATAAAAAATTTGGATTCCAACTCCTCAATCCTGATGCTGCAGGGGATCTAACCAATCCACGCGGGCGAAGCTGCGGGCATCAGCAATATAGATTGTAGTATACAATATAGATTACTAAAATCATAACCCCTCCGTACTTTGCCGTAGTCGGGTAAAAAATATAGGTAGTTAATTGTATGGATTTTTTTTCAACATAGCAAAGATTCAATATAGCTTAATTATATTACAATTAGGTATTAGCTGATTCTCGCGACTTTGTCCGCGTGGATTTTGAAATGGCGGCTGACGCGGCTCTTTTTTTAAATTTTTTCCACCTGAAGACATAAGTCGGTGGGACTTGCACATAGTAACTTGACTATTGACATCATCTATATAAAACTTTCATGCACGCTCTCAACAATGCAGTATCGAGGACAAAAGTGACCTTGAGTGAATTTGCAACAATGTCAACAATATAGAATAACTATTTAGTTAATAATGAGGTAATAACATATATTTATCTTTACTCAAGTGTGTGGATTAATTATACCGGGTAGAAACGACACAAAAAGCCAGCGCGGTAAAAGTAGGTAGGTATATCGTATACGGCAATCTGTAAGAAGTATGTACCTACTGCTAAGTAGTAGGTACGGTGGTGTTGCTGGACAGGGTCAACTGAATTAGACCAAAAACAACGTGCCGCCGAGCGATTTAGCGTTCCGGTACGATGCCGTGTGGAAACCAAAGGAGTATGGGTTTAATGAAAACCCATACCCCGCTTTCATCAGCTTAGACTGCATCATCATTTACCACCAGGAGAGATTGCATTTTTCTCTAAGTTGTTCTGTTTTGGGTCGTCATTATTCATTTGCTTCTAGTGTACCTACTTGTAATTATTATTGTAACTAGCTGTGCCCGCGACTTCGTTCGCGTGGAATCAGCGCGCTTTATACAGCCACGGACGCTCAGGCGCGAGGCGTGTAGTACGTACTCTGTACGTTAAAAATGTTCGCCGTGATTCTTTAAATTGACATAACTTTTTTATTTATGAACCGATTGTCATGAAATAAACACTAAATGTTAAGTGAAGCTTACTACAATATATTAGTGAAAACCGTATCTAAATCGAATAAGCCATTTCTGATATTAGCGTGAACAAACACACAGACAAACAGACAAAAAAAATTAATTACAATTTCGGGTTCGGCATCGATATAATAACAACCCCTGCTACTTTTTTTTATATATTTCCATTGTATAGACACCACTTTTCTACAATTTTATTATATGTATAGATAAGTAAGAAGTTAAACTTACGGGAATGATAAAAAGTTAAGTGAAAGTAAAATATTCTTTATTGCATACCTACCAAAGTAATTACTACAACATAGTAAGTTGTACCATAGGCGGCCTTATCGGAAAACTGGGAGGTCCCCCAGGCAGCCTTATGGTATGTGATATAAAGTCAAAATCCGAGCCAATGTGTTTTGAAAACATTGAGCAACCTTATAGAAGTAGATACAAACTTGTTATAGATAAGAAAAGAATGTTAATGAACACATTTTCCACAAATGTAGAATGATACAAAAAACGATATGCCATTAGATATAAATAGTTAAATTCTGTTTTTTACCCCGTTTGTTGCACCTGTTTTTATCAAGTGATATATCGAACTATGCTTGCATTAACATCGATTCTGCTAGCTATGGCTACTGTTTCAAGAGCTGAAAATATTTCTACTTCTTTTACACGTAGCAAGCATGATTCCTCTGCAGATCAAATTGAACTTATCAAGGAGAAATACGCGGTAAGAGGATTCAAATTCTAACCGTAAAGTCAGTGCACTCATTACTTGGAAAAAACCGGCCAAGTGCGAGTTAGACTCGTGCACTGAGGGTTCCGTACTCGGGTATTTTTTCCAACATTTTGCACGATAAATCAAATGCATAAAATAAATAAAAAAATCTGTTTTAGAATGTACAGGTAAAGCCCTTTCATATGATACCCCACTTGGTATAGTTATCTTATTTTGAAAATTGAAACACATGTTAATTTTTTTTAATGATGTAACCACAAATTCATGGTTTTCAGATTTATTCCTTTACTTGTGCTATAAGACCTATCTACCTACGAAATTTCATGATTCTAGGTCAACGGGAAGTCCCTATAGGTTTTCTTGACAGACACCACGGACGGACGGACGGACGGACGGACAGACAGATAGACAACAAAATGATCCTATAAGGGTCCGTTTTTCTTTTTGAGGTACGGAACCCTAAAAAGGGATATTATTAAGTAACGGGTGATGCCTGCGACTTCATCCGCGTGAGTTAAACTTTTTTATTTATAAAAATCCCATTGGTACTCTTTGATTATCCGGGATAAAAGTACCTAGCTTACATCCATTTCCGGCATGCAGTATATCTCTGTACCAAGTATCCCAGCGATAAAATCCACGTGAATTTAGGTTTTTTAAATATCCTATGGGAACTCTTTGATTTTCCGGGACCAAAAAAAGCCGACGACTTATTATTTTAGTTATGTTGATAGTTTGATTTTAACTTCGGTCGTTCCATTTTCAGGATCCTATTGGAATTATGACAATCAGTAGCGGAGCGCCAGTCTCTCACAGCGACGCAACAAACTCGTTGAATTCCATACTAACGAATAACGATTATTTTATAGATAGTTTAACTCACTTTAACCGGGAAAGAATTCCAGAAAGAGTGGTTCACGCCAAGGGCGGGGGAGCTTTTGGTTATTTTGAAGTCACTCACGATATAAGCTATATTTGTAAAGCTGAAATGTTCAGCAAAATAGGAAGGAAAACTCCAGTTTCACTTCGTTTTTCGTCCTTAATACCCGAAAAAGGAGGTAGTGATGTATCAAGAGATGCTCGAGGTTTCGCAGTTAAATTCTACACAAAGGACGGGAATTTTGATATAGTAGGATTAAATATTCCAATATTTGTTCTAAAAGATCCGCTTAAATTCCCTAACTTTGTTCACGCGGCAAAGCAAAATCCGTCAACCAATCTCAGAGATTACAAAACTTTTTGGGACTTTACGACATTAAACCCTGAGAGTTTTTTTCATCTTCTATTTCAATTCGGAGATCGTGGGATTCCTGCTAGTTATGTGAATATGCCTGGCTTTAGTATTCATACTTATCAGGTTGAAAACGAACATGGAGAAAAACATTTTGTTAGGTTTCATTTCATACCTGATGCTGGAATAAAAAATTTAACGACAGAGGAAGCGTCAAGAATCGCAGCTGAAGATCTTGATTATTTTAATAGAATTTTATATAGAGATATTGCAAATCGTGAGTTCCCTAGCTGGACAGTCAGCATTCAGGTATTAACATTGAAGGATGTTAAAAAATCTCGGTACGACGTGTTTGACGTCACAAGATTAATTTCTTTGAAAAAACATCCTTTAAAAGAAGTGGGTAAACTAATACTAGATAAGAATCCTAAAAATTACTTTGCCGAAATAGAACAATTGGCTTTTTGTCCCGGAAATCTGGTTCCTGGTATCCTCGGAGATCCAAGTCAGCTATTTGAAGCACGTCGTTTCTTATATAGAGATGCTCAGTATTACCGTTTGGGTGCAAACTTTAATAAAATATCTATAAACTGTCCTTATCGTACAAAAACACTAACATATAATAGAGATGGAACTCCTCCAGTCAAAGACAACGAAGAAGATATTCCAAATTACTATCCAAACTCGTTTAATGGTCCAGTTCCGTATACGAACACACATAAGTCACAATTAATTAGCATAATTGAAAACCCAGAACCAAATAATTTCGAGCAAGCAAGTGAATTGTATGTAAACGAAATGACCAGTGATGAACGAAGTCGATTAGTGACTAATATAGTTTCCACTTTGAAATTGAGTACAGTAGTAACTCAGAAAAGAGCAGTGGTCATTTTTGAAAGAATACACCCAGATTTAGGTCGTCGAGTGGCACAAGGGTTGAAAGAAAATCATACATTATTAGGTTCAGTATGATTATAAAAGACAACAACCTCCGTAGACGGGATATTCCGAACAAAAAATTTTGCAGGTTGCAAGTTGCAACTCGTTTTTACTTACAACTAGATGTCCTGTAGTATTATACTAATTTCGCCAGCTTCATAGAAAATGATTTTTATTTGAAATAAATCTTCTATAGGTACTAATTTACTTTAATGATAAAAGGCTATAGAAGAAAAAACATCATATTATGGTATGTAACAAGATGATTAAAAATAAACGTTTTATTTGTTTAAATGCCTAATAATGTTGAATTTGTCGCTTTCAAGACTTACGATCATGCAGCAACCTGTTATAGATAAGAAAATAAAACACTAACCCTAATTTCCATGAAAATGGTTTTGATATAAGAACTGTATATACGTCAATATAAGCCGATAAATTTATTTTAGTTTGCCATTAGTGAATCATCTTTGTAGTAAATTACTTACTAAAATGTTTGTATTGATATCGATACTGCTAGTAATAGCTTTAGTCGGAATAAGTGGAAATAGAACTATGTGTATGAAGAATATAGACCCCGTTGCGGATCAAATTGTCCTGGTCAAGGAGAGATATGCGGTAAGAAGATCCAAAATTTCACTAGCTTCATCATCATCATCATCAACAACCCATGCCCGGCTCACTACAGAGCACGGGTCTCCACTCAGAATGAGAAGGATTTTGACCATAGTCTACCACGCTGGTCTAGTGCGGATTGGGAGAATTCACACACCTTTAAGAACATTATGGGAAACTCTCAGGCATGCAGGTTTTCTCACGATGTTTTCTTTCACCGTTAAACCAAGTGATATTTAAATTACTCAAAACCCATATAACTCCAAAAAGTTGCGTCGTGTCCGGAATCGAATCCCCGACCTCTAATTAGGAGACGGATATCACAGCTTTGCTTTTCACTAGCTTGCAATGTTATTACGTTAAATGGGTTAAATATAGTATAAATTGCTAGAATCTAGTGAAAGTGTAGTAAGTGTACAGGGCTAACGCAATACGCAAGTTATGAAGGCTTCAGAGGCGCAGAAGTCTGCGCTATCACTTTTCCTGGAGCTATCGATTGACACACCATACCTAATCATAAAATTCAATCTCTTGCTTTTAAATTAAAGAAGGAGATCAAAAAAATTTCGCTATCGAAACAGTTTGCCGGCCAGATTAAAACACCATCATCTTACTTTCAGGGTCCTATTGGAATTATGACAACCAGTACTGGAGCACCAATATCTTACACTGACGCAACAAATTCTTTGAATACTGTACTAATGAATACCAGAAATTTATTAGAAACATTAAGTCATCTTAACCGGGAGAGAATTCCTGAAAGAGTGGTACACGCCAAGGGTGTTGGAGCTTTTGGTTATTTTGAGGTCACTCACGATATACGCTATATTTGTAAAGCTGAAATGTTTAGCAGAATAGGAAAGAAAACTCCAGTTGCAGTTCGTTTTTCATCTGTGATAGCCGACAAAGGTGGTACCGATGTCGAAAGAGATGTTCGAGGTTTCGCAGTCAAATTCTATTCACAAGCTGGAAATTTCGATATAGTAGGAATTAATTTACCCATGTTTATTTTGAAAGATCCAGTTAAATTTCCTAATTTTATTCATGCGATAAAGAGAAATCCGGCCACTAATATTAGAGATTTCAAAACGTTCTGGGACTTTTTTTCATTAACTCCTGAGAGCTTTTCTCAGCTTCTATTACAATTTAGTGATCTTGGAATTCCGGCTAGTTATATCAATACTGCTGGCTTCAGTGTTCATACTTATCAGGTTGAAAACGAGCATGGAAAACCATATTATGTTAGATTTCATTTCACACCTGATGCTGGAATAAAAACTTTAACGACAGAACAAGCCAAAATAATCGCAGGAGAAGATCCTGATTATTACAATAGAATTTTGTACAGAGCTATTGCAAATGGAAAGTTTCCTAGTTGGACAGTCGGCATACAAGTCTTAACTTTGGACGATGTTAAAAAATCTAATTTCGACGTTTTTGACGTTTCAAAATCACTTCCATTAGATAAATACCCTTTAAAAAAAGTGGGTAAATTAATACTAGATAGGAATCCCAAAAATTTCTTTGCTGATGTAGAACAGATGGCTTTTAGCCCCGGCAATCTGATTCCTGGTATCCTCGGGGATCCAAGTAAGCTATTTGAAGCACGTCGCTTCGCGTATATGGATGCTCAATTCCACCGTTTGGGTGCAAACTTCAATAAAATATCTGTAAACTGTCCTTATCGTACAAAAACACTAACATATAATAGAGATGGAACTCCTCCAGTCAAAGACAACGAAGAAGATATTCCAAATTACTATCCAAACTCGTTTAATGGTCCAGTTCCTTATATGGATACACATAAGTCACAACTAATTGAAATTGTTGAAAACCCAGAACCAGATAATTTCGACCAAGCAACTGAATTCTATAATAACGTATTGAACAGTGATGCACGAAGTCGATTAATTATTAATATAGTCTCTACTTTGAAACTAAGTACCCCCATGACACAGAAAAAAGTAGTAGCAATATTTGAAATAATACATCCAGATCTAAGTCGTCGAGTAGCGCAAGGATTGAATGCAACTCAGACATCAGAAGAATGTGTCATTTAATAATAAACAGTAGTATTTTTATCCAATGTTTTTTTTTTCTTCCGTTACTTTAGTTTTCTGTTGTTTCTGTTATTTTATTTCTCTTTTGTTTCTGTTATTTATTGATTTTGTTGTTGCTGTTATTTTGTTATTTTATTTTTTGTTCTTTTTATGTTTCTGTTATTTTTCTGTTGTTTTTGTTATTTTATTTTAACTTCACTTGTCGGGGGTGTTATAAATTTTTAATTTACACTTGTTAATTAACGGAATAAAATGTACTATAGTTTAAAAATATTCCAATTGGTTAGGTTATAATTGATTCTACAAACTACTATTTTCAGTTTTCTTGTTAAAATAAAATAAAAAATATTTAAGTCGGTTCTCTTTTATTGATTGCTGATGACATTGTGCTCATCGGAAAAGATGCGTCCAGAGCAGACTGCATAAATGGCAAGAGAATATGAAGAGTGTTGGCCTGAGGATCAGCCAAACTAAGAGCCAAACGTCAGCTGTTCTGTTACTTCGGTGGCCCCTCCAGTTTGTCTGAAATCACCTTGGATGCTTTACTTACCTGAAAAGGAACCTACCGTCAAAATTTTAAGTCAGAGGTTTTGGTTGTGTGTTATTAGACAGTCAGTTAGTCACCCAGTCAGACAGTCAGTTAGTTCATCAGTGAGTCAGCACAAGTTATATGTATAGATTTTCAATGTAGCAATAGATTGCAGTGGTCACCGGAGGTGTGAAAGTAAATTTTCGCTTCACTTGTTATAAGATAGACAACGATAAAAATATGCTGTAACTCTTATTTTATACTAACTCTGTAATTTTCAATTTTGTATAAATGTTAATTGATATCATTGAGAAAAAATAATTTAGTGCATAGATAAAATTTTTTAATTAATGAAATCATAAATTTATTGTTACCTACTTTAAAATACCTTTAGGTACCTTTTTAAATAAATAGCTGATAATAAGATTTAAAAAGCAGAACATAATTATTTGAGTTAAAAAAATTAAAATACCACGTTTTAAAATAACTATGGGAATACAAACTTACTCTTATGATTTGAAACGGTAAACGTAGGGCGCATGGAATAACAAGTGTTTAGTGAGTACAGGCTCTGTCGTTGACAAACATATTATTATATCAGTTCATATCTTTGTTATTCGTAACAAATACATAAATAGATATTATATAATAAGCAGAAGAAGCACAATTCAAAGGTTATTGGGGGGGGGGGGGGGGGGGGGTTATTTCGGTATAACGATTAGTAAGTATATATAACAAAAAATACATTTACAACAATTTTGTGTAAATTCTGAATTGATAAGTTAATTGATTTCATTGAGAAAAAATAATATACATTTCGGTAAAATAATAATGGAAATTTTTAAAGAACAGTTACTATCTAACAATGCTAAGACGTAACATCAACTGTATTATACTTGCTGAAGTAACACCTTTTATTATTTCAGAGCAATAAAAAAACTGTTGGGTTACTTAAGACCCAATTCAAGCAATTACGTACGTTGATCAATTTTATTATACCCAGTTGGGAAATCGTGTCGGACTCTCCGTGGTCGAAGGAAGGTCACAATATTCAAAGCATTATAAAGCCTGTGGTGAGGTGTACCGAAGTTGTTGCTCGTTTGCATATGACAAGGGAGAATGTTAGTGGTTCTAGTGGTGTTGGCTGCAGTGGCTGTCGCGGACGAAAGGGACCCCTCAGCACAGCAGATCATCATGTTCAAAGAGAAGACGACGGTGAGTTTTACCATTTTTAGGGTTCCCTACCTCAAAAGGAAAAATGGATCCCTTATAGGATCACTTTGTTGTCGTCTGTCTGTCTGTCCGTCCATCGTGTCTGTCAAGAAAACCTATAGGGTACTTCCCGTTAACAGGGCTCTCTCCGTCACTCGTTTCATACAATCGTAGTTCCAAATTCATTTGAATATTAAGCAACCAAAGTCCATGAAATTTTGCAGACATATTCTAGAAACTAATATCTGTGTCTGTGGTGTTTTAGATTTTTCTAAAAATATGTAGTTTTAAAATTACAGGGGCTCAAAGATTTGTATGAAAATTTTTAAGACAGCGTAACTTTGAAACCGAATATTTTAACAGAAATCTGGAAAACCACAGACATAGATATTAGTTTCTAGAATATGTCTGCAAAATTTCATGGACTTTGGTTGCTTAATATTCAAATGAAATTGGAACTACGATTGTATGAAACGAGTGACGGAGAGAGCCCTCTTAACCTAGAATCATCAAATTTGGCAAGTAGGTAGGTTTTATGGCACAAGTAAAGGAATAAACCCGAAAACAGTGAATTTGTGGTTACATCATTTTAAAAAATGTGTGTTGTTTCAATTTTCTATGTAAGATAACTAAACCTACCAAGTGGGGTATCATATGAAAGGGCTTTACCTGTAAATTCTAAAACAGAGTTTTATTTGTTCTTATGTGTAATAGTTTCTGATTTATCGTGCAAAATGTCGAAAAAAATACCCGAGTGCGGAACCCTCGGTGCGCGAGTCTGGCTCGCACTTGGCCGGTTTTTATTATTTGTTGATAGGTTATTAGGTGATTAGCGTCGAGCAGATTCTGTGAAAATTTCAAATCTCTACCTATCACGGTCCATGAGATACAGCCAAGTTAAAATTTCAATGTGGCGAGGAATGTTAAGTTTCACTATATAAAATCATTCATTATACAGGTACTTGAAATTTCAATGCAATGGTTTTGCAATCTAGGTAATTTTAGAATTAATTACAGTTCAGTTTCTGATTTTTAAGCTAACAAATCACGCATAGGACATTACCAAAAACTGTGGTATTTTTATCGACTCTATAAAAATCGATCAATTTATCAATTATTTATTGATCAATTTATTAATATTAGTTGTAATAATGGTACTGGCACTCAGTATCATGTATATAAACTATCTTATTCCCGCGACTTCGTTCGCGGGGACTACGCAAATTTCATGCCCCTATTTACCCCCTTAGGTGTTGAATTTTCAGAAATCCATTCTTAGTAGATGTCTACGTCATAATAGCTATCTGCATGCGGAATTTTAGCCCGATCCGTCCAGTAGTTTGAGCTGTGCGTTGATAGATCAGTCAGTCAGTCAACTTTTCCTTAATTTAATTATTTTTATTTTGTACTGGAACATCTTGAGACGTATTTTGTGCCTACGGGCTTGGGGAGACTCAACGGTTCACAATGAGCTGTTTCTGGAAGTCCCAACTTTGATATTTTCCACGATTTTGAATTCAAACAAGGAGCACTGTTTACCAATACGTCCATTTATTACGTAGGCACCTATTCAGGAGAGCGAGACAGATACATATTAAACACATTTAACGGATTTTTAACCCCCGACCCAAAAAGAGGGGTGTTATAAGTTTGACGTGTGTATCTGTGTATCTGTGTATCTGTGTATCTGTCTGTGGCATCGTAGCGCCTAAACGAATGAACCGATTTTAATTTAGTTTTTTTTATTTGAAAGGTGGCTTGATCGAGAGTGTTCTTAGCTATAATCTAAAAAAATTGGTTCAGCCGTTTAAGAGTTATCAGCTCTTTTCTAGTATTCTTGTAGAAAAGAAGGTTAGATAACCGTTAGGTTCATAATATTATGTCAATTGACAAATGTCAAGCTGTCAAGATGGACGTTGCCTAAATACATAATTATTTATTTGAAAATGATGTTTTGGAAAACTCAGATACTTTGGATCGTCGGGGGTGTTATAAATTTTTAATTTACACTTGTTAAATACATATATTAAAACGCTGAACAATTTTATGATTCCAGGGTCCAATTGGTATAGTGACAACTAGCGCTGGAGCACCCGTTCCTCACAGCGAAGCATTAAATACGCTCAACACGAGGCTTCTTAATAACGAATTTTTCATGGATACCATGACACATCTGGTCCGAGAAAGAATTCCCGAGCGTGTGGTTCACGCGAAGGCTGGCGGAGCCTTTGGATATTTTGAAGTAACACACGACATTTCACATATTTGTAAAGCTAAATTATTCAGCAAGATCGGAAAGAAGACACCAGTAGCTGCCAGATTTTCGCCAGTCGTCGTAGAAAGAGGCGGCAGTGATACATCTCGAGACCCTAGAGGTTATGCTGTGAAGTTTTATACTGAAGAAGGAAATTTCGATATAGTAGGCTTCAGTACCCCTATGTATGTTTACAATGATCCACGCCTGTTCCCTACATTCGTACGCGCTCAGAAGAAAAACCCAGCCACAAACCTTTTCGATGCCAATACTGTATGGGATTTCTTAACTCTGCAACCTGAGAGTATACACATGTTTTTATTAATTTTTGGTGATCGCGGCATTCCCGCTAGCTATAGAAATATGCCTGGTTTTGGCATCCATACATACCAAGTTGAAAACGATCATGGCGACATACATTTTGTCCGATTCCATTTCACACCAGATGCTGGAATTAAGAACTTAAGATCAGAGGAAGCCAGAAAAATCGGAGCCGAAGATGCGGATTACCTCACGCGAGATTTGTATAAAGCTATTGGAAATGGTGAATTCCCAAGTTGGACTGTCAGCGTGCAGGTTTTAACATTCGATGACGTGAAACATGCTAATTTTAATGTGTTCGATGTCACAAACACTATTCCTTTAAACGAATTTCCTTTGAAAGAAGTAGGGAAAATGGTACTTAATAAAAATGCGGTGAATTATTTTGCAGAAATAGAACAATTAGCATTCAGTCCAGCGAATTTAGTTCCCGGTATTCTTGGAGGCCCAGATAAAGTCTTCGAAGCACGTCGCTTAGCTTACAGAGATGCTCAGTATTACCGTTTGGGGGCAAATTTCCATAAAATTCCGGTGAATTGTCCTTTCCGCTCCAAAGTTATGCAAGTTTATAATAGGGATGGTCGAGCTCCAGTTAAGGACAATGGAAAAGATATACCAAATTATTTTCCGAACTCTTACAACGGCCCCGTTCCCTATGATGACAAAAATAGAACACCATTAATTGAAATTACAGAACCTGAACCTAATAACTTCAGACAAGCAACTGAGTTGTATATGAATGAGATGACCAAAGAGGAACGCAGTAGACTGGTTGAAAACGTACTCTACAGTTTAGGGTCTGCTGCCAGTTTTCTTCAAGAAAGAGCAGTTAAAATCTTTAGCATCATACATCCGGATTTAGGTTACCGAATAGAGCAAGGCTTGCGATCAAATAAAACTAAGCAGTATCATGATTCTTATCAGCATTATTAGAGTAAGTTCAGTGAATAGGGAACATTAATTAATTGTAAATACTTACCTATTTATTATTTAAATAAACAATGTTTTTAAATTATTATTTATTAGCTCCAATAATAATAATTCTAATACTTTGTGTTACTTTTGTGATACTTTACGTGCTACAATATTTATTTCATCAGTACCTACCAGTTTACTAAGTGCCTATACCTACCAAGACGTCGCGTCGCATCGGTTGGCCTCCGAGTCGAAGGTCCAAGGGTCTGATCTTGGGCACGTACCTCTAACTTTTTAGAGTTATGTGCGTTTTAAGCTATAATTCAATATCACTTGCTTTAACGGTGAAGAAAAATCGTGAGGGAGGAAACCTGCATGCCTGAGAGTTCTCCATAGTGTTCTCAAAGGTATGTGAAGTATGCCAATTCCCTTGGCCAGCGTACTATACTGAGGCGAAATAATTTTCTGTCTGTGAGGAAACCCGTACTTAGTAGTGAGCCAGCGATCGGTCGATTATTATGATTATGATACCTACTATCATTCAAATCAAGAAATAATATGCCTATTCTAAGCACGTGCTTCATTATTAGGGTTCCGTACCTCAAAACGAAAAAAGGGACCCTTATAGGATAACTTTGCTCTCTGTCTGTCTGTCTGTCGTGTCTGTCAAGAAACATACAGGGTACTTCCCTTTGAGCTAGAATCATGAAATTTGGCAGGTATGTAGGTTGATTTTAATGTAAAGGGAAAAATCCGAAAACCGTGAAATACTTACATTACAAAAAAAAATGGTTGTTATTGTACGACGGTACGAGTCCAACTTGCATTTGACCGGTTTTTTTTTTAATTGATTGTAATGAGGTTAGAGTAAAAACGTTGCTTCTTATCAGAAAAACGTACCTATATAAAACATCAAAATAAAGCAAACATAAAAATATTTGTTTGAATACTTTTTTTGCGCGACTATTTTCAGGTCAAGGTTTCTTATAGCTGTGGTTTTCATAATAAGTAGGTATTACATCAACTATTATTTTATTTAATAAGCTAGGTCATAATATTATGCATAATCTATAAGTAAAGGGAGACACTGATTAACTAATATAATAATATCAACGTGTACAGGCGAAATCGTTGGGTTTAGAAACTTAAGATTTTGCAGGTTGGTTCTCTCATGTAGCTATGTTGTTTAGGGTAAAAAATATCCTGCATGTCTTAACTATAATTATATGTCAAGAGACACCTCTAACTTTTTGCAGTTATGTGTGTTTTTAAGTAATTAAATGTCATTTGCTTTAACGGTGAAAGAAAACATCGTGAGGAAACCTGTAGGTATGCCTTCTTGAGAGAGAGTTCTCCAAAGTGAGAGTGCTCTCAAAAGTGCGTGAAGTCTGCCAATCTGCATATTATGACATCTACAGAACACTATCTTATGAATCAAATCTCGCTTGAAGGATTTTTAATAAGCGATAGATATTCGCTGCTCGATTGATTAGGTATGCTTCGGACAATCCGCTTATATTTCGTTAAACAAATAGAATTAAATTGGAAATAGCATATACTTAGGTAAGTACCTTTTTTATTCCATTACAAGCTAGCCCTTGAATACGTTCTCACCTGGTGCTAAGTCATGATGCAATCTAAGATGGAAGCGGGCTAACTTGGGACGAATATGGCAGTTTTACTAAACCCATACCCCTTATAGGTTTCTACACGGTATCGTACTGGAACGCTAAATCGCTTGGCGGGACGCCTTTGCCCATAGGGTTGTAACTGCGGCAAAAGCATCCCACCAGACCAAACCTGAAACAATTTAGAAATTATAAATTTCCCAATTGCCCCTACCGGGAATCGAAACCGAGGCCTCTCGCTTATAAGACCACAGCGCTCACCACTGCGCCAGGTAGGTCGTCAAAAGTACAGGTACTCAGAACGAGGTGATAATCCGTAGCAGAACCATAGTTAAATGGATTAGCAAGCTGAAGTAGGCAGGTCATGTCCCAAAACCCAGGTCTTAGACCTACATTTTTTCACATTTATAGACTTGCGCTTGGCTGCAATCAGATCTGCCGTCTATGTTCAACAAAAACCTTGGTATGATCTGCACGTAAGACTAGCAAATGTATGAAAAGTTGAAATGTCGTTAATAATTTTCGCAGGCGCAAGATTTTTACGTGGGAGATGGCGAGTCAGACAAGGGGCTTCTTCGTCCGCGTGGATTTAGGTTTTTAAAGATCCCGTGGGAATTGTTTGATTTTCCGGGATAAAAAGTTACATATGTCAATTACAGGGACGCAAGCTACCTCGTTACCAAATTTCATACAAATCGGTTTAGCGGATGGGTTTTTAGGAATTCCGTGGGAACTCTTTGATTTCCGGGAAAAAAAGTAGCCTTTGTCCGTCCTCAGGATATAAGCTGATCCTGTTCCAAATTTCGTCCAAATCGGTTAAACAGTTGGGCCGTGAAATGTAGCAGACAGACAGACAGACACACTTTCGCATTTATATAATTAGTATAAACGATTTGGACCACAAAAATGCAAAAAGGTTGCTTTAAATTTATTTCTGTTGCCGTGTAAGTACCTACCTATAAATTAGTTGATTACATAATTAGGGATGTCCCCAATCAGTGCTAGACCAGGCCCCATCGAGCTCACGGTCGTCCCTGGAGTCAGATGTAACGCAAAAGTTAAGGTGCCCACGCACTTGAACTGAACTGCAACTGAACTGCGCGTCGCGGCAGCGCCCCGCACGATATTCTCTCCAGCTGCGACGCGTGTACCGCGTAGCGCGTCACTGCCGCGCGTCGCGGCTGGAGGGAATATCGTGCGGGGCGCTGCCGCGACGCGCAGTTCAGCTGCAGTTCAGTTCAAGTGCGTGGGCACCTTTAGATAGATGTATGGCATGCAGCGAAAGGGCGTGAATGATCAATATCTCTTAAGTGAACGGGCTATCTGTATCAGATGGCTTGTAAAGAGGAGTATAGGTGTTATTTCTATCGGCTTCTCGTGTTACACATATCGGATCCAGCTTTCTAGTGAAAACAGAGCGTTTGTGGTGCGTTGTGCAACGTACCGGAAGACCGTAAAAAATTATTGACAACTAGAGGATGCCCGCGGCTTCGCCGGCGTGGATTACAGTTTTTTATTCCCGTAGGAAATCTTCAATTTGCCTTCCCATCCCCGGGATGTATCCCAAGTCTGTACCAAATTTCATTAAAATCGGTTCAGCGGTTGGGCCGTGAAAACGTAGCAGACAGACAGACACACTTTCGCATTTATAATATTAGTATGGATAAATCAATTTAAAAGAAAAACTAAACATTAGATAAGAATGACTGTATCTTATCACATTGTATCTAGATCGTCGGCTAGACCAAAATGTTTTTGTTTTTAGGGTTCCATACCTCAAAAAAAAAAAAACTTAAAATATGCTCATGAACAAATAATGATTAGTTTCAGAATATAGCAAGTGGGGTATCATATGAAAGGGGTTTGCCTGTAAATTCTAAAACAATTTCTTTTTATGCATAATAGCTCTGAATTTATCATGCAAAGTGACGGAAAAAATACTCGAGTACGGAACCCTCTGTGCGCGAGTCTGACTCGCTCTTGGACGGTTTTTTACATATACATCTACAAGTAATATCATTGACAATCTTATTATTTTAGACGTGCCAGGGTAATTGACCTACAAAGAAGCTGATAAGTACAGCTATGAATAAAACTGCAGATTCAGAATCAGATCTCAGATGACATCAAGTACTTAGTCGTTAAAAATAAAGTTGTCGCTGTAATTATTAGGTAAGATTAAATTATTATTTTACTACGAAAAAAAGAGTTTTTTTTTAAATTCATCATATTAGTAGGTAAGCGCTTGACCACGATCACACCTGATAAAAAGTGATGCTGTGCCCTAAGATGGGACGCGTAATACCTAGAAGATGCGTATTCACTCTTGTTCTAAAGATACCTGCAGTATTGCAATCACACTAATATTATAAAGGAGAAAGTTTGTATGTGTGTGCGTGTGTGTGTGTGTGTGTGTGTGTATGTTTGTTACTCCTTCACGCTAAAACTACTGGACGGAATGGGCTGAAATTTAGAATGGAAATAGATTATACCCTGGATTAGCACATAGGCTACTTTTGATCCCGTAAAATCAAAGAGTTGCCACGGGAATTTTAAAAAAACCTACATCCACGCGAACGAAGTCGCGGGCATCAGCTAGTAGGTACATATAGTAAACACAGTCTCCCTAAGTAGTAAGTACATAATAATATAACAGATAAGCTTGACTAGGTACATTATTATTATAAAAGACATATTATTTTTGAGGCTCAATAGATCAACGGTTAAGGAGCGGAGCGCGGTTCAAACCCCACCCGTTGTAGGTACCATTGTCGTACCTATCTATACTCTTAGCAGAAGCTCTACGCTTAGTTGGGGGGAAAAGGGGAATTATAGTTATGTTAACATGGCTAATATTCTTAGTTCTTTTCCTCATTATGGCATAAAAATCATCTGTGACGCACTGGAATAGCGCGGTAACCCCATCAGTACTCTGAACCCGTTGTTATACTGTTCCTGCACCCCGTCAAAAATTTTAAAACGCTACGGCTCGGCCGCCATCTTGTTTTTCCAATTTTTTCCACATTTTCTGTTAACCGTTTACTACATTCTATAATAGTTAAGAGTTTGAACGGAGTCCCTTAAAAAACAAAGGAGCTGCAAAAATCACGTCGGCTGCCATCTTATTTTTCCGAAATGTCATAATTTTTCCCCAGCCGACTCCCCCACCTGAACACATCTCCCCTACATCATTATATCATTTTCCTTCTCTTTCTAGAACAATTATGTCAATGAGTGAGTGAGTGGTAATCGAGCTATTATTATGTGCGGGGTCCTGGCAGGTACAGTATAACATCGGCTTCAGATTGACCTGCGATTTTAAGATAGGCATCTTACTTTGACAGGTGTCAGGATCTACACTTGAGAGGAACTGACAAGTCTTGATACGGTTATGCATCAAACTGCATATTCTGATAAGACTCAGCTGTCAAAACAGTGAAGGGCATCCACGATGCAGTTGTTGCTACTTGTAGCAGGTAAAATCATTGTAGAATTTTTTGAATGTGATATTTTCAGGGTTCCGCAATCCGAAGGGTGCCAATGGGTGCCCTATTACTGCCTCCGCTGTCCATCCATCCGTCCTTTTGTCTGTCTGCCAGCGGGCCGCATATCGTGAATCGTAATAGGTAGAGAGTTGAAATTTTCACAGAATCTATTGCCGCTATTATAACAAACTAGCCGATGCCCGCGACTTCGCCCGCGTGGATTTAGGTTTTTCGAAATTCTGTGGGAACTCTTTGATTTTTCGGGATAAAAAGTAGCCTATGTGCTAATCCAGGATATTATCTATCTCCATTTCAAATTTCAGCCAAATCCGTCTAGTAGTTTTTGCGTGAAGGAGTAACAAACACACACACACGTACATACACAAACTTTCGCCTTTATAATATTAGTGTGAAGTGTGATAATAAAAATTTCAAAATAGCCGTCTTGAAAAAAATTAAACAAATTTTCTAATACGATGGGTACGGAACCCTTCATGTCCGAGTCAGTCAGACATCTTTTCCTATTATATCGTAGACTAGCTTAATTATTTAAATCTACTCAATGTCGTCTTCTTATTTCAGTAATAACGGAATTATCAGCGGTTGTGACGGAAACAGAACAATGGGATCCAGCCGGCGACCAAACTTTACTTTTCAAGAACAAGACTAATGTAAGCTCAATAAATAATAATTAACAGTCCGTACTAATAGGTATTCCAAAGGATTTACCGATTTATTAAGTCGAGCAAAAATCAATCGATCATTAAAAATATAATGACCGTAATGAACTTTTATCATAAATACTCCGAAAACTGAAATATTTGAATAAATGAAATTATAATACATAATATACATATATTATGGTGCTCCTAAAACTTCAATCTTAATTTCTGAGGGTCATGCCCCCTTTTATACTTATATCACATAATGGTAGAGGTTTTCTTGGAATAATAATGCGGTGAGTTTCCAAGTCCTTACTTGTAGTGACTGAGTATTATTTTAACTCTTTTTATCGATTTTTTCTAATTGTTAGTTAAATACCTTGGACGTTAAATACTTGTTAAATATAATAACCAGGACTGACAGCTTAACTGACAGAGCTCTGAGACACGGAAGAAATAAGGAGGTCTAATTCGGACCTCCAAATTATGTTACTCATACAGATGCCGACTTGGGAGAAATTTTAGTTTCTAACTAACATTTTCAGGGTCCCATCGGAATGTTAACTACAAGTGGTGGCGCTCCAGTTTCCTACGAGGATGCTACGAACACGTTAAATACTCCATTGATTCATAATGAATTCTTTATGGACACTATAACTCATAGAGTACGAGAAAATATTCCGCCTCGTCCCGTTCACGCTAAAGGCACTGGAGCTTTTGGGTATTTTGAAGTAACACATGATATCTCACATGTTTGTAAGGCTGCTTTTCTAAAGAAAATAGGAACAAAGACGCCAGTTGCAGTGAGATTTTCAACGGGAGAAGGAGAAAGAGGAAGTTCCGATTTAAACAGGGATAGTCGAGGTTTTGCAGTGAAATTTTATACGGAAGAAGGCAATCTCGATTTGCTTGGATTTCATACACCTGTATACCCTTACAAAGATCCGCTTAATGCTGGCACTCGGTGGCATGGAACTAAAAGGAATCCAGCGTCCAATCTTTATGACTTCAACACATATTGGGATGTAGTGACTCTAATCCCTGAGATGATAAACTTTTATTTATTACTGTACTCTGATGGCGGTATACCAGCCAGTTACAGAAATATGCCTGGCTATCCAATCCATACGTATCAGGTCGAAAATGAAAATGGGGATGAACATTTTGTCAGATTTCATATCTTGCCAGATGCTGGCATTAAAAATTTAAGATCAGAGGAAGCTAGAAATTTAAGTGCTATAGATCCTGATTATTTAAGAAGAGATTTATATCGAGCGATTGGGAATGGTGATTTCCCCAGTTGGACAGTAAGCGTGCAGATTTTAAGCACAGCTGACGTGAATAAAGTTGGATCTCAGGTATTTGATGTTACAAGAACAATTCCTTTAAAAGAGTTTCCCTTACATCCAATTGGTAAAATAGTTGTAAATAGAAACGCTAAGAACTTCTTTGCAGAAATAGAACAGCTAGCTTTCTGTCCAGCTAATTTAGTACCTGGGATACTTGGTGCGCCTGATAAATTATTTGAAGCGCGTCGATTGGCCTACAGGGATTCTCACCTGTACCGCTTGGGGGCGAATGTCAAGAAAATTCCTGTTAATTGTCCATTCCAAACAAAAACTTTTACGTATCTCAGAGACGGAGTACCTCCAGTTGGGAATAATGAAGAAGATGCTCCCAACTATTATCCTAATTCGTTCAACGGACCTGTCCCCTACATGCCAAAACATAAGTCAGCTTTAATTAATATTGTAGAAGGCAAGGCTGACAACTTTGATCAAGCTGCAGAATTTTATGCAAACGAACTCACTAACGACGAACGAACTCGATTAATTGAAAATTTAGTATTACCTCTGCAGAATGTTCATAAATTTATTCAAGAGCGTGCTATAAATATTTTTACAACGATTCATCCAGATTTAGGAAATCGTTTAGCACAGGCATTAAATAGTGCATCGTAAAATTTGATGATTATTTAATCTTTTCAAATTTTTCTAGTATTATTTCGTTATGTTCAATATTGCTTCATAATATTGTATCAATAAAATTGTTACGAGAACTACATAAATTGGAGTTAAAAATTCCTAGTGAAATATTTAAAATTATGTAGAGAACTTCATTGAAACCCATGCTACTGTTATTTAGAATTATCAGTAAAAAAAAAATCAAAAGAGATTTTTCGGGACTTCAAGTGAAAACTGATAATACAGACTGAGCAAAGAATTATTGTCTGTCTGTTTGAGATATCCTTATCCATAGGTAGTAGGTACTTAATGTTATAAAATAAATGCGAAAGTAGGTCTGTCTGACACCTTTTCACGGCTTATAATTATAGTTTAACCAACTGGAAAAAAAATTGCACAAAGATAGCTTGCATCCTGGAGACGGACAGTTACTTTTTATCCTGGAAAATCAAAGAATCCCCACAAAATTTTTAACACACTGATATCCACGCGGATGAAATCACGGGCATTTATTTATTTATACTTCAGGGCGTAGACCGCTCTTATTTTGTTAGGTACCTACTCGATCTTGAGGGTGTGGTAGTGTACGGATATAAATCCTCCATAATTAGTCCAAACTTTGTTGTTCTTTTTTATTTATGTCGTCATTAAACATAGTTAGGATTTGACTTATGGTGTGCCCCGAGCTGAAGCCTTTCAATAGACGGTAAATAGTATTATTAAAATATGATTTAAATAGAGTTTTAGAGAGTAAAGGCGGGGACATGACAAACTAAAATAAATCGTTGTTTAATTGGTCGAGTTTCACTGTTTTGATAAACTAAGATTAAGAATTAAATAGCTCTTTTAGTGGACTCAGTAAAGTAGTAAAATAGCCAATCTTAGCAAGTCCTCAGAAACAGCTCCGATTTTGATGTGATTTGTGTGTGGTCCGGCAAAGTGCGGATCGGTTTACTTCAAACACCTTTGAGAACATTATGAAGAACATGTAGGCAGGTTTCTTCACGATTTCCTTGAAACAAGACTAAGAAAGTTAGACTAGACATAGACACATAAATATAACCATTTATTAGATCTGATTAGTGATTGCAATCATAATTACTAATTGTTTTAGGAGCTAAGCACCTTATTTTGATCTCTATTACATTACAGATCCAATAAATATAGCTAATTAAACTAACAATGACGTTTTAACCCAAAACAAAGGACTATAAGCAATTTCATAGCCTTCCTGGAGTCTTATTCTGTGAACCAAACAAGAACTAAAGTCTACACTCAAAGTTTTAATTCCAGTCAAAAACTTATTTAGGTATTTAATTATGATTATTTATAAAATAAGCTTATTTATAAGACTTTTACGCCCTGAGGATTTTATATGAGTGTGAACGCTAAACTTAGTACTCTGAAGTCTGAAGCATGATCAACACGTAATGTAAAAAAAAGAATCAAAAACTTCCAGAGATTTATAACAGAAATTTGCAGAAACAAAAATACTACTAATTGTACTTAATTATTTTAAGATATAAGCTTAATAATTAATTATTAACTAATCGCGAGTTAGTTTTGAAGCTAATCGCGAATAAGGCTTCTGTTGAAAATTCGTTCAAGTTTCCATGGCGATCATAATACGGTCCAAATACCTTTATATAAATTTAGCTTTTATTACTAACGCTATAAGGTTCACAAATAAACACGGTGTACACTTTTACTCTAAGTTATTTTACCATGCCATAACAATAGGCCATTTTGACCACATGTAGGGCTAAATAAGGCTCAAGTATTGGGTCCGTTCTAGGTGAAAGCTGAGATGCAATTTTGGTTAAACGTGTTGGAGGTAATAAGCTAAGGCTTTTGTTTTTGTTTACGAAATAGGGATATGGCTGCAAGAATATGCCTATCTAGTACCTAGACATAAATCTATGTGTACAAAAATAAGCACTAAATTACATTTACTAAATATAATAATTTTTCAATGCAAGGAATTGAGAACGTCCTATTTTTCTGAAGTCCTGAAGGAACCAACTTCTCTTTGATTTTCCGGGATAAAAAGTACCTAGCCTATATCACTCTCTAGGTCTTTAAGCATATATAATAATCATGCAAAAAATCGCATCCATCCGTTGCTCTGTTGCGACATGATTGAAGGACAAACCAATAAACAAATAAACACACTTTCACATTCATAATATTACCTATAATGGGAGCTTTGAATAACAGCGCCGATGGTAACTTTGTAGGTATACGTTATTAAAACAATGCTAATAAATAATCAGGAAAAACAACAATCGCCTAACATTAAGTTCACACATAACACTACATTACCATGTCAATAGCGCACTGACCTCTACTGATATAAGTACGCTGGACCTGCGATTGCCGGTCTGTCTTTAAAGCCGCTTGATTTGTCAACCCGAACCTCCTCAGTGAGGTACTTTGAATCTAATAAAAGTATGCTCCTGGAAAAAATATTATATTATCGTTAATGACAAAAAATCATAGATTTGGCTCGCTCCAGCAATGCGCGAGGCTGCACTTGTTTCTATAGTATGGCATATTATTGTAAATTGAACACTTGAAAAGAGCAACCGCTGATTTATTTTCGGTAGGAACGGCATTCCGAACCAGTGGTAAATTATTTAGACGATTCAAAGTACTTGTAAAAGTATACTTGAATAAAATATTTTCCAATCTACTATATTTGAATTGGCACAAAAAATAACAGTCATTTTGTATGGCACACCTTTTCCAGCGTACTTGTATATCATGCTCCTCTCAATGCAATAATGCAAAAGCGACATTTATGATATTTGCATAATTTTATTGCCATCGTCTAGGTGCGGCCAGGATTTAGCGCTCAATTACTTCCTTATAAGGACATAATTGCTCTATACCTAAAGAATGGCAACAATTAGCTATGTATTAACCTGCGACTTGTCACACTTATCGCGACAGATAAAGTGAAATCTAGTCACGGTTCCTTGACAGTAATATAAATATGCTTGTGTAATTCTATCGCTCTATAGTCATAGAGCCTACCCGTGCCTCGGAGAGCACGCAGAGCCGTTTGGCGCCTGATCTCTCTCCTGTCGTGTCGGATTGTCGTCCCATTGGATTATGAAAGTGACGATATTATTATTTATTTTTATTTTTCATGTACCAATATTATAGTTACAACGTAATAATAAATTAAGTGACAATGGGAATGCTTATCTCTAAACAGAGATTTCTTCCAGCTTTTCGTTCAAGGTTGTGAGTAAGGCGCATTAATACGTGCAACAGTTTGCTTTTAAATTTTTTTACGGACAGACCGGTGGACTGGTCGTAGCCAAAATTTCACTTGAGTTGGAACGTGAGTCATGACAATTTTGTAGATTTTATGAGACTTTATTGTAAGCGTCAACCGAAAGACATCCACTGCGGAACTTAGGTCGTAGGTAGGGAAATACGCATACGCCACGGTTTAGCGCCGCCTAAATGCAGCGACTTTTTGCGACAAGTTTGATGTCGTCTGGCCACCTAGAGTTGAGTTTGCCAACACTGCGCTTTCCTGTGCGCACTCCGATCCATTCCAGTAAACATAGGTTAGTCTAAATTTTGAAAGGTTTGTTATGTCTTCATCCACCATTATTATAAATTATAAGATTGACCGTTTCCCTGTTACATAAAAATATAATAATTGAAATGATTATAATTGAATAATGATTTCGTTCCAATAGCTGCAACGGAAGTAGTGGTAACAAGCTGATGTAGTAACATCCCGTCTTCAATGAGGCTTCAATTTATACGGAACCATAAACCTTCTTATTTATTGATGATTTTTCCGTTATTGATTTACATTTGATGTGATTTGATCTGGTTACTAGCGGATACCCGGCATGTGCTACTACGCTAAAACGCTAAAAAAAGTCGCACTATTGCTTTCCTAATGAAATTAGTTGGATACTTTTAAAGTCTACAACGGGCATAGGTAGGAACAATTTTTTTGTTTCGGCGGCGTAAGACCCTGGCATATGGAAGTCTCTATAGGGGACCAATGTCCAACAGTGGGAGTCTATGATGACGAGGATGATGATGACCTCAAAACGTAGGTCTGTTTCGGAGGACACCCACAGGCGGGGGTACAAGAAGTTGCCAACTCCTGTCCTGTCGTTAGGCGCTGAGGTGGAACTCCGTGAGGTTTCTAGTCGGTCCACCCCTTTTTTATTCAGATATAGTACAAGTTAGCCCTTGACTGCAATTTCACCTGGTGGTACTTAACTGATGATTCAATCAATGATAGAAGCGGGCTAACCTGGAAGGGGTATAGCAGTGTTTATTAAGCCCACACCCCTTTGGTTACTAAACGGCATCGTTCCGGAACGCTAAATCGCTTGGCGGCACGGTTTTGCCGGTAGGGTGGTAACTAGCCACGGCCAAAGCCTCCTACCAGACCAGACCAGAGTTTTAGAAATTATATAATCCAAACCCCTGACGGGAATCGAACCCGGGACCTCCCACTAATAAGACCACAGCGCTTACCGCTGTGCCAAGGAGGTCGTCGATAACCCTACTTTCCCGCGGCCAGTGGTATCCATGTATCCATGATGGATTTTCCTTATGGGCAAAATGGCACTATACCTACTGATTTGTAAGATTAAGCTTTCAGTAAGTATAAGGTTCTTTAGGTGTACCTACTACTGCTTTTGATACGAATTCGTGAATTCTATATCACAAAATATAGCCATACAATTTGTATGAGGAATTGCGAACTAGATTCGAATTTCATTTAACGGCTTTGGAAAACGCTTACGCTGCAGATCAACAATTGTAAGATTCAGACGGGATCCAGTGCGTAAAGAGCCTTCATACCTAATAGAATAACTTAACAGGGCTCTCTCCGTCACTTGCTCCATACAATCGTAGTTCTAATTTCATTTGAATATAACCTCAGCAACCAAAGTCCATGAAATTTTGCAGACATATTCTAGAAACTAATATCTGTGCCTGAGGTGTTCAGGGGGCACGGCAGTGCCCCCGCCAAGACGAGCCAAACGGCGGCCGGGGCGCTACGTACCTTTTTCTCGAAGTGTTTCGCCGTATTTTCGACCCGTCATAACTTCGGTCTGGATGACGCTAGAAAGTTGAAATTTTCAATAAAAGGTGTCCTCAGCAAATTTACCAAATATACCAAGTATCAAATATCTAGCTTTTATGGTTACAGATTTATTGATACCTAAAATACGCCGATTTCGTCCCTCACTGATGATCATCAAAACCTCTACTCAAAACCTCTAAGGTACTTCCCGAAGTCCTAGAAGACTGAAATTTGGTATGTAGACTAGAAATTGACTACAAACTACAGGAAAATTAAGAAATTGGAAATGCCCCCCCTCTACGCCTCTTATGGGTAAAGCAAATCTGTAAATTCTGTCGCTAGAATGCTGATATTTTCAGGATAAGATGTCCTTGGCAGATTTATTAAACGCATTGAGTATCAATTGTCTAGCTTTTATAGTTTCAGATTTATTGACAGTCAAAACTTCTAGTCTGTAATTCTAGGGTACTTCCCGAAGTCCTAGAAGACTGAAATTTGGTGTGTACACTAGAAATTGCATACAAACTACAGGAAAATTAAGAAATTCAAAATTTTCCCCCTCCACTCCCACGTATGGGAGAATCAAATTATTTGTAAAGTCTATCGCTAGAATGCTGATATTTTCAGGATAATATGTCCTTGACAGACTTATCAAACGTACCAAGTATCAATTGTCTACCTGTTATGGTTTCAGATTTATTGCCATTCAAAACCCCTCTAGTCAAAAGTTCTAAAGTAGGTACTTCCCTAAGTCTTAGAAGACTGAAATTTGGTATGTAGGCTAGGGATTTCATTCAAACAACAGGAAAATAAACTTTTCCCAGTCTGTACATTTAAAAAATGTGTTTCCTGAAGTCCTAAAAGACTGAAATTTGATATATCTGCTTTAAAATTGAGTTGCAAGATTCCACCCAAACAAACATAGTTACATACATTGCAAGTGAAATAAAAGCTTTTAAAAAAAGAGGTAACGATAGAGAGCGGGCCATGAAAATGATGTAGGTACCTACAAAAAATAGATCCAAAAAAAAAATCTAGGGCACCTGACAAAAAGAAATGAAATCCCACCAAAAACATTTCATGTAAAAAGGTTGCCAAGACTCACAAGTTCATAATGCTTTCACTGTTAAAAAGTTATGAGATCTCTAGTAGAGCCAAGCCTCTAGCTGAGCTTAGAATTAATTGCGCTGCCCATGGGACCTATCCCAAGTCCAAAGTATATAGCTCTTAAATGCTCTTGAGTATATCACATTTATAACAATAAAGAACAAATAACTCTACTTACAAGATCTGATTTTACAAACCCTAAATCTTGGTTAAAAAAGTACGGCTTGGCCGTTTAATGTTCGTGAAACTATTACATGACATAACATATTATATTAAGGTCATAAGGAATAGTTTGTTCGACAATTACTAATTTGTATTATACTTCATGATTGTCGCACAAGCTATTCCGGGCTAGATAATGTCATATCAGATAAAAGTTCCACGAACATTAAACGGCCAAGCCGTCCTTTTTTAACCAAGATTTAGGGTTTGTAGAATCAGAGCTTGTAAGTAGAGTTACTTGTTCTTTATTGTTATAAATGTGATATACTCAAGAGCATTTAAGAGCTATATACTTTGGACTTGGGATAGGTCCCATGGGCAGCGCAATTAATTCTAAGCTCAGCTAGAGGCTTGGCTCTACTAGAGATCTCATAACTTTTTAACAGTGAAAGCATTATGAACTTGTGAGTCTTGGCAACCTTTTTACATGAAATGTTTTTGGTGGGATTTAGATTTTTCTAAAAATATGTAGTTTTAAAATTACAGGGGCTCAAAGATTTGTACGTGAATTTTTAAGAACGCGTAACTTTAAGACCGAATATTTTAACAGAAATCTGGAAAACCACAGGCATAGATATTAGTTTGTAGAATATATTATATCTGCAAAATTTCATAAACTTTGGTTGCTTAATATTCAAATGAAATTGGAACTACGTTTGTATGAAGCGAGTGACGGAGAGACCCCTCTTAGTGAAATACACGCACGTTACAAGATCTGGATTACATTAATTATATAGCGTGGCGATGTCGCTGACACAATACATTTTATTATGCAACGGACACACACAATGTTAGGCCGCTTGCACACCAGTTATTTGAAACCGAAAGTGAATTTATTTCCAGTGTCTTCCAAGCATCATCATTCATCACCATCATTAACTCATCGCCGGCTCACATACAGACAGACGTCCACAGCTGGATATACATAGGTGTTTCAGGGAGTTCCATACGCCACAGTCTTTCACCGCCTGAACCTAGCGGCTCCCTGTGACTCGTTGAGATCGTCTATCTACCTAAGTTGGCTGTCTTAAAGTTTTTATATTATTCAGATACAAGTTAGCCCTTGACTGCGATCTCACCTGGTGGTAAGTGATGATGTAGTCTAAGATGGAAGCGGGCTAACTTGGAAGGGGTATGGCAGTTTTTATTAAATCCATACCCCTTTGATTTCACACGGCATTGTACCGGAATGCTAAATCGATTGCCGGCACAGCTTTCCCCTAAGGTGGTAACTAGACACGGCCGAAGCCTTCCACCAGATCAGACTAGAGAAAATTCAGATAATACATTTATTAAAAATAATATTATAAATGGAATTGAATGGAGTTTCATTAATTCCGTGCCCCTCCTGATCGGTTAAAATATATCTCAGTATACCACAGCCCTATTCAGCCGTTATGAAGTAACTATTGACTCCTCGAGTCAACAGACGCGCACACTCATCAATACACTTCGGAACGGATTAGTTCCGCTGATCATGTATGGGTTAATCACTGTTACATTGTTTGTTCTGCTATTTGGATGACCGAGTGACATGTATGTGAGAACTTTCTTTGCAATCATCATGCCATATTTGCAAAGTGGAGCGGCGATAGTCTGATGTCTGCGGTATGTTTCCTATTTGATGGGTTGGGGGTTCGATTCCGTGCACGCACCTCTAACTTTTTGAAGTACCTAATAGAAGCCATGCAAAAAATCACTCTTAATTAATTGAAGGAAGTAACAAACCAATAAACTAACAAAAAAACAACGCTTTCGAATTTACCATATGGAGAGTGAGATAGAGATTCTTTACCTACCAACCTTTTAACAAACGAGCAGGTGGTCACCTCATGTTAAGTGATTACCGCTGCTCATAAGCATTTTCAGCACCACAACAAGAACCACCAATGCGTTGCCGGCCTTCAGGAATTCGTTGGTCAGCCTCTTGAAAAACCCCGCGTTGTTAATCTAGTTGGAACGCCGGCGAAGGGAGTTAGTTCCACAATTTGTTCTGGATCTGGCACAACGGATGGTCGAAATGCACCATGCACCCAGGGGGTGAGATAGAAATTGCTTACGGGTTTTATTATCAAATCTTTCGTAATCTCTTAGAATAAACACGGTCACAGACCTCCATTATAGGCATGTCAGTTACTAACTAGGGTAAAAATTAACCCACTTGAAGAGGTATTTCTATTTGCGGTTACAAGCGTCCAGTGATTAACCAATATGGACTAAGAGCCCGCGAGGACCAGACCTTCGCTATTTTATAAAAGTTAAAAGTTTCTCTCCGCATCGTCTCCACGACAGGGAGTCTAAACGATCAAGGACTATGAAGTTTGGATCTTGATGGCTTTGGTAGATAACAGGTAAAAAAGACAGATTTTTTTTTTGTCAAAGTAGTCAACTTTTTTTATACTTTCTTCGTGATAGTATTAGAAATCATGTCATGCATTGCCAGACACTTAGTAACGTGACAACTTCTGCCAGCAACCCAAGACCATTGATTTGATATCTAACCAAAGCCCAAAACATATTAAACTTTTAGGGTGGGATTTTTCTTCCCTGTGTTTGGAGACGATGCGCAGATAGACTTTCAGCTTTTATAAAGTGAAAACAGTCTGGCCTACACAGGCTCATTCTCTAATAGGTAATCTACTCCAATTGATTTCAATACAATTAATCACGTAATACGTCGTTTTATTCTTTATCGCTAAACGAATCTACTCTGTCACAATACATCGATTCTCATTCATTAGATCGGTCAATGGTGTCAAAAGTTAAATAATTAAGCCGATAATGATTTTTAAGGTTCAGTTTAGTTAAGCGACACAATGTTTAATCTACTTAATTAATACTTTGCAGCTTGTAGATTCAGATTTTTAGTATCACACAAATATGGGCTTAATCAGATGGTTATTAAATAACTGAGCCTACTCGGTTAAAAATAAATAAGTATTGAAATAGATCGAGATTTTTATGTCAAAAATAAATAAATACCCGAATAAGTGTCCGATTGAGATCCTCGTTTCGTCAGAATTGACTTAAATCGATTAGAAAGAAAAGCTCACAAGCATCTCTGTCTAAAGCTCGATGTATAATAGGTATTTACTACTAGATACCGTATCCATCGATTCTCCACTAGATTTCAACACGGGGTTATCAAGGGGTGGATTAATAGGTTCCAGAATGACCGGCAACACGCCGGCAACGCATTGGCGATTCCTCTGGTGCTGCAAATGTTCATGGGCGGCGGTAATCACTAAACATCATGTGACCCACCTGCTCTCTTGCTCTGTGTTGCTGAAACCAACCTTTAAATAAACGATCAGTCGATAAATACTGTTTGTCTGTTTAGTTAGTACCTACCAAATTTCGGTGACATAACGCAACGTAATCTTACGCAGAGCGATCTGATTGTATCATACGGCGTTTTGGATTGAATATCGCACTTCCTCTGTTTCACGTAATGGAGTTCCCATACGATGATTGCTTCAGTAGCGTTTCAGTAGGGTTGCCCCCTTGCGAGTAGCCACCTAAAAATAGTAATAGTTGAAAAACAAGTTAAGTGAGACTCAAACTGGCACACGAAGAGTTTTGTATCAGCGTACAAGAAATAGGTAACAATTTTTTTTTTTCAATTTAAATAGTTGCCATTTTGAAATTTTTACTATGAATGTATGAATGAACATATTTTTATAGTACGCCACAAAAGTGCGACGATGGGATTTTTTAAATTTTGATTGTATTTATTTAATGGGAAGACGCTTTATTATACCTAAATATTAGGTAATACAGATTTATAATACTTAAACCTTTTACCAGTGGTAGATGCTTTTGACGATTCAAAAGTAATTGTACAAGTCTAATTGAAAAAAAAAAAAAAATTTGAATTTAATTGTCTTCAATGTTATATTAGCTCTCAAGCATGATTATATTATTTTGATAATGGTTGTATTCATGGCGATGAGTGATGACAACCCTAGGTCAGAGTGGACGGTAAAGGCTCGTTCATATTTGTGAATCGTGTAAACGGGGTTACTGGAGCACGGCTTTGTGAATCGAAACAGATCGAAAGTGTGATAAGCGTCAGTTAGTTTTACCTTTTAACTTGAGTTATTGAATTTTAATTAACGAGAGCGGGAACTTTCTCAGGATAATTAGTAATTATGACTTTACAAATGAAACTTTTAATCTCTGACTGTGTTTGAACTGGCGTTTCAAGCTTGTATGATGAACAGTAACAGCTGAATCAATTTTGATAGAATTTTACAGGCACTCAAAAGCTCAATTTACAGATATAGGTAACTAGGTTCAGTAGTTTCAGAGTAAGTATTATATTTATTGCAACCTAGATATTACTTTGTATAAAATTAATAGAATTTAAAAAATTTAAATAAAAATATAAAATTAATAGAATTTAATAAATTTAAATAAAGAATTTAATAAAGATAAAGTAAATAAAAAAGTTACTCATTCCACTCCAATAGTTTCGATTATATTAAACTAGAGGATGCCCGCGGCTTCGCTCGCGTGGATTTCGGTTTTTTTTAGTCCTGTAGGAACTCTTCAATTTTCCGGGATAAAAAGTAGCCTATGTCCTTCCCCGGGATGTATCCCAAGTCTGTACCAAATTTCATTAAAATCGGTTCAGCGGTTGGGCCGTGAAAACGTAGCAGGCAGACAGACAGACAGACACACTTTCGCATTTATAATATTAGTATGGATTTAATAAATTTTCTAGGTATCTAAAGATAAAGTAAATAAAAAAGTTACAAATTCCACTCCAGTAGTTTCGATTATATTAAATTTATAGGTCTAAGCGTACAAATCTGTCATCAATAAAAACGTCTAATAAATCTTAGTAATTTCTTAAAATACCTATCTTACAAATCAAGATAAAAATCTCAATAAAAAGAAAATCAATTTCACTTTCATCGATCGATAAATCTAAATTAACTTGTCCGTTTGTCTAATGTTTCTTATCTAATGGTTATAAGTTAATAGTAGTATAATAAGTTGAGATATAAGAGTTATAACAACCTTCTTCCGTCGGATGCTAAGCAGCGGTAATCAACTAATCTATTTAATAAGTTACTTTGGTATAAGGTGTTATACACAACACAGTATTTTAGTTGATAAGTGATAACAAATTACTTAGCGCTCTTCTGTCTTTAGTCAGTTCTCACTTTATAATAATAACTAACTTATGCCCTACTTCGTCTGCGTGGACTACACAAACATTTAACTCCGCCTTTAGGGGTTGAATTTTCAAAAATCCCTTCTTACTGAATGTCTATGTCTACGTCATATTAATACGAGTACCTAGAGCAATCAGTCAGTTAGTCAGTCAGTCAGCTTTTCCTTATATATATTTAGATAACACTGAGAATCTACACAGATACACCTAACCAAGCAGCCCAAATCCTTCACCAAGAGCTTGCTCTGAAGTACGGTCTCCTGGATGAGAGGTTGCCTGGTACTCGAGTGCTATAGAGTCCGGCTCAATAGGGTCCTATATGTGTCCTATACTTTTCGTACTACCACAGTTCCCTAACTTTTTTTACGATAATGTTCTTATGGCCTGTTCCTATATTTGATGCTACTTATGTAGCCTATGAATCGCCTATTTTCCTTTGATTTCACGTCACCCATAGCCCAATATTTAATTTACCGTAGATTCAGGATCAAACCGAGAGTTCCCTCACTCTAGTTCACTGTGGTACTAGTCGATTAAAGAACTTAAAAATAAACCAAAACATAGGTTCGTTTTTGATTGGTTCGTCACGCCCACTGACTTGTTGTCTTTGTCATTTGTATGAGATTACGTAACAGAGAGAACCCCGTAGTAACTTTTCGCTGTGGATAGAGTATATACTCGTTTCCAATAAAGGCAGACCCCTAATAAACATTTCGATGGGTCAAAAGAGAACATTAAGTACCTACTCTACTACAGCCACCATTACGCAATCATCAATCAATTACCACCTGATAGATCCCTTTGTGACATCGTACATGAATCCTCATTCAGTGTGCAGACTTTGATCCCTACTAAACAGCTCAATAGGTAATCCCAGATTTAAAAAAAAACTAGTTGATTCGCCCCGACTTTGCCGGCCTGAAGTATTAATATATGTATCTGTCGGATCGAGCCGAGGATTGTTTAAGAATTGATGAAGGCAGGTGAAGACCCTTAGGGTCTGCTTCGATCACTAGGCGATCTTCAGACGTGTTAAGAACAATACTTCCGTTTACTGCATGTCACAACTACCAGCGTAACTAGGTAAACCTAACCTAACCTACCTAGACCGGCTCCTCCACCCCTTACACCGGTCCCAAACCAACCATCTAACCTAACCACCACAATAACAACTCGTTTAACCAACAGTACCACTTTAGGTAACCACTACTCTAAAACCTACAGTACGACAGACTATTCCTACTGAGAAGTGTTCTCGGCAACAACCGGACGAATAATGCCTCGCTACGCACAGCGTGTCTGATTTTATAGTCCAACGACGACAGTGGGGAGATGACGTAATGTTCAGTGAGCAAAGTATTGACAGCTAAAAGTCGGTACCGCCGACACGGCCATTCTGACCTGCGTACGTCCTCGTACGCTAAATGTCACAAAGCATGTGAGGACAAAACCATAACCACAAAATCACTATACCGCTCGTCTATCCTGACTAGCAGTTAACTGTCAATGAACATCTTTCTCATTCTAAACCTGGACATCAATGTCCCCTCAACCACTCAACACTAGTGGACCGGACATCAGCGTCCCCTCAGTCAGTAAACCTCTGTAAACCAGAAACATTACAATAATTAACGTACAATGCTATTGGTTATGATTCTGACCATCACGGCTTTTTCTAGGGCTCTTTGGCTTGACTAATTCATCACATCTCAACACTTGACGTGGAAGTTGACACAACCAACCTAGGTTAAGAAATCACTTTCAACTGATCATCTGTCTAAAAAATAGGCTAACACTGCGAGAAGAACCAAAACCTAATTACAAGAACCTATCTACTGACATGTTGCGACGCGAAATTTAGTTGAAACGATTCTAAACTACAGTTCATATGATTAGAGCGCAATTGCTATTGCAACTCTTAATCAATCATGATCTAAACATTATTCAAAACTAATTTACCACTGGTTCGGAATGCCACAACCTAGCGAGAAGAACCAGCAAGAAACTCGGTGGCGTCTAACTGAGTCGTTAATTTCATCTTCACGAGAAAAGATCTCCTTAAAGAATCATTGCATTGATACTCACATCTGAACTAGATCACATTATTGACTTCTCTTTACTTCAAATGTCGCAATAGCTCACCTTCTCCACTCTTTGCGAATTACAATACTAAAAGCCATAGTATCGTGCGCTACGGCGCCTTGAACACTATCCATAAAAGTATGCAATCGCCACACCACCGCGTATCCCAATCAAGGAATCGCCAGTAAGTGCCCGGTTTCCGAATGCAAGCTATTCGATTTCATGGGGAAACTCATTGTCCCAATTTATTTTAACTCTGCACAAGAGTCATCAATGATTCTTTACTAAACGGATTACTTGATTCCAAAACTGGTTTATAACGTCATGACGATTATCACAAAAGAGAACCAGAAAACAAAAGAACTAATCACAAGACTTGGCATCTAACTGAACTTAAAAACAAAAATTTTTTTTTTTTTTTTGGTTGTTGTTAAGGGTATGTGGTTAACTGTAACTGTGCGGTGTCTATGACAGTAAAACTCTTTTAACATCGTCGCGTCACGGCCATTCTGACGCGCGACCGTCCTCGGGAGCTAGCTGGTGACCGGTCCGTCCCCACCGTCCCTGATTCATGGATTGTCCGATATTGCTCGTGCGCGTTCGTGCTCGCCTTCTTAAATCAGCGCCGACATGGCCATTCTGACCACAGGTCGCCCTCGACCTGCCAAAGAAAAAAAAAAGAACACAGTACCGTTGTACGAAACAGATTACGCACGGAAGCCCTACTCCTCGTTGGACACGACTAATAGTGAAAGTAAGGAGGCCCTTGTCCTCAACTTACGTCACAAAACACAAAAGTAAGGAGGCCCCTGTCCTCAACTTACGTCACAAAACACAAAAGTAAGGAGGCCCCTGTCCTCAACTTACAAAACACAGAAGTAAGGAGGCCCCTGTCCTCAACTTACGTCACACACACAAACGTCACAAAACACAGAAGTAAGGAGGCCCCTGTCCTCAACTTACAAAACACAGAAGTAAGGAGGCCCCTGTCCTCAACTTACAAAACACAGAAGTAAGGAGGCCCCTGTCCTCAACTTACGTCACACACACAAACGTCACAAAACACAGAAGTAAGGAGGCCCCTGTCCTCAACTTACGTCACACACACAAACGTCACAAAACACAGAAGTAAGGAGGCCCCTGTCCTCAACTTACAAAACACAGAAGTAAGGAGGCCCCTGTCCTCAACTTACAAAACACAGAAGTAAGGAGGCCCCTGTCCTCACACAAAGCGGCAATATTAAGATTTTGAAAAAGTGCAGATTACCTGTAGCTTTCACCTCCTGGACTTGAATCAGATGTCCTTGTCTTTGTCACCATTAACCACTCGTTTCCAGATATTCCAAGCTTTGGTAATTGATTCACGTATCTCCAAGAGTTTTGGCTCGACCTTGCAACAAGCCAGCTATTTTCTTCGATGTGGTTAGGTGGAGCTGAAGAGGCTCCACGGTTCATCCCACTTCTGATGTCGGATCGAGCCGAGGATTGTTTAAGAATTGATGAAGGCAGGTGAAGACCCTTAGGGTCTGCTTCGATCACTAGGCGATCTTCAGACGTGTTAAGAACAATACTTCCGTTTACTGCATGTCACAACTACCAGCGTAACTAGGTAAACCTAACCTAACCTACCTAGACCGGCTCCTCCACCCCTTACACCGGTCCCAAACCAACCATCTAACCTAACCACCACAATAACAACTCGTTTAACCAACAGTACCACTTTAGGTAACCACTACTCTAAAACCTACAGTACGACAGACTATTCCTACTGAGAAGTGTTCTCGGCAACAACCGGACGAATAATGCCTCGCTACGCACAGCGTGTCTGATTTTATAGTCCAACGACGACAGTGGGGAGATGACGTAATGTTCAGTGAGCAAAGTATTGACAGCTAAAAGTCGGTACCGCCGACATATCTATGAAGGAATCTTCTTAGAGTATGAACTGGGGGAAACTTGAATAATTTATTTATTCAGAGTCTAAAAACATTTGAATCGTGCCTTGCTCGTGACGTCAAGGTCAAATGAATGATGTCACCGTTTTCCTGTAAAGGGTGAGCGCAAAAATGTTCGCATTTTCCTTGCTAGTTTAAAAAAGTTAGTGTGGAAGGTAAATTACAATTATTTAATCTGAAACAAGCACTACAATTTTATTTATTTTTATGAATATTATTCCGTTTTAGGGTGAAATACTTGCAGTCTTGCATCCCTTGTAAACAAACCCTCTGTCAGCACAATGGTAGTTGATAAAGCTGGTTTTCTTCTTACGCTGATTGTCAGCGCCGACGCTTAGCGCGTAGCTATAGTCTGCGCCGATCTGTCAGCGTTATTCAGGAGAGCTTCACAGTAGTTGAAAAGACAAAGCCACATAATGCGCGTACAACCACGCACAGCTCAATGATGCAGCTCAGCAGCGTAGATCAGTCAGTGATATTCAGGAACGGTTCTCACAAATGCGTATTGATCTGTCAGCGCTGACGATGGTGTTAACCATCCGTCCAGCCTTAAGCTGTCACATATCTAATGTGTGTGCAAGCCTAACCATCCCGTCAGAAAAAGTAAAAGTGAAACAATTATGTGCTTATTATTGAGATTAGTTTCCGAACAACCCAATTGACCTATCGTTTGTCCATTAATAGATAATTATGGTGCAACGGATCAACCGGTGCGCCGGTGCCGGGTGCTCATGTCGATATCTAAACTAAACTGACAGGTCTAAATCTAATGCTATCTTTTTTCACATATAGCAATACTTTTAAAGGTTTTATTATATGTTAGACTAGACACCCACTGACTAAAATCCCTGCTGGCTCCTTGTTGACCGCGAACCAGCGTTTTAGCCTACAACACAGCAACATTTTGTCTTTTTCATCTTTTTCCACTCCTTTTCCTCTTCTTCCTCCTCTTTCTTCATAAACGAGAGAGAGGGCTTTGAAGATTTTGGCCTGCCTAGTAGTCCGCCATTTTACTTCTTTTCCAAAATAGTTTATCCTAGGAGAGGATATTATAGGCTACTTTTTAAAAAGTCCCCACAGGATTTTCAAAAACTTGAATCGCGGACGAAGTCACGCTCATCTTCTAGTCTTAATATAAAAACATATATCTATCCTGAAATCTACCTGTATCATAGATAGACTGTATTGTATGTTTGTGTAATAAAGTCCTATCTGGTAAATACCAACTTACGTTGATAACATGACAGGTGCAAACCTAATTTTCTATTAACGACTTTAAAACTCTACCTTTGAAAAATACACACGGCTGTACAGTTTGTTTAACATGATAGATAAACTAACTTACTGATCTGCCCCGGTTTCGCTTGAGTGGAATTTTTGAAAATTAGTGAGAGATTAGAATTTCCAAGAAGCCAAGAAATACTTACCTGTTAACTTTTGGCCAAAAGTCCAAATACCAAATTTTTAAACACGAAATATAACTTTTACACTATCTTGGGCGTGCAAAGTCAACTGTTTCTATGGGATCTTGTCATTAAGAAATTCGTCAATTATTGTATGACTAGCTTAAGCCCGCAACTTCGTCCACGTGGACTACACAAATTTCAAACCCCTGTTTTACCTCTTTAGGTATTGAATTTTCCAAAATCCTTTCTTAGCGGATATCCATGTCATAATAGCTATGTGCATGCCTTTTAGCCCGATGGGTCCAAAAGTTTGAACTGTGCGTTGATAGACCAGTCATTCTTTCAGCTTTCAAATTCAAATTCAAATTATTTTTATTCAATTAAACTTTTACAAGTGCTTTTGAATCGTCAAAATAATCTACCATATCTTTGATATTATGCTTATCATCCTTTTCAGCAGTCTGTGGACTGCAGTGCAGATATTTTATTCGCGTCGATTTAAAATAGGCACTTGTTAAATTGTTTATGTCGAGTAGTAACAAGTAGCAATCACATAGGCGCAGCGGCTGCCATATTTGAGGCTGTTATGTCATCTCAACCCATTTTGCGAATGGACGTAATTTAAATAATCATTTCCTTATCTAACACAGATTTCTTAACTATGCCTAAAAGTCTACTGAAACCTTACTAAGTCTAGGTATATATGTTGCAGCGAAATGGCATTAGCCGGGAATTAGCCAACTCTCTTAGTGATATGGCTACCTCCCGGGAGATGTTAAAACTACTGCGGCCGGGCACATGATTATTTATGTTCTAACTAAATTCATACATTCGTAGGCTGGGCACTTATGTTCTATTGGGTAATATTATCTTCAATTCAATTTTAATTTATGGCGTGGAGCTGCACCAGGTGGGCGCGATTTACTTCGCCAATATCGTGTGGGATTGAAGAGACACGAGAACGGTTGGTGATAGCTGAGACTTTCGGGTAATTTTATAAGTGGCAGGTTTTTTCAGAATATGTTAATTTATAGGGTTAGTTTCTAGCCTGGAACGACACAATATATAAAATACACACTATATTACATGGAGTTATAATTACAACTTAATATTATTATATTTAACATATTTACATAAAAATTTACAATATGGACTAAACACAGACATTAACAAACACTCAACATTTACTGGACGCGGGAATTTTGATGGAAGAACATCATAGAGAGGATGAAGGAGTTTAGGACAAGAAAAGAATATGTGAGAAACAGTACCTTCGTCTAAGCCACATTCACACAGGGAGTGATCTCTAACTCTGATCTTGCACAGGTGGACAGGTGTGCAGGAATGACCAAGGCGTAAGCGACAAATCGTAGAGGTAACCCACCTATCTGCATGTCTATGAGAGAAGAACCATGGGCGTCTTGGAATATCTGGTTGCACTGAGGCATAGAATTTTCCTTTAACCGCTTTTGATTCAATCCAGTATGAGTTCCAGGACTTGTCCAGATAAGTTTTTGACAATGCACCTAGATCTTGGGAATTATTTTTAAAATGTTCATGGGAACCCATTTGTATCGCAGCTTTAGCACATGAGTCTGCTGTTTCATTTCCTACAATGCCAGAGTGACTTGGGACCCAAACAAGTGTCAAATCTAATCCGTTTTGATGACAGGAGAACAAAGCCTCCCTGACCTCTAGAATAATGGGAAATCTTGATTTATTCCGGAATGGGTTTTCCTTGATAGATAATAAGCAGCTAAGGGAGTCAGTAAAAATAACAGTTTGTTTCATGTTATGGGAGCGGGTAAACAGGATTGCTTCTAATAAGGCAACGGCCTCCCCTGTGAACACCGAGGACTCAGGAGGACATTTAAACTGTAAAATGATTTTAAACCTGGGAACCCAGCAGGCTGCACCGACACAACTTTCTGGAGACATCTTTGAAGCATCAGTGTAGATAAGAAGGTGATTTGACCAATTTTGATGAACTAAGCTTTGAAATTTTGAATTAGTATCAGGGGCTCCTTTGACCAAACCAAGATCAGTAACCACAGAGGGATTGAAAATCAGGGCTTTATATGCTGTGGAGAATAGAGGATTCTTTGGTAAAGATAACAAGGGATGAGGGAGATTGGTAAATTTACGGAAACTATCCAATAGATAAGAAGAAGGATTGCGTGGGCTAAGGACTTGCGACAACTGTTCTAATTTGGTCCACAGTGGGTGAGAGGAAAGCTGTAACATTTTGCTGACAAAGCGGTCACATAGGTATTGCCGTCGGAGATGTAAAGGAGGATCAACACATTCAACTTGTAGAGCGTTAGTGGGGGAAGACTTCATTGCACCCAGGATGATTCTGAGGCAACGATATTGAATTTTATTTAACTTCTCAGATACAGTTTTATTTAAGGGGTCTAAAACAAATGAGCAGTAATCAATGTGGCTACGAACTAAAGCATTATATAAGAGTTTCAGTGAGTAGGCATGAGCACCCCACCAAACTCCCGCTACTGCACGTAGAACATTGATGCCCTTTTCACATTTATTGGTTATATATTCAGTATGAGCCAATCCGTTCAGTCTGTAATCGAGAATAATACCAAGGAACTTTGCCGTATCTACTAAGTTGATGGGTTGATCCTCATAACAAAAGCTAAAGTTAGGGATAGACCGCTTCCTCGTAAACACGACTGCCTGGCATTTAGCCACTGACAAAGATAGGCCATGGTCAGAGAGCCACTGCCCTAGATAATACAAAGCAGAGTTAAGACATTGGGATATTTCCTCTACAGATCCTGAGCTATGATAGAGGACAATATCGTCAGCATACTGCAGGATGTTACAAAAGTTATTTACAGACAGTTCTAGATCTTGGGTATATATGCTGTACAGCAGAGGACTTAGAACAGAGCCTTGGGGAAGACCTTTCCAGACTAGTCTGGGGGGAAGAGTGGATGACTGGTGTTTTACCACAACTGACCTGCCAGAAAGCAGGTTACATATGAAATGTATTATCCTCGGTGGTACACTCAGCTGGTGCAGCTTTTGCCTGAGCGACGGAAGAAGTACATTGTCATATGCAGAAGCTATATCAAGAAAAACACCCACAAGGTATTCACCCTTACCAAAGGCAGTCCGAATGTCTGTAGTGAGTATACTGAGACTGTCTGCAGTACTGAGACCCTTGCGGAAACCAAACTGCGAAGGGGCCAGTACTCCTCTGCTTTCCATTATCCACTCTAATCGGTTTTTAAGGAGAATCTCCGTAACTTTTGCTAGGGTGGACGACAGTGCAATAGGTCGGTATGAATTTGGATGTGATGCTATTTTCCCAGGTTTGAGGAGGGGGATAACTATTTGAGACTTCCAGGAATCTGGGATTATTCCTTTTTCGAAAAAACTATTAATCAAATTTAGAAAACAATTTTTAGATTTATTATTTAAATTTACCAAAAAAGAGTAGGGCACACCATCTTCCCCAGGGGTTGAATCTTTCAGACCACTGAGAGCAATCTGAAGCTCTGAAAAGGAAAAGGGGGCATCCATTTCGCCCATAATGGGTGCTGGTGTAGAAACTGGAAAATCGTCCTGATGGGGAACATACGGGGGAGCGAGTTTGTCAGCAAAAATGCTAAGCCATTCAGATGGATTGTTGGAGCTAGGATCACAGTGGTTGAGGGTTCTGCGGAATCTTCTTATGTTTTGCCAAACAATTGAAGAAGGAGATCTAGGGCTAAGTGATTCACAGAACTTAGTCCAGCCAAACTTTTTCTTTTTTGACACCATTCTTTTTGTTTTAGCGTCAATATGTTTGTATTTAATAAAATTCTCTTCTGTCATATGAGCGGTGTACTCTTTCTCTGCTGCCACCCTCTGGTTAAACAAATCTTTGCATTCCCCATCCCACCAGGGAGGGGAAGGCAAATGATTTGAAACAGAAAGATTTTTACGAGGAATATTGGAGTCGGCCGAAGAAATAAGAGATTTGACAAAGAGATCATAGTAAATCAAGAGGTTTCCATCACACGAAAGGTCAGGTAGAGAGTCCATCAAGTCATCTACAGTTTGAGCATAGCGAGACCAATCTACTTTCTGTAATTTATATTTTAGCAAAGGTTCAGGGTTGGAGGTAGGGATTGATCTATTGTTTAGAGTTAAGATGATTGGGAAGTGATCGCTACCATAGGTACTGGGAAGAGTTTGCCAGGATAGCTGAGATGCAAGGGAAGTCGAAGAAAGAGATAGATCTACTGCTGATTTTGGGTTCTGATTGGGATAAACTCTACGAGTCGGAGAGCCATCATTCAGGATACAAAGGTTCATATCCTCAAAGATGTCAATCAACAATGAAGCGAATCCGTCACAGTTATAACACCCCCACAAAGTATGGTGGGCGTTAAAATCACCCATAATAACAGTTGGACTGGGAAGAGAAGCAAGGATAGTTTCAATTTCTGGAATCAGGGATGGGTTTGGGTGAGGGATATATAAAGAGAGGAAGGAAATATTTACAGCTCTCACAGCAACAGCATTAATCTGATTACTGTGAGGGGGGATAGGAAGAGAAGAAAAGGAAAGATTGTGCCGAGTAATATTATCTTAATATTATCAGATGCTCAGTATTCTATGATATTACTAGATTTGTTTATTGAAATAATCTAATTTCGTTTTAACATCTCCCGGGCGTTAGCCATATCCCTAAGGAAGTTGGCTAACTCCTGGCGTATACCATTATATAAAAAGAAAAGCTGACTGACTGATCTATCAACGCGCAGCTCAAACTACCGGACGGATCGCGCTGTTTTGTTAAAAAAAGATTTTTGAAAATTCAACCTATAAGGGGGTAAAACAGGGGTTTGAAATTTGTATAGTCCACCCGGACGAAGTTATGGGCATAAGCTAGTAACACTTTAAAGAGGTAAAGTTTGGATGTACTTAGTAGTTAATGTTTTTAGGGTTCCGTACCTCAAAAGGAAAAAAGGAACCCTTATAGGACCTCTTCGTTGTCTGTCTCTCTGTCTGCCTGTCGCGTCAGTATATTCAAGGGGAAAACCAAGGGAAAACCTATAATATTGAAGTTCGGCAGGTAGCAATGTCTCATAGCACAAGTAAAGGGAAAAATGTGGGACAGTAAATATGTGGCAACTTCACAAAAAAAAATATGGAAATCAGTGTTCACGATCAAATAATATATTTAGTAAATTACATCATAGACAGCACAGTATGTCATTAACTTGCAGTCTTGTACAGGTGTTAGAGCGATAATAATTGTTTGCTATACTGGTTTGAGATTTCTTGATGGTACAGAACCCTTTGTGAGCGAGTCCGTCTCGCATTTGTGCCGATTTTTAGTCGATGACAACCTCTTCTTTCTCTTGTTGTTGAATAATAAACGAATAATTATTTAATTGGTTTCATTCTAACAGCCGGATACCAAATTTAAAGACCGACGAATAATATCTATTTACTAATTACTACCAATGTAATGATATTCTCTATAAATTAAAATACTAATTTGTTGATTGTACAGCCTTCCGCAAACATTATATAAATTGTGTAACAGTTTGTCTTTCTGTATGTCTACACAATGCAAGTCAGTGTGCTTAGTATGAGATTGTACGGCGTACGTTATTGTATTTCGTACGCCGCATGTTACTCGTTTTCTTCCTTCCTTCCTTGGTTTACCCTAGATAGCTAACGTTCGCGATAAATTAACATTTTTGTATCATATTTTGTATTAAAATACAAAATAAACTATAAAAAATAAAAGCGACATCCGGCTTGGCATTTTATGATACATAACAATGGAAAGATTAATTATGGTAAAAAATAACAAACTACTAAAATCACTTTTATCTTTAGCTAACCATGCATCGAAACGACACAAAATCCTCAATTAGGTATATCAAAAGTTAGCATTTGTCAGTCCGATCACCGATGCCTACACAACTGCAGCGATCTCACTGGCGACTGAGTTGGTTAGCGGAAACAAAACAACGATATTCAACGATTCAACGGAGGTTAGTTTTCTCGGTTAGTTAATGCCAAAATTCAGTACCAGTGGTTTTAATTCGTTACGTTTTCGCTTGGAGCGCTGGCTGTAGATGTATGGCCGAACTTAAGCTTTAAAGCGAGGTCGTTAATGCCCAATTTATTTTAACGCTGAAGTGTTCCGACGCTCGAATTCTATCAACGTTGGTGTAATATAAAATCTCATACTAAGCACACATGGTTTGGTACATACTGTAGATAATTAAAACATGTACTGTTAAAAGTTAATTAGGTACATGTCTCGTTATTTTGAGTTATTGAGTAACTGGGACGGTGCCGTTGCTTTTGATTTTGATTTATATGATAGGAATAGGATTGCTTCTAAGAAGTCAGATATTATAGAGCAATGAAATCCGCATATTTGTTGTTCCCGATGTTTCATATTATTTCACGATGCAGGTAAGGTCCAGTTGCATAACAGGTAGTTAAAGTTACGAGGGTTACTAATTGATTTATTACATTTTTAGCTTTAACATTGATCATGCAGGTATTAATAGGTAGGTGCTAACTTGTGCTTTTCATTGGTGGTCAAAGTTAACGGCAACAGCAACGTAATTTTAACCACCTGTCCTGTCATGCATCTCTTCCTTCTCTTCAGTTGTATTTTTCAATTGCTTTGACCGGATAAAAGTTTTGATTGTAACACACCAAAACCTTAGGACTCAAGCAACTTTGATTTCGTTCTTAGAGGTAGCTATTTTGGACCGTCGCGTCGCGCGTCGAGTCTATTTTGTTAGCAGCAGAGTTAGACAATCTACCGATGGATAGTAACTGAAACCAAAGGCATAATGTGCTTTTAAACGTTCTTTTTCTAAACCTCAAGGAATAGCGGTCAAGTTCAAATCTATTTTCCATAAAACCATAACAATACGATTCAATATTCGGAACACATTATTTAAATGGAATATTTTAACAGTTCCAGATGAGAACAAATTGACATTTTACTGTGAATCAAATCGTTAAAACTAATTGTATAGAAAGTGTTGCAAACTAACCGACATGTGCGAAATGTTTACCACAGGCGATTCAGCAAAATTACTTTTGGCAGAATTAGTTTATGCAACTTTGAAACTTATTTCTGAAGCTCGAAAGGCCTTAACTGTGTGTAGTTTAATAAAATCGATTGAAAAGCTTTTATGCCTTGTGTTAGGGATATTTAGATTCTAGAGTGTACAGGCGATTACCGTTGATTATATTCGTCAGTAATAATGTCCGTTTGGTGATTCGATTGCTCCTATTAATTTTGTTACAAAGATTTAACGCGTAAAACGCTTGGGGCGTCATTGAGAATTTTTGTCCTTACATTAACAGATTTTTAGATCCATTTCTCTGTTACGTTATTGTGTCTCAGCGTTTGACTTCTTTCAACCTTGGCAGAGTGAACTAGAGTGAGGAAGCTCTCAGTATAATCCTGAATCTGCCAAATATTAGGCTAGGGGTGACGTAAAATCAAATACATAGTCGTTTTATAGCCTACCTACTACATTTGATGCCTGCCAGTGTAGTTTGACACCTCAACGTTTTGTTTAGAAGTTTCGTAACTGTCGGAAACTGTACACTGGTAAGATGTAAGATCTTATATTGACCCTATGTAAGTTCATTCTCCTTCGGAAAGTCCTTGAGAGGAGACCGCGATAAAGCAAGCGTAGTGTGGGACACCCTTCAGCACAATGGACTGACGATATAAAGCGGCTGGCGGGAAGTGGCTGGATGAGAACGGCTGAGGACCGGGTGTGGTGGCGCTCTATAGGGAAGGCCTATGTCCAACAGTGGACATCCACAGGCTGATGCTGATGATGATGAAGTTCAATAATAGTCAAAAATAAGTCAAATAATGTCCACGATTACTTGCAGAAGTTAGCTTTTAGCACCGTATACTCTGGTAGGAAAGCAACTTCTGCAGTTTTGTATGCTTTAAACTTACAGAACTTACTAGCATTTCAATGACAGAGACTTCTGCAAGAAAACTTGCCAGTGGGCATTTCGCCTAAAGCATTTGAACAGGTGCGGTGCGTATAATAAGTAACTATTAGTACGTACCAATCTAGTTTATAGCATCGATTGAATATACTTGTCATTAGCAGAAAACGCTTTCTATAGCCATTGAATGTAATAATCACGTTATCAATGGATTGATTAGATCGAACATTGTTTATGATTATTGTTGTGTTACATAAGTCCTAAATATTGACTCTAAGGCGTTAACGCATAGGTACCAGTAAACCGGACCCACATGGTCACTAGACCCGGGAAATAATCAGAGTGAACTAGAGTTAAGGAACTCTCGATTTGATCCTACGATTTTTGTCTGTTTGTTTGATTGTTAAAAAAAAATTGTTTATGATTATTGTTGTGTAACTTAAGTCTTTAATATTGACTCTAAGGTGTTCTGGAGTGGAGAACGCGTACCAGTAGACCCACATGGTCACATGACTCAGGAAATAAACAGAACCACGATGCGCCCCTTCGGCGGCACTCGCGTAACATTATCTCTTGTGTGTGTTAGGGAGAGAGAGAGATTAGAGTTAACGCGATAGAAAGAGAGGCGTTTATTAAATTTCAGGCAGCTTTGCTGCGCGAGCTGAAAATGACCACCTGTAATGGACATACTGTAGTGAATTTGTACATTTCATAGTCATATTTGTATGGAAGTTGTTGGCGTAAACAAATTAAAAAAAAAGTAAGTAGGTATAAAGTGACACTAGCCAACTACCTGTCATTATGATCATAATATTACAGTTATTTTATTCATTATTAATCAACAGCGTTACAGATAATAATTTTACATGTTATCAAGCAAGGTTATCAAGATGAAGATCTTTACAAAAGACCAATTTTTTCTATACTTAGTGCCATTTTTGTTGTGCGCTAGGTCTTGTATGTTTTCTAAAGTTACTTCATGTTTTTTACATGTTTTACTAGGTAGGCTTATAGCCAAGTCGAACTTTTATTTCGTTACTGAAATGATTTTAATTAAGCAATCATCGTCATCAAATGAAGTAAGTACCAATAACATTATGTAACAGTTCATTTGTTTTATATCGTTTAATCTGATACCGCTGGTGGGCAAATTGCTCAAATCGTCGCATTATATCACTCTGAATCGGTTCGCAATAGAGCAATTCATTTTACATGTTTACTTTTGGTTCGCTCGTTACCTACAATCTGAAGCAGTTGCAAAATAAAGGTCCTTCACAATAAATACAGCATATATTTCGGAGAGTGTGCTAAGGAACTAACTATTCGACCTAGTTTACTATCTGCAGTCTGCATAGTCCTTACATAGTTGAAATCCCACGGACTCGTACGAAGCGATTCGCTTCCTCGTTTCTTATACGCACTACTAGAATATGGAATGCCCTTGCGGCTTCCATCTTTCAGGCTAGCTATAAAGTCGCGAATATCCCTTTTAGCTTTGCTCACGTTCCTGAGTAGCTTACGTGATCAATTTACGACTATTAATGTAAACACTCTTATATGTACATTTCATTAGTATAGTTGTAAATTAATTACGTAAGCTACTTTCGTAAGTAAAGCTTACAGGTGTAATCGCTGCTAAATATTAGTATCTTCAAAAGAAGAGTGAATATATTCGCATCTTCTGGGCAGACGCGCTTCACCATAGGCTGCAATATCATCTTCCGTTTGGTAGGATTGCAGTCAAGCGCAATCCTACATAGATAAAAAAAAACAAAAAAAAATATGACACCCTTCATACTAGTATCCAAGCGTGTCCTTTTTCCGACATGCGTCGTAGGTATTCCTAATTGCTCAGAGTCGTGACCCCTTTATATAATAGTGGGGATTTTTTTGATATAATAACGAGTGGATTGTAAACCCTTTCGCATTCTTGGTTAGAGGCTTGGAGCGCTCTTTAGAATGTGTGCATGGTGCGTTTGCGGCGCGTCTGTTGCGCATGTGTTGGGCATGTGTTGCGCGTGTGTGGCGCGTTTATGGCGCGTGTGTGGAGCTTGTGTGGCGCGTGTGAGCATGTGTATGGGGTATCTGACTGTGTGGCGTGTTTGTTGCGCGTGCATGGAGCGTAAATAATTTCCAATCCCGAAAAATTAAACGGTTCCCGCGAGATTTTAGAAAAGTTAAATCCTCGCAGACGTAGTCGCGGGCATGATAAATAGTTGTATACAAATGTAAAGGCAGAGTATCAGGAAGCTTTAACTTTTCCGCAGACAGAAGATTTATTGTCTTCATTGTGATACGACATAAGAGTGACCATTACTAGTGGGTAATACAACTTATTAACATATCGAAGAGTTTACAGACTTTACAGCTAGATGATCGTTTTATATTGCAATTGATGAGTGATATCCGGAAGTCTAGTAGTTGGTAATAAAAACTTGTATAAGTGTGTACACTGTACGTGTGTGTGGTGTGGTGTACACACGATAGTTTCCTTGTAATGATAAGTTTATGGGTGTAGATGTTACCTGTTCTATTACGTATTCTGAGGCTACAGTCAAAACTCCTATCCAATCAAAGCCACTTAAAACTGCAAAAAAGAGCCAAAAGTACGTTTTTCAAATCGGAGCACCCCGATAGCAATCTTTTCTGTCAACGCGTTCAGTTAACGCTGACTGGCTGACTGACTGATCTATCAACACACAGCTAACACCATGTAGTGATTACATACCTACTCTTTGGCTAACACTACTGGACGTTCGGGCTGGAATTTGGCACGCAGACAGTTATTATGACATATGCTAAGAAAGGGGGTTTTTTTTTTAAATTCAACCCCTAAAGAGGTCAAATAGGGGTTTGAAATCTATGTAGTCCTTGCGGACGAAGTCGTGGGCATAAGCTAGTCTTTTATACGATAAATAGAAGTAAAGTTGACCGTGATGGACAAACAGTGAAAGCGGAAAGCAGAACTCAGAGATCAGAACTCTAAACTTCTCGCTATGACTGGCTTACTTTACAAAATATCTAAGTTAGTAGGTAAGCACTTGAATAAAGCTAATTTTGAATTTAAATTAGGTATCTCAAATGTAGGTGAATGAATAATGAACAATAGTGGCGACACGGTTTCCAAGAAAATAATGTCTTTTTGTTTGCTATCAGAAGACCAATTAATAATTTATAAAATGCTGTGAAGTAAGAGAGAGTAGCAGGAAACGGAAACCAATTATACAGATATGAGAAGAAATTGTATGAAAGTCTGCATTTTCCATAAAAATGGGGTAATGTTATAGTCGTATAATAAGTCGGCTAGACCCGTGATGGCTTAGTGGTTAACGCGTCCACCTATTTGGTCCTATTCGAGAGGTCGGCGATTCGATCCTGGGCACTACCTAACTTTTCAGGGATCAAATTATGTGCGTTTTAAGCAATTAAATATCACTTGGTTTAGCGGTGAAGGAACACATCGCGAGGAAACCTGCATGCCTTAGAGTTCTTCATAATGTTCTTAAAGGTGTGTGAAGTCTGCTAATCCGCACCCGGCCAGCGTGGACTTTGGCCTAAGCCTCTGCGTTCAGTAGCGGGCCGGCAATGGTTTGATCATGACGAAAATAAATTGTATGAAAGTCTTTGCATTTTTCATAAAAATGGAGTTGTACGTTACTGACGTCGGCGAGCTAACTTTAAGAGTTCCGTACCCGAAGACTTCCAACGGGGCCCTAAAAAGCCTCCACTGTCCGTCCGTCCGTCCATCCGTCCGTCCGTCCGTTCAGCGGGCTGTATCTCTAGAATCGTAATAGGTAGAGAGTTGAATTTTCTTAAAATGTCTACTTTTATTGCCGCTATAACAACAAATAATGAAACATTAAAAATGTCTGTCATCACAATTTAAAAAAATATATTTTAAGACTGGCTTCTGAAGCTACTACTTTTCTTATTAGAAGATAGGTATAGTTACTTAGTGAAAGTGATTTATGAGTTTTGTGATTCATACAGAAGTGGGTTCAATATGTCATTACTGGGTGTCTCATCCTGTAAGAAAATGTTGATTTTCCCCTGATTCATATCAGGGGAAAATCCTAGTGACACGTTCACTTTCGAGAAAATTACTCGGATTTACTTACCTAATTCTTTCGCTTTGTTATTAAATAGACCGTATACCTTTATATGTATACTTAACACGGCTACAATTTAATTCTTACATAGCTTACATTCCGAAGATGGACATAGGTTACTCAAAATCAAAAAGTTTTCACGGAATTTTTAAAAATCTCAATCAACGCAGACGAAGTCGCGCGCAACATCTAGTAATATTTAATAATATTATTATCATTTTATTATGACAACACTCTACCAGAAGCGTTTTAGTTACAATTGGCAATTGAGAACGCAAGAATCATCAGCATAATTATGCAATACTTACTGTAAGAAAAATATTTTTTAGGGTTCCGTGCCTCAAAAGGGAAAAAGGAACCCTTACAGGATCACTTTGTTGTCTGTCTGTCTGTATCGCTGTCCGTCAGTCCATCTGTTCGTCTGTCTGTCGTGTCTGTCAAGAAACCTGTAGGATACTTCCCGTTGACCAAGAATCATGAAATTTGGCAGGTAGGCAATTCTTATAGCACAAGTAAAGGAAATAAAAGCGAAAACCGTTTTGTGGTTCCATCATAAATTTTTTTTTTAAATGTGTTTATGATTTTTTTTATTTAATTACTAAGTAAATCACATAATAGATGGCGCACCGCGCAGTCCGTCATTAGCTTGCAGTGTTCTATATAAAAGTGTTCTGTATATGTATCTTGTACGATGGTACGGAACCCTTCGTGTGTTAGTCCGACTCGCACTTGACTGGTTTTTATCGATATTTCCTTAACACCTGTGAAATGTCAAGTATTGTTCGTATTACTCGATCTTTAAGTATGAAAACACTTGCGGCCGTGTGAGTGGCACATTTCAAATATAATTACCTATTTCGGATATTATCAAAACATTTGGAAACATACTTAGAAAGTATACGGTAAATATACCTTTTACTTCATCATGATCAACCCATCGCCGCGCTGGCCAACTACGACTAAGTAGGTAAGTATCTCCCTCTCAGAATGACAAGGTTTTAGGCCATAATCTGCCACGCTGACTCAGTGCGGTTTGGCAAAGTTCACACACCTTTGATTATATTATGGAGAACTCTCAGGCATGCAGGTTTCCTCACGATGTTTTCCTTCACCGTCAAAGCAAGTGATAAGCTTAAAACGGACATAATATAACTCCGAAAAGATAAAGGTGCGTGCCCGGGATCGAACCCCTAACCTTCCGGAAAGGTCTAGGCTATCACCACTCGCACCTTGTCAGCTTTTACTTACTGTTTATTATTATTAGGTTTTTCTATGTCAAAAAATTTCTGGAGCGGCCCGTGATTGGGTAACTTACACCCCGTAGCTCGTAGAACACGAAAAGCCATCTGAGCCTGAGCTCTTTTTAACCCCCGACCCAAAAAGAGGGGTATTGTAAGTTTGTCGTGTGTATCTGTCTGTGGCATCGTAGCTCCTAAACCAATGAACCGATTTTAATTTAGTTTTTTTTTTGTTTGAAAGGTGGCTTGATCGAGAGTGTTCTTAGCTACAATTAAAGAAAATCGGTTCGGCCGTTTGAAAGTTATCAACTCTTTTCTAGTTACTGTAACTTTCACTTGTCGAGGGTGTTATAAATTTTTAATTTACACTGAAAAGCGCAAAAGAGTACTCGGTGCACTTTTTGCGCGAACACTAATGTATGTTAGTCTAGAATCTAGATTATAACAATTTCCTTCGTACTTGGCTATATTAGTCTCCGCTAAGATTTGCAACCGTGGCCGAAATTCAGCTCCGTAAACAAATAAATACCTACTTAGATAATATTATAATGAGCTTTTAGTTATTTTCTAACAAGATAATTGATTTGATTTATTTGAGTCGTTTAGTTTGGCCGCTGATTGAAATGTATGTTATATTATATAACGTATCATAATAACACAGTTGATATAAATTGCTACATGGTTAGTATGACTGTGCAAATACGAACTTGTAAGAAATAGGTAACTTTTGAAGTCGGAAGCGAATTGATTGAATTTAAAAAACTGGTCAAGTGCGAGTTGGAAAACGCATGAGGTAGGGTTCCGTAGTCATGGTTGCTAAAAACTTTGAAGGTCACTATTTCGTAAACGGTAGATTTTTCCAAATAAAAATTGGTTGTCTGTAAAGTCGGTTTACTGACGATAGTTGAACGTGACAACAAAGGCCGATTGTGCTTCTTTGTCGCTCGTTCCGCGCTCTCGCTTGCACTTCAAGCCTTACATGGAACGCCTCAGAGCGAGGTAACGCCGCATGAGTCATGTTTTTTCGTGCGTGCAGCCGGCTCTATCGAATTATAAGACGTTGTCACGTCAAAAATATCTAAGACACTTCGTAATGATTTTAAACTGAAAATGCGCTTACCTTGCTCAATGGCTCTTCTACTTATATTGACCTACGTTATATTTTATAGTTACCTACGAGTAAAATTCAGTCTTGCTACTCGTATCAGCTGCACTTGCAGCAACTGTACCTGCAGCAATTGATTTTATTACCGCTACATAGAACCATAATTAAATTTTCAAATTTTTTTTCAGGGCATCTCCTGAACATGAAAAGCGTGAGTCGAAATAAAAACGATGTACCCCCTCGAGATATACCTACCTTGTAAGAAAGGTATTTTAAAATAATTATGGGGTTTCTCCCATACTTTTAGGAAAAAATTATATAAGAAGCGTATTATAGAAGCAGGCGTTATTTTGCGGAAGTCCATGATATACAAGGAACCAAAAGCTTAATTTGCTATAATCCGCCAAAGACCATACAGATTTCGTTGGTTTGGCGGATTATAGCAAATTAAGCTTTTGGTTCCTTGTATATATAAGAAGCCTCAAAGTGATTTAGCAATAGTATATAGATAAGATAGCAACTAGTATGGTTACGGAACCCTAATTTATACGTGTTCTGGCAGGCACCTGACCAATTTTGTTTACACATATTATAGCCCGAAAAACGGGAGCTCTATGTACATATTTACAGTACTAATTAATAATAATTATATAACGAGGTTTTATTTAAGGCGTTTTTTGTGCTCTGCTTTCGTTTGACCCAGTGACTTTACCGTGATTAATGTTTATCAAAGCACACACCGCGGGTTACGGGTCAATCTCATTAAAATCTAATACACGCGATTCGATAATACGATATTAGATGTGTTGGTTGGAATAAAATGTTAGGGTTATTAAAGTATTATTATTATAGACTTTATTGCTGATAGTTGAATATTTTCAACTATCAGCGTGTCCTGTTGACACATAGGCCTCTTCCAGCAACTTCCACCTTTGCCTGTCACGCGCTATACTTTTCCATGTTGCTCCTCCTACTTTTCCTATGTCGTCTTCCCCTATTAAAAAATATAATTATCATCCATACTTAATATTACTATAAATGCGAAAGTGTGTTAGTTTGTGGGTTTGTCCAACACCGTAACGGAGTTATCGACGTTATTTTTTTATATGGATATAGACTACTTTTTAATCTCATTAGCGTCGCCGGGAAATGCAGTTTTCCTAGAAGTTTACTGAGATTTTGTTTACTTTTAAGTCTGTTAAGGAAGTAAGTATAAATTATATCTAGGCCTGTATTATTAAGCCTCGGGATAAAACCAATTCATTTGCATTTTTATTCCTTACACAACTATCATGCTACAAATAACATGCCCAATATAATGAGTACTTTCCAATATCTTCTTACCAACGAAAATCCTCTACAAACACTAGTTTATACTTTATTCCTTTGGTATAGAGTTCAAAATAAAAGTTGATACGGTGTTTCAACTGCAAATGCCGATTAAAGTAAGACTTTATAGCCGAAGAACTGGTGGTGAAAAAGGCAAAACCTGATAAAAGCGACACGAAATGAGTATTACGTGTCCCTTCAAAACGAGAACTCACTCGCCATTTTTACTCTATGTGTCAACTGTCATGTCAAAAGTGCAGTTTACCTTTAAAATAACAAGTGTATTTTCTTGGATTATAGCTAAGAACACTTTCGACCAAGCCGCCTTTCAAACAAAAAAAAACTAAATTAAAATCTGTTCATTAGTTTAGGAGCTACAATGCCACAGACAGATACAAAGATACACACTTATAACACCCCTCCTTTTGGGTCGGGGGTTAAAAATGAGGACTCACTCGCCATTTTTACTCTATGTGTCAACTGTTATGTCAAAAGATGGTTTTCGTTTAAAATAAGAACTAAAACGTACTTTAGACATGACAGTTGACACGATAAGTTAAAATGGCGAGTGAGATCTCATTTTGTACGCATTATATCGTGTCAGGTGGTAGCCGGACTGTGATCCTGTGAGAAAAATTGCTATTGTTTTTCTTGACTTTATTAACTAATCGTGAACGAAGTCATTTGACTTCGTAGTAAATAAAAATAATACTTACACTTTTTATCTTGATTTTACACATTATTTAATATAGATACATACTGTGTAAGTTTCAGTTTTTACCAAGTACCTCATCAAAGTTTTCCGCCAGGTCTCGGAGTTGCATTAGATTTGCGCGTGCGCACACATCGAACGCCATTCATCATCGTAATGATTGAGGGTTATGTCACTGTTGGCGGTCAGGTTGTAAGCTTGGGGGCAAATATCGGTTAAATATTACATTACGAATTTTGTTAATGCAACGTGATTTGGCGCGATTGTGTTTCTGCTAATAAATAAAATTAGGCGGATGTGCATTTAGGTATCTAAAATAACGAGATCTATTAGATGTCTGAGTTTGTCTCCAAACAATTTAAAAAAAAAGAAGATTTACATAGCTCACAGGGATTTTGTACCAGGCAAAAAATACAGAAGATGTTAAGAACTATAAAATTGAATAAAACTAAGCTTAAACCTATTAGTTAGAAAATATCAAAAAACAAAAACGATTCCTTGTGTGAGCTAAAGCGGACGATGTCGCAGTGTTTTTAACCGACTTCCAAAAAAGGAGGAGGTTCTCAACTCGTCGGAACCTTTTTTTTTATGTATGTTCCCCGATTACTCAAAGACCCCTGGACCGATTTGGAATTTTTTTTTTGAAAGGGTATATTGTGCAGGTGGCCCCATAAAATTTGGTGAAGATCTGATGAATATCTTCGGAGATGGAGAACAGAACTCCTCAATGGATAAAAGCAAATTGCTCGCGATCAGTGTAATAGCTTAGTAAACAGTAGGGTTTTAACTGGGCATAGCATATCATATTACAGTGGAGCCACTAAAAATTGTAAAATTGTATTTTTTACTTTTTAGTGTTTATAGTTTTTGAAGTCTGCTTTATTTTTCTATTGAAATTTTTTTAATCCCCGTGAGCTAGATAAATATTTTTTTTTGTTAAATTTTTTGGAGACACACTCAGACATCTAAATTCTAAGCGCTAATCGTAACCAGCTAGCTACATAGTAAAATAGTTAAGTGCAGATCCATTATTAAAAGTTTTTCCTCTACCTTACAGATTAGATTACCTAGGTAATAAAATGTACATCGTAACAGCCTATCCATTCACAGAAGATTTGTAGCATTTAACTCAATAAACGAGTAGCTAGCCGCATTCGACCAGTTTTCCCGTTCCATTCAAACTCCTCACCTCGAAGTCCCATTCCTAACCACCATTGATGCATGGTGTTGACGTAACCACAGTTTAGCAACCATACAGTCAGACAGTCTATACCAACCGGCTCCTCTCACCAAAGGTTGTCTAGGACGGATTGTTTTAGTGATGTGACCGCCTTAGCAAGTTCAGTTTTTCCTTTTGTATGTTTTCCTTTTTTTTATGTGCAATAAAGTATTCAAACAAACACACATTCATTTGAGTGCGGGGAAAGGGAATGCAGTCACAATGCGTAAAATTTTGTTTGAAAAAAAAAACCGCAATTGAGAGGCTTAAAATAACTAATAATAAGCTGACCCTGAAAAAAAATCTAGAGTATGCTAGGGCAAAGAAGAAGACAACAGGACAATAAATAGACATGCACGCCCCACAAGCTTTGCAAGCAAGCATGTTTTTCAGATCAAAATATACAGAGTAGGTCGACTTGTTGTCATAATATATTATTATGTTTTTCTTATACTCAGTAGTGAAATTGGTGTTAATCTGTCAATTTTTTAGCGAAATTCTCATCATTTAAAAAATCTTAAACTATATTTTACTGTGTAATTGCTTCTTCTAACTAGAAAGGAGTGCAGTGTGAGAGAGTTCTGAAAAGTTCTAGCTGAAATTCTAAGTTCGTAAAATAGTGAGTAGGTACGCATTTCCCCATTACCAAGTTTTCACTGAAAAACAGACAAAGATTTGAAGCATGATTGACTATAAACGTTCTAATGCTAAGAAAAGAATCTCGTTGATGATCGCAATACGCAAAAGTTTGTAGTAAAGCCAGCTCTAGATTAGCCCGACTGTAAAGTAGCTAAACTGTGGCAATGGGATAGAGATGCTGTACGTTAGAGCGAGATAGGATTATTTGCCCTGTTTTTAACATTGAATGGACGAAGGTTCTGAGAATAACCTGTTTAGGGTCAGACGGACCAATTTGTTCTAATAATAAAAACTGAGCTTGACTTTTGAATCACTTCACACCACACATCATGAATATCTTCTAAATCTAGTTATATTATCATCATCGTCAACCGATAGATGTCCACTGCTGGACATAGGTCTCCTATAGGAACTTCCACACGCTACGGTCTTGTGCCGCCTGAATCCAGCGGCTCCCTGCAACTCGCCTGATGTCGTCCGTTCACTTAGTGGGGGGTCTTCCAACGCTGCGCCTTCCGGTGCGAGGTCGCCACTCCATCACCTTGGGACCCCAACGTCTATCGATTTTTTGAACTACGTGCCCTGTCCATTGCCACTTCATATTTGCCACTCGCTAAGCTAGTCAATACATATAGTGCAATGGTATACTGTCGCCTTTGCGAACGGTACGTACAGGGTTCGGTTGCCTGCCCCATTGGTATAGTCATCTAGTTGATATAGCTTATTCGGGTGCTAATCATGGAGTTCGAGGTTCATATTCTGGGTCAGCCCAAGTTAGTTATTGGGGTATGACAAGAAATTTTCCGCCCAGAGTTTGGGACATGGCAACATGTTAACTTATACCCCGAAGGAGTGCTTCGTTAATATAAATACTAGTTATACCCGTACCAAGTTACCTCTTTAGACTGCATCATCAAATGTTACCTGGGGTGTTATTAAATCAAAAAAATCATTGCGATGCCGTGTACCGATAAAAGGACTACAAAGGCGTTAAAATATTATGATTAAATAGAGCACGGTACGCACATGCAAGTTGGTAAACGATATCTGTTCGTTTGTCAACGCACCCGACCTACCAAACCTGTTAGTCGACGTTACTTGTAGGGTGGCAAGGATTCAATTTTTTAAATTTCGATACAGCAAGTCCTATAAGTACCTACTTTGCGAATTCTCTGGCAATTACTTATTCCTGCTTATTATTCATTTGAGCTATACTTGGTTATACTTGGTTAGCCAAGGAATAGCTCTTGTCATTTTAGTTCTAAAACCATGTAAGTCAAAATTAACAACATATTCTACATTATATAGTAGTTTACATTATACATAATAGTTTAGTTACCTACTAGTAAACAGGTAAGTACGAGTACATCTATTTTTTTTTAAAGAAAAAAGACTATCAGGCAAATTCAACATGGCAAATACTTCGCTTTTGCTGTCTACCATAACATATCTGACCATAACATGTCTGACTGTAAAACATGTAGCTAAAGAAGTAGAAAGACAGTAGTTTTTAAATTTTGTTATTGTATAAACATACGATAACAAAATTCAAATCTACTACAATCTTCCCGACCAAAGCCCTAACTTGTAATCGAATAAAAGTAAATAAGAATAATCGCAACCAAGCGCAGATATACTATAAGTAAATGAAAAAAATCTCGTTTTAGTTTGGCGCATGGTCACCCTACATAAAATCAGGTGCAGGCGCAGTTTACCTTGCGTGTAAACTGTACGGGACGTATGCTCACGTCAACACTGTGACTGGACACTCCTTTCTTACTTGCCTACTTGCCTACAATCCTTTCTTACTTAAGTACTTACTTGCCTACAATCTCATTTATTGCCTATTGGCACTGTTTACAACAGTTAGGGAACTTCTAACAAAACGTTGAGTCTTCGATGTCCCTGGCAGGCGTGAAACGTTAATACATTTGATGTAGGTATAGGTAGCCTTATTGTAGCCCTATTTTTAACCCCCGACCCAAAAAGAGGGGTGTTATAAGTTTGACGTGTGTATCTGTGTCTCTGTGTATCTGTCTGTGGCATCGTAGCTCCTAAACTAATGAACCGATATTAATTTAGTTTTTTTTGGTTTGAAAGGTGACTTGATCTAGAGTGTTCTTACCTATAATAATTCAAGAAAATCGGTTCAGCCGTTTGAAAGTTATCAGCTCTTTTGTAGTTACTGTAACCTTCACTTGTCGGGGGTGTTATAAATTTTTTATTTACACTTGTTCTATAATGATTTCACGTCACTATAGAATATTTGACATATCGTCCATTCAGGATCAAACCGAGAGTTCCCTCACTCTAGTTCACTCTGCTTTTGGTAAGAGATGCTGATGAGGTCTAGACAGTTATTTTTACCCGACTACGGCCAAGCCAAAAGAAGGGTTATGATTTTAGCAGTCTATTTATCTGTTGAATAGGTATTTGCTTGTGGCTTAGTGGTCAAGACGTCAGCCTTCTATTCAGTGGGTCTAGGGTTTGATCCCGGGCACGTACATCTAAATCTTCGATTTATGTGCGGAATTAAAATATCTTGCTTTATTGGCGAAGGAAAACGTCGTTTTTTTTCCTATTCACGCTAAAATTTTCATTCAGCTGTGAGATCCTGCATCTTATTTTGCATCCATCAGGTCGATACCTACAAGGTACAAGAAACCCACTTTGACTTTCCCATACCTGATAATATTCGAAAATATGATATACAAGAAGTTTTATCAGGACAATAACTTCGTATTCAAGCAACTAGTGACACCGGCCACAGCTATCTGTGGCGATGAATAATGGCGGAAATTTATGTGACCCCATGGCGAAAGCGTTATAAATGGATGACCTGGAGAAATATTATGTCGGTACACTACACTACTATCTAATACTATAGGAGAAAGTAGATTTATGTGTACGAAAATATGAGAGAAGCTGAGAAATAACATGAGAAATAAAAAATCGGTCAAGTGCGAGTCGGACTCGCACACAAAGGGTTCCGCAACATCGTGCAAATCTCAAATTCCTTGCGACTTGGTACTATCCAACACTAGCTTCTCCTTTCAGCAAAGGTTGCCTGGTAGAGATTGCTCTAAGCAATAAGGCCGCCTTTGCACACAATTGTCTTTTTCTTTCTGTGTTGTGTTCCTTTTCATGTTTTTATGTGCAATAAAGACTTCTATCTATCTCAAACCAGTATTATAAAAATATGCAAGTTAATGACAGACAGCGCTATCTTGATGTGATTTAGTAAACTAATTATTTGGTCCGAACACTAGCTTTTATTTTTTACATTGTTGCCAAAAATTCACGGTTTTCGGATTTTTCCCTTTCCTTGTGCTATAAGATATCGCTACCTGCCAAATTTCATGATTCTAGGTCAACGGGAAGCACTCTAAAGGTTTTGTTTCCCCGAATTGATAGACACGACAGATAAACAGACAGACAGACAGACGACGAAACGATCCTGTAAGAGTTCCTATTTCCTTTTCAGGTAAGGAACCATAATAAATTAAAAGACACAATATAGCTTCAATATGGCTGATTTTGTTACCTTTAAACTATATTAAAAATACAGTTCTAAATCTCTATTATCCCTTTCATATTACTCCCTGCCAAGTTTATTATCATGCGAAGTAAGCTTGCTTTCTTTAGACATTTACATAGAGGAGGACAATTATCATTCCCAAGCTTAGTGTTGGAAGGTAGAATTGCAGGCAAAAGAGTTCAAGGTCACCAAAGACGCAAATGGTTGGACGAAATAAGGGGGTGGACAGGGCTTATTTACCCGAAGTTAAAAGAGGCGGTTTTAGATAGCTTTTAGATAATGATCGCCAAACTTCGTTTCGAAGAAGGCACACGATAATGATTTTTCCCTGCAGCAAAGCACTAGAAACACTATATCCATTACCCTTCCTAGTCGGGTAATGAGTTTTTGTTCTATATACCTAGTATAATACCTATGTGTGTCGCTTGACAAAGGCCAAGCGCGGGCACGAGTTGAACCCGCGACCGATACCCATGGGAAACAACTAACCGTTACCATTGGTTCCCTTGTATTCCCAACTAGCTGACGCCCGCGACTTCGCGTGGATTTAGGTTTTTCGAAATCCCGTGGGAACTCTTTGATTTTGCAGGATAAAAGGTAGCCTATGTGCTAATCCAGGATATTATCTATCTCCATTGCAAATTTCAGCCAAATCCATCCAGTGGTTTTTGGGTTAAGGAGTAACAAACATACACACACACACACACACATACACACAAACTTTCGCCTTTATAATATTAGTGTGATAGTGTGAAGTGTGAAGTCCGTCGACCATGTGCACGGCTTCGGCAAGGTGGCGGCGTAACTAACTTCGCAAGTAGATGACGCAAAAGCTTTTAGGATTAACGCCTTTTGGATAAAATATGATAAACTCAAAAACGGATGTTTGCTTTTGTACAATAATTCGTTGTTATTAGAAACCCGGCTTGAATCCATAGCCAATCAGGGACCCATCTGAAAAACAGCGCTTAATGCTCTTGTGTATTACAAGGCAATTGCTTTATTCTGTGCTAGCTGGGAGCTTTTTGTCTGACGTACTGGTTCTTTATACCCTCAAAGTATCTCAACGACATAATTTATTTTAGTCAAAGAGTGTATGTCTATTGATTTATCTAAACAATGCGATGGTTATGGGAGACATTTTGTTTTTATAAAATCAAAATGGGCGTCGCGAGGAAAATAAAGTCGAATAATTGAGTGGCAAATATTTTAAAAGGTAAAATTTAACAGCTATAAGCTCCGTTAGAGAATATCTATCTATTTTATTCAATTATTGCTAATTCAATGCAGAATCTGCATTGGTGTAACTAAAACCTGACCTTTAATATCGCGGTCATATCTCAATATTATTACGTCATACAGTAACTATTTTCTGAAAAAAGTTCATTTTTACTATCTAATAAAGAAAAATAATTAAGAATAGTTTTAAACAATTAATAACACAGACCAATAGTAGGGGTAATAATGTACAAAGTCCAAAGGCGCCTTGCCCTCCGTCTTGATACCATACTAATGTACTAGATTGTAACTTTGAGGTCTGAATTATGACGTACAGTCAACCTATATCCCTGATAGAGAACCATGTCATTCTAAGCTCCAAGCCGAATCATTCTTAGCTTAGAGACAGTTTGTCGTAAAACTCAGTACGACAAGGTGGTAAAGTGTTATTGTTTTAAGGCGAAACTAAGATATTAAGCGAAAGTCTCTATACCATTGTCTTGTGTTGAAGTAAATTCGTATCTAAATGGGACATCGTGTGTAAAATTCGTACCGGTTGCGACGTTCGTATGAATAATGTTGTTAGTGGAGGAAACGATAGCGAAATGTAGAATAGTTTGTGATTGTGCCGCTCTATAAGACGTGTAGAAAACATTATTATTCCTTTGTAGTTTATATTACTTATGTACTTTTGTTTATCTTATAACGGGGCTCTCTCCGTCACTTACTCCATACAATCGTAGTCCCTATTTCATTTGAATATTAAGCAACCAAAGTCCATGAAATTTTGCAGACATAATCTAGAAACTAATATCTATGCCTGTGGTTTTCCAGATTTCTGTTAAAATATTCGGTTTCAAAGTTACGTGGTCTTAAAAATTCACATACAAATCTTTGAGCCCCTTTAATTTTAAAACTACATATTTTTCGAAAAATCTAAAACACCACCGGCACAGATATTAGTTTCTAGAATATGTCTGCAAAATTTCATGGACTTTGGTAGCTTAATATTCAAATGAAATTGGAACTACGATTGTATGGAAAGTGACGGAGAGAGCTCTGTTAAGGATCACTCACATGTTGGAATGCTGTAGAAGCTTTATGGCACTATTTTTTGACGCTATCTTTAGTGTGTTTACAAGGAAAGTTATAGAATACGATTTTTGGTAGACTAAGTTTTGAATTTTATTTTTGATAAAGAAGAATGGCAGTTTCGAGCGGCCAGTGGCTATTATTGAAATTAGTGTTAAATTAAAGTATTCTTGCTAAGGAATAACTTTAACTATGGCCGTCACAATCTATACATATAATAAAATTGTAGAAAAGTGGTGTCTGTACAATGGAAATATATAAAAAAAAAGTAGCAGGGGTTGTTATTATATCGATGCCGAACCCGAAATTGTAATTAATTTTTTTTTGTCTGTTTGTCTGTTTGTCTGTTTGTCTGTGTGTTTGTGCACGCTAATCTCAGAAACGGCTTATTCGATTTAGATACGGTTTTCACTAATATATTGTAGTAAGCTTCACTTAGGATTTAGTGTTTATTTCATGTCAATCGGTTCATAAATAAAAAAGTTATGTCAATTTAAAGAATCACGGCGCCTCGCGCCTGAGCGTCCGTGGCTATATAAAGCGCGAAAAGTCACTATTCCACGCGAACGAAGTCGCGGGCACAGCTAGTGTTCAATATGTTCTAAGAAGATCCGAAATTAAAAGATTCGCAAGAGTTGTGGTACAATAGTTGTGGTAATAAGTAGCGTCTCACACAGAAAAAGACTATTATTTTAAATCTAAGCGCTTTGTAAACTTACTGTTGGTGTTCCGAAAAATAATAAATAAAATAAAGGGGAATGCCCAACCTCACTCCATGAAACCCTCAGCAACCTGGGTGGTCTATTCAGCTTCTGGCGTCAGCTTGGATAGCTGGAGAGAAGATTGCGGCGGGGAGGGGCAATGCCACTTGCCAGCCAAGAGAGAAGATAGTAAGGGAAACTAACTGACTTAGGTATACATAATATCAACGTACAGTGCGAACCGCCAGGTCTAGAAACTGAATCGCAATTTACAAGTAAGCTTACACACTGTTACTTATGAAGAGTTTTCAGTTTTTTTTTTCAGAAAATTCAAGCAAAGCCGGGTCAGGTAACCAGTCATTGGTAAAGTGTGTACTCATCACACCACTGTGACTTGTGAGATAAAGCCAGCTAGTAGCTATTGTTTAGTAATAAACTCACAGTTTTAACTGGACAAGTGGCGTTTCGACATCGTTTCTCGTGTATCGTAACCGCGTGTCGCAAGTTAATTATCAGAACGAGAAACATGTTGACAGAAATTACTTATTTGTAGCATGTAAAAAAGTAAAATATATAGGTAGAGTTATAATCTAAATACATATATAAAAAGAAAAGGTGACTGACTAATCTATCAACGCACAACTCAAGCTATTGGACAAATCAAGCTGTTTGGCATACAGGTAGCTAAGTCCACGCGGACGTAGTTGCGGGTATAAGCTAGTCTGTATATTATATAGTATGTATAAAGCTAACTGACGCCCGTGATTAGTCGCCGTGGATTTAGGTTTTTAAAATACCGTAGGAATTCTTTCATTTTTTGGCATAAAAGTATTTTAATATACTATACCAAGTGGGGTATCACATGAAAGGACTTTACCTGTACATTCTAAAACAGATTTTTATTCATTTTTATGCATAATAGTTTTTTATTCATCGTGCAAAATGTCAGCAAAAATACTTGAGTGCGGAACCCTCGGTGCGCGAGTCTGACTCGCACATGGCCGGTTTTTTTATTAATGATTTATTGTTTGTCTCTACCAGTCTCTACTATCAAACAGATTTGATTCCACCTTACTCCGTCTGTTTGCGCTGGCCCTTAGAGTTGTTTCAGAGTAGCGGTTATTTTTGAGCACATAGGATCATTCTGTAAACAGCATATCTTCCCTTTAAAAGCAATAATAGATTCACATAACGACTCGTAGGTACATCTTTCTAGCTTACAAGTGCACTTCTGGATTTTGTACATGCGCTGAAGGTTTTGTAATAAATTCTACGCCAATGCGGTATATAACGACTACATAACTATATTCTGCTATCTACCACATGAACGAAATTATACAGGTAACTTGGAGGCTGAAAGCTTTCGGGGCAAGCTCTCAAAAATAGAACTTTTTGTATCTGAGGATACATTTAAATTAAAAAAAGCTGTGTAAAAATTTCCTGAAAAAATTCAAATAATAATTAATTTTTGTAAATATCATGAAAGAAACCCCTATGGATTTATACTCTTTTCAAAGTTTAATAACTTTTCCCCCCATCGATTTTGAACCAAATATTTACATATATAGAAAAAAGAAGCTGTGTAAAAAGTTAAATACTTACCTGCGCCAAAGTTAGATGGTGAACAAACTGCATAACAAAAACGAATGTCTATAAAAGACAAGGCAAAGTATGTAATTAAGACAAGTTGGAGCGAATGAATTAGATTAATTAGCAAAATTAAAATATATCTTCAAATAATTTCTAGTTTCTAATAACCAAGATTTATATTAACGCCTCAATAAGAAACCAATGAATACAGTCATTGAGTTATAGAAAATATGATAGAGATGCAGATCGCAGACCTTTTGACTAACTAAAGCTATTATTCAAAGACGTAGACAAAGAGTTGTTAATCATACCAATATTAGAATTGCAAGCGTGTTTGTATGTCTGTTACTTTCGAAAGCCTTAGCCTCTGAATCGATTTTTAAGAAATTTAGTACGAACTAGAGAAACTACATAGTACTTAGGTACCTACCTACCTAGTCGCTGGACGATTTTTACGAAATTTGACTAGAGTTGGAGATCCTGGAGATTTAAAACTTTAGTCCAAAACTAAGCAAACTTAAGTTAATGAGCATCAGCTCAGCCTTTGTTTTGGTTTCTTTAATCACTACGGAACGGTACGGACCAACAAATTGACTTGATTTTAAAGTTAAAGACTTGGAGAGTTACATAAGCTATTTTTATCCCGGAAAATGTAAACGGGCACTTTAGTATGGAAACCACACCCGCAGCGGCGGATACAAGCGAAATTAAGTATGTATTCAAATACGGCTCTGATCTATACCTACAGTCATAAGTCGCGTTGTTGTGGGTCATAGGAATCACAAAAAAATTCAAATAATAATTTTTGTAAATATCATGAAAGAAACCTCTATGGATTTATACTCTTTTCAAAGTTTAATAACTTTTCCCCCCCATCGGTTTTGAACCTAACATTTACATATATACAGAAAGGTTATAATATTATCTTTGATTATTTAAAACAATTTGGTTCATGTCCGCAAAGCAGGTCAATAATATTATGCCCGGTTAGATATCTTTCTCCGGATTTCACAATATAGGTCCATACAGACAAGGTCGCGGGCGTCATCTAGTCTAAATTATTTGAGTGCAAATACTGTATTTTTTTTGGAATCAGCGGATCTATCTGAAGACGACTGGTTCTATTGTTCATCAATTACATTGATGCCATTTTGCAGAACATCACAGCCTCTAGAACATGACAACTCTGATTACAGTAATCAATTATATTTACTTTTACTAAATATAATTTGGACACTTGAAAGAATAACCCTGAAAAAAATTGGAACGCATAAGTTTATTTGCAAACTAAAAGCTAATATTTTCTTTCGCAAGTTGACTGACCTCGATTATTTTAACGATGAAAATAAAAAATAATCATTATTATCGATCAATCACTAACCGATCGATATTATCGATCTTTACTAAGGCAATTGTAAATCAGCTGACCTAGTTATTACATTAGACATCGTAAGTTTAGAGTATAGCCAGATAAATCATTTTCTATTTTCGAGAGCTTTGTACGATACCTATAAGTGTTATAAGTATCTTTTTGTGTCGTACTACTCCTGAAAAGCTGAAATTATAATATGTCTGCAGGAAAGTCAGTTGACCATTCATATTATTAATTAGGTATTGTTATCGATGCAAACGTGCGTCTGTCTTCTTGTTACCGTGTCACGGTTCATTCCTTTAACCTATTAGGACAGTAAGTACAAAAATAAATTGCATCCAGAGAAAGACTTAAAATTTAAACACATTTAAATTTTTTTTTAATGATGTAATCACAAATTCACGGTTTTCGGATTTATTCCTTTACTTGTGCTATAAGACCTACCTACCTGCCAAAATGGTTCTAGGTCAACAGGAAGTACCCTATCGGTTTTCTTGACAGACACGACGGACGGACGGACAGACAAACAGACAGACAAGAAAGTGATCCTATAAGGGTTCCGTTTTTCCTTTTGAGGTACGGAACCCTAAAAATTAACTCTTTAGATCGCGCAGTGCCTTACGGTAATTCCTTTACAAATAAATTTATAACACCCAATATAAAGTCAACAAAATGCCCGCATAATTCATCTGAACTATTATGGAATTGTTGCCAAGTTGGTACTTTTGTTCCGTCCACAAAAGGATTACCTAATAAATTTGAACCCTAGATCTGGTTATAAACATTCTGAACGCCGACCAGGACATTTAGCGTCATTATTTATGTCGGTATTATGTTATTTACACGAAATAATTTAACCCCTACTACCAGTATATCTTTGTACATCGCCGCTTAGATCGAGTACTGTGATAGAGATTAATAATAATGATTACATGGCATGATACTGTGGCTGTGATCTTGTACGCTAATTTTTTAACCCCCGACCCAACAAGAAGGGTGTTATAAGTTTGACGTGTGTATCTGTGTATCTGTCTGTGGCATCGTAGCTCCTAAATGAATGAACCGATTTTAATTTAGTTTTTTTTGTTTGAAAAGTGGCTTGATCGAGTTTTATCAGCTATAATCCAAGAAAATCGGTTCAGCCGTCACTTATCGGGGGAGTTATAAATTTTCAATTAGCACTTATTAACTAAATTGATGGGGCTATCTATCTATCTAACCTTTTCATCAGGGTGAGCGTGTTTTTATGAACGGGATTGCAAAATATTTAGACCTATCATTTTAATTCATGGTAGAGATTGCGTAAAACAGAATTAGCCATGTGGTCTAAGTTGTAATTCGTCAACCTACATTTTGATACCTACAGCGTTAATTCGGAATACTTCAAATGCTGTATGAAGTCCGTAAAACTACCGCACTTCTTGTATTAAACTTTGATGACTATAATATTGAATGCTTACTTTTACGTAATTATTACTAACATACCACAAAGTGTGGTCATAGACAAGGACATACTTTTTAAAGATTACAAAATTAGAGCAATGCAGTTGACTGGATATGATCGAGTTTACAGTGAGAAAAGTGATAATGAATTTCAATGAGCGCAAATCTGTGGTAGCCCCGCTGTGTCCGGGTTATCAGCGGCTAAATGTTAATCGTGCGAACTGAGAGAAGGGACCGTGCGAATACTGGAACATTTCGTCACACCAGTGTTCCGTACCAAAGAGAATAACCATTGTGATTCACTCATACTTACCCTCAGACAATCTTGCACTAAAGTACATAGGTATGTTACCTAGCCACCTATGTACCTCTAGCGCATGATTTTTAACCCCCGACCCAAAAAGAGCGGTGTTATAAGTTTGACGTGTGTATCTGTGTATCTGTCTGTGGCATCGTAGCTTCTAAACTAATGAACCGATTTTAATTTAGTTTTTTTTGTTTGAAAGGTGGCTTGATCGAGAGTGTTCTTAGCTATAATCCAAGAAAATCGGTTTAGCCGTTTGAAAGTTATCAGCTCTTTTCTAGTTCTTACTGTAACCTTCACTTGTCGGGGGTGTTATAAATTTTTAATTTACACTTGTTAGACAATTACTCATTCACTTATCCATATTAATCCATACTAATATTATGAATGCGAAAGTGTGTCTGTCTGTATGTCGTCTGCTAGTTTTTCATGGCCCAACCGTTTAACGTTTAACCGTTGATGATATTAATGGGAACAGGGAGAGCTAGAAACTATTGAGTAGGGTACCTTATATAGGTACTTTGTTTCCATTATCTATGCTAGAAACGGGCTTAGGATGTTTGTTTTGTCTAAAATCCTAAGTTAGAAATAGACATTATGACCTATAGTACACTAGCTGATGCCCGCGACATCATCCGCGTGGATATAGGTTTTTAAAAATCTCGTGGGAATGCTTTGATTTTCCGGAATAAAAAGTATCCGTTGCCCGTTTCAAGATGCAAACTATCTGTCTGCCAAATTTCTTCTAGAGCGATTGTGAAATGAAAAGGTAACAACAGCAAGAACAACAATAACAAGATAGCATTTTCGCATAAATTATGAATATTTATTATATTGCCAGTGCCAGCAAATGAATTCGTGGAAAAATTAAATAGAGTTCAATATTCATGGTAGAGCAGTAAAGATATCACGAAACCAGATAAATCATATAATGCTTAGCATACTCGTAAATTATTAAAACGTTGGTATTTCTGGGGTTTCCTGTACTTATTTTTCACCTGCCTTGCAAAAGTTTTCCTTCGTTATCCTCAAATTGACTTCAATTTACAAAACCCATTGCAGTCTATTGTCTGGTTATGGTGGAGGAAAACTTACGTGCAAGAACGGAAATTGGATTTCTCAAACAAAAAAATCGCGGAAAATTGTTTTAATTTATGACTTTTAAGTTATGTTTCTCTGTCCGAAAATGTTCTGTAGGTAATAGATACCTGTAATTTGTTTTTGTAACTTCGTTAAAAAAATGTTGGTTGTTTTCCAAGCTTTTCCCGAAAATAATTAGCTATCATTTTCATTCATAATAATTTCATATAATTTTAAGTCTTTGTATTTACTAACAAATCGGATATTTTGGCTGTCCCAAAGAAATAATTATTTATTTAGTAAGTATACTTAACACATTTTTTATTTTTTGAAAAGCTTTTTTCTAAACTTTTCCTTTGATTTTAGCAAAAAGCACGCCTTTGCAAAAGTTAAAGGAGAAATAATCCCATAAGTAAGAAAACTTTTTACTAACTTTGATATATAAGTTTAAAGTAAACGCTCTTGGAAAATTACTAATGCACAAAATTAGTTACTGTCTCGAAAGCAAATTAAACAGACTGATTGATGTACAAAACGAGTGTGCGCGTGTTTTCCGATGCCAACAAAACAGCAAAATAGCACTACAAAAGTTCAGCGGCCCCATAAAGGCCTCAAAAGCCTTCCTCGGGGACTCGCTTCGCCAGACGGCGCGAACAAAAAACCAATTTCATAAAACTATGCACCCGACTGCATACGCGGTCCACAACAATAAATGAGCAAACCCAGAACCTGATGCCTAGTGCTAATATTCTAGCCCATTGACGTCCTACAGCCACGCATTTCCGTTTACAACTCAATGAATGCTTTACGTACAACGATACCAGAAAATAAGCTTTCAAATAAAACAGACGCAGCAATGTACAGCGCGCGTGGAAAACCACCATGAAACAAATTTACAGTAGTACCGGAATCTGCAAGTTCGTCACTCACACAGAAGCAGTAGTGACGTCGTGAAGGCTTTGACTGCACTGTTCTCTGGTAACTGGTTACGTCGCGTCAGTCTGCACCGAGCCGTCGTTCGAGTTGCATGTGTCGCGCGGCGCTCTATCGCCTCCGATCGCGAAAAAAGTTTAACACACGAAACTTTCTTGAGACTTTCCTTTCAACCAAACACTGTTGAAGTGGAACTGTCTTGTTTTTGACCTTTTTGTCTGGTGACCTTTTCGCAAAACCGGAATTCGGGTAAATCGGTATCCCGAAGAACGGGTTTGGGACCCGGGTCGCAGGAGCGTGTTGTGATAACTTGATTTTCAGTGTTTTCTGTGTTGAGTGTGACCGGATTTTTTCATTGCCATTTCACTGGTCCGTTTGTACTGACTAGTCTCTGCCTCTTAAGGTCGGCTGCAGATAACTGTGCTGTCAAACTTATCAGTAAGTATAGAAATTTTATCCTCGAAAAGATTTTTGTTTGAACGGCCAACTGTAATTTTTTTGTAACTACAACTGAAATAGTTTGATTTTTTATTTCTTTTTCCAATTATAAGTATTTTCCATTAAAAAACTATAAGGATTAAAAAGATTTTTAGGGATTATCATGAAGAATCCATAACCAATGATAGTGAAAATGACTCTACATTTTTCAAAGTCTTTATACTTTACTGCTCTTAATAAGATCTAGATAATGCAAGGGAGAACATGCATTTTTTTCCAGATCCAACACGAACTTTTGTAAAAAAGCACGTAGCTTTTAAATTCTCTACATATTTCTTATTTCTTGTTGAAAATAAGATAAAATCTTTAGAGTATGTTCTAAACCTGTAACAATACACAAATCATAACTTTTGATAATACCATAATATCCATCTAGCAACGTTACACAATAATAAATAACATTACCTAACATGAGGCTTAAAAGTTTAATTAAAAATCCGTAACAATAACACAATTTCCTATTGTAAAGTTGTTTCCGTTTCGTACAACAGCGAAACGCGCGGAGTGTAAATTATTACTTATTGAGTGAAGAAAATTGCCTTTGGAGTAACTACTATGTTGCTTGCTGGCTTTTTAGGAGAATCTGCTTTCCGAACGGAATGGTGGAGTCTTGACATTTTACAAGAGTCACAAGTTTGCTTATAGTGAGTTTGCACTAAAACATTGAACAAGATGAATGTTTGATAGACCGTCATATGTGACGAATCTAATAACTTGTACTGTTGAATTTACGTTTGCGCTATAGCAAATCGAGTAAATTCTTAGTGTGTCTAAGATTTGTTTCAAGATTTGAAATGTCACACTCAAGTTCTTCTTCAACAAAAACGACAATGCAAATGCAGTTGAAACCCCTTGTTTTCAGTAAATTTTCGTCAGAGCTCACGGTGACATCAAATAAGTATCTTTGAATTAAAAAAGTTACGATTAATTGACGATTTGTATGGCCAAAGGTCGCAATTTGATAATCCATACAAAGGGAGATTAACGCCAATAATTGCTGGTGAATTGGCAATCAAAATATGGAAGCTGTGCGATAGGTTTGGATATCTTTAAATTGTAATTCATCTTCCGCGCCCGATTCCGGTTTGACCAGGGGACTGCATAAATTAATTCAAATCGATTTGGTAGGCTTCAAGGTTTTATACTTAATATTATATTCCATACTCTATGTCTAAACTATCTAAATTATATTAACATTATGTACTTAAACAATTGTTGGTAAGTACTTCAGACATTGAAGTTTTTCCTCGGCCATGTTTAAAGACGTTCTTAGTTGCTCGAAAAGTTTAATATTATTCATTTTTCTAAAAATGACTAAACTAACTGACCCGTCCCAGCTTTGCTCAGGTAGACTTTTAGAAAACCTGTCTAAGAAAAGTTATAAGTAATAGAAAAAATGAAAATCTCAAATTTTTAAATATACTTAGCTGTTTGAGCTACACGTTCATATGTGAGTCAGTAAGTTTCTCCTTTTATACTCCTACTAGCTTCGTCAACTTGGATTACAAAAATCTCTTTCGCCCCCTTAGGGGTGCAATTTTCAAAGCTTCTTTCTTGGAAGATGTCCATGTCATAACTAATAGCTATATGTCAAATTTCAGCCCGATTCGTCCAGTAATTTGTGCTGTGCGATGGTAGATCACTCAATCAAGAAAGAAAGAAAGAAAGAAAATTCATTTATTCATCTTGTTAGTAGGTTGGTAGTTTTTAATAATTACTTAATAATAATCGAAAAACTTCCTGCACCCACATGCCACAAGATGAAAATTAGTTACAATCAGTCATTCAGTTACCTTTTCCTTATTTAGATAGATAAAAAAGAAGATAGGTCAATAATGTTACAATGTGGGCTGTGGCAGCTGAAAGAATGACTATAAGTAGAATGTCCGAACATGCTTGGTCGAAGTGAAAAATTGAATCTACAATAAGTAGGTCTCTGTTACTTTAGCTATGTCTGAAGATCAGATGAAAGCGAAAACAATTGAAAGATAAATTGAAGTTTGATTAGCAATCTTGTTTGCAATAATAAAGAAACAGTTGATGTTTAATAAGTTGAAGAAATTTTTCTTATCTAACAAAATCATTATCTTAAAAAAATCCATTAAAAATTAACTAGTGTTATATTATTTTGATGACTGTACCGTCAACTTTTAGGGATCCGTATCTCCAGAGAAAAAAGGAACCCTATAGGATCACTTTGTTGTCTATCTATCAGTCAAGACCTGTCACGAAATCAAAACCTATAGGGTACTTCCTGATGACTTAGAATCATGTTTGGCAGATAGCAGATGGAGAAAAATTCGAGAAAAACGTGATTACATTACAAATAAAAATTGAAAAGTGTTATTTCTTGTACGACACTACGGAACCTTTCGTGTGCGAGTTGAACTCGCACTTGACCGGTATTTTTGCACAGCAGCTAACTTACTTGTATTATATCACCCACGCAGGCAATTTATATGTAAAATACAAAAAGTCTAACGAGGTTACTATGATTTTGAATTTTACGTAAAACTATTATAAGAATAATAACTATGATAACATTTTACGTGTCAAAATGCTCAAATCAGAGCTAAATATGCTAAACTATCACTGGACACAATGAAGTATTTATTTAGAAAATAAATAGAATTCTTTTTTACGATCTTGACCTTTGAATTCAGAGGCTTAGTTGAGAGAGCGTAGTTATAGAGTAAGTAATCTAGAGGTTTTAGATAAACCAGTCACAGCTTTATTTGTTTCTAGAATATGTCTACAAAATCTTATCTAGTTTGATTAAATAAACATTCTACTCTATACTACAGCTGTTGTATTTATTCTGTCAATTTTTATGGAAAACGTGATTTGACAATTCACATAAACACTACCTAGTGGGGTGGTGAGTTAATTTACTCAAAAACTTTAATTTAAGTTTCTAAAGTCTAGACACTGGACACAGCTGCAAATACAATCTTCAAAGAGTTCTAGAAGTAATTCAGATTTAAAATACACACGTATTCGTACATACAATACCAATTTGCATGTAAAGGAGATACGACCTCGACCGCTCCGCATTTAAATCGAAAGTGCCATGTGTCCATTGGAAATCTATTTCCAATAGATGTGCAAAAAGCGATTAAAAAATCAACTATTGAACGTTTTGTGATGACAAAAAAGTTGCGTCTCTGACTTTATTATTTTTTATTTGCAAAGCAAAATTCGCTTTCGACGAGCGTAAGTAATGTGGTTGCACTCTTTTTGGTTTTTTTCTCGCTTTGAGAAATTGCTTATTCTTAGGCTTGGAGCATACAATATTATGAGAGTCGTACTCTATAAATGTGAAACGCCAAATGCCAAATGCCAAATTGAACGGTAACCGTTTAAGGGCCGATCCAACCATCAAATAACTTTTATCTGAGGAATAAATTTGACGTATCGACAGATTTCCAATGCAAAAACTGTCAAACCCTCTTTATTCCTCAGATAAAAGTGATTTGTCTTAGCTCAATAGTTATAAAAATAAGTATTTTAAAAGTACACCATCAACAGTTTCAATTATTGTTATTACATTCAAATACTACAAATATAGAAGTGAATATTAAAACAAAGGTGCATTTATGATATAATAATATAATATAGGATACTTGGCACGTAATTGTAACAGTGTACATAGGTACTGATTTACATCTCACACAAAGTGTTTGTGAATTTCGCTTCTTCTCGGACCTCGGAGTTTTTGTTCACTTTTTATTTGGCCTCGATCGCTCAGTGTTTAATATCGGATTTGAGATTTCATTTCATAACTGTACTTAGTTTGCGAGTTGGCAGTGTTTTTGTGTGATACAATTACTCAGTTCGGTTACAGCTTGTTTGCGTTATTAATTTGCAATTTTATTTCGAATTGGTTGATCTTTGACATAAGCTATACCTACTCTATCTAACTAAAAATCCATGAAGTCGAAATTGTGGGCCTCATTTAGTTTACTATAAGTAATAATTTCAAAGGCTTATATACTAGCTATGCCTGTCCATAAATGAAATGAGGTTTTTCGAACTGCCACTTCAAGTTCGCAACCCGTTGGCCTATGTCAGTTAATCTGGTTGTCCTACGGATCTCATTTCTGATTTGATCTTAGAGAAATTACTAACAAAATATCAATATTAATTGAAACTAGAAATTGCCATGACGTCGTTGCATTAAAACATATTTGCCATGCTTTATTTTTTGCGCTCAACGCAATAAGCGCGCTTAATTGATCTTTAACGGTTGTGATTTTTTTCTTGTTTTCACAAGGTTTATATATGAGGCTTAATTTAGGGGGTTTCTATACAGTACCTATACAACAAAGTCACTTGTCACTGTTCCAGAATTCCAGATGTTGGAAAAAATCAAGCCGATTGAAAGTTTTCATCTAAAATTCTGTCTGGTTCTTTTGAAATATAACAAAATAACCACACTGACTCTACATTAGTGACTCTACGTTTGGACCCGTGTTAAGCCGGGGCGGATTGCTAGTTATATATTTAAATGACCTTATTACTTACGAATGTACAATAATTCTACGCTCATACCTTATATTTCTATAGTGATATTGATATAAAAATATACATAGAAATCAGTCTTGCGTCTCCTTTTTCCGTTTCATTGAATTACATCACAAAAAATGATATCGGATCCATTACAGAGCAAATCTTGACATGAATGAAGAGATTAGAACAGTTCGACTCTTGAACAATAAATCTAAAGGTAATCGTTAGTATTTTGATTGATGAAATTCCAATTGGTAATGACGTAATTGCATTATTTTATTAATTGCGGTTCGTAAGAGTGGCAATCAAAATGTATTATTGTGCTTGAAATGTATTTGTGTTTTGCAGCACTACAATTGTTTCTAAGATTAGTAGACATTACATAAATAAGTTTGAAATCCCAAAAGATAAATTAGGTCTTCTTGGTAGGAAAGGCATTCCGAACCAGTGGTAGATGTTTTTGACGAATCAAAGGCACCTACTTGTAAAAGTTTAATTGAATAAAAATATTTCGAGTTTTGAATTTTGTACAAGTTTAGATAGATACTTAGGTACATGTATTCAGTAATCAATAAGAAAGTATTTAAGTATTAAAAAAATACTCTGTAAATCTGTTTCAATGGTTAATATTCAGTCCTAACTAATATTATAAAATGGAAAAATGAATCTGTTAGTCTATTTGAAGACTGAACCGATGTTGACAAAGTTTTATATTTATCCTGGTGTAAAACATGGGATGACGTAAATTTCATATCATAGCTAGTTCAGTTATTATAAGTAGGTAGGTATGAACATTATACCTAGATGATATAAAATTATCACCATTATTATCTTCTAAAGATTATGTTTCTATTTTCCGTGTTTTCAGTTGCAAGTTGTCTATCAATAATTTTAGATTAGAATGTCCAATACTATTGACAAGTACCTAACAAGTAATAACTTCTAATTAGCCACATGTTTCTTAACTACATAGTAGGTAATACAACGATTTGCAAAACACTTGTATGTTTAGTTTTGTCACTCGGCAATATTATCTTCGTTGCGACACTATCGCATATCGGTGTCAAAACTCAAGATTTGTGTAAGTGTTGCCAATATTTATTTTTGACAGTGTATTGATTGAAATCTTATGAGCTTTAAGCTTGCTTAACATAGTTCAGCGAATCTAAATATATAAAAGGAAAAGTTTACTGACTAACTTATTGATATCTATCGACGCATTAACTACTGGACCGGGTTAAAATTTGTCATGCAGACAGCTCTTGACCGAAACGAACAGACTGAACCGATTTTCTTGGACTATAGCTAAGAACACTCTCGATCAAGCCAACTTTCAAACAAAAAAAAAAAAACTAAATTAAAATCGGTTCATTAGTTTAGGAGCTACGATGCCACAGGCAGATACACAGATACACACGTCAAACTTATAACACCCCCTTTTTGGGTCGGGGGTTAAAAATATATGTTGTGTAAACGGAGTGTTAGACTGTATCATCATTGAAGTTAAAGGAGTACTCAAAAGCCAAACTGCTGCAATTAAAAAATCTGCGTAATTTCTGTGACTGCAACCGCGGGCAAAGGTTACTTAGTTAGTACTAAAACGTTGCATAAATTGGGTCAAACTGTTTCATAAGCATCTAAGCACAAAGATCGGAAGGCTTGAAACATTGTAAATGCATTAAACAGTATCTAATTGAGAAGGTCACGAACAAGAACAATGGACTCACAAAAACTGTGCACCGTTACTAAGACGAAGAAATTCTGGGGGTACCGATTGTAGTAATAGTAACCTATTAAACTTTTAAAGCATACGCCCGCGACTTCGTCCGCGTGGATTTAGGTTTTCAAAGATTCCGTGGAAACTGTTTGGTTTTCCGGGATAAAAAGTTGCTTAAGTCAATTACAGGGCAGCTACCTCGGTACCAAATTTCATACAATTCGGTTAAGCGCATGGGTCTATAGGAATCCCGTGGGAACTCTTTGATTTTCCGGGATGAAAAGTAGCCTGTGTCCGTCCTCGGGATAATATAAGCTAACTCTTGTACCAAATTTCGTCAGACTCGGTTAGACTGTTTGGACGCGAAAAGGTAGCAGGCAGACCGACATACAGACACACTTTCGCATTTATAATAGTAAGTATAGAATGGATTAGCCATGTCACAGTTAATCATGACTTTCCCCTCCAACTAAGCCTAAAGCTTGTGATAAGAGTAGGTACGACAAGAGTGCAACGGGTGGGGTTTGAACATTGAACCGCCGATCTTTCAGATTTCAGTCTGCCAGCTATTGAGGCTTGACTCTGATACAAAATATTTCTTTATTGCAAAAATAGGTGATTTATCTTATTTCACTAATCATATTTCACTTATCGAGTCTGTGATTGCTAACAATTCTTGACAAAAACTAAAACCAGGATAAATATTATGCATTTTCTAGGAAAACGCATCCGTCCCATCTTAGGCAATATTATTAGATCTTTGGGCGTAATCGTGGTTAAGCATGTGCTTATCGAACGAATAAAAAGTGTAAATTAAAAATTTATAACACCCCCGACAAATGAAGGTTACAGTAACTAGAAAAGAGCTGGTAACTTTCAAACGGCTGAACCGATTTTCTTGAATTATAGCTAAGAACACTCTCGATCAAGCCACCTTTCAAACAAAAAAAAAAAACTAAATTAAAATCGGATCATTAGTTTAGGAGCTACGATGCATACAGACAGATACACAGATACACAGGTCAAACTTATAACACCCCTCTTTTTGGGTCGGGGGTTAAAAAATGGGCACTCTAAAACTAAACCAAACTAAAACTAATACAAATTGTTTAATTAGAACCATGTTTATTGTTTCGCTGAATTTTTAAGAACCTATCTTAATTTGTAAGTTTCGTGTTGATTCTTCTCGCTGGAGAAGGCATTCCTATTCACTTGACAATACGATATTTCTATTGATTTCTTCTATATTTTTGCAACATTTCCTGAAAACGACGATTGAAGGTTACTACATATTTGTACTTAGATACACGGTAGAGCAGATCTTCAAGGCGGTAGTTATTAAGTAAATTAAAGCATATAAAAAATTCAATTTATTTTAAAATCCCTTTAAAACCACTTACTTATAAATCACTATAAACTAAAGGATATAATTATCGAGCCGGAAGTAATACACATCTAGGTAAATATGAAGGCAAAGTAGCTTTTTATAGAAACAACTGCAACTACGCGTATTACAGATGTTATTTGCATATTATAGAAAACGAGACGCAGCAAGAAATTCTGTATCAAATCCCGGATATTGACACGATATATACCGGATATTACTATCCGATGTACAGGTACACTAACTAACTAACTGTAATTATTATAAATTTCACCTCTTTTTAACCCCCGACCCAAAAAGAGGGGTGTTATAAGTTTGACGTGTGTATCTGTGTGTCTGTGTATCTGTGTATCTGTCTGTGGCATCGTAGCGCCTAAACGAATGAACCGATTTTAATTTAGTTTTTTTTGTTTGAAAGGTGGCTTGATCGAGAGTGTTCTTAGCTATAATCTAAAAAAATTGGTTCAGCCGTTTAAGAGTTATCAGCTCTTTTCTAGTTTTCTTGTAGAAAAGAAGGTTATATAACCGTTAGGTTCATAATATTATGTCAATAGACAAATGTCAAGCTGTCAAGATGGACGTTGCCTAAATACATAATTATTTATTTGAAAATGATGTTTTGGAAAACTCAAATACTTTGGATCGTCGGGGGTGTTATAAATTTTTAATTTACACTTGTTACATTTTTCCTTGTTTTCTGTTTTCAATCTACAAATACAGGGTTAGGACTGGATTCAGTAACAGTCAATAATTATGTCTGCTTAACATAATACGACCGATCAGCAATTTTTGCGGTTTTTATCACTATTTTATTATTTTTGTGATAGTGTTTATACCTACACTTCAAGGAAATTTGTAAATAATTTTTATATACATAACATAAATAAAAAAATATATAATAATAATAAATAATAAATAATGTTCTTTATTTCAGGCAAAATGTACCCATATTATTACAGAATTATAGAAGTTGTCTAGTGCTAATAGCACTAAACAAGGCGTGCGCGGCGGCCGCCTGCGGGAGCGGGGGGCTCGCGGTGAGGCGCCGGCGCGCGGCACGATGCATTCGCGGCGCGACCGCCTCCAAATTACCAGCGTTAATATTATTTGTATTCGATTTATAATTGATTACATTAAACATTTTATAAAACCATCAAAAGTGTTATCAGTACAGTCCATTTCAAAGTGCAGTGCAACACATCACTATACAGAAGTCAAATAAAAAAGCTTAGATCTAAATAGAATAAATAAAGACAAAAACAAGTAGGTACGGTACAATAATGTATTACCGTCTTATATTTATATCTTTATTTTCGATTCGCACTGCGATGCTGCGTCAATCAATAAATATATATGAGTATTTTTTTTAGCATTAGTTAAGTGAATCCTATTCGATACATTGTATAATTATCTAAATAAGAAAAATATTAAAAAATCATTGGAAGTCCCTAATAGAAACCTAATATATGTATAGCAATGGACGTCAATCGGCTGACGATGACGATAATGATGATATCGAACGATCTTGATGTACCAGATAGATTAATTTCTTTCCATAGTTCGGTAAGCATCTATACTAAGTAGTGATTAGCGAGGGTCAAATTTTCTGAAATAACATTTCTTGTCTTGTCAGATTAACATACTTAACACTAGGTAGATGTTAAATATAAATTAGGTACATGTTTTAAATATAAATTAGAAGGTTTTGTATGTATCGTTGGTTTGAAAATAAAGATGTGACCCAAATCGTTCAAGTGTTGTGCAATGCCACATATGTTCAAACAAGCTTAGCACATTGTGGCGCTAATTCTCAGGGCCGATAGCACCATGAAATTCGTACTACATACCTACTTCTATCTTGGTTTACCGTAACCTCTAAGTTTTATCAAACAGGTTTGGATCTATAGGCAACATGATGTTGACGCAAAACTAATAACAATATTGACTATTTTAACACAGTCAGTATCTAATATTTACTTTATATTATTTTGCTGCATATTTCTACTTGAAACAGTTATTAAAATTACCGAATCAATCTTGTATGAATTTTCAGTCATTTTAAAGTGTATTTTTGTGCTTTTTGCCTATCTAACAGATAAATTGACTGAACATAGTCTCTATACTAACATTTTTGCATGTAAGTGGTTTTTATAATGAAAACGTCCACGCCTTCGTGGATTTTCAAAAATTCCACCCTAGCAAAAGCAGGTCATATACCTGTGTAGTATAATGCTTATGAATTTCCATGCAGAGCCAAGGCGATTCAGGTAAAAATATACAAAATAATATTCCACTGTTCCACTAACACGTTGGTCGTCAAAGTAAACCACTAAAACGTAATTTGCGTACACAAAAGATTATGGTATGACGAAGCAATTCGTTATAATTATTAGGTACATATGTCATAACTTTACGATGGTTTAACAATTTCGATTATACTATACCGATACAGTGACAGATCCAAAGATACGAGTACTTGGAGAAGTTGTGGAATAAATACCCTAGGGATTGAAAAGTATGAGATACTTTGGAGTTTGGTTAAAGAAAGTTCTTGCTCAGGCCAAGGCTCAAAAAAGGCTTTAGCGCTCAAAGTAGAAGCATCATCTATCATCATCATTTTCATTTTGAGTCATGACCAACCCATCGCCCGGCTCACTACTGGGAATGGGTCTCCTCTCAGAATGAGAAATGTTTGGCGAAATGTAGATCGCAAGAATTCACACACCTTTGAGAACATCATGGACTCATCATGACCTCTTAGGCACATAGGTTTCCTCACGATGTTTTCCTTCACCGTTAAATCAAGTGATACTTAATTGCTAAACCGCTGTTGAAAAACGAATCCCGAAAAGTTAAAGGTCTGGGATCGAACCACTATTATGATAATATCACACTAATATTATAAAGGCGAAAGTTTGTATGTGTGTGTGTGTGTGTGTGTGTGTGTGTGTGTGTGTGTGTGTGTGTGTGTGTGTGTGTGTATGTTTGTTACTCCTTCACGCAAAAACCACTGAACGGATTTGGCTGAAATTCAGAATGGAGATAGATAATATCCTGAATTAGCACATAGGCTACTTTTTATCCCGGAAAATTAAAGAGTTCCCACGGGATTTCGAAAAACCTAAATCCACGCGGACGAAGTCGCGGGTGTCAGCTAGTGTTGCAATAAAAAATCTGAGATATGCTTCATCACAAATGGCAGTCGGGCATAATTCTCAAAAGCAATGTAAATTCAAACAAAACAGCAATAAACGTAATCACGCACACATGCCGGTGACGAGGCAACTTGTCATAAGTCATAACTTGATGCATTACTCAATGAGCCGAGTGCTCAATGCAGAGAGATGTCATTTTACTAGAGTGTGCAACGTCCAAACAAAAACGCCTTATCTTGATTGGTGTAAAGAACATTAATCGTGCTTTTGTCAAGCAGTAAATTGGCACTAGAAACTTTTACTGTTTGTTATTAGTATTTTTCCAATATTCTAGATCTTTATCATATTCTGTCGGTAACGAACCGAATGAAGGACGAATAGATGAACGGACGCACTTATGGTAGGTAGTTAACAAGACAAAGCACTATTAATTGCCAAAGAAGCTCTATAATTATTCAGTTCATGACTAACCGACTCAAGGATGGACTAAGATAGTAAAAGACTAAGAGATGATTTTCCAGTCATCAAATATAATAGTTAACTGAGAAATATCTGGTTTTAACAGTTTTTATACAGGTATATAAGGTATATTGCTAAAAGAGATAGATGTTGTTTACTTAAAAATGTGATGGTATTACTTCGAAGTTTACGTGTTGGTAATGATTAGATGGAGGCACGTTTTCAACGCTTAATATATACACCTCTAGTAACATGATATATCTCTGGTTCAGTGCACCTAATAGGCACAAGGCCGACAGTATTTGATCTGATCGAATTCATAATATTATGCTAAGCTTTAGATTTGCCGATTGCGTCACATTCATGCTCGACTGTAAAGACTATTTGAAAATAAACTGTGTCCAACGTCCTTGAAGTTTTTTTGCTTACTTTTGGGAAACTGCTAAAATAATGATGATTGTCAAGTGCTTAGCTAAGACACTTGAAGCCATTTGAAGCCTATATTTTATATTCGAGATTTGCTTTGAGTTCACGTCCGATTCGATTACATCGCAAATATGCTAAGTTATTTTAAAGGATATTAATTATATTTTGCTATTCATGAATATTTTAGTGAAGTTCACAAAATTCTATGAGAATCGTTTAGCGTTATAGATCTTTATAATAATTATGAAAAAGTTGCTCCGAGTACCCTGGTTTGACCGGGATAGCTGAAATTAAAATGAACAAAGATTTTCGTGATAAATAAATAAAAAAGTTAAATAGTGTAGATTCTTGAAAAAAAAAAAGGTCTCAAACAGTCTGTCGTCGAAGCGAGAAACATGCTCAGAAGAAATAAAACTAGGAAGAATTAATTTGTAAAACACTGCTAAGTATTTCCATCAGAAATTGAAATAAGTCTAGTAAAGTTTTTCTTCAAAAGCTTTGACTACACCATCTAACAATCAAATAGAGGACTGATAGACAGTCAATATCATCTAGCTGCATTGTTCAATGGTTGTTCAAATAGTACATCTATCAATCCTGTCAGAGTTACATAGAAGTGTTTGATCATTTCTAGGTCTTTATTAACTTATAGCCATGATTGATGGCTTTGAACTGAATTCGAGTTAGTGTCGGACGTTTTCTGAAATTTCTATTTAATTGGTGAAAGTGTTAACTTTGTTACCCTGGTATTATAATAATAGAATACAGTTTTCTAAAATGATCACTCAATTTTCGGTGGAACAGAACAGCGCAATTATATTTCGGAAGAATTCAATTGCTGAAATTTGTTAGCACAGTATATAATTCGAAAAAATCTCGAAAATACATTTGTATCGTTTATCCTTTTTAAGGAGGTTTTGACTCCGGGAAATCTTGGAAAAGGACAATGGACATTTTTGTACGAATCTTGAGCCCATTTTTCTGAACAGCGACGTTATATAAAAGCTCATGGGATGCACTTCATTTCATTATAGCAGCTAAGTTCAATGCCAAGGCGAAAATGGTATTTAGCCACGTTTGAAAAAAGTAAAAATGAAAATTTTAATGAATTTTTACGAAAAACTGACCGAAAAATCATTTTCGCGCTGGATTTGAACTTAGCTGCTATATTATGATGAACTGAAGTCCCTCCCATGAGCTTTCATATGACATGGGTCTCATAACTATAACAAAATGTTGAAAAATTTGGCTCAAAATGACGCATGGGCCCTTTTTATCCGACTATGCAAAGCAAAAGGAAGGGTTATGATTTTATTTTAGGGTAGGCGTGGTTTAATATTAGGCTTTCCTCATAGGTAATTACAACCAAACGACTTAACATTCCGATACAATGCCACGGAGAAACCTAGGTGCTATAAAACTGCCAATTCGCACTTTTTCCAGGTTAGACTGTATCTTAAACTTCCATTTTGGGGATTGCCTAGTTATGTAACTATTAACTAAATAAAAAACCTTGGTTTGGTAACTGGTAATCAAATATGAGAACTAATTTTTGGCTGGCCTATGACAAATCGATTTTTATTGTATTGAGCTGTTAATAATATGCAATTATAACTGAGCAATTTTAATTTGATATTTAGTTAGTTATTAGATGATAGAAATAAAGATATCTGGATATTTATAAAGATATTAAATTGTTTTTTAATAGTTATGACATTAATAGCCTATGTTGTAATTATGTTCTACCTTATCTAGATATTCACACCCACCGCGTACAATTTTTTATACTAGTTATAAGTACAAAAATATATTTAAAGTGTTCAGTCTTTACTGATTTTAAAATATTCTACTTTATTCAAGGATTTTGATCATAATATTTTTATTGACTTACTAGGCATATGATGCCCGCGAGTTCGTCTTAGGTTATAGTATAGGTTGTTACGGCTTATTGTAGGATATAGCATAAACCTGTCCATCTTTAGTGTGAATTTATACAGATTTTAGTGTTTACTTTAATCTATGCAGTAAATTACTCTTATAACTTGTAGACACCTGGTTTTCTACAATAATAATTATGCAATGTCATTTACGCGTTCGGCGCGCACAATCGGCGTCGTTTTCACGGTCACCAGTGGATCTTTCGCGAATTAGTCACCAATACCTACTGCTAATGACAAGGTGAACATCTTCATAACGCTTCAGTATTGCGTTATCTTCGCGTAACTTGGCTAATTGGTTTTGATAACCTTGAAGACATCCGGAATTCCTTAAGTCAATTGAATATTTGGAAAAGCAACCACCGATTTTCTTGCTAGTCTCGGCAGGAAGTAGGAAAGGAATTCTGAACTATTGGTAGATGCTTTTGACTATTCATTGTATTTGAATAGAAAATCTTTCCATTTCTATTTATTTACCTTATTAAAGGAATCTAACGACATGGAGGATTTATTTACGTGGAAAAAGAAAGCTCTAACAAGTGTAAATTAAAAATTTACGGTCCCCGACAAGTGAAGGTTACAGTAACTAGAAAAGAGCTGATAACTTTCAAACGGCTGAACCGATTTTCTTGGATTACAGCTAAGAACACTCTCGATCAAGCCACCTTTCAAACAAAAAAAAACTAAATTAAAATCGGTTCATTAGTTTAGGAGCTACGATGCCACAGATAGATACACAGATACACACGTCAAACTTATAACACCCCTCTACTTGGGTCGGGGGTTAGAAATAAACTGCAAACAGGATTAGCTTAAATTAGAGACGTCAGTCTAAAGCACGCTTCACCTTTTGAGGATTTTTGCCGCGCACAATGGAGCCTCATTCCAAATCGTAGGTACATTTGGTGTAGACTCTTGAGTAGAAATAGGTGTTCTAAGATTGGAGCAGTCTTAAATAGTTTCTCCACCTGAGGTGTCTCTATTGTTTGGTTCTGTGGTTTTGATTTCCAAACCGTTGTGAAAATACTACGGATTTACGAAATTTTGCCTTTTCAAAGACTTAGGGTAGCTAAACCATAACTTGACTAAGATATTTTTTTAAAGTACTCCTATTCACTTGCGAAGTGAGGTTAGAATATAAAGTAAAGCACGAAAGTTCTCAGCAATAACTTTAAAGCTTACTATAGCCAACAACAGGTTATGAGTTATGACAGACAGTGTTAATCTTGATAAAGTTGTGGATTTGAGCCAAAAGGGCAAAGCATCAGTCAAAAGGAGAATTGTAATAGCATCATTTCGTAACACAACAGGACCATATCGATGACAATAACTCTGCGATGAGATATCCTCGTGTTCATTGTAAGTATTTTCTATTTAAGTAGACAGTACCGTAACTCAACCTAATCGCGAAATTAGTAATTACAATCGGCCGACCTTTAGGGTGTAAATCGATAAATTCTCTCGGCCAAGAAGTTCGCAATTGGGCTCAGGGTGAAATGCGCCTCTGGCCTTAATTTCCTTTTAATTATGTGCCGTGGTACCGTTAATTGTGAGCAGCACCATTGTTGCATTGGGGTAGGGTCACCACCAGGAAAATCTATAAACTGGGACATGGAGCTCGAAACCTTGGACTTTTTATCGTAAGATCCGGACGTATACCTACTGTCTTTTCTTTTATACCTCACAAACCTACCTCATACCAATCCAAACCTCATGCCTGTCTCATATCCAATACTGTCCGAAACTTCTGGCTCTACGGAAGTCCAGCGCTGTGTCTATGAGCCCGCCACAGAGCCACATACAAAGCAAATATTAAGTGGAGTTAATTTTGGTACCTACTACACACCACGCATGTTATTTTGAATTATTATTTATTCCACACTCTCTGTGACTTGAAATAAACACTTTTTCTTTCTTTCCTTCAAGTAAGATATGTATTGATTGTTAATTTATGACGCAAAATAGTCGTTGGTAATAGTCATTTGGAAAAGGAACCAAAAGGCCGCGCTGGATGGATAGACATCCATTGCTGGACGTAGGTCTATAGTTGGGACTTCCACACTCCACGGTCTTGCACCTTCTGAATCCAGCGGCTCCCTGATTTCTGATCAAATCAGAAATTAGGAGATCCGTAGGGGAATCAGAGTAATCGATATAGCTCAACGGATAGCGAAACTGAAGTTGCAACGGGCAGAATACATGCTTACTTCGAAAATCCCATAGACGTTTTAGTCCAAGGTGCCAGAGAAGCTACCTCACACCGGAAAACGCATCTGACAGACTATCCACTAGGTGGACAGATGACATCAAACGAGTTGATATAACCCGGATAAGTATACTTATACAAAACCTCAGCCCAGACGGTCCCGGACACTCCAAACTAAGACAGAACAAATCCTAGGAAACATTGATGGATGGCAACCCTGCATTAAAGGCAAGTTGCAATTACGTTCTGGTTTGGACGGTAACTCAATTAACACTTTCCCGACTTTACTTGGGAATAAGGTCGCGGAAAACTGGAATAATTTGGCGCGTAAACATTCGGCAGCTCTTTATGAGTAATTCTTCAAGCCGGATCTCTTCGAATAACCACCTACTACCTATTATTTTACTCTGTCTTTATTTTTATTTGTTGCTTTGTATATACTATACATATTTTTGTTTTGTACATACAGTATACCAACCAAACTAAAAATAGGTGCATAATCCTTATTCTTGCTATTATTATTTTTTTGCTATTGTTAAACATGTAAAACTTAATATTTTGTTATTAATAATAATATTATATTAAAAAAAAAAAAGTTATCAAATATAAATTGGATTGATAGATGACGTTAATATTATATAAATCATAGGAATTAAAAAAAATAAAAAAAAATACTAGAATATTATTGTAATATTTTTGGTTTATATTTTTAGTTACTCGTTTTTTTTTTGTCTTCATTCACTTTTTGAAATATGTAATTATAATGTGTTTTAATATTAAGGAAATATAAATTTAATTAGACAGTAAAATTATGTAATAATGTACCTACTCAGAAAAATTAACTGTACATAATTTATTTTGGAAATAAATGGCTTATTATATACATATAATAAGCCATTATATATTATATACAGTATGTACACGTCTGGCTTAGGATTGGATTTAACTTTTATTTAGGTAGTAGGTAAACTATGTATAGATTTCTGTAACTATTAGGAATCCTTGATCTTATAAAAAGCAATTAGCATGATGATAAATGCAAATTCATAAGATTACGAACACGTGTTAGAAACTGGTTCTAATTTTATTGTACCTCAACCTTAAATGTTAAAAGTAATCTGACGAGTTTTATATGTTAGATTGATTTGAAGAACAATTCGCTCTTTATGTTGCTTTCAAATAAGTGATCGTGTGTATATCCCTGGTAAAATGATTGCCGAATTAAGTTTATGAAACTGCAAATTAACATTAACCACACACCTCGTGTCACAATTCGGAAACTGGCTAATTGCAATCCGGTTATGCTACAGCCACACTACCGTGTGATATGGCATTGGTTATGGCCATAATTGAAACAACAGCCAAACCTATTTATGGCCATAATTTTACAATGTAAGTCAATATGGCATATGACGGCAGGCAGGTGGCGGTCTTAATCGCATATCAAAGAGGATTACCGCGGTAATTTTTTTGTCTAGTGGCTACACCATACTTTGTTCAGTGTGCGACGTGGATTCAACGGAAATGCATGTGCCAACAGACATGGGAGTGAAATAGAAATCTATGAAAAAGACTAATCTATTGCGCTTTCCTTGCACTTTTATAATCTCTCATCTTCTATTTATATCATGGTTTGTTTGTTAAAATGTAAAAGATTCATGTAATAGTAACTGACACTCATAAAGTATAACGCCGTTGCAGCTTCAATTTCCATCTTGAATAATATCACTTTTTCCACCTAGTTCATTGTAATTCCTAGGTAAACTCTAATGCAACCACACTACTTTACGTGGTACTTTAGGCACTAATTTAATGCCATAATTATTGCGGTAAACGGGCAATAGACGGTAAGGTAGTGTGGCCGTAGCATTACATTATTATAATTTCAGAAATTGACCCAATAATGTTTAAAAGACATGAGCAAGGTTATTCATTGTAATCATATCAATACAATACTTATTGTTTTCACTTTGTACTTAACAATGGATCGATCTTGATAGACAAAACTTGAGATACTGCAATCAGGTACTCTAGTCCACGCACTTAAATAGAGACAACAAATATTCGTCTTTATTGCGTTGTAATAGAGTTTAAAATCGTATTGTACGAATATAGTCATGTCTCATATTGTTCTTGGATATATTTGAGGTCTAATCAGTCGAGGCAATTTTCTCTATAAATAGAATATATTGTTATTATTCATTTTATCAAAGTTATAACAATATAAAATTTCCGAATCAAATTATAATTAAATATTTTCTAAACTTCAAAACCTATTAAATAAAATGGAGTTAATTGTTTCAATATTTAGTGTTGTGACTGAGACCTACCTAATAAAATGCTAATCGAAAATAACAACCTGATCGTTTTTGAATATTTTTATTAACCCCCGACCCAAAAAGAGGGGTGTTATAAGTTTGACGTGTGTATCTGTGTATCTGTGTGTCTGTGTATCTGTGTATCTGTGTATCTGTGTATCTGTCTGTGGCATCGTAGCGCCTAAACGAATGAACCGATTTTAATTTACTTTTTTTTGTTTGAAAGGTGGCTTGATCGAGAGTGTTCTTAGCTATAATCCAAAAAAATTGGTTCAGCCGTTTAAAAGTTATCAGCTATTTTCTAGTTTTCTTGTACAAAAGAAGGTTAGATAACCTTTAGGTTCATAATATTCAAGTGTCAATTGACAAATGTCAAGCTGTCAAAATGGACGTTGCCTAGATATACATAATTATTTATTTGAAAATGATTTGTCGGGGGTGTTGAAAATTTTTAATTTACACTTGTTACAATTCGTTTTCCCTTTATTTTAATCTAGCCTCTTCTCGCGATTTCATCCGCAGTGTAAGTTATAGGCTAGGTATGGAGGAGCTCGGTAAAATAACTATGTATTATAATAAATAATTGGTTCAGTAGTTGCAGAGTTTATCGATTAGGTACAAAGTAAAACATATCTACAAACATGATTCTAGGTCCAAAGGAAGTAGGTACCCTATAGGTTTTCTCGATATACACGACAGATGCACAGACAACAAAGTGATCCTATAAGGGTTCCGTTTTTACTTTTGACGTACGGAACCCTAAAATTGTAAAGTTCCGTCTAAACGCGGCACTGTCCGTTTGATTAGAATTAGTTAAGTCACTGCGACGTAAGCGTTGGAGAAAACAAATCTGTTTCACTTTCATTTCTCACTTGACGCGTTTTCAATAGCAAGGTCGATTTTAGATTATTGTAGAAATTGAGTTAAAATTGCTTTTTTTTTGTTTTAACTGACAGAACGTTTGTGATAGCGATAGTATTTTTTTGATGGTAAGTACTTGATAATGGTGTCTAATGCAGGCCATGCACGTATCTTATTGTTTAACGTAAATTATTACATTAACACCAGCATGGGGTGCGTTAAAAAAAAATTATGCCTAACCACAGTGTGTGTTCTCTAAAAGAAGCGTTCCAACTTCCAACCCACAATCAAGTAATAATTTTAGATGTTAAGAACAAACTGATTGATCGTAAAAGGGCCATTTTAGTTGATTATAGAACCATAAATTATATGGAGTAACGGGATGCATGTATGTACTACTTCGAAGTATGTATCTACTTCGAAGTATGTATTCCAGATTAGTTTCTTTGTCTATAAACTAGAATATTTTATTACAGTACAGCCGTCTAATTTCAATAGGTATTATTTAGTCAGAAATGGATAAAAGTGGTTGCTATTTATAATCCAATTCCGTCCAAATAAAGACTCGGTTGACTAGTCATTTAAATTCTATCCGAAACGCAAATCTAATTAAATCTATCACCCAGCCAAATGGTCAGATTACGTTGCTCGGAAAGCAATAACGACGCATTGTATCGAAGTATAACCATTAGTTCCGCACGGGTTGCCTAGCTTCTTCTCGCACTGCAATCGATCCGAATCCAAGAATACCGCAAGGCATCGTCAAGGTTGCACCCGAACGTAGTCGAATTTCCACAGACATTTAAGGCATGAAGCGATTTGCTTCCTCGTTTCTAATTCGAACAATCGTCTTTGAGCGATGGTGGCGGCCAATCTCAAGAATACATAAGTAAAATCTGTCGAAAAGGGGCACAGTGAAAAATCGACATCCAAATTCAATCCGAGTTTTCTAGATATGATTTATCTCAGATTCGGAATAGATGCAGTGCGAAAAGAGCCTCAGCCTTCCTATTACTAATGATGCCAAATAAACAGCTTTCGCTCCAATCGGTAAGAATCCATTAAGGTTTTATTGTATCATTGCGTTTCATTGTCTAATACAAATAACGCAATGTATATCGTAAAACTATGAAATACATTGAATCATTGAATGATCTAAAATTGGTATGGAGAGCAGTATTAACTGATGCAGCCTGTTATTATTTTCTGTTATTATGAGGCTTTGCTGTTTGTATTAATAATAATTGAACTGTGGGAGATTTAATGTAAGCTTTAAGTTTTGAATTCATTACAATTAGGCGAGAGTGAAAATCGAATGCGATACTTATTTAGTTGTAAAACGCATAACTGTCTTACTAATTACTAATTGATGACTGTGACTTCATCCGCGTTTCAGTCAGTTAGTTAATCAGTCAGTCACCTTTTCGAGCGATCAACGCACGATTGTAAAATCGGTTAAACTGTTCAAAAATTAGCAGGCAGACAGACCGACACACTATCGCATTTATAATATTAGTATGGATTAATATGGATATTGATACGGATAGAATGGCCCTAGCATGTAATTTAACTTATGGACATATTAGGCGAGATAAGTTGTGGCCTGCCTCTGCATACAATGTTTTATTATTAGCGGTTTTGAACTGTTACTTTTCAAATAAGACAGTGCATTTATTTGCGCTCTTGCCCGATAGATACTTGATCCGGATTTAACTGTTTATGGGGAGAGATTGCCTCCACCGCCACTCTTATGGCACAGCTCCACTATTGGTACTCGGCAAACGACTCGAATAATTCCAAATATCTTCAAAGCAAGAGCATCTAGGTATCTTCTAGGCAAGCGCGTTCTAACTTAGACCTCATCATTGTTTTTTAAGCATGAATGTCCTCAAGTGTAAGCTATAACACAATAAAAATAAAAACTTTACGTTAGTTTGGCCAGCAACAAACAACTGCCCACACTAAAGTATTCGGATTTCGGGATAATGTTTTGTTATGGTTTAAATAAGTTTGGCAAATCAGAAGCAATATTCTGTGATAACGAATAGTCTCTGTGGTGTATTAGATATATATATTCCGGAAAAAAAATCATCCTATGTATGTGCAGAGCGATACTATTGCAGCCGGCCACATAATTCGTGCACCATATTTATGGTGTAGTCCCGTTGTCCCCTCTAGCCGCGTCCCCGTTTATCCAATTAAAAATTTTAAAAACTTGTCCCGTCGTCCCCGCTACCGTGTCCCCGTTAACGGGGACAACGAAATTCGAATAAAATTATTAAAAACTTGTCCCATCGTCCCCGTTTTCTACTCCTGTTTAACGGGGATTGCGGTAATTGAATAAAATTGTTAAAAACTATTCCTGTCGATTAAAGGATTGGTGTAGGTATTTTTGGCAAACGGCGCCTTACTAAACTATGCAGAACGATGGCACTAAGTTAAACAACCTTACCGTACACGAATCATTTGCCGAATACCAATAGTGGAGCCGGACCATTGTGCGGATTACTGTGCCTGCTATTATGAATTCATTTCGTCGTAATGGGTAACTTTATTGTCGGTTATTATTAGAAACATTAATGTAATAATTTAATCTGTATTATTAGGGCGGTTGAAAGTGCGAATGTATTATTTCATTTCATTTATTTATCTCATTGCTGTCATGTACATTTTTTAGTTAACTTAAAGCTAAATAAGTATAGGCACATAACGCCCTGCCAGGGCATCGCAATTTACAATATATTACATTTATTATAACACAATCATTGAATTATTATCTACGATCTCTAATTATCGACATTATTGTTCACGATGACATATTTTGTAGGGAAAACCTATGTAGTGGTGATAGCCTGGTGGTTAAAACGTCGGCCTCTGATTCAGGAGATCCAGGGTTCGATCTGTGGTTTGCATCGTTTGATCTCGGGTGCGCACCTGTTACTTTTTAGAGTTAGGTATAGGTAGTGCGTCATTATATTGCTTCGTGAGGAAATCTGGATGCGCATTGTTGGTCTAGATATTTGAATTTATGCTTTAGCTAGCTGTGCCCGCGACTTCGTTCGCGTGGAATAGTGACTTTTCGCGCTTTATATAGCCACGGACGCTCAGGCGCGAGGCGCCGTGATTCTTTAAATTGACATAACTTTTTTATTTATGAACCGATTGACATGAAATAAACACTAAATCCTAAGTGAAGCTTACTACAATATATTAGTGAAAACCGTATCTAAATCGAATAAGCCGTTTCTGAGATTAGCGTGCACAAACACACAGACAAACAGACAAACAGACAAAAAAAAAATTAATTACAATTTTGGGTTCGGCATCGATATAATAACAACCCCTGCTACTTTTTTTTTTATATATTTCCATTGTACAGACACCACTTTTCTACAATTTTATTATATGTATTGATTGATAGGGCTCTCTCCGTCACTCGTTTTATACAATCGTAGTTCCAATTTCATTTGAATATTAAGCAACCAAAGTCCATGAAAGTTTTGCACACATATTTTAGAAACTAATATCTGTGTCTGTGGTGTTTTAGATTTTTCTAAAAATAAGTAGTTTTAAAATTACAGGGCTCAAAGATTTGTATGAAATTTTTTAAGACCGCGTAACTTTGAAACCGAATATTTTAACAGAAATCTGGAAAACCACAGACATAGATATTAGTTTCTAGAATATGTGTGCAAAATTTCATGGACTTTGGTTGCTTAATATTCAAATGAAATTGGAACTACGATTGTATGAAACGAGTGACGGAGAGAGCCCTCTTAATATTATGTTCTCTATTTGGTAGACTCCCACTAAGAAAAAAATCTGACAATTAGTAAGGGGTTTAAAAAAACCGCCCCGGAAGAACTGCAAAAAGTTAGTTGAATGCAAGAAATATTATATCAATGTATTTCTATTTATTCTCTACTAGATGATGTCCGCGACTTCGCGTGGGTACCTATATGTTTAAAAAATCTCACGGGAACCATAATATATTTTATAGGATGTACAAACTTTCGCCTTAATAACATTAGTGTGATGTTTGCTGTAATATAAATCCACTAGCGACCCACCCCGGCTTCGCACGGGTGTTCCGGGATAAAATATAGCCTATACGGATTCGGAAAAATCCCTCTAAGTAATGGTAAAAGAAATTTTGAAATCGGTCCAGTAGTTTTTGAGCCTATTCAATACAAACATACAAACATATAAAAAACATAAAAATACAAAGGTTTCCTCTTTATTATTACAGTCACAAAGCTTAAAGAATACAAGCACTTGCTTGCGGTTAGACGCCCCGACTCCCCTTTAAAAGCTTCTACGAGTCGTTCATAGAGTTGCCCCTGCTTATAGTGCTGGTAACTGACAGCTGTCAGGACGATCCGACGTTGCGGTTCATCAATTCCTTAAGTAGCAACACTGGATTCACCCTTGCAAAAGAGTGAATTAATAATATTGAGAAAAAGGTTAAGTACCCATAGAGTAAACCTAAGATTCGCTTAACTGTATACAAATATGGTACGTTGGTATATTTGTTTATTAACGTACGTAAATAAGTTAATCTTTTTTTAAACATCGTGTATTTTACTTAACTAGTTTTCATAATTATTATTTTTTAATTATAGCCAGGATCACTCGACATGATGTAAGGATTCTAACGATAACCCCATATCTACGTCTAAATCCGTTCAGGCATTAGGAAGTTATGGCGGAATGAAGATACTCACATACATACTCGAACGAAAAATAATTCAAATAAAATATTATTTAAAAATATTAACAGTGATATAAAAGTAACGGTAAATGAGCGTACAATATGATGGCGTACAATATCCGGTAGCTTTTCTTACATTAGCCGTGACACTTTCATTTATTTGAGCGATGACCACGGCGAAACTACGTGCTCGAGATAATAGTAATATTGATTGTAAAATACCGGGTTCCGTACATAGGTGTAAAACGAAGATTACTTTACTTTTTAGCCCTTCTCATTCTGAGGAGAGACACACTATGTATAATGGTGATCACGATGACTTTTTAGTCTCACCAATGTCAAACAAGTGTAAATTAAAAATTTATGACACCCCCGACAAGTGAAGATTACAGTAACTAGAAAAGAGCTGATTACTTTCAAACGGCTGAACCGATTTTCTTGGATTATAGTAAGAACACTCTCGATCAAACCACCTTTCAAACAAAAAAAACTTAATTAATATCGGTTCATTAGTTTAGGAGCTACGATGCCACAGATAGATACACAGATACACACGTCAAACTTATGCTTTTTTTGGGTCAGGGGTTAAAAAGTCAAAAAAGATCCTGACATCAATGAAGAAAGAAAATTAGATACGAAAATCATATTTGTAATGATTAAAAAAATTTAATAATTTCATGGCTTTCGATTCGCAAATCTGCATTGTATTCGCGATAGTTATCAAAACATTTTAGACTGCTTCTCATATTATTTATCTCCAAAAAAATATATAAGGATAGTAGTTAAGTATTTCGTGGAATAGCTGTTAAGTAACAAGAAAAACTAAGCAATGTTTATTTTGGAATTCAAGCATTCAAAAAATGTTCCTCCTCTTCTGAACTGAATTTTATTTTTAAACAAGGGTTTCGTAATCTGAGTGTAATCTTTTAATGGATTCCGAAGAAAAAGCTTTCTTAAATAAGAGTAGAAGGTTTTGAGCTACTTTTCGAAGTAGAGTGGGTTTTATTAGAGAGTTTTAGAGGGCTTTCTTCCCTAGCTACAGTGACTGAGCTTTAAATACTTTCATAGATAATCCGGAATTTAAATCTGCGAAAAATTAGAAGATAGAGTCTTTATTACCTCCCGAAATATATAAGTAGGTACATAATTGGGCACTTTATTTTCTTGTTTATCAATTTTATTTTAATAATAATTGATAAACCGTAAAATAAAGTGCCCAAAGTCGGTCTCAACACTATAGTTAGCCTATTTGGGTTAAATTAAGAGGGCTCTCTCCGTCACTCGTTTCCACTCGTTTCATACAATCGTAGTTCCAGTTTCATTTGAATATTAAGCAACCAAAGTCCATGAAATTTTGCAGACATATTCTACAAACTAATATCTATGTCTGTGGTTTTCCAGATTTCTGTTAAAATATTCGGTTTCATAGTTACGCGGTCTTAAAAATTTTCATACAAATCTTTAAGCCCCTGTAATTTTAAAACTACATATTTTTAGAAAAATCTAAAACACTACAGACACAGATATTAGTTTCTAGAATATGTCTGCAAAATTTCATGAACTTTGGTTGCTTAGTATTCAAATGAAATTGGAACTACGATTGTATGAAACGAGTGGAAACGAGTGACGGAGAGAGCCCTGTTAAATAGGTAAAATCTCTAAGGATCTCTAAAAACCACAAGGTAAGTTACCGGTCAGATGTAAGTGTAATTGTTGAGTTATATAATATTTTTTAGTGTGAAACAAAATATAATTTGTTGTCTTGACAAATTGTTGTTAGGTAGGTGTGTAATATAAAGTGATTGATAGTGTTTTTCTGTTGTTTTGGTACCTGTTTGACCTCTAAAAGGGGCCATTTTGATATTCTTGCTATTTGCCTGTTGCCTTTTTACGACTAAACCGGTCTTCATAAAATTTGCCAAAGAGACATCTTTCTGGAGATTTAAACTTAAAATCACTTTTAGGGTTCCGTTCCTCAAAAGGAAAAACGGAACTGTCTGCCTGTCTTTCGGTCCGTTTGTCTATGTGTCCGTCTGTCTTCAATTTTCCAAGTAAGATAACTATACCAAGTGGAGCCAAGTAAACCCCTTTCATATGATATGAAAGGGCTTTAGTTTAGGGCTTTACATTCTAGAACAGATTTTTATTTATTTAGCTTTTGATTTATCGTGCGAAATGTTGGATAAAATACCCGAGTACGGAACCCTCGGTGCGCGAGTCTGACTCGCACTTGGCCGGTTTTTTCAAAGAAGTTCAGCACGCGACGCGGATTCATCTCATTTGGGGCTTGTGTCTTTGGCTGTACGATGGGACAGCTAGGACACAAGCCCCGCTGAGGTCAGTTTTTAGAACACTTTGCAGTCATATGCCTCGTGTTCAGATTGGACTACATGTATTGCGATCTTTGTTTTGCTTTTTAGGTTTACCGGATCTGGATTCCAGAGATAATAAACAGATAATAACTCTAAGTAGTATTGGGCTTTTATTAGCCTACTTTAGATATCATAAAATTCATAATATACTACTACTAACATGATAAGAAATAACATATTTAACATACCTAGCTACCTACCTAGTAAATTATGCTTACCTACATCATAGCACGTAGGTGGCGGACTTTCTCAGTATTAGATCTAAGGCATTCATTATCAAGCTACTAGCATACTACTAGGTATGCTTTTGAAGCAATTTTATAATACAGTATTAACACATGAGTAGATATATCAATATCAGTCGCTAGGTAAGTATTCCATGTAACTTTGGACCTCCAACGTCGAATTCACAAATTGATACGTAAGTTAGCTATATAGATTTCAATATGGTCGAGTTACATTTAACATGCTAAGCACACGGTGACAGCCTAGTGGTTAAGTCGTCGTCCTATTCGCGAGGTGCGAGGTTCGATCCCGGGCACGCACTTCTAACTTTTCGGAGTTATGTACAGTTAAATATTACTTGCTTTAAGGAAATTGCATCGTGAGGAAACCTGGATTGAGGATTCTCCATTATGTTCTTAAAGGTGTGTGAATTCTGCTAATACGCACAAGTTAGCCAGCGTGGTAGACTATGGCCAAACCTTTCTCATTCTAAGAGGAGACCCGTCCTCAGTGGCTAACCGGCGCTAATTTGATCATGATTAAGGCACATAAATATTATGTTCCGAAAAATAAAAGACCTTTAATAGGGCTCTCTCCGACACTTACTCCATACAATCGTAGTTCCAATTTCATTTGAATATTAAGCTACCAAAGTCCATGAAATTTTGCAGACATATTCTAGAAACATATCTGTGCCTGTAGTGTTTTAGATTTTTCTAAAAATATGTAGTTTTAAAATTGCAGGGGCTCTAAGATTTATATGTAAATTTTTAAGACGTACGTAACTTTAAAACCGAATATTTTAACAGAAATCTGGAAAACAACGGGCATAGATATTAGTTTCTAGAATATGTCTGTAAAATTTCACGGACTTAGGTTGCTTAATATTCAAATGAAATTGGAACTACGCTTGTATGGAGCGAGTGACGGAGAGACCCCTCTCAATAAGTATACTGTAGCTCGAAAAACTTGTTTTTGGCATAAAAATAAAGAAAACAAAATAATTAACCAAGAAAAGCCGAATGCACTCACGCAACGGATTAACATCAAGTAGTTAGGTAGGTACTTACCGTATTTTTTCGCTGTAGGTAGGTATAGCTGAATATAATATACGGTATGGGGCAAACGAGGTTGCACGTGATATTTTATAAGTTAAAGTAACCCCCAGGGTTTGCTCAATAAATCCCTTGAAGTATGGAGATGACCGCAATATCCGATTTTGGGAAATCATGATCATTTCAATTATTTAATACGTGAGTTAGTAAAATAATAAAAAATCGGCCAAGTTCGAGTCGGAATCGCACATCAAGGGTTTCGTACCATCGTAATATAAGAGTGTTTTTTAAAGTTTTTAATTTATACGGCTGCCATTTTGATTTTTTTTTATTTGTTGTTATAGCGGCAATAGAAATACACTCAGATAATTTCTGCACTACCAATTAGGTACGGTTCATGAGATACAGCCCGCTTACAGATAGACATACTTATAGACGTATAGAGGACGAACAGGGAGGCTTAGTTATAGGGTTTCGTTGGATCTCTTGGGGTACGGGACCCTAAAAATATCACTGGCTGCCTCATTTAATGTCCCAGAATGATTTTATTTCCCACTTGAAACTATTTGCGTAAATTGAAGTATCTATCAACTTCTGATATAGATCGATAATAATAGATAAACACATGAAATTGTCTTATCTATTTAGATAAAGCTGTTGCGGTGAAGCGATTCATCCTTTTAATACCTATTCATAATAAAGTATTTAGTTAATACAAGATTATTTATTGTTTTATTATTTTTGAGTAATAAAGACTTATTACATAACTAGCTGATGCCCGCAGCTTCGCCCGCGTGGATTGGTCAGATCCCCTGCAGCATCAGGATTCAGGAGTTGGACTCCAAATTTTTTATGAAACAATGTCGCAAAGTTCCTCTATCGATTAAAAAAGAAATGACGCAAATCGGTTCAGAAATCTCGGAGATTTCGGTGTACATAGGTAGAAAAACACAACTCCCTTTTTAAAAGTCGGTTAAAAAAGTAGCCTATTTTACGCCCTGGTCAATCCTCTACTTGCCTGTGAAAGTCCCGTCAAAATCGGTTCAGCCGTTCCAAAGATTAGCCTTTTCAAACAGACAGACAGACAGACAGACAGACAGACAGACAAAAATTTTAAAAACGTGTGATTCAGTTATGGTATCGTTCAAATAACCATATGAGCTTAATATGAGGTAGTTATTTCGAAATTACAGATTTTATTTTTTATTCCAATTTTATTTATTAGTATAGATGGATATTATATTTGATAAGACCTTCAGTTACAACGAAGACGGAGGGTGGAAGATTATTAGAATAATAAACCGAAACAGTAATATAAAATCTTCTTTCAGACTCTATCATTAAATATGCGACACTAGGTAGTTTCGTTTTGCGTTTCGGCGTAAAACAGCCTTAAGCACGCGTTGTGTAAACAAATTGTTATTCTTGAATGTTAGGCTGATGTTACGAGTAGGTATTATCCAAATTACATAATATCTTATTCCGGGCTTTTTGAAATAATGGAAATTAATTAAAATTCCGAGTTTTTACATTTTTATCGATATTACTAAAGAATTCCAAGTTTTAATATAATAATTAGGTACTACAGATGTATGATTATGCAATTTTTAAACAAATTTTTGGCAGCTTAATGGTAAGCTTATCTGACTGGAATGAGAACAGTATTTCTGGGACATTTATTTCAATACACGGTTACATATAATTATTGCCTTATCGGTTGTTAAAAGCTCTTATTATATCATCCAATGTTGAAATGCATTGAAATCAATGATTTGATTTTAGGGTTAAGTCAAGTTTAAGCTAGGAGACCTGTTCTCAGTAGTAAGCTGGCGAGTGGCTTTGTTGAGATGATGATGATGGTAGAGAAGCGCATCCAGAAGGTTTTGCACCATTCAGTAAGGCCCTGTAACGCCACTTAGCATTCCACTTCGTCATTTCGAAGTTATTATGAATAGAAACAGTAGTCGTCAACGTTACATAATACTCTTCCGCATGTGTATGTCGCTCAACTGTCACAAACAAGCTAACAAGGTTATGTTAAATTTTGTTTTGAGTGCCTCTGAATGCTTTTGAAGGTGTTTTTAACCGAATTAAAAAAAAAGGGGGAGGTTCTCAATTCGTCGGAATCTTTTTTTTTAAGTTTACACTTGCGGGATAGACATAACGGAACGAAATCTCTGAGAAAAACGATATCTCTGAGAAAACTTCTGGTCTATGTCTTTGTTAGATGGAAAGTTGAAACTTGGCGGAACCTTCTTTCCAACCCAAAAAGAGGGGTGTTATAAGTTTGACGTGTGTATCTGTGTATCTATCTGTGGCATCGTAGCTCCTAAACTAATGAAACGATTTTAATTTAGTTTTTTTTTTTTGTTTGAAAGGTGGCCTAATCGAGAGTGTTCTTAGCTATAATCCAAGAAAATCGGTTCAGCCGTTTGAAAGTTATCAGCTCTTTTCTAGTTACTGTAACCTTCACTTGTCAGGGGTGTTATAAATTTTTAATTTACAATGTTCCATATCGCTAATACTAACACTACTCTATCCCACACATTTTGTTTCTCAGAAAATAAGGAAAGTCTGGCGGTAGTGGGATCTTACTCTATTACAATATATTACTAATGTAACAATGCTCTACAGTCTACATCATCTTATGGATAACTGAAAGTGCTTCCGATAAACCACGACTACTTACTGCCAAAACACCCTGGGAATGAAGAAGAATAGTCATTTTTCACACAGTCAAACTCATGTGTAACTAATTACCATAAAACTTTCAAATTAGCGATCCATCTTAGACAGCATCATCTTAACATCACGTAAAATCGTGCTCAAAGGAACAACCTGCAAGAAAATACCTGAAATTATATAATATCGTTTAAACGATGTCTACACAGGTTTGAAATTTAAATACAAAACTGTGTGTTAACAATCGGGCTCATATTTCATAACCGGGCTCAAACAGCCGCAAGCTAGACTAAGCCTTAATAAAGCGCTGTCAACTGTCAAACTGTCAACTGTAAAAACGAAATGCACCGCAACACCCTTAGTACGACTTTGTATATCTCGACCACGTTAATAGAATATTGAAATATTGCAACGTCAAAGCAAACTGGACTTAAACTGCTTTGTTTTAAGAATTTGCAGCCAGCACCTCAAGAGGAATCTATCATAAGTATATAAATAATAAAATAATGTTTATTTGTTTGTTAGCTATACGTTCACGTATAGTTCATACAATTAAGTAAAAAAAACTTTATACAGATTACAGACGTTGCTGGCTCTTCCATAAAGATTTCTGCTATGGTAACATAACATTAATCATGTCATCAATAGTGGCATGCAAGTCGTTCATCGAAAGAGGCATTGCAATGCATGCAAGGCATAAGGTGCCAAAACTTCGGTAGCGCAGAATGTGCCACTTTAAAACTAGGTACTTTAGGTCCATTTCAGTACTCGAAATCTATCAACGTTGTCGAGATGTGGAAACTCGTGCTAAGGGTACAGTACTTGCGTGCACAATGTCTAACGAGAAGGGCTTCGCGGCTTTCTGCGATATGCAAAGTATAAGGGAAACGCTAATCTGGTGTTTGGTGCAAGATATAGGTGATAGAGTAGTAAGACTCTCCTATAAATATTATGTTTTTATGCTAAGCGCTCTCCACTTTATGCTGAATCATGATGTTTTGCCTGTAAGGTGCCATCTGCCAGTCTTGTGACAAAATTCGATACAAACTATCGCTGCAATACAAATATCGCACTGAGGAGATTATCCCATCTAATCCATACCAATATTATAAATGCGAAAGTGTGTCTGTCTGTCTGTCTGTCTGTCTGCTACGCTTTCACGGCTAAACCGCTGAACCGATTTTAATGAAATTTGGTACCGACTTAGGATATTTTCCGGGGAAGGACATATGCTACTTTTTATACCGGAAAAACAAACAGTTCCCGCGGGATAGCACTCTATCTTTCACGCATCAAATAAATCAATAAGAAATCCTAAATTCCCCAACAGACTGAGCCAGGAATGGAACTGAGAACCTTGCACTAAAAGACAACAACCCAATCCACTGGAAGGAGTGTGTTAAGACAAAATAAGAACTAAACTTAAAACTAGAAAACACAAAGAACAATATTTTGTGTATGACCTAAAAGGACTCCGCCTCAGCATAATGCTGCAGTATTTGACTACCGCAGCGCTGATTTTCAGGCAGAGCCCTGGTGTCACGACCTGATAGCGAAACAGTGCATTATTAGTGTTATGTATTAATAGGGTAGAAAAGATATTATAAATATCCATACTTAATATTATAAATGCGAAAGTGTGTCTGTCTGTCTGTCTGCTACGTTTTCACGGCACAACAGTGTAACCGATTCTGACGAAATTTGATACAGTGTTATCTTATATCCCGGGGACGGACATAGGCTACTTTTTATCCCGGAAAATCAAAGAGTTCCCGCGGGATTTCTATACACCCATCCACTTAACCGATTTGTATGAAAGGTACCAAAGTAGCTTGCGTCCCTTTAATCGAAATAGGCAACTTTTTATCCCGGAAAATCAAACAGTTCCCACGGGATCTATAAAAATCTAAATCCACGCGGATGAAGTCGCGGGCATTCTCAAGTTATATATAAACTAGGCTTCGCCCGCGTGGATTTCGATTTCGAAAATCCCGTAGGAACTCTTTGATATTCCGGGATAAAAAGTAGCCTATGTCCTTCCCCGGGATGTATCCCAAGTCTGTACCAAATTTCATTAAAATCGGTTCAGCGGTTGGGCCTTGAAAACGTAGCAGACAGACAGACAGACACACTTTCGCATTTATAATATTAGTATGGATGAGTGGAACGTTTGTTTTGTTCCTTGCACCACCACCCCACTACACTATGCTCTAGGCTTTGTTGATGTACTGTCCTCTAACTTTCACCGCGGTATCACTCAAATCTCCCATCTCATTAGAATACGGCTCCCGGCTACATGTCCTATGTTCTGAACCTATTTGTTTGACACCAAATATTAGAATATAAAGTTTACTTACTTCTTCTTATTATGTTTTTTTTTGTTGAAAATATTACAAAAAACTTCAAGCTAGCCTTATCTAATTACTATACAAATCAAGCCCGCGGGGAATGGTGCCAAGAATACTGGCTGCATTTCCGCGTTGGACAGCCAGGCTGATCCGTTGCGCAAAAAATGAGCCAGTCCTTCTGTCACCCGATGAGGCTATTAAACGCGGTGAAATGTCTCGTAAAAAATTTTTTGCACTAAGACTCCATGGCCCCAGGGTGTCCACGGCAAACGGAACAAAAATGTAACTCTCAATAAGAAAGCAATAAGAAAGGCATACTTGCGCCGCTTGCCGTTTTCAGCCATTTAGTTTGCTTAATAGCTTTTAGTAGTGTTCTCTTCTAAAAGAGAGTAAGGAAGTAAGTAAGAACTTACTTCCTTACTCTCTTACTTTGTTAGTAGAAACTATATAACCCTATTGAACCTATACTCTTATTCTTTATTATTACTCTAACTCAATTCTCTTCTTAGTAGAATCTGCTTTCTGAACCGGTGGTAGAGTCTTGCCTTATCATAAATGGCACATGCTGTCCTATCCATATCCATACTAATATTATAAATGCGAAAGCGTGTCTGTCTGTCCATCTGTCTGTCTTTCTGTCTGTCTGTCTGTCTGCTACTGAAATTTGGGGGGGCGGGCATCCTCTAATATGAAATAAATTCATTTCATTTCATTTCTTCGGTACTATAACTTTTTGTCTAAACTATACAAGATACGCCATAGAATAGAGGAATCGGACCACAACAAAAAGAAGATTGGATTGCATAGTAAAAATTCTACAGAAAACAGTAATTTTTATCGGTATGAAGGGCATTCCGAACCTGTAGTAGATTTACTTGATGATTCGAAAGCAGTTTGTAAAAGTTTATTTGAATAATAAACTTTTCTCTTTCTATGATATTAAAATATTATAATACTACTTCGCGACTTAGTTTGCGTGAATTTAGTTTTTATAAAATCCCGTGGGAATTGTTTAATTCTCCTGGATAAAAGTAATTAGTCTATTTCGTTCATACATGTAAAAAATCATGTCGTTCCGTTGCTCTGTTTTATTGCGGCATGATTGAAAGAATAATGAACTCACAAACACACTTTCGCATTTACAATATTAGTAGGATGTAAGTGTAGAAATCGATTTATTATTATTAGTGGGCACACGAATCTGTCAAAGGTATGCATTTGCCAATTAATAAAACGATTTCAAGGACTTTCTCGTTCGCGTAAGTTACGATGCGGTAACGAACGGTACTAGTTAAAACTTGTACCGGTTACATTAAGATTATTAGTTAGAAATTGTGTGTAATGTTTATATGTCTGTCAAGTATCGAATGGCATAGTGGCATGGTATATCTAATCTATGGCGCCATGCTATTGGCATAGTGTAATATTTTAAAGTTGGTACTCGAAATCTCTAGATAAGTATAAAAAAAGTCTTAGAATCTTCTTTAAACGGGTCTTCGATTATCCTTCTCAAGAATGCAAAGTGCATTTCACCTAGGCAAGAAGTCACTGCTTACCCCCTTCTTTGTCCTAACATGTTTAGTGACTTCGTACAGCTAAACAAAGCAATAAGTAAAACATTTCGTAAGATTTAAGGTCTACGAAGATGCAAGATGGATCGACTTATTTGATCAGTTTTAAAGATTTGCTTCGGTCACTGTTTTGGCTTTAAAGTCATTAAGTACATGTCTTGTTTTGGCATCTTCAAAAGATGTTCTATTAATCTCCCATTAGGCATCATAGTCAAAGAGTCGACATCATCTTTTGATTACTAAAAAGTACAAGAGCTACTTCCTACAGAGTATGTTAATAAGGCATTTTTTTATAGTACACGACACATATTTAACTATTAGACATTTTGCTTTAAAAACATTATCTACTAACTTAACTAACTTATTTAAAACTTAAAACAAACTAAATATTGCTTAGTTACTAACTCTGGTATTTATAATATGAGTAGTTATGTAATTAGGATCTCTAAGTTTTGCTAAATACGAATTGATTTTAAAACTTTATAACTATCCTATTTGTCCTGTTTAGTTTTTAAACAGTATAATTAGTAGAAACTGAACCTTGGAACTACAAAATGCCTTGAATGATACATACTCGTATTTAATTTACGTAGAGTTTAAGGGTCATATTGCATTTGTTTTCATAGTAGACCGTTGAATAACGAAGGTTTTTGGACTATAATGTGTCAAATGATCTTGAAAAAACTATTAATAGCCAAAACTGGACATGAGGGTCACTATGGCGATTATACCATATTTGGACAAGATCCTGCCGCGAATCTCATAAATGAAAAAAAAAACATCATTCATAATGTCAAATGTTGACGCAACTCTGCTTTGCTAATGTTATACCTACCTTGAGATTTTTATACGGAAATGAACTAAGCACACTGGAATATTCATTGTCACATCACACTAATATTATAAAGGAGAAAGTTTGTATGTGTGTGTGTGTGTTTGTTACTCCTTCAAGCAAAAACTACTGGACGGATTGGGCTGAAATTTAGAATGTAGATAGATTACATCCTGGATTAGCACATAGGCTACTTTTAATCCTGGAAAATCAGAGAGTTCCCACGGGATTTATAAAAAACCTACATCCACGCGAACGAAGTCCCGGGCATCAGCTAGTATTTATATAAAAGGTTTTAGATATACAAAAGTTAGGAGTTCGATTAAATACCACTTCTGGGCATCATCATAAGGTCCGTCAACCGATAGACATCCACTCAGCTGGACATACTTAAGTCGCTTGTTGGAATTTCCACACACCATGGTTTTGCCCCGCCTGAATTAAGCGGCTTGCTTCAACTCGCTTGAAGTCATCTGTCCATCTAAAGGGGGGTTTCCAATGCTGCGCTTTGCGATACAAGGTCGTAATTCGAGTATCTTGGGACCCCAACATCTAACCTTTCAAACTATGTGCCCTATCCATTGCCACTTTAGAGTCACAACCCGCTGAGCTTTTAACATTTACTCTGGTTTTCCTACGGATCCTTATTTCTGAATTAATCATATAGAGAAACTCCAAGCATAGTTCTCTTCATTGCCTGCTGAATGACTTATTGGCATAGCTATATCTAAATTACTATCACAGCCACTTCAGTTCAATCCTCTGGGCTTTATCGGTTACTTCGGTTTTCCTACGAATTTCCTCTCTTACACAGATGTCACAGCTCGCTGCTTTGAATTTGTGGAGGGGGCCAGCTGTCAGTATCCAAGATTCCTCTCCATACATCCGCGATGATATGGACTATGGTATCGACAACACTTAATAAAGTTTTCCAAATACTGTCCAACCCAGTTGGGTTTTTCAGCCATCTTCCTTTTCGACAACACTTTACTAATCGGGATAGTTTAAAAAAATAATGCGTAAGTTAGTAGGTGGTCTATAAACACTAAAACTTCAAGGCCAATTATTTGAATAAACCTACGATATTTACATACTTAATAACATAAACATTTAAAATAAACTTTATAACGTAAATATTTAATGTTTTTATAATTTTACATTGGAGGTTATTGACAAAATTGGTTATTGCTATTTGGTGTTAAAATATCAATACGTTAACGAACGGTTCTTATTCTGAGGAGTGACATAATACAGTTTGGTTAACCTTGGTGACTGAACACGACTAGAATATAAATAGGATAGAGAAGGCTGTATCACTTGAGATATATGACACCAACTTTAACTAAATGCATGTTAGTTTATTTTTAGTATGATTTTTTGGCTTTAAAAAACTTCGAGTTCAATTTCGAACTTATTTCATTTTTTCGTTTATTAGACACACATAACAAATTACGACAGTAATAACCAAGTAATACAAGCCATAAAATAACTCTCTCAAAAAGTCACTCTCCAAAAAAAGTGTGTACAGGTGGTGGAGAATGTAGATTTCTAGAGTTTTCAAGTCAGCAGTAGATGACTAAATGAAGTATAAAACCTAATCGATTTCACCGATGCATTGTGCCCAGAAGTAAAATGCTGGCAGAATTGCTGTTTGGATAACTAAGATTAAGTATTTTAAGATTTAAGTCTCTGAGAGCCGACAACCCTTTTTGAGTTCTTCAAAAGAAGGGATCGACCCTTTTTTTGAAGAACTCAACCCCCGATTCTTCAGAGTATACTTTGATAAAAAAAAAAAACTATTTCTATTTCATCCTAATAACTTACAAAATGTATTTTTAAGAAAAATAGAAAATTAAGAGTGACCTCGTACAATTTGGAATACTACCTTGATAATTCAACGCAAAATGTTAACAATCAGATTTAGCACCGGATTCAAAATGAAGTCGTCAACGGTAAGCGTTGACTTTTTCTTCCGCTACAAAGTAAAACCCAGTTTACGTTCATTCATCTGACGACAATAACCGACCGACTACTTTTTTTATCTGTTCCGTCGCTTTAACTCGAAATCTGTACCTAGGTGCATAAAAAACTACAAGGTTTTCCCAATTCTAAGAAATAAACAGTTGAAAGTTATTTTAAATACAGTTTTACTAGCATACGACGTTAGTGTTCGTGCCTACTTCGTGATTATTTACTAGAATGCTTAACTAAATGCCTATCTGAGACTTTAGCAAGCTCCTATCCATTTTTTATACAGTCCTATCCATTTTTTATACATCCTAGTATTTTTTTATACAATTAGATATAGAATATTATGTGAATTTATTTAAAATTTAAGTAAATAGGTGCTTTTATAGTTTTTATAAAAATCCATGCGTTTTTAATTGAATCATAATTAATTTTCCAAAAAAAGGGAAGACGTTCCCAATTTGACGTGATCCCAATGCGAGAGCACCGCCATAATTTTATCCTTTAGCTTTGTTAATATTGTAAATATACATAGAAAGAGAGAAAAAAGAGTGAGAGTGCCAAGGAAGTAATGAATGAAGCGAACCTCCGAGGTCGAGTGGGTTGGAGCTGAAGTATGTGAAGCTGAATAAAGGGACGATGAAGAGAATCTCCTGAAAATTTGATACCCTCGTAGCTATATCTTAGGATTTCAGGAACCGTCCCAGTTAAACGGGAAACCTTAACTTCAGTTTATCATTAGGTATAGAACGTTTCATTAAGAGGGCTCTCTCCGTCACTCGTTTCATACAATCGTAGTTCCAATTTCATTTGAATATTAAGCAACCAAAGTCCATGAAATTTTGCAGACATATTCTAGAAACTAATATCTATGTCTGTGGTTTTCCAGATTTCTGTTAAAATATTCGGTTTCAAAGTTACGCGGTCTTAAAAATTTTCATACAAATCTTTGAGCCCCTGTAATTTTAAAACTACATATTTTTAGAAAAATCTAAAACACCACAGACATAGATATTAGTTTCTAGAATATGTCTGCAAAATTTCATGAACTTTGGTTGCTTAATATTCAAATGAAATTGGAACTACGATTGTATGAAACGAGTGACGGAGAGAGCCCTGTTAACGTTCAGTGTTTTTCCATTTCACTAGATTTGTTTAGTGAAATGAGGTACGTAATCAATTATTGGGGTATATCTCATATCGCCATTTCCCTGCGACATAAATAACGTAAAGAACACGCGGTTACATCAATATGTTTTGAATAATGCCGTAATAATTTTGAGTAATCACCACGTGAGATTTATGAACAACTAATATTTCTTGCAAGTCAGTACTTTATACCATGACATGACAAGACTACAGAAGTCCGCAAGAAGTTACCGGCAGTCTCTGCGTCACCCGCTCCATACAAACGAAGTTTGGTTCTCATTTGAATATTAACCAATCAAACTAGATATGTATTTGTAAACACTTTCTAGAAACTAATCTCTATATCTTTAGTTTACCAGATTTCCATAAAATATCAAGTTTTAAAGTTACACGGGCTTAAAGATTTGTATATAATTTCTTGAGACCGAGTAACTTTGAAACTGAATATTTAAACGAAAATCTGGAAATCTACAGACTTAGATAACTCATCAACTCAACAATCATTGAGTTTAACTGGTTAGTATTCAAATGAGAGTCAAACTACGTTTGTATGGGGCAAGTAACGAAGAGACCCCTTTTAAGCTTCCGCGGGTAAACCAACAACTAATAAATTAACTTTCAACAAAGCAAAAGCTTACGTATATATTCAAAACACCTTGTTAGACCTCGCTAACTGCAGTCAACTATTACTACCACTGTTGCCACAATAATAACTATTAGGTTAGGAGCTAGTGAACGATTTTTCGAAGTATTATGTACGGGTTCGAATTTTCCATCACTACTTATATAATATTATTATAAACGTGAAATATTTGTTGGTTTGTCCTTCAATCACGCCTAAAGAAGCAACTGATCGGCGCGATTTTCTGCATGACGTAGACATAAGGTACTTTTTATCCTGGAAAATCAAGTAGCTCCCACGAGATTGTAAAAACCTAAAGCCACACGGATAAAGTCGTGTTCATCAGCTAGTAGAAATATACCTAAATACTCAGCAAGAATAATAAAGTACCAAATAATGAGGATATAAAGACTTGCACTTGACTGTAATCACTCCAAATATAGTAGGCGATAATAGTTTTGATCTTGGGATAGCAGGTTACTATGGCACAAGCAGTCAAAATCAAAATCAAATCAAAATCATTTATTCAAAATAGGTATAACTGTACACTTTTTGTTGGTCCGATTTGTTACATTTGAAAGATGATATAGTGATGATAATCAATTACGTAAACTTAAAACTAAAGTTACGAGGGTTCCAAACGTGCCTAAGTCTGAGAAGAGCCCACAACAAATTCATATCACGGACTGCGGAGGCTTAGTAACAGAGCCCCGTTGGCACCCTTCAGGTACAGCCTAAAAAAGCCGTCTAGTATCAATAAGTAAAGCGCTTCCCAGAAATAGTTCACCAGCTCTTCTCCTACACCAGAAATGGTAGTTCTCATTGCAATGAACAATAGCCAGTAATTGGCGTATTCACATCTATCGCAACTCCGCAACGGTCCCGTATTTGGAAAAGTCAAACGTGTTTTATTTGACCCCAGGACCCCGGTGAACTTCGGACCTTATTTACGCCCGGTTAGGGTTGACACTCGCCTACATTTTTGCATTTTCCCAGAGTGTCAGACAATGCAATTTTTTCTAAACTTCCTTTTGTCTTCACGTGGATATATTTTTTTTGTTTTTCATGTGACGATATTTTTGTGTGTATTTTTCATTAATATATAAAAGTGGTGATTGTGGTCAAGCGCTTGCATAGTAATGAATAAAAAAAAGTAACCTATGTCCGTTTCCACTTTCGTCTATGGGAGGCATCGGCCATAGCTAATCACCATTGCAAAAATGTGCCATCAAATGGTTTAGCGATATGGTACGATGCAGAGCGACCTATTAGGAATATGGGTTCTGTGGGTGGATAAACTGCCACACCCCTTCCAAGTTAGCCCGCTTCCATCTTAGACTGCATCATCCCTTACCACCAGGTGAGATTGCAGACAGGGGCTAACTTTTATTGAATAAGAAGTCCAACATTTGTAATGAAATAATTTGTCTACATTTCAGACAACTTATGCCACTTATCTCTACCACCAATTCGGAAAGCAGAATCTACTGAAAAGAGCCAACAAGAAACTCTTTGAGATGCAAACTAACTCTGACCACATTTCGTCTTTGGTTGAGCAATAGCCGTGACAAGAAAACAGAGAATTTTTTATCAGTATTATCTATTATGCCTATAAATATTTATTAAGTATACATCTTATTTTCATAGCTTATTCAATCCTTTTATTGATGACTAGCTGATACCCGCGACTTCGTTCGCGTGGATGTAGGTTTTTTAAAATTCCTGTGGGAACTCTTTGATTTTCCGGGATAAAAAGTAGTCTATGTGCTAATCCAGGGTATCTGTCTATGTAATGTAATCTATCTCCATTCTAAATTTCAGCCCAATCCGTCCAGTAGTTTTTGCGTGAAGGAGTAACAAACATACACACACACACACACACACATATACAAACTTTCTCCTTTATAATATTAGTGTGATAAGTATAGTATTCTAAACGCTTTAAAGCTTTCTTCTAGCTTTGTAAGCTGTTACACTGTATAACGACATTTTATTCTATAACCGGGAAATGAAAGTATCTATCTATAAGAGAAAATAGAACAAATCAAATTTACGACGGCGCGCCGAGTTCCATAAAGGTATAAAGGGGTATGAAGGGGTATAAACCCAGCCGCCGACCTTGACAGCAATCGGCCATTTCTCATTTAACCGCACACCCCCGTGAGCGTTCACAGGGATTATGTTAAAGGCCCTTTACACATTACGGGTGCGACACGAGAATCGATTAATCCGTTTCTCATTCATTTTCATATTTATCATCATTAACCGATAGACGTTCAATGCTGGTCTCTTGTAGGGATTTCCACATGCCACGGTCATGCGCCGCCTGAATTTAACCCTTGCGACACAGTTTTTCTTTGATTGCTCTTGTTGCTACGACAAACTAGTGGAGACAAAGATCTCGCCAGTGGTGTACAAAATCAGCGATTTATCACTTTTATTGATAAGGAATCACAATATATCGATTGTACGTTTCTTGAGCGAGAAAATAGTCGATAGTTAGTCGCTTCTCGGTCGGAATTGCCTTAGGTATAGGAAAAAAATGAATTTCCAGAAGTGGCAACTATAACTACAGTATGATTACAAATCAAATCTGATTTGTTTATCTGATCACTCCAATACAGATAACAATAGGGGTACAGTGTCAATGTCACATGCATAACAATAATTTGCATTGCATTTTGTTCATCGATTTGTATAAGAAGTCATAATATTACGCAATCAGTCAAGATAGTGAGGCGTTATGAATTATTCAAAGGCACCCTAAAATGTACGTCAATAAATATTTATATTTCTTCGAATATTCATTATATTTAATGCATGGATACCGATCTAAACGAGTTAGCTCAAATGATTAAAAAATGTAACAGTAAGCCACCTACAGAAAAATATTAACACATAGTATAGTGGCATAGGTCAGGGGCGGTGAACCTTTTCGTCCAAGTCTTGGTAAGAACAAAGGTTTAAATCATTATATCCTAGTGAAAATATATATATAACTAGATGATTAGTTTGCGTGGATTTACGTTCTTAAAAATCCTAGGCGAACTTATTGATTTTCTGTGACACAAATAAGACTTTCAGGGCTGTTGGATTGTGAAAAAGTAACAGACTGATAGACAAACACTTTCGCAATCATAATATTAGTATATATTATCTAGTATTAAATGGAGTTGCAATAATAATAAATGAAATCTCCTCCTTCAAGTCAGTTAAAACATTTTTGAATCTCACAAAGAAATACAAATTAAAATGCTTTCTGAAAAAGGTAATGCCACAAACTTCCGGTCTACTTTAAGCTGTTATCAATACATCATATAGTCTAGTAACTGTTCAAGGTAAAAACCTACTATATTAGTAACAAGCTTATTACGCGACTTCGTTCAAGTGGATTTAAGTTTTTAAAAATCACGTAGGAATTTCTTAACGTCCTTTCTTTATCTCAATTGGATGAACAATGCGTGAACGCATAGATAACAAACAGACCGGCAGACAAATATTAATTTTTATAATATAAGATGGACTAATAGCTAGTTTAGTTCCAGTTGTTAAGACCTAGGAAGTGTTTATGCCAGCCTATAATAATAATCTATTACGTCATATTTTTGCGGAGGAGGTCGAGTCTTATTGCAGCTATTATAAAAAGTTTAAGACAGATTGCTCTTAATAAAGATTACCGTAAAAGGCTGACAATGTCATGTCACAAAGGAAATAATTCGTTAAAATGTTGCCATATACGTAAATGTAGCATTTTAGGTTCGTATGACTCAAATCGATTATGTATGAGTCGGCTAAGCGTTGAGATTAAGGATTTTTCCATTTAATTTTTGATTTACGATTACAGCATTCGTTTTTGCACTGTGCAATGCATCGTACGCATTATGTATGTGTAGGTATTAAAAATGTTATAAGATTACAAGTTAAATAGATCGTAATTTTAATGAATCTAAGTTTGAACGTAGAACTTTTCTCTACCAAATGTTTATTAACTCTGTAAATCTCGTCAATAGTATGTGAAAATTCAGTAAAACTAAATATCAAGCGAAATAAATTCTATTTTTAAGGTTTAAGTATAGTTTTTAAGAGAAAAGTTCGATTTAAGTATAGTTTTAGTTCTAAGTATAGTAGTAGTTCTAAGTATAGTTCATCATTTAATCAGAAAGAGAAAAAAAGTTATTTCAAACTAAATTGAAGTTTTACTTGGTCGTGCAGTAATCTCCGAGGAATAAACTTTATGGGTGCCATATAAACCCTGAATTTAGGTGTCTGGTCGCCTAAAATATAATGCAGACTCCGGTAAAGACAGTCGGGTTCCTTTATGTGCGACTTGCTAAGGTAAAATAGACTCAGTCGTGTGGTGTAAAGATGCCTTTTTACTTAGGGCTGTCTCATTCCATTTTGATAAAATTTTAAAGTACGTACGCTCGTAGAAAAATATTATTGTTATAGACATGTTGCTTAAATACGTAATATTGTATGAATAAAAGTTAAACTTTGTATAGGTATACAAAATGGCATGGCAGGAGTGTCACCTGGTGATAAGTGGTTACTGTCTATATGAACATCTTCAACAATAGAAGAATTACTGTCAATGCGTTGCAGTTTTTTCGCAGTTTAGGTATCCGCCTATTAAATAACCCCATATCCTTGTTGCAAAATTTTAAAAGTTAATATATTTTTTATACCGGTAAAATTTTAATACTGGAACTATTAAATTTTTGTACGGAAATCGCACTAAAAATACATATTACATTTTTCCTACACAGTCGCTATTTAGGCTCCGAATTTAAAAGTCTATCTTATTAAAATTCTATGCAGACACCGACATTAAAAGCGTTCGCTTTTCCTAATGCAGGTTTTACCGGTTCTATATTATACCAGTTGTATAGTGTGAAGACGCCATTTTAGTCTGTAGTAGTATTATCTTGCTTTACCTTTTACATTTACGTGGAATAAAGGGTATTAGAATATCTTTACTCTACAATTTAATTTATTAACTAGCGAACTCGCCCCGGCTTCGTACGGGCAGCTTATTAGAATTTTTGTGGAGATCTCTAATTTTTTTGGAAATAAAATACAGCCTATGTTACTTAGGAATAATGTAGCTTTCTACTGGTGAAAGAATTTTCGAAATCGGTTCAGTATACTCGTAGATGATGTTAAAGAATAAACTGACTGGCTGACTGAAATATAACTCAAGCCTCTGGTTCTAGAAATTTAACAAATAGATTTTCTGTACAGTGTAAATTTCACCCGAGTAGGTAAAATTTAATCAAGTCGGGTCAGTTAGTGTGAATTTCGTTAAAATATTTTAGATATACATTTTTAATTCTTGTAATTTTAAAATATTTTTGCGGACAAACTATACAGACAATTTGTAGAATGTTTCTATAAAGTTTCATTAATTGTTGTTGGTTAATATTTTATTGAGAACCAAACCACGTTCGTAAAGAGAGCGTGTTAGGGAAAATTATTTGAAAAAAAAAATTATCCACCCTGTCTTAATTTGACAATTAAAATTCTTTACACTTGGTCACAAAAAAAATGTCTAGACAAAGAAACACCGCATAGGCTCTCTTTATGCTCTGAATTCAACTGTCTGTACCTAGTCGTTTAAAATTCAGCGCAGATGCCCCTAGATTAAAGGGAACTCGAATTCTTACTGCGGGATTTTATAGCGCCAATATTGGCTGCTAGTTTTAATATTTTAAGGTTTTATTCTGCTCCTATAATATTAGTTTAGTATTTTATAAAATAATGTATGCCTTAGAAATTATTACGTACTACAAAATTTTCTTTTAATTAAATACCGATGTGCATTTCTTTAGTTTAAAGAGTTTTTGCTTTAACAGGGCTCTCTCCGTCACTCGTTTCATACAATCGTAGTTCCAATTTCATTTGAATATTAAGCAACCAAAGTCCATGAAATTTTGCTGACATATTCTAGAAACTAACATCTATGTCTGTGGTTTTCCAGATTTCTGTTAAAATATTCGGTTTCAAAGTTACGCGGTCTTAAAAATTTTCATACAAATCTTTGAGCCCCTGTAATTTTAAAACTACATATTTTTAGAAAAATCTAAAATACCACAGACACAGATATTAGTTTCCAGAATATGTCTGCAAAATTTTATGGACTTTGGTTGCTTAGTATTCAAATGAAATTGGAACTACGATTGTATGAAACGAGTGACGGAGAGAGCCCTGTTAAGTTTAAAAATATATCAACCATCTTCAAAAAGTCACTGTTTACGTGTGGATACCTAGTTCGCTTAATTTTTAACTATTACTTATTTAGAACTTAAGTATTATTAAGTAGATAATGGTTAAAAGATTATTCAAATGCTATAAAAACTGTCTGTGTCTGTCTGTGGAATCACAATCGAAACCCTAACAAAAATAAAATCTTCACACCACATGTTTCACGCGATAATGTTCTGCATCAAGAACCCAGCTAGACATTTCAATATTTCCACGTCTATTACTATACACTGGGTAAAATTCTTCAAGACGTTGCTGTAATTAGCAGCTATAAAGCCAATATTTAGGTGTCTGGGCGTTTAATATTCAATACAGATAACAGTAGTTCAGGGAGCATGTTCTTAACAGGGCTCTCTCCGTCACTTACTCCATACAATCGTAGTTCCAACTTCATTTGAATATTAAGCAACCAAAGTCCATGAAATTTTGCAGACATATTCTAGAAACTAATATCTGTGCCTGTGGTGTTTTAGATTTTTCTAAAAATATGTAGTTTTAAAATTACAGGGGCTCAAAAATTTGTATGTGAATTTTTAAGACCGTGTAACTTTGAAACAGAACATTTTAACAGAAATCTGGAAAACCACAGGCATAGATATTAGTTTCTAGAATATGTCTGCAAAATTTCATGGACTTTGGTTGCTTAATATTCAAATGAAATTGGAACTACGATTGTATGGAGTAAGTAACGGAGAGAGCTCTGTTAATGCAAGGCTTTACCGGGCCAATATCGAGCCAGCCAGTGTGAAGATACCATTACTATTAGGGCTGTGCTTTCAAGTTTTGCTAGTTAATTGAGGGTATGAAATGTTAAGATGGTTCTTCGATTCTTGATACAGAACTTTTATGTATTTTTTTAGGGTTTAGATTGTGATTTCACTGACGTCAATGGTTAAGATGCTTTACGACTTTTCAGGTCAAGTTCAAGAACTAAATGTGTTTATTATGCATTATTTAGCTTCTGATCTTGTGTAATTTTTTAATTACTTACTGATACAATTAATGAAATGTCATATTTTGTTATTAACTATTTTTTCTTATAAAATAGGAAAATAAATAAATTTACAAACTTAGAATTACGGTCAGATAAATAAGTGAAAAAGATGTTTTATTTAATTCAGTAATTTTTGCGTAAGAAACTTATTAGTTTTTCTGTACTAAAGCTAAATTCCATCCAGCATCCATTCCATTCCATCAGCCTGCATGCGTCCACTGCTGGCCTGCCCTTCTTCGGGTCATCGGCCAGCGGGCGGCGGTAGTCCCACACGGCTGAATTTGTGTATCCAATAGAGATCCAGAATCAAAATTCCGGCTGTTCTAAATCTAATAACAGACTTTGCTTTAGGATTCCGCTCGCCTCCATCGTACCAACCCTAATGCGGGTGGTGTGTGCGTTGCAGACGCGGGATGCGATCGATACCGCCGTCTGCACGCGTCTGCACTGCGGCCTGACCTTGTACTGTATAATTATAGCCCGCTTGTGTATGCAATGGACCGATTTCTTTACTAATTAGCACAGCGTATCCATATCCATCCAATATTATAATTACGAAAGTGTGTCTGTCTGCCTGTCTGTCTGTCTGCTAGCTTTTCACAGTCAAACAGTTTAACTGATTTTAATGGGTACAGAGTAAGCTTACATCCCGGGGAAGGACATAGGCTACTTTTTCTCCCGGAGAATCGAAGAGTTCTCACGGGATTCTGAAAGGCGCATCCGTTTAACTGATTTTTATGTTTGGTACAGAGGTAGCTTGCATCCCGGAATCTGACATACACAACTTTTTATCCCGAAAAAAATCAAAGAGTTCGCACGGGAATTTCAAAAACCTAAATCCACACGGATAAAGTCGCGGGCATCATCTCCTTTTTTATATTGTAATTTTGAACCGTGACAGTCCGTTAAGTAAACTTCCGTTAAAATTTGTTGATCCGCCTTTGGGTAGCTCCTTGTTGAAAGGACAATCTTTTTGCCGGGATGATATTACAGCCATACTAATATTATAAATGTGAGTGTGTTGTCTGTTTGTCTATCTGCTATTCGTTTCCTTTTCGTGGCTCATTCGTTTCATCAATTTACCTCTAACGTACCCTTAACTTCGCGAAGTTGTGTACCATCATCTAGTGCTAAAAAATTTAAATAGTTAAATAATATCAAAGTATAACATTAGTTCAATTGTTGCTTAAAAAGAAAAAACAAGTTCTCTTTAGATTAAATTTTTGTAAGACCTGTTTCAAGTAAGCCAGTCGGCTTAACTTTTCAAGCACTCTACTGGAATTAAAATTTTGAACCTGTGTTTTAAAGCGAAATGGGTTAAGTATCCAGTAGAAAAATTTCATTTAGCTAGATTTTATTGAATGTAAATTTAAATTAATAAATTATATACTGTATTACTGTTAATTTTGTATCATTTATAAGGTGGATTTTTTAATCGCCATATAATTGAAATTGAATTGAAGAATATTTTTATAAAAGTAAGTATAAAGAAGAGAAAGTGCAATAACAATAAACTCATTATCGTCGGTTTAGTAAGAGATCAGCTTTTATTGAATAATTTTTCTATTCGATAATCTAATAATAAATAAAATGACATTTCTGAACGGCTGACAAATTGGGAAAAATTCTCGACCGAATTTCGGTTAATCTCCTAACCAACTACTTACGCGTAAGTATTTTTTTTTATTCATTATAAGCAAGCGCTTTACCACAATCACACATGATGGAAAGTGATTTTGTGGCCGAAGTTTATTTACCTAGAAGATGCATATTCTTCACTCTTGTTTTATAGATTATAGTGTCAGTATGTGCACAAAAGCATGCACAAAATACAGATCAAAAAGCTGGTAATCCATAAAAGGTAGGATTACTAATCTATATTAATATTATAAAGAGGTAAAGTTTGTAAGTTTGTTTGTAGGAAGTAATCTCTGGAACTACTGAACCGATTTTGAAAATTCTTTCACCGGTAGAAAGCTACATTATTTCTGAGTGACGAGTGACATAGGCTAGTATTTATTTTCAAAAAATTAGAGATCCCTACGAATTGTAATGAGCTACCCTTGCGAAGCCGAGGCGAGTCGCTAGTGTAATCATATTTTTATAATTCCAGTATACGGTAACGTCTCTTAAATGGATTTTTTACGATATAATATAAATTCAGTGTGTACGATCGTTTACAATACTAAACTGCGCGTTTTATTTATAAAATTATAATTAAGTATGATTGCATTTTTTGTGGCTGATGCCGAAATGGCAGTGATATAATACAATTACCTACTATGCTGCCACGACAAGTAGAGCAAGCAAAGCAATTGAGATTAAGTGCAGTGTTTATTTTATTTCAATAGGTATCATTAACTCAGGTGCGTGAAAAAGCGGGGATTTTATTTTGAAGTAGGTTTCTGTATCAGGTAAGTAGGTTTCTGTAAAGAGTAACTTCTGAGTTTCTTGCCGGCTCTTCTCGGTGGAATCTGCTCAGATCGGATGGAGAGTTATGAGTCAACGTCGAAGGTATACCTACGTTGTATACGGCATACGATTGAAATGAATTGTTATCAAGAAACAGTTAAAAATTATTTTGCTATAATCCGCCAACATATATCCGATTATAGCAAAATTATTTTTAACTGTTTTTTGCTAAACATGAACTTCCGCAAAGTAACGCCTGATTCTATCCAATATTTGAATTGTTATCAATAAAGACACCATGCCTCTGCTCCATTCCACTCTGCCAGTGATTTGCGCCTGAGTTATTCGTTCCTCCATCTAAAATGACCTAGGATGGCAATCACGTAAGTAGCCTATTACCACGTTATTACAGTCCCCTGTAAAACTACGGCAATGACAGGTGTTTAGTGAAACAATGCTCGGTCGCGCACCGCCGCGCGCCGTCTCTGCGCGACCTTCGAGGACGCTTCCGTCGCCTCGCGCCTCGCGCCTCACGTGACCGATGTGACAGCTAATTATGCGCACCTTGATTACAGATACGATACATAGGTCTAGCTAGTCTATTTCTAGTTAAAAGAAATCGACTTAGATTTTGCTTTATTTACTTTGGCATACTGTTGAAATTTTTGTTATCAAGGAGGACACCATGCCTCTGCCATGGCAATCACGTAAGTAGGCTATTACCACGTTATTACAGTCCCCTGTAAAACCACGGCAATGACAGGTGTTTAGTGAAACAATGCGCCGGTTCTGCGCGACCTTCGAGGACGCTTCCGTCGCCTCGCGCCTCGCGCCTCGCGTGACCGATGTGACAGCTAATTATGCGCACCTTGTTTTTTTTTTTTTTTTTTAATGGAGACACACAGTATAAAAACTAAACAATAGGTAACACAAACCAAAGCACATACACCACAACAGTCTCCAACGAAAAGTTTACACATATTAAAACACACAATAGCCGGGTATAAAAAGATAGTACAGAAAATAGGTAAATTACATAAAAATTATAACAAAAAGAAAAATTATATACAGGCTGTAACCAGAACTCTAGAAAAAACGGAGACAGATGATAGTACTGATGATTAATGATAAGATACACCCTGATCCTAAATTTTTAAATGTTTACAATATATTTAAACATCTGACAGACGCTGGAGGTCAACGAACGTTCCGTAAATAGGTCACTCGAAGTCAATTCCACGTCGTAGGTGGGGCATTGGCCCGAGTTTTGCACGCTATGCAATGTGGGTTCGAAAAGTACTAAATCACTAAAACTGCAAGATAAGACAAATGGTTATTGGCATTGGATTGTGTTACGGTAGTATTATAATATCGCCATGTTTTTGCTAGCGTAAGTATAGTCCAAGGTAAAAAGTGACCTAAAATTCTACCACTTAAAGTATCTGTATCCTTGTAATTTTTAACGACCCAAATGAAATAACTATCTCAGTATAAAATCTTCGTAAACGCAGGAAAGTATCATAATACTGATTGAATAATTATTAAACCTTTCAATCATAAAAAATGGGGTTCAGTATCCAAATTAGCATTATTAGCGGTTATTGGACGTAATAAATTACTACAAAATTTATTTAAAAGCAATAATTCATCGACAACAAGCTTTAAAAATAATGGCCTTTTATATCATCACCTTTCCGCTCTATATTTTTATTTGTTTTTTTATATAATATTATGTTATTTTTTACAATCAAATCCGTGAATTTATTTGCGATTCATTTTGTAAGACTTTTCCCACGGAATACATACATCCGATCACTTGGAATAAGGGACAATTTACACTTACCGAGTGCTAAGCTATCAAGCGTCAATTCTGACTGCGAAATTACTCATATACATACTCGACCTACGTACGTGATTGATAAGCTCACATATAAAAAGTTAGTTATTCGATACACAATGATTCCATTTAAAATTTTCCTTTATTCATTACTAATACTCCGTTTATTTTGATTATTCGTACAATTTTATCAATTAGGTCTGCTTTGACATGCCAGAAAAATAACATGACTTTCTTTTTTCTCCTAGTTGTTCTAGATGTTACCACAACAATTATCCAACGGGTTATAATAACCATAGAGTCTGAAACATTGAACGTACGCCCTATTAGATTTCAGTTCACCCCCTAAAGCGTTGATCTATCAGTAATTCAGGTATTGATTATTTTCAACATAACTAAACTCTCGATAGAACGAGTAAGTAACTCGCGTAATGTAAATGAAGCCTAAGATTCATGTGTAAAGTAATAGAATCGAAAAATAACGGTTGATATGAGTAGGTACATAAAATTTTAACGTTGGTTTATAAATAGTAACGTTAATATGCATAAAGCGTACCGTTGTCGATATATTTTTATGATCATTTTTTGAGAATTTTGGAACGACCCGTTAGGACTGTATCCATCCTCCGTCGATTTTTAGCCATATTCTGTGCGGAACTGCAATTATACTGCAACAAAACAAACAAAACTGCAAACTAACGAGCAAGCAGGTTATCTGATGTTAAGTGATTATTATCGCCGCCCATGAAGATTTACATCCGCCCCTTGATTAATCCCATGTTAAAATCTAGTCGAAATATCACCGAAGTATATTTTATTTATAGTGTACGGTACATCTCAATAAAAAACACCTACTGTGCCCACTCATACGCATAATTTACTAACACATTTATGTACCACACGCATAAAATTATTTAAATTTGAGTAACCGTGAAACTGTTGAGTAAAGTAAGTGTCCTATTCAAAAATTCGCATAATAAGTCAAAAATAAACTTTATCTACTAGTCATAGGGTTCAAAATACCTTGAAAACTAATTAAATTGACTTGGCAACGTTAGTAAGCACTGCTTATATGAATGAGCGCAATAATACGAAACAACCAAAAGCTAAACCTTACAATAGTTCTGCGCTTTATTGTCCTTTTTATGACAGCTATTTGGATTTCATAGCAAGTCGAAAAGGATTTGAGGGATAATTTTAAAAGCTTTAAAATTCACGATGTTGTGTTTCAGAGTTCGACTTTTTTGATTTGAAAAGAGAAACTCTTAGATTAAGGACTGGTCACCGCTACGGAGCGCGACGGAGACCAATCCTTAATCTAAAGAGCATTTGCTGAGTTTTTTACCGGCTCTTCTCAGTAGAATATTCATTCCGAATCAGGTGACTACAAACGTAGCAGAGACACTTGTCTTACATGAAATATAATAAAAAAATTGATTTAAGAGGGCTCTCTCCGTCACTCGTTTCCACTCGTTTCATACAATCGTAGTTCCAATTTCATTTCAATATTAAGCAACCAAAGTCCATGAAATTTTGCAGACATATTTTAGAAACTAATATCTATGTCTGTGGTTTTCCAGATTTCTGTTAAAATATTCGGTTTCTAAGTTACGCGCTCTTAAAAATTTCATACAAATCTTTGAGCCCCTGTAATTTTAAAACTACATATTTTTAGAAAAATCTAAAACACCATAGACACAGATATTAGTTTCTAGAATATGTCTGCAAAATTTCATGGACTTTGGTTGCTTAATATTCAAATGAAATTGGAACTACGATTGTATGAAACGAGTGGAAACGAGTGACGGAGAGAGCCCTGTTAATTTGAACGAGAGATTAGGTTATCTTTAGTTACGCGCTTAAAATACCTACTGCCAATATTTTAACTATAAAATATCAACCCTTAAGTTCACAATTCACATGCACTTAGTAGTTATTTAGACTTTTAATCAACACTACTCGTATAATAAATAATTAGTACAGGTTTCCTTAACTGCAGATTTTTTGGCTTTAATTTTGTTTTATCAAGGTCCTGTTGGAATTTTTCAATATCCTTTTCAGAGGCAGATATTTCGGGCAGTTAGCGCACCCTTTTATGATAGTGTTTATAAATAACTACAATATAATTAAATACCTAGGTATCTGTTTCGTCACTAAGCCAGACGTAGACTATTTCATGAAATAAAACTGGTCTACCTACGATTGCATTTAGCAGATCAGGTGGTAGACATAGTTTGTCAATATCACACCTACGCGTTGCACTGGAATTTGCTGTACCATTGCCTGTGAAGTCTAGACTTTTTAACACTAGATCTAACTAGGTATTTACCAATCCTAGGAGTGCCATAGAGTTCACACTTCGTAATGCTCTGATTTTATGCAAGCACTTTTATCTTGTCACTTAATCCACATCTACTGAGGTTTTTTTTATTTTTTTTTATTCAGATACAAATTAGCCCTTGACTGCCATTTCATCTGGTGGTAAGTGATGATGCAGTCTAAGATAGAAGCAGGCTAACCTGGAAGGGGTATGGCAGTTTTCGTTAAACCCATACTCCTTGGTTTCTACAAGGCATCATTCCGAAACGGTAAATCGCTTGATGGTGCGGCTTTGCCAGTAAGGTAGTAACTAGCTACGCCCAAAACCTCCCACCAGACCAAAGATTATATGCGAAAGTTCTGTTTATCTTTCTGTCTGAACTTTTCCCAAAATTCAATACAGCGGTAGGTAATATTTTTTGTAATAAAATTTATGTACAATGGGTTAGTTTCTTATTCTTATTGGTAGTAGGTATGTTACGTTTATGACATCGTGTGAATGTATGTCAACCTTGAAGCTTTCTTAACGAAAGCAGAGTGAACTAGGAAAGGGAGCTTTACTAAGTGGGCCACGAGGTTTCTCTCATATGTATACCGGAGTAACTGAGCAAATCTAGCTTCCGACTATAACTCTATAAGTTAAGTACAGAATACTAAACTTAACAGTACCACCCAGTAGTACATACCTCTGTTAACTTGGCAGTGTGATATATTCCATACTGAATTATAAATGCGAAACCTGTGTCTTTCTGTCTGCAAGTCTGCTAACAAGTGTTCGTTTTTAACGGGTGGTTTGGCGAAATAAGGTGCAAGACATAGCTTGCTAGTTTCTAGTTGCTACTTAAGATTGCACTACTAACTTCAAGAAGTTTAAAATGCTTAAAATTTAATCGTCTCGGACTATCTGTTTTGTGTGCACATACATGTAAAAAAAGTACGTGTACATACGTGTACAAAAAGTTGAAAAAATCGCTGCTATGGAAACATTAAAATAATAATTCAATTCAATTCAAAATTCAATTCAAAATATTTTTGTTCAATTAAACTTTTACAAGTGCTTTTGAATCGTCAAAATAATCTACCACTGGTTCGGAATGCCGTTCCTACCGAGAAGAACCAGCAAGAAACTCGGCGGTTGCTCTTTTCAAGTATTCAATTTACAATAATATGCCTGTTTATATTTTATTAATAATAATTTTATTTATATTAATACTAATTGACTGTTAAATTATGATAATGTTTTTCCACTACCCGAATGCAAAAAAAAAATACTTTTTAGTAATTTAATGTACTAGTCGCTTATTTCGGAAAAGTTAGTAAATTAAACGCTACTCTGATAACTTCAGTGGATTTTTCCTACATTAACGCTGAAAGCTGTGTATAAGAAACTAATGTAGGCGATATTATGTATCTTAAGATTTTCTGAGAAGAGAAAAAGCTTTGCCTAGTGGACCATGAGTTTTGCCTCAAGACTCATGTGTGGAAATTACGCCTTTTGTTGCTGTCGCGCGAAAAGAGGCGGGTTTTCCACGAAACTGGAATATTAGAAATTCCAGTTTTTTATTCAGCAAGTCTTAGAATAACTTGGATATTTCTAGTTTTTCATTTCGCTCGTGCTTTGGTGCCCTTAAGCGACCTTGGATGGATTGCCAGGTGTAACTGACATAAACGGATAAACTGACTGACTGACATATTCACCTTTTACTCGTATAATACGCTAGACGATTCGCCCGCGTAGATTTAGGGTTTTTAAAATCCCGTGGGAATTCTTAAATTTTCCGGGATACAAAGTAGCCTAATAATATGTCCATCCCCAGGATGCAAGGTATCTCTGTACAAAATTTCTTAAACAAATGGGCCGTGAAAAGGTAGCAGACAGACAGACAGACACACTTTCGAATTTTTAAGTAGAATAAGTATAATAAGTAATAAACTGTATGTATAATACCTACATGCTGAATAAACACCAATATCATAATTTCACACACTGCATTTGGTGTTGCATTGTGCTCGCTATGAGTACAATAGTTTACGCCAGGGCTCGCAAACTTATGGCATGCATTATGTATAATAAAAACATTTGCATGTTCCGGGACTAAAATAGTGCTATGGCAACCTCCGCTGCTATGAAAACATTAAAATAATAATTATTGATTGTTAAATTTTGATAACGTTAACGTCTGTTGGTTGTTTGTCTGTCAGCGAGCTATATCTAATGGAGCGTAATAGGTAGAGAATTTAATTTTCACAGTGTGTATTATTTCTCTTGACGTTATATCAACAAATAAAAAAGAAACCCAAGATCGCCAAGGTGAATTATTTCAAAATAGCCACCATGCAAATGCATGCTGCATGCCAAATTTCAGCCCGATTCGTCCAGTAGTTTAAGCTGAGCGTTGATAGATCAGTCAGTCAGTCAATCAATCAATCAGTCAGCTTTTCGTTTTATGTTTAGACTAGCGACCCGGCCCGGCTTCGCACGTGTGGACATTTATTTTTTCTATTTTCCGGGATAAAATATAGCCTATACGGATTAGGAAGAATCCCCCTAAGTAATGGTAAAAGAAATTTTGAAATCGGTCTAGTAGTTTTTGAGCCTATTCAATACAAACATACAAAAATACAAAAATACAAAGGTTTCCTCTTTATAATATTAGTATAGATTTAGTAGTTGAAGGGTTAGCAGCCCTGGCAGGCTTTGTGCAGTATATAGCAGCTAATCCCCTGAGCCGGGCGTAACTGACGCAACTTCCGGTTGAATGTCAAGTTCAAAGATTTACGGACGTGAAGGCTATCGTTGTCAACGATCCCCCGTCGATTTCCTACGTATGATATTATTGTTCTTATCTCTATCTGCCCTGGTTCGTGCATTCTCGGTTCCTAGATCGGTACATTTGTGATAACCAAATTTCAAATTGCTGTGATTGGCTGAATTTACCATGTTCTTGCTGCGACAGTGAGTTTGAGCCACTAGCGGAACAATGTTAGCCGGTCAGAAATGATTGCAATTAGTCAACCTGTTTGACGTCCGTGTTCTGTTTTCGATTACAAAAAAGAAAAAATTGTTGTTGCAATCATCAATTTTAGCAAATAGTGAAAGAGAGTCGGCCAATCAGAGGTCAAAACTACCGTCACACTTTCTGTCACACTATGGCAGTAGGCATACCGAGTAATGAAAACAATTTTTCATTTTGTCTAGGTCGAAGTAGGGTTGCCACCTGGCTCTTTTTGATTTACAGGCTACACGATCAAAAATACGGGGTTAAGATTTGAAGAAATTTGAAAATTTGAAGTATTTGAAGAAATAGGCGTTGGTTCTCTCTGAAATGCATGGAAAGCCTATTTAGATATTTCAGTTTATTTGTAAGTTTTGTATTTTGTCTCTGTATGTTGCCGTGTCTTGATTGGTGAACTGTGTTTGCAATGTGGTTTTAAATAAAAGATTTATTTATTTAAATAGCTTTTAAAAACTCTTAGTGTTGTAAAGCAAAATGTTATACATTTCATGCATACAATCTTCTCATTTCAACTTAAAATTACATTTAATTCGTAATTCCACCTTCACAGTATCAATACTATGGCCGTAGCCAGGAATCGATTGCGGGAGATGTTTTATTAGGGCCGGAACTGAATCCTGTCATGAGGAAAAAAACATTCGCTCAACTTTATGGGCTAATTACCTGGTTAGTGGAATTTCGCCTTTCAATTTGACAGTGAGATAAAATACAACAATAAAAAAGCGCGAGCGCAGTGAGCGTAAGTGTTTTTGGTTCAATACAGAAAAAATTAAAGTGAAAGGGAAACGAGTTTAGCCATAGCAAGATTTTATTTTTAAAGCTTCCTATCCATACTAATATTACGAATACGACAGTATATCTATTTGCCTATCTATTTGTTACCCTTTCACGGCCCATCTTCTTTACCAAAATTTTGGTACTTACTATTCAGAGGTAACTTGCATCCCAGACATTTTTTTTAGGCGGCTTTTTAGCCCGGAAAATCCCCCACGGAATTTTTAAAAATCTAAATTCATGCAAACGAAATTGCGGGGTTTACACCAAGTAATAGAAATTCAAAGCGCGAGTGAAGTGACCGCGAAATGTTTGATATATTTCCAAAAAAAAAATTGGTAAGCAAATGCAAGAAATAGTGTAAGTATTATTTTAGGCTTAGGTTTTTGACGGCTTCCCAGGCGCAGTCGCCATTTCAAAATTTCTGGTCTGGTGGGAGGCTTCGGTCATGGCTAGTTATATGGTTAGTATGGCCCTAACGGCCAAGAAATTAGACTGCATCATCACTTACCACTAGAAAAGATTAAAGTCACGGGCTAGCTTGTATAAAAAAAGGCTTACATCCTCAAACCAAGCCCCGCCGCCTTGGCTACGACCATGATCAATATCGAGTGGGTTTCGGCTACGCATTGCCGCAAAAGGAAAATATTCTTTCTACTGGAAATAACGTCAGTGTTTGATTTCGCCAGCCAGCTCCTGCTGAATTTGTAAAAAACCGGCCAAGTGCGAGTCAGACCCACGCACCGAGGGTTCCGTATTCGGGTATTTTTTCCGACATTTTACTCGAGAAATCAAAAACTGTTATGCATTAAAAAAATATGCATAAAAATAAATAAAAATCTGTTTTAGAATGAACAGGTAAAGCCCTTTCATATGATAACCCACTTGATATATGTAGTTATCTTACTTTGAAAATTGAAAATACTAATATTTGTTCATGAACACATGACAGACGGATAGAAGGACAAATGGACAGACGGACAGACGGAAAGACTGACAGACTGACAGACAACGAAGTGATCCTATAAGAGTTCTTTTTTGCTTTTGAGTTACGGAACCCTAAAAATATTTAGTTTTATTTGCCCCGTATTTTATTTTCATAATTACAGGTTTCTGTATCCTGAAATACGGGGTAACCAGTAAAATACGGGGCCTCTGGCAACCCTATTCGGAAAACACTGTCACATTCAAGTTAATGTCAAATATTTTGTTTTCAATTACAGAAAGCTGCATCAATCATTATTACAATATTTTCTTTGTTGTGATTGGCTGAATTTTTGAGTTTCAGCCAATAAACAGACTGTTTGCCAATTAAACGTCATAACAATATAAATGCCAGAAAGTTTAACCAAATAAAACAAACTTAATGAGAACCTAGTGAGAATGCAAACGGCACACAATTTATAATACATATTATGTTAGTCGTATATAATAGATATTATAGTAGTCGTTCACTTTGGTAATAGTCAGATTGTCATCAGTAAAATTGATATTGGTCGATGAATCGTAAATTATTGTTCAAATATTTTTATTATCTATTTATCTTTGAACAGAATGGAATAGAATGAAATGGAATCGAATACAATGATAAATTTTTATTCCTGTAAACTTTTAGGTAAACTTCAAAGTGTTTTTGGATGGTCAGAAAAATTTACCACTGGTTCGGAATGCCGTTCCTACGTTTTCTAGGGTTTCGTACCTCAAAATGAAAGACGGAACTCTTATAGGATCACTTTGTTGTCTATCTCTCTGTCTGTCGTGTGTGTCAAGAAAACCTCTAGGGTACTTCCCGTTGACTCAAAACCATGAAATTTGGCAGGTAACCTAACTGCGTAATTTTGGGTAGTTTTTTTAATCGATAAAGAAAGTTTGCGACATTGTTCAATAAAAAATTTGGATTCCAACTCCTCAACCCTGATGTTGCAGGGGACCTGACTACTAAAGCTAATGGGATTTAAAAAGTGTCGATTATTAATTGATATTGAAGGTATCTATACCAAGTAAACACTTTGTCGTTGATCTCAACCCTGATGCTGTAAGAAATTTCATTCCTAAATCCTGGTGATCCCTCGGGATTTGAAAAGGATCATCCGTTTAAATATTCTTACGTGATACGGAAACAAGTTGCATCCCGGGGACGGGCTATTACGGAGAGGCAACTTTTGTTCTGGGAAATGAAAGGATCGGGATTTTTAAAAACCTAAATCCACGCGAGCGAAGCTGCGGGCATTAGCTAGTTGTAAATATATTTAGAAGCTACTATAAGATAATAGATAAGGTACTTATTTCCTTATATTTTTATTGTATGGCAGCGCGCGGTTTTAAATTATAAATTGCACGTCCTGTCCTTTTCTGTAATACATTTTTTTCTCAATATCTACCGCTTTATCTCATAGCAAGAGTCCGTAAGACATAATACAGTGAAAATAGGCAAAATATACAATTTTTGCAGTTTCCACGTCAGTACCTGTCGAATTTTTCTAACAGTGTAAGCAGCAGAGCTGAGTTTACCATCAAGTGTTGATATGTGGGTGTTCCATAGAAGCTTTGCATCTAACATTATACCGAGAAACACGGGGTTCTCCTTTATTTTCAACATATGATTATTTATCAATGAATTTATGTCATTTAAGGTCCTGGTATTGGGCAGTGTGAATTCAACACACTTGGATTTCTTTGCATTTGGAAGTAAATTGTTAGCAATAAATCAGAGAGTGACCTGTGATATGGCATTACATATAGTATACATTGTCAAAAATTATAATATTAAAGCTGTGCGTATTGCGTGAGGAATAGGTTGCAAGAGAGTTGCAACTTGCAGGGTTTGATGCATGCGCTATTGCCAGCAAACATGAGACATATTTTTATCTACAGGCAACGTCTGAGTAGGTAACGCATACGTCTAACGCAAGTTGAAATGTACCAGTGTATTTAGTTAGACCTATTGACAAGTTTGGAGTTGGGTGCAGTCTAAATGTGGCCCGTGTGTTCAGACTGTCAGTTTCTGTCAGTTTCACGTGTCGTCCCCCGCACTTCACCACCCCGCTTGCACAAATCGAGACAGCACGAAATTTTCAAGATTTCTGGGTGTAATTTCTGGTTTTCGTAGTTCCCACATAATTATAACAATATAAAATATATAACGATAATTTTTTTACTACATAATATTCATTAAATTTTCTAGGTCTGTGGTTTTTCCAAATTTCATTAAATTGCTTCGTTGTCTAGAAAAACGAGCACAAAGTTGGGCCTTTTTTTAAAGAAAAATACAAATCTTTGAGCCCCTGTAATTTTAAAACTACATATTTTTAGAAAAATCTAAAACACCACAGACACAGATATTAGTTTCTAGACTATGTCTGCAAAATTTCATGGACTTTGGTTGCTTAATATTCAAATGAAATGGGAACTACGATTGTATGGAGTAAGTGACGGAGACAGCCCTGTTAATCCTTTGTGGCGCTTTGTTTCAGTGTTATGATCGGATCAAATTTAAACGATGTTTTGTTCATATTTATGTGAAAACTAATAAAAATATTAAACTGAAATGTACTTAATAGTAAATTTTTTTTTTTTTTTTTTAATTATATAGACTAGCGCTTGGCTGCAATCAGACCTGCTAGCAAGTGATGATGCAGCCTAAGATGGAGCGCGCTTGCCTAGAAGTTGCCTATTCACTCTTGACTTGAAGGTACCCATATTATAGGTGGAAGGGAAAACTGACGCCGGAAGGGCGTTCCATATCCTAGCGGTTCGAATTAGGAAAGAGGAAGCAAATCGTTTCGTACGTGTTCGAGGAATTTCGACTACGTACGGATGCAGACCTTGACGATGCCTGGCAGTACGATGGTAGAAAGGTGAAGGTGGAACCAGGGATCCCGGGCTTCTCTCTAACTGTTATCTAACTTTTCGGAGTATTATGCGTTTTAATCAATTGAATATCAATTGCTTTAAAGATGAAGGGAAACATCGTGAGGAAACCTGCATGCTTAGAGATCTCCAAAATGTTCTCAATGGTGTGTGAAACCTGCCAATCCGTATTGGGCCAGTGTGGCAGACTATGGCCTAAACCCTTTTCATTCTGAGAAGAGACCCGTGCTCAGTAGTGGGCCGGCAATGGGTTGATCATGATGACGATGATGATGACGGATCTCTCGGTGCACGAGTCTGCAATTTTTTGATTCGAGCCATAGCATGCGAAAAAATTATATGTATTATCATAATATTATGTACACAAAAGTAGCCCATGTCACTCTCCAAGTCTTCAGCTATACCTACTCATGCAAAAAATCACGTAAATCCATTGCACCGTTGCAAGTTGCAACGTGACTGAAGGACAAACCAACAAACATTCGCATTTAATATATTAAGGGTAGTGATTATACATGAATTCGTCACTAAGTCAGTGTTGAAAGCAAGGCTGTTTATAGAAAGACAGGGAATGTTTTGTAGGGATCTGTGTGGCTGTCAAGTGTCACGGCTGATCTCGGACACTTATCCGGCCCCGCGACACTATCTGCGAATTTACAACTAGACAACTACTAAACGGTGAAATGAAATATTCTCGTAATGCAGTTAAGAGCTTCCTGATGCCGACGTAACTCTAAATTTTGTAAGCCCGATCTCGGAAAATCGTAAAACAAAGTTGCAAACTATTTGTGTGTTCGCTTATAATCCCCTAAACTTCATTGCGGATTTCAAGGCCCCTTCCCCCCTAATACCCCGATTGCCATGTAGAGTTGTCGTGTACTATATTTAGGTGGTATTCATCTTTAATGTATAATACTAGACTCTTCTCAGTAGGATATTATACTTTCTGAGTCCGGCGGTAGAGTCCTAACATAATTATCATAATTGCAGATGCCCCATGAACGACTCACGCACCCCCTGTTAGTGCGTTGATGGTCCCTTGCCAGAAAACTTCCCGCAAGTCCATACAACAACTGTACAAAGTTTCATGGCAATCGGATGAATGGTTTAGCCTAAGCGACGAATAAACAAAATATTTTATATGAGAGGGCAGAATAAATCGCCAGGTAGCCTTGAACTAAGTCAAGGTCACCTAGCGACTTTCCTATTCATTTCTACAGTCCAAGTACAATCAGCGCGACACATTTTCTCGCGGTTAATTCATCAAGATACTCTATCGGCGTCTCTATTATCTCCATTTTACAAAAGGCGACTTTTCACTTGACGATGATGAATGATGACAGAAAATTAACTTATTTTCATGTCAATAAGCTTTCCAGTTTTTCCCAAAACGGCTTATAATGTTATACTTAACCACTTTTTGTCGATCGACATTTTCCTGACAGCTCGACGTTGCAAGTAAATAATAAATCTTCCAAAGCTTTTATCATCAGTAATCAGGCTAGAAAGGCCCGATTACTTTCTCTGAACATCTTTATGGTATGGTGTAGGCAAAAAGTGAAGAAAGTTCTACCGTGTCTAGAAACTAGGCAACGTAGCCACATTAACAATATATTGTGTATGGAAACGAAAATAAACGAGTATTTTCGTATTGACCGGCAATCTATACTAATAAATAAAATTGGAGTGTCTGTCTGTAATTTCGAAATAACTACCTCATATTAAGCTCATATGGTTATTTGAACGATACCATACATAACCTTTTTTAACCGACTTTCAAAAAGGGAGTTGTGTTTTTCTACCTATGTACACCGAAATCTCCGAGATTTCTGAACCGATTTGCGTCATTTCTTTTTTAATCGATAGAGGAACTTTGCGACATTGTTTCATAAAAAATTTGGAGTCCAACTCCTCAATCCTGATGCTGCAGGGGATCTGACCAATCCACGCGGGCGAAGCTGCGGGCATCAGCTAGTATCTAAATATAAAAGCAAAAGGAGACTGACTGACTGATCTAGCAACGCACAGCTCAAACTACTGACCGTGGGACTGAGGTATGCAGATAGTCGTTAGAAAAATTGTTTTGTGGCTTTTTAGGTATATAATGTACCTTTGATTTATTATTTAGCTGTGAAAATTAAGCACCACTTTAGAAAGTTTTTGGATCTCCATTTTGTTGCATTTTTATCACTGAAGCACAAATTTTACAAAAGGCGAATAAAAGATCAAAGTAATATGCATAATCGTGTGGTAAAATGCAAAATTGACTGAAGTCAGAACTTTCATCAAAGTAAACAAAGTTTAAATCAACTGTTATCAAAGAACCATCTAATGACAGCCCAACTCGTAATGTAGGTATCTCTAAACAGCCCAATAAAGCCTACACCCACTATTTACTTACTTCCTGAAGGTCTACAATTTTCTAACACCTAATGTCACTGAGTTGTCATACTTACTAGAGCAGCAATACATCGCAAAATAAACTTAAACTGACTGATATAAAGTTTACCAGGCGTTTTAGTTATGAAGCTGAATGCCAACCTTGCTTGACAGGTAGGTATACCCAATGATGAAAAATAAAAATTTGCTCTAAGTTTACATCTTCGAACTACGATACGCTCACTTTCATAGCGTGACCAGCAGGGTGATTCACTAACTTAGTGTCTAACACTGAATTATAGCTACCGAGTGCATTTGGCATAGGCCAGTTGAACATTGCTGCTTCACTGAGTGATATTAAAACGTTTTTCGTAGAAAACCTTAAATGAATCCATACTTATTAATATTATTAGTGTCTGTCTGTCTGTCTGCTACATTTTCATGGTCCAACAGTTTAACCAAATTCTGACCAAATTTGGTATAGAGCTAGCTTATATCCTGGAGACGGACATAGGCTATTTTTTATCCCGGAAAATCAAGCAGTTCCCACGGGATCTTTAAAATCCTAAATCCACGTGGACGTAGTCGTGGGCATCCTCTAGTTAAAAAATAAATTTCAAATGAGCTCGGTGGCTATAATTTAGTGTTAGACACTGAGTTAGCGAATCAGAAGGCTGGTTAGTTCATATCCATTCTAATCATCACTCACTACCACCCATAACTCGATATCGTAGTCAACGGGTAAATTGTCACTGAATAAAGAAAAATAAGAAAACTAAATACGATACGTCTAATGTAAGGATCGCTACTCCATAGTCGAACTCAGTGTCTAATAAGCTTTGTTTCCTGAACGGGACGATACAATCGGTGATGTAAAAACACAACACTCGTAATGTAGAAGTTGCACAACACCAGAATTGGCGGTGATGCCGTTATAATAGGCGGCAATAGGCGGTCTAGTGTGGCACGACCTTAATTCCCAAAATGGAGTACCGCAATTTATTGGCGAGCACGCGATGCCGAAAATGATTCTATGCTAAGGTAACGGTGAATCGTACATTATAGTCATGTTTTTTTTTTATTTTTTATAAAATAATATTAGCCATGCTAATCATGACTAATACTCCCCTTTCCCCTCCAATCAAGCGTAAAGCTTGTGCCAGGAGTGGCTACGACAATAGTGCAACGGGTGGGGTTTGAACCGCCGACCTTTTGGAAGTTAGTCCGCTCCTCAACCGTTGAGCTATCGAGGCTTTATGTATATTATGATATACAGGATGTAACCAGAACTCTAGCAAAAACGATGACAGGTGATACTGATAAATTACTGATAAGATACCATTAAAAAAAACTACGAATAAAAAACCTATATTTTTAAAAGTTCACAACAATAATTGCAAATAAAACATCTGACTGATGCTAGTGGTCAACGAACGTTCCGTAAATAGGTCACTTGAAGTCAATGCCGCATTGAAGGTGGGACATTGACCCGAGTTTTGCACGGTATACAATGTGGGTTTGAAAAATACTAAATTACTAAAACTATAAGATAAGGCAACTAGTAATTGGCATTGGATTGTGTTAAGGTAGCATAATAAAAACGCTAAATTTTTGCTAGCGTTCCCTGTTACACCCTGTATTTTATCAGCTAGTCAAATTTTAATGGATCGATAGGCAAGCAATAGGTTACAAAGTTAAAAAATCAAACAAAAATCAACCATCATAGAGAGTGTTGGTGATCGTTGATACCACCCCACTTTTAAAAGAAATAAATTCATACATACCTACTTATTTGGTTAATCCTCTACTTGTCTGTGAAAGATTAGCCGTTTAAACAGACAGACTGTTGGCAACAACTCGTTCTCACGTTCGGTGTTGCTTGGTGTTGGTGGTTATGCTGTGGTCGTGACGTCAGAGCCCCCTCCATCGAGACGAAAAAGATGGCGCTAGGGCGAGGACGTGGCGTGGAACGACAAGCTTCAGTTGCTGTTTGCGCTCCAACCGATTTACATTGCATTATACGGGTTGATTTTACTATCTGAGACTTTAATTGTTTACATCAGAAGTGTGTAGTAACTTACGCTTTGAGGAAAAATCGGTCGAAACGCAAACGTACTTTTCCACCTAGAGGTCTTCAAGTGCCAGGACACCGTCGGCCGCGATGGAAACGTAATAAGGTATCTCGTAAAGATACCGAAACTGTGAGTACTTTGAATAATTATTAAAGATTTAGTGAATATGGTTTAAATTACTAAATCGTATTCTCAAACTTTTGTATAGTCAGGTGAGATAATTCGTTACTAAACTAAGTTGAAGGTATCAGCTCAAAGTCTGGCACGATTTAATATTGCGTACAGTCTATAAGTGGTCCTCGTGGGAATAGTGATCGGTAAACGAAATTGTCATTTAGTTCCAAATTCAAAGGAATATGTTTTAAAATGGTTAATTTTTAGTTTGTTCGAATTTTATTTTGGAACTAAATGTTAAATTC